>NW_024065846.1:0-1200000 GCF_014898295.1 Botrytis byssoidea
TCTATCTCTTCATTCGTCATTGCAAAGTACTGACCACGAGCTGCGGCCTCTCTTTCACGACGGCGTCGTCGTCCTCCCAGGTACCAATGCCACATCACTACTATCACCACGTAGAAAAGGTAAAACCCGATCATCACAAAACATTCCCACAAGTGAAGAGCACCATCTGCAAGAAATACCATACTGAAGCTTGCTGCAACTATGAAGAAGCCAATATCCCTCACGAATGTCTTTTTGCCAACCTTAAACTCTCTGACTAAAGCCATGGATCCTGCGACAACTGCAGTAATAAACCCAGCTGCTCCGATGAGCTCGCCCACTGCAAGACTGCCACTGTGCGAACTCATTGCGGCAAAAGTCGAGAATACATCCGGGCTACCATTACCAAAAGCCAGGAATGTTACGCCCGCCATACTCTCACTCATACCCAATATGCTCGCAATTGTTGATAAATTGATACAGAAGAAATCGCTCGCAGCGATTCCGATTGTCGAGAATAATAGTCCAAGCCATAATATAAGAATGGTGAAAGCTAAGGGTTGGGCCGTTGGTAGCTTGCAATAGTAAAGCGAAAGGTAATTGAGAAGTCCTGCAGTCTCATCGGGGCAATTCGCCAATATGAATTGGCATTTATCTTCGGCATGATGGACAAGGCGGCACTATGGTATTGATGTGAGTACAAAGTCTAGCGTAGCTTATATGCATCCTACAAACCTCTTCATCCCGTTTCACAAGTCTTCTACTGTCCAGCGCATCCAATGCTCGTTTTTGTGCCACACCATATTGAGAACCGTAACGATATTTCGCGCTTTGATCTGCGACAAGACTTATCACAGCTGATAATGAAATAATCAATATGGTAAGATAGAAAGCTCGAAAATTATATTTGGAACGTTTTGGTGGGCGGGATAACGCCTTAGTCAAAGGAGCTCGATGCATACTTGATGCATGATCTGATGTGGACCTGAAGCTTTTGTCGGAGCAATGCGATTGCAGTTGCGATTGCGATGATAATTGTGTTAGAAGTTATTAGTACCTACATGGGAAGGAAAAGCTTCTGATAAAAGTAGAAATTCAAATTCCAAGTCGTAATCTGGGCTGTGCTAGCTAGATTGCCAAGATAGAGATTGGAGATTTATTTCGGCAAGGAAAAGGAATCTTCGTCATAAGAGTGAATGGTAAATAACATCGTAATCGCACGTATGTGTGGCTAATGACTGGGTCTGGTCCACCTCTAGAAGTACTAGATACTAGATAGGTTATCGATAAACCTGAGACAAGGGTGATCAACGGCAAACGTGTATGGAGTAACAAGATAACCTTGAAGCTTACATCCACTGGTGTTTCTCGTCGTGTTCCTGACGAGAGGTAGGTACCGATAGGAAGGATATAATAACACTTTCTTAACACTTGAGGGGAGGTATTATCTGATACACCAAATTGAAATGGGAGTGGGATTTATTAGGTATCTTATTCAAGAATTCATCCTTTCGCCGGTTCTTGACGAAAGTGGTGTGGCAATCAATCACCATGTAATAAAAGGTCCTATCTCGATTCCGCATCAGCTTATGTAAGCCATTTTCTTGATACCTAAGGTTGTAATACTCGCGTCGGGGTTGGGTAATCGGTCCCCGCTGTCCCTACCAAAATGTAAATAATAGAAAATAAACAAAGGTCAAACTTAACATCATTGCAACATATCTGCCTATCACGTCAACTTTTATATTTTTTGATATGCCTAGAGTTGCACAAAACCCAAGTGCGAAGAGGGGTAGAGTTGCTTCTGGCTCTTTACCAACTCCTGCAAAATCTCCCGTGAAGTATGATTGCCCTCGTTGCTATGGTGTTTAATGTCCATATCTGTGGCAGATGTGATGCTTTTCGTTTGCGTGCGCTCTGCAGAATGAGACTTTTCAATACTGATTGATGGCAGGGTACCTTTGAATGATGCATCGCCAGTGAAATTGGCTCTCAATGACGATGCGCGAGAAAAAGCAAAACGATTAAAATCGAGAAATGCCCACCATGAAACTCAGATGAACGAAATCAAAAAGGCTGCAACTCCACGGAAATTAGTGAACTTTGAACGAGCAGGAAGCTCCTCACCGTCAGTGAACCACAGAACACCGGGACGAGTGGGAAAAGAGAATGATTTGGATGGCGGGGTTATGATGGTTGGAGGAAACGCAGTCACTCCCATGAAGCGCGTACCAATTCTCGCAAACTTCGAGGAATGGATGAAGATGGCCACAGACAATAAAATCAATGCTGCAAATTCCTGGAACTTTGCGCTTATTGATTATTTTCATGACATGTCACTTTTGAAGGAGGGTGATGGAGTCAATTTTCAAAAGGCCAGTTACACTCTTGATGGGTGTGTAAAAATTTATACGAGTCGAGTCGACAGTGTAGCTACAGAGACCGGCAAGCTTTTGAGTGGATTGGCAGATAGCGGCAACAACAAGAAGAAAAGGGGCGAAAATGAGGAAGGCGAAGGAGATGAGAGTGAGGAAGAGGTAGAAGATGAAGATGGAGTTGTTAGGAAGAAGGCAAAGAAAAGGGTATGTGCCACTTACATTCATTATTACTTTGTTCCTCTCCAGCCGACGTACAAGTTTTTCAAAACAAGTCACATCTCATGTTGAGATATAGAAGATCGCATTTCATGTGAAGCAGGATTGTGGTCGCACAACATATATCTACCCAAGTGGTAGGGTGTGCTGGTCGTATTTGGATTTTTGTCTAGCGACATGCTTTTGGAAGAAGACTGGAGCTTTCATCTGAATATAAATTCAGATGAGAGAACTACTGGCACATACGACCATAGACTGAAGAGAATTGGGCATCCCGTCCGCTCTGCCATACACAAGCTTCAGATCGGTGGATTAGTAGTTGGGTGGGTGACCACCAGCGAATCCCCACT
Organism: Botrytis byssoidea; assembly: GCF_014898295.1. Classification (NCBI taxonomy): domain Eukaryota; kingdom Fungi; phylum Ascomycota; class Leotiomycetes; order Helotiales; family Sclerotiniaceae; genus Botrytis; species Botrytis byssoidea. Next base: position 2,924 of record NW_024065846.1, read on the forward strand.
GTTGTATGTTTGATATTTCTTTTTGTCTCCCATTTGTTTCATTTTCTGCTGGTGGAATTGGTCCTGTAGAACGGCGAGGACGATGATGAACACAGTCAACCCATATCAATCCGCGATCTCTACTTCATAAGGTTTTTGGTCTCAAAGTTCCGTTAGGACTAGGCGCCAGTCCATGATCTACTACCTTAATCCTCAGTTCATTCAACTTTATCTTTCTCGTTTCATCCTTTTTGGTTTGGCGACTGCGAAAGGAAATTTCTTCTTGGAGTGTAAAGATTTTTTGGTTCTAGTGCCTTTCCAAGAAGTATTCAGCTCGATTTAAATCCCGAGGCTCACCCAATCTTAGATTAAGTCTGATTGTGATACCTGTTTGTCTTGGACAAATCGTGGACTTGGTGTAATTGATCAGAAAAACAATAGCTAATCATAAGTTCAGACTCAACGCTCATCGGAAGCAACTCTTGCAACTTCGTTTTCAGCATTACAATTGAAGAAGTTCGAACTTGAATTCTCCGTTGATCCTTTATTCAAAAAAGCATCTGCAGACTTCGATGAGGGTGGTGCTAAAGGTCTACTTTTAAATCATCTCTCTATCGACTCTAAAGGGCGTATTGTTTTTGACAGTAGCGATGACGCCGGTGACGCTTCGGCAGAAGGACGGGGTAGAAGACGAAAGGCTGACGCCATTGAAGAGGATGAGGAAGATGTTTTAGAATCAGCGAATGTCACTCTGAAAGATGATGAGGATGACGAAGATGATGGAGATGACGTGGAGATAGATGTGGAAGCTTTAGGAGTCAAGTTTTTCCCGAACTTGGATTTCCTCGAAGAACAGGACATTTGTCCATCATTAAAGAATTTCGACCTTGGAGATCCCTCTGGTTCTATGGATATTCCATTTTTAAAGGCACCAGAAGATTGGCGACAAGAGAAAGACAAGTCGGATGACAATGGTGTTGGTGATAGGTCAGGAATTTTCCTCGACGATGATAACCCTATTGGATTCGATGATGACGACGATGGACTCCTTGGAAATTTCGATATTCCAGATGATGCTGGATTCGGTGAAGGTGGTGAAGCTTGGGCTCGTGATGCCGCAATCGAACCACGCATGCGAGTCCACGATGTGGGATACGATAATGATAGTGGCGATGGTGAGGATGGAGAAGGAGGCGCTGGTTCATTTGACCCCGAAACTGGCGAGTACATCATATCTCTTGATCGTGGATTAAAGAAGGAAGGCGGTCATGATGATATTTTGAGTTATTTCGACGAGGCGTTGCAAAAGAATTGGGCCGGCCCTGAACACTGGAGGATACGAAAGATCAAAGATGTCAACAAGCCAGCAGTTACAAAGCCGCGCAAAGAGAAAGAGCCGTTCGAAATCGACTTCATCTCTCCTTTAAATGCCACTTTGGCTGAAACCATATATACTCATGCACCAACCAATGCTACGATATCGTTACCAAAGAAAGATTGGAAGTCCAAGACAAGAAATCTTCTTCCCGATGACAAGCATTTCAACTCCAAACAACTGTTACGTCTTTTCCTTAAACCTAAAGCTAGAATGGGTAGTCGAAAATCCGGGTTCGGTGCCAAGCCCGGAACTTTTGGTCAAAAGAAGGAGGATGATATCCCTGAAGGCGAGATTGGTGAAGATTATTGGGCACGAAAAGAAGAACCTGCTCACACATTAGAGGATGAAGCTCCACCTCATGGAGATTATGATGCCAACTTCTTCCAAGATGATGGTTTGGCCATGCCAGGTATAGATGATGATGATGATATGGAATTCGCCGACGCACGTGAACAATTTTCTCCTGGAGCTGAAGGACAAGGTGCAGGCATTGGTGGTATCGCTGCCATATTGAATGCCGGAGCTCAAGGTGTAGACGGAGAAGAGGGCGCGTTTGGTACACAGCTGGTTACACAAAGTAGAAGATTAAGGCCTGAATATGTGCAATATGCTAGGGTTGCCAAGAAGGTTGACGTTAGGAGGTTGAAAGAGGAGTTATGGAAGGGCATTGGATTCAATGAGCCTGAACAACCAGTAAGTTTATCTGCTCCTTATAATACCCGAATGTTATCACTAACGAATTGAAACAGGATATGTCACTTTCTTCATCACGACTCCCAACCCCACCTGTCAAAATTCCTACGGATGAAAATGAAACCCTTCAGTTTACAACCGTCATGCAAAACCTTCAGACTGTATATCCAAAGCAAGTCATGAATGATATCTCGACTAGTTATTGTTTCATCTGTCTTCTACATTTGGCCAACGAGAAGGGTCTTGTTATCGACAAGAAAGAAGGTTTAATGGAATTGGATATTAGAAAAGACCCAACTGCTGAAATCACAGTTGAGTAATCACAGCAACTTGGGATATGATGGACGCTGGACACAAGGACATGCAATGGGCGATCGGAAGGTATTTGATGATCATTATTTGGTCTGTTTTGATTTCTGTTTCTGTACAAGTTCCTGCTCGTGGGCATACGATTGAATTGTGCATCTCAGGATTCGAGGTGCAATGGTACGGCTGTACTGTATGGGAGTGGAGAATATTTGAGTGTGTATGATGCATTATGAATTGAAAAGAATCAATTGGGACAGATGGTATTAAATTAAGATTATGATGATAATGATGATGATTTAAGAAAACAAGAAGTATATTCACGTGTCATGAGAACAACCATTACTATCAAGGGTCTTGCACAAGTGTGCTTTATAAGAATAACATTGGAAGATAAACCATGTATTCTGTGCTATGTGCAGACTGACAAAATGTATTGTTCGTTAGTTTAATAACTCAATCCACCAGTAGGTGTACGGATTGACGGGACGCTACAAGAATGGACTTGTCAACATCTCTCGATGTATCGAATTAGATATCTTTGAGTGTTGTTACGTTCATCCATTAGATTTGAAAAAATCAAATTACAAATTTCGATATCAAACAATTGGAGAACGAATTTATTAGAAATTTCGAAAGTTGAGAAGTGTTCCGTCAATCCGTACACCCACTGGTGATCCTTCAGTTCCAAGGCTTTTGACTTTTGAGATGGGCGTTTATCATTTTCACTGGTGCACGATTATATTTTTATAAGGAAAGTTGTGTTTTTATTGTGGTTTGCAGATTTACAATGGGTTTAGTAGTGGAAATGAGAAGATTGCGTGGAGATTAGGACCAGCCTAGATTTGAACGAGAGCACGAGGTAAGAAATGAAGGTCAGAGTTGATCAAGCATCGGTCTTATCAGTGATAACGGGCTTTTTGACTTTCTTGAATTCTAATCTAAGTGTCTGGTTTGCATTTTGAACTAGCTCTTCACCAAGTACGCGCTCTGCCTCTCGAAGTGCTTCTTCTACAATAATGAGTTCCGGCTTCTGCTTCTGCTTCTGCTTCTGCTTTAACTCTTTCGCCAATGCTCGTCTCCGTCTCTCGACTGCAAACCGAGAAGGTTGTTTTGCTACGGGATCTGGGACATTACCATAGTGAGCATTCAACTCGGCCTCCAACTCGACCGCCAAGTCATCTTCTTCGTGAATCAAGCACCGTATCTTTGCAACAATCAACGGAAGGGTGTAATTTCTGGGGTACCATGGATCAGATGCGTGTAACGAGCCTCCTGGGCTATGTTTTACAGACTCGGCCGTCATGTCGCGGACAAGGGTAGCTGCGACGCCTTTACCGTAGTAGATCGCGCCCTTTTCAGTCCTAGAGATATTGTTTTCGTTAATAGTGTAGAGATGAAGAAGGTAGGATATCTCGGTAGGTTCCCAACAAGAGTCTTCGCGGACTGGAGGTACCTCGCTCGCAACTTTCACTCCATTTTTCTTGAGTCTTTTCATCCTCGTTATTTTTCGCACGAGGGCCAGCACGACAGTATCTTGCGTGGTAGTATCTTGCATGACAGTATCTTGCATGAGAGTATCGTGTATAACAGTATCTTGCATGATAATATTCGCCATAATTGCAAATACCCGTGAAATTTTCTATATCTACTCAAAAAGACAACCGATATAAAGTTACAGAAGTATGAATAGTAGAGTAGAGTAGTTATGAAGGAAGTTTGAGTTCTAAAGAAATAACATCTTTCAGATATAATCAAGCCATTTATACTTCCCCATGCAAATTTGTTCACTTCCTGTTCTTCGTCTTTTCATGATGATATATCTATATCGTCGTCTTGAGGAACTGTTCGCACGACAATCGTATTGTTCCTGGAAGATGCGTGATAAAGAGAAAGGAGATGACAAAGAAGTGCAGGATAAGTTGATTGTGTGGATGATGTTGTTTCTTTCTTGTGTTGATTGGTGTCATTATCAATGTATGTATTCGAAAGACATTTTTTATATATACAACGAATATATAACCTGTGAGCGTTTCATACAGTAACTCTGACTCATTTTATATAGATACATCAGATAATACAACTTGAACATCTCAATACTATACATGCGATAAACGTGCATCCTCGAATCCCTTTTCACATATATTCCCTCTAAATTATCTCACATTTACCAAACGATATCAATTGAAAAACTGAATGCCTCAATATAATATATTTAATGAGTTTGTAATTCGGAAACCCTTTTATACAAGAACTCTCACACATCTAATGCATATCAGATAGTAGAAATTAAATATCTTTATATCATAGATCTAACAAACCTATTCACACATTCCCTCAAGCTCTTTAATTCATCTCAAACACCACAAATCAAGTATCCCAATACAATACATAAAATAACCTCATATCCCCAAAAACCCTTCACACCCTCTTCTTCCCCTCCTTCCCCCCAAGCCCCCCAAGCCCCTCTAACCCCTCTAACCCCTATCAAATAACCCAAATCAAATATCTCTCTCTACGAGTATATCATACATCATACATCATCCATTCACAAACCCATTCCCATTCCCATTCCCATTCCCATTCCCATTCCCATTCACACATCCCCCCTCCTACTCACAGCATAGCATAGCATAGCATAGCATAGCATAGCAATCAATCAGCCATTGATCCAAACTCTAATAATCTTACGAATTTTTAAAAACCACTACTCTTCCACTCTCCTCCCAACATTCCCACATTCCCACATTTCCGCAAAGCCACAAGCACAACACAGGAGAGAGCGAGGAGAGAAGTCCTTCAACTACACGGTTTGATCATCACGCCGACACGAAAAGTATTTTGGCCTTTAAGCCCACAAATCTTGAATGCAGGAGGAAAAAAAAATAGGAATGATAATCTCTACTCATGAATTTTATAAATTAACAAAATTCGCGCTATCTATACTATACAACAGGGTATTAAATGTATGAACAAAAAAAAAGGAATCAAAGTTTTCCACCCAGTTCATAACATAACATAACGTGTGCGAATTCGTCTTCCATGTACGCGTCAACATATCGATGATGATAACATTCGCAAGCAATCCAGAATTCCAGATACCAAAATATCCATCCGCCGCTCAAGAGCTTTTATCCCGTCCCAATCCAACGCAACCCAATGCAATGTAATACAAATCTCATACACACAATCCAATCTCAGTCATACTGTTACATCTCATCCATCGTTTCATCCACCTCATCTAATATTTTCTCGCAAGCTTCGATCTCGATCTAATCTTTGCACCAAAGAAATAGATAAAGTAAATCAAAGCACAAAGACCAATACTAATGAATCCAATAGTACCCATAGCCCATTTCGTAGACATGTTATCGAACATGAGGACACCGAGATGGGCGAGACCTGCTGCGAGAGCAAAAGATGGAATGAGGAAAGCTGCGATTGCTGCACCGGCGACGTTGGGATAAGAGTCTGAAGAGGTGAAAATTAGCGAGATGTAAGCGGTATCATGAAGGGGGAACATACCAGTAATGTAATTAAGCATACTAAGCCACAATAATGGATCTGCAAAACCAAGAACACCACCTGCTACAACTGGTGACCAATAAGATACGCTTCCATCAGATGTGAATGCGAACCAAAGAAGTGTAATTGGGAAAAGCCAGACGGTCACCAAAGAAGTGATGAATCTAGCTTCTGGACGGTTGATACCATGCTTCTTACGATCTCTCGCGTAGAACCAAGTTTGAACCGGAACGAAGAGAAACATGACTACTACACCGACGACGAAATTAAGATATGTAAGATCGGCACCGATGTAAGTAAGACCATTGTTGACGACGAAAACATCAAATACACCGTCGAGGTATAAGAAGAGGATACCGTAGGCGAAACCGTTGTACAACCCGAGGAACATAACGACTGGCTCTGTGAACATGATTTTGAACGTCATGGTTGTGATGAACTTCATTTCGTGGAGAACATTGAGTCTGCTTGTCAAGATGGCAGCTTCTTGCTCATCGACAGTTGCACTCTTTGCGGCTGCTTTGGCGATAACTAATCTTGGTAGTGTTTCTGGGATGAAACACAATAAGATAGAAAATGCGAATCCGATGATTACGTTAATCAAAAAGATCCATTTGAGACCCATGTTTGCATTTTCGGAAATCCACTCTCCAACAGGAGATCCAAGAGATGGACCAATATTTGCAGCTGTGTGTACGTCATTAGTATTTTTTGTCCATGACATCAAGGGTTGGAGTGTGATTCAGTACTTACACATGACGAAGAGTGCCATTGCTTGTCCGGCGCCATCAATGTCACCAAAGAGATCCGCGATTGTACCAGCTACATTAGAAAGAGCAGTAGAACCTGCCGTGCCAGCAAGGAACATAAAGATAACAAGCATAGGAAGGTTAAGAGCATATGCGGTTCCCTAAGACTCGTTAAAAAGAATATTGGAGATTGCTCCGAAAATGACTCACAAAGTTCAAAACTGCATAGAATGCAATGCTGATAACATAAATCCATTTGCGGCCACCCAGGTCACTGTGAATGTTCAGTTATAGTTCTTGTTCACAACCACGATGATCGCGTTGTGCGTCATATGTTGTGTTCAACCTACGATAATGGACCCAAAAAGATGGGACCGACAGCTGTTCCCAAAATGAACATACTCTGACCCAAAGTAACGATTTGAGTAGTTCCTCCAAACTTTTCTTGGATCAAGAATTCAGCAGAGACATAAGTTGTACTGGTAAGAGTAACAAATGTCTGCAACATGCAATAAACCACCACGATACCCCATCGTTTGAAGGCAGGCCAGTGCATAGGATGATGTTCATCTTGAGCCTTTACGAGTTCGAGAATGGCAATTGTTTGATCTTCGTGTCTCGTGGCAGCGTTTTCATTTCGCGGAATGATATCACCTTTTTCGACGTTGGATGAATCTGAAGCACGGTTATGTTCGTCGATCTTCTTCTCGGCATTGTCGGTAGAAGGCATGGCGAACGAGCGAGCGAACGAACGAACGCACAAGAAACGGTGAACTTTTCTTGAAAAAGAAGCTTGGCCAAGAAAGTAAAAATCTGTGAATATACCAACGCGTGTATATATATAGAGCGAGAACGATGGATAATGTAGCAGAGGAAGATTGGGGCACTATTTTAACGTCCTTGGCTGACGGTTTGAAGATAAGAGAGTCGGATGATCAATTCATTGGCGACGTATGCAAGAGATAGGAAGATATATTCCAAAGGATGATGATACTTGTGAAATTAGAAGTTCATGGGAAGAAAACGGAACGAAGGAATATTTCGATAAGAAATTTGCAAAATCGGCCGTGCCGCGTAGCCCTATTATCGGTAGCATTGTAATGATTTGGGAAGGTTTATCCATGTTGAATGAATGGAGAACATTTTCGTCGGAATACCTGGGTTTGGTAAAGGTACGAAATAGTTGGGAATAGTCAGCAATGAAGAGGCAAGAAAGGTTCATGATTGGTTTATGATTCCTCAATTCATGCTTATCTTGACCTAATCTGGAAATTCGGGGATTGTCGAGACGAGGTATCCATTTTCTCCCTTGAAGTTTCTAATTCCAGGTTTTAACAATGAAGGTTGGTCAAGAAAACGAACGAAGTCATAAGCCACAGATAAGCAATGGTGTGCCGCATGAGAGGTGGATCTTCTCGTCTCATGTCAAGTTTGTAGGAGAGATGGAGAAACAATGGATGGAGATATGGGTTATTTTCGAAGCTGTTCGTTTGTCCTTAGTAGGTAGGTAGTTGGTTAGAAGAAGAATCCATGTGGCGAATGCGAAAACGTATCAAGTTGGGGAATCGATTTTGGTTATGTATGCCCAGGTGGTGAATGATGATGGATATTGAAGTTGTTGTAATTTGAAGCAACATGAGGTGCAGATTGCCCAGACTTTTGTTGCAGCCTCCCGTCTTGGGTCTGTATGAAGAGAGCCCTGTCGCCCAGACGGGAGTGTGAATAAGATCGTGGAAAGGTGCATAAAGCTTACGCCCAGAGATGTTGAACATGACTTACATGGCTTTCCCGTTGATTTGCCCAGACGGAGAGCAGATCATGGAAAGATGTCCGGGAAAGCCATCAGCCATCAGCCATCAGCCATCAGCCACACCGAGGGAAAAAGGCGATATCCGAACTCTGGAAACTTTGGGACAGCGAGTTGGATGGGGAAGAGGGAGTAGGTGAGTGGTTGGATACGAAGATAAAGAGAGATAAAGGTTCAAAAGGTCAAAAGAGATGTCATTCATTATCAAAAATGGGGAGCGGAAATGAGAGTGAAGTTAGGTGAGTTAAGTGAGACATCGAGGCGATTGATTGATTGATGATCCTATAATAAGCTGGTAGACCTCGGTATTGGAAGTATCGACATTGTTTAAATTTTAGACTTGACGTTGGCGTTGACGTTGACACTGACATTGACATTGACATTGTTGGAGAATTGAATTGGATTAAATTGAATTGAATTAAATTAAATTAAATTAAATTAAATTAAATTAAATTAAATTAAATTAAATCAAATTAAATCGATTCGACTTGAATTGATATTCCTTTCTACTCGAGTAGTCCTGTCGTCCAAAGTCTGAGGATGAGTAGAAAGCTATCCTTATATTTATCTTACTTCTCTCACAAGGTCAAAGCATCACTACAAACGAATTACAAACGAACCTCAATCCAGACCAGTTACTACCTACCACCTGCATATCTCATATTCATTGATAGGAAACAATAAGGCCTTGACAAATCCCCTTCGAAAAAGTAAACAGTTGAAATGCCTTTATGATAATAAGGTATCAAGGTATCAAAGTATTTTCCAATTCCTTCTCTTTGATCTTGCTCTTGCTCTTGCTCTTTCTCCACCATTTCCATTCCTTTTGTCTCGGTGAAATGATCTGAAAGGGTGAAATGAATACTTCCCACCAAACCACCAAAAAAGTAGCACCCTGACATAAGGAATATCATCAATATCCAAGGCCAAATCCAAATCCAAATGGCAAGAGGTTGCTAGAATGCTCCTGGCGTTTCCTACTTGCTAGACTACGAATTTCCATGTTCAAGCCAAGGTCATGATGGTCGTTTGCAAATTGGAATCATTCCTATTGTACAGAAACAGAATTGGAAAGGGAGGGCCACTTCCGTATCTACCTACCTAGTACACCTTACAATAATTCACCACTGCAAAAAGGTTCATCGACAACCCCAAAAAGTCGATACGATTGTGGAAATTCCTCTAGTAGCGAAGGTATCGTCCAAAGTTCGACTAAAATCGTTACCTCAAGATCTTATGGTTCTTCCTATGTTTCCTACTAGCAAAATATCATACTTCACGTGAAGCCCTTGAACTATCGAAATGCCACCTAGTACCGGTCAATTGTGAGCCTCGTCCATCACTTGTTTGTGTTCTTGATTTAGACCAATCAAAAGTCCCCGAATATGTGTGGCTTATGCAGGTAGGTGTGATCTTTCCAATTATAGCACAGGCTAAGGGTATGAGGGGTAAGGCTGACAGACTGCCTTCCTCTTTTTTTCCCAGATGCCCCTTCCCGATATATCATATCTCGAAAAGGATCTCTCAATCTAATTAAATTTCAGTAGAAAACACATACGTTACATAGCCAGAGATCGTTTCGACATTATCGATTTGATCTTTTCCAATACATATTGATTCTTGCTTTCCAACTAACCATCTTTTGACCCCGAAGATCAGCTAGCCAGCTCCAGATTCACTACTAGTTTTCTAGCCTACCTCTACCTCATTAAGTCTTCAAGAATTTATCACCTTCAACTCCCACCCAACTATCACATCCATCATTTTAACATTAAATAACTTCTCCCAACTCCATTCGTGCCGTCGCAGTGTCTTAAAACTTCCATCAACACATCTCAATTGAAAATCTTCGCACTTGCAATCTCATTTCAATTCATCTTCGGCCTCCAATCATCACCACCTACGTACCTCAAGATGCCGACCAAGAGGAAGAAGAACGTTTCTCAACGCTCTACTCAATCAATACTTCCCTATACCGTATCCAAGAGGAAGAAGGACGAATCGTTCGAAGTCTCTCGATCCAAGCGAGCCAAGGCCTATTTAGTAGTTTCGGATAGCGACGATTCCTCCTCGGTAGAAAACGACGATGACGATGACAACAAGTCTTCCCAGATCGGCGCACTCGATAGTAGTGTTACTGCTTGGAGTGATGAGGATGATGACGACTCCGATACTGGATCGGTTATTGTCGTTGACTCAGGTCCTATTGCAATGGCTGCTGCAACAGTTGCTGCTCCAAATACTAACCTTGACAAGTTGTTTAAGGAAGTTATCCCAACAGAGGTACGTTCTGTCTTTTAAATATTTCTACTCATGTTCGACAGTCGTGTATGTCGTCGTACCGACAACTACATCAGATTCATTCGTCTGATTGCGATAACCTGAAGATCACTTGACGACATCCCTTATTCCTCAGGCTACGAACAACATTGTTGAAGTCATTGCGAATAGTCGTCCGAGATTTGCGTATGCTTCCCCCTAGACTCTATTTGCTAACCACGCAAATACAGGTACACCAAAATATCGTCAAGTTCTTGTCCCACGATCGAGACATCATACGATACTCTCAGATCTGTCGAAACACTCGCAGTGCTATGTCGGATAGTGTCTGGCGTTATCGATTTCTGGAGAAATTTGATGCGGTACCCGATGCGCCCGTAGAGCTTTTGAGGGAGAAGTATCAGGTCAGACACACGACCACCAAACTCTACACTAAGTTCGAATTCAACAAGTACAGGTACCTTCCTACTGCAGATATCGCACGAATCGAAAAGGCACAAGAAAAGGTCCTTGATATGCTCCAGAATCTTATAATTGGTATGTCTCTTTTGAAGCTGTCTTCATCAAGCGTACATACTAATGAAATGGTACAGAATCCGATGCCTACAAAAGTTATGACGACAACGGCGATGAGATGATTGTAAGTCGCAATATCGATTACATTAGACAATATGTTGAAGGATCCTTCGTCTCGGGCACAACTCATGCTGGAGATATCATTGATATCATTGATTCCATTGCGAAAACTCGTAATGAGTGGAATCTGAAAGCGATTTGTTCAGTTGATAGTAATGCCAACACCCGAGTGTTGTTGATTCAACTATGCTTGACATCCATTTCTTGGGATCCAAGATATTGCACAAATACAATCTCTCAGTTCGACTTGTCCCAGTTGGAGGTTTACGCACCACCAGCGAGACAACCATTGTTTCTCGGGAAATGGAAGGGTGATCTCAACGTCCGTTGGTGTTTACATGTGGCGAATTTCTTCAAGTTTCACCTCAAAGCTGGAAAGGGTGAAGGACTTCTCGCTCATGCCTATGCCGAACTTGAACAAAGTCAATTACCACAACCATGGTTGGGTCGATTGAAGTCAGGAACACAAAGGCTAGGAAGCCATTGGAAAGGGGCCTATTGTAAGTGTCGACGATAAATGCTGCCTCAAATTCCCGCAAACTAATTCGACCTTAGTTTATGTCAATCCTGATGAATTGGCAAGAATGAGACAAGCTGGAGAAGAAACTGACGATGGTCCTTACTCGGATGAACTAGATGGTGGGGAGTCATTTCAGGTAAGCCAATCATGGGAACGTGTCAGTGGTGCAGGATGACTAACTTGGTGTTGCGACAGGATATATCTCTATTTTTCGACGACCAGATTTTCGGAGAGAAACAATGGCCCAAGTCATGGGAAACAATCCTTCATAGTGATCCATTCTCTAATGCTACCCCTGAGCCCACTCCTCAACGTCGTGCCTCGAGACGCGCTACTCGATCGAAAAAAGACATCAAGAAACCAAGAGAAAACCCTAATCCAGGTGTGAAGTACTTCTATGGTTCTTCACATGACTCTTCCTCGACTGCTCATTTCTATGGAGCTGTACATGGGATTCCTCCACAACATGGGATTCCCGGCTTTCAAAGAATTACCATCATGAAGTTTTTCCCAGATCAGAATGGATTCCATGATCCAGGGCAGTCTTGGGGCTATGAAGGTTGTGTTTTACCTGGTGGTCGCATCATTGTTGGTCGATGGCTCGATGCGCAATCTCATTCTTCTAGGAATGTCATGTCAGGACCATTCGTTTTCTGGAATACTGATGAGAGTGATGCAGCAGAGCCCATTGATGGCGAGGAAGCTTTGAAATTTCTCAAACTCTTGAAGCTCTACAACCATTGTTAGCTTTCTGCTCTTGCGAGCTAACCATATTTCATTTAATGGTTTGCCGTGACTTTTCAGTGCCCGTCACATCTAACATTAAAATGGGGAATGAATTCCTCGATTTAAGGCTATCAATTAACGATACTTGGGATGAATCTATCCAAGATCATGGGCATATTTTCAAAGCACCAACGCAGCAACAGCAAGCATACCGTTTTAACATACCCGACACATCTGATGACAAACATTGAAACATAGAATCATAACGCGACTGAATTACTTCTTTTCGTTTTAACAAACAGTATTATTTTGGACCAACATTATGAATTTTTTCATATTTAACAACGAACCTCGGGCATCGTTTACTCTCAAGTCTCTTCGCCTTGATTTGCACATATTTTACCAACTCTCGACATTCTTTCCAGACAAATATTCTTCAACGTACTTTTGGTATTCTCTTTTTCAAAAATTATTTGCGCGATTCTCTTTCCTTGTTTCAATTTTCATATTAATGTTTTTCTTTGGTAAGAAGTGAGCAGTAGGGAAGGAAGTGGGTGGGTTGATTTGCAAAAGGGAGGGAGTTTGTTTTGAGGGATTGGGAATGGGATTGGGGTGTTGGCTGGATATAAATGGATCTGCGTCGTGGGTATACCCCCCTTTTTTTCTTCACAATATGGCGTTGAGAATGGGGCGGTATCTTGCAATATATGGGTTTCTGCGTTTGTGATCCGCGTTTACATCAGCGTCTGCATTTTTTTACTTTCGTGGAGGAGGTTGTGGTGGTGGAGGTGGAGGGAAGCAAGATTTGGGTGAAGGTTAGATGCGAATGAGTTTGAGATCTAGATCTAGATCTAGATCCATCTAATTGAAAGTATGCATGTATGCACGCGGGCGGGCATTGATCAGCGAGCGATGTACTTTTCTTGAGTTCAAATGGAATGAATGGTCATTTTCGTATGGATTCGTGCCGTTTCGTTTCTCGAAGATTTTTATAGATTGTAGAAAGGAAAGAGCGCACGTAACACGTACTTCATGGAGGATGGACATGAGAGAACCGAGCTGGTTCGTAGATTGAGGATCTTGATGAGAATTAAAGAATGAGGCATTGAAAAATGATCAAAGAGGAATGGAGATAGAGATTTGTGTGATGTGCTGGATGTGTGTGTAATGATGTACGGAGTGTGTATTGATGTACGGATAGGTATAATGTGAATGATTATCTACTGTATACATGTGTGTTGAAATACAACATAAGAATATAAGTAAACATATAAGTAAACATATAAGTAAACATACATGTAAACTCAAGAGAGTGCTTTGCGTTCTGCATGTGTTCTTTTGTACCCCGAATTCTCTTTCTTTTTTGTCAAACTTACAAACTTGCAGCTCTTCTCTGTACTTTGTATATCATTTTATTCGAAGTTTATCTTTTGTCTTTATGTTTACCTGCCTACGGTATCTGTCCCAAAACGCCTCATCTACTCGCACGAACGCTTGATCAACTTCTCAACTTCTTTCTCTTCATTTCGTCCCCCACCTCCTGCCTCTGCGCGCGCCTTTTGACTAAAATCTATTCCTCAATCTCCTTAACACATTCCCACTCGCCCCTCAAATTTTCCTTCCATAAAGAAACCTTATTATCACCTCCACTAACTGCCAATACGTTTCCGCTCAAACTCCACGATACGCGCCAGACTTCGCGTTCAAATTGGAGAACTTTAGATTCCCATTGACCTGGGCTAGAAGCTGCGGATGAGGTCCAGATGCGCACGGTTTTGTCTTGGGAAGCGGATGCTATGTAACCTATTGATTTGTTGGTTGTTTGAATCCTTCATTGTGGGGGATGGGGAAATGATGGAAATAAAAAACGGGGAAAACATACTTTTTTGCAAAACCGTAGGACTCCACGCAACATCCCTAACCCAGTCGCCATGTCCCTGTAATGGAGCCCCTTCAACCTTATAGCTCAAACTAGCTTGATCCCAGCCCCAAATCCTTAAAAGATTATCACTTCCACCTGTAACAAATCTCCTCACACCACCTTCCTTTCCTCCCGCATTCGCACTGACCAAACTACCCGGCTGCGAAGATGGCGCCCAAGAGACACTATTCACACCAATACCATGCGCATGGAAAATCTTATGGTCCATGGAGTTATCCTTGAATTCTAGAACCGAAACATTTCCATCCGAGGATGCGCAAGCGAGGAGACATCCGGATTCATGGGGACACCAGGACAGAGAATTGACGGATGCAGTGTGCAGAGCGAAATCGTAGATTTTCGTCCATACCGATGAGGTTTCGCGGTAGATGAGAACTTTGCCGTCGTAGCCTGCGGAGGCGAGGATGTTACCATATTTGGGGTGAGCCCAGGAAATGGACCAGATGGCTCCTTCGTGGCTGGAGTGGATATGTTAGCTAGGTAGAGGGTAAAGCAGTGGGAGGTTAAGAAGATAGGTCATCGTGAACTTGTAGAAGATATGCAATGTGCAATGTGCAATAACCAGTGTGTTGAGCGCACGAAGCCCGTGTATTTGAAGTGTAGAGGGATTTCAGGAAAGCAACATACCCCTTCAGTGTTTCTGTAAGACGATGTGTTTCCCCTTCGATTTCAAAGATCTTTACTGTACGATCCGACGAACATGTTGCCAGTCTGCGACCATAATAATCTAAAGCTGCATCGTGCTAGACAACAAGTAATTAGTTTATTGACTTTCGATAACTCGCTGAAAGCTAATGATGAACAACTTCTGGTAAAACCAGAAAAATGGGACCAAGAAATACTCACAATCATATCATCATGACCCGAATTGGTTATTGTTTGCGCCATACTGACACAAGGGAATTAATTGATTGTATATGTATTTCGAAAGAGCTTCTGAGTTCCTGGAGCTCTCAACTGATTGATGCTGCCAGATCGTATCTAAGCGGCACTTACCGCTTTTGGTACACATCGGGGAAACATTTCCCCGGCAGAATTCAACCTGCATGTGATTTGTGTGATAAGGATGCTGTTATCCTGACCGCTTACTCATTAGGGGGGCAAAATCCCGAGTCTTAATCTAGTGTAGGTACGCGATGACATCTTTCAATCTTCTCCTCTCTTCTCTTACCTTTCTTCCTTTTCCTTACTTGTTTCATTGGTTTTTAAGGCTAGTTAATTGAGAAGATAGATTCGTATAAATTCATTCAGTACAATTATACCGTTTTTGTAATCTTCTAATAAACATCTCTATTCTTCTTACATCTTCTATAACTTCACTGATTCCATTTCATAAGCCTCGGTTCGTTAATCAAGCTCACATTCCCGGATCATCACATAATCGCAATCTTGGGAATCTCTCAACCACAATCAATTCAGATTAATTTTCGCAATAAGAAATAAAAACATGGCCGACAATCTTTGTGGTCCGTCTAATGCTTTGCAGAATTTCCAAAAGCATTCGAATGTTGATCGCACTCTACAACAAGATCGATTAATTGGTAGAGGGCCGTCGGCGCAGGTATGTATCATACATTATTCTTTACCCACTCCCAATCGCATTCTATTATCAGCCATAATTTTGCTAACAATACAGCAGGGTTTTCGAGCTTCGCCAGGTCCAAATGCCGGTCAGCTAGATGCCGAGTTTGCAGCTTTCCAAGCCGGTCACCAATCACTTGGTCCCTCTCCATCGGCGCAAAGCTTCTCTCCTCATCATTTCCAAAATCCACCTCCTCAATCTTTTCAAAACGTCGTACCACAACAATTTTCAGGTCAAGGATGGGCTAACGACTTCCAAAATATGAGTATATCTGGTCCTCAAGCGCAGTTTCAACAACAAGGGGTACATCAAACGATTCAACCACAAATGGGAGCAGGATGGCATCAGGAGTTTGCGCAAAGTCATGGAGCCCCGGGAATGATTGCGCAAGGGAATCAACCTATTATGGCAATGAATCGTCCTTCTATGATGAATGTCGGATTTAATCCAATGCCTAGAGTTCTTATGCAACAAAATCAGCTTGCATCTACGAGCCAGTCATTGGTAGAAAACAATGAAGTTTTTGATGAAGCGGCATTCGCCAGAGCTTTCGAACAAGCAGCTAATGCGGAAAGCCAAAGGGCGCAACAACAGGAGCTAGAGTCACAAGCTGCTAGTGTCCAACATGAAGAGACTCACGCTTTAGATCAACTGCAAGTTACAAAGGAGGCCGAATCAGAACTCGACAAAGCGGAGAGACAACTACTCGGCCAAGCCTTACTCGGCGCAGATACAATTGAAGATCCCGCGACCGCTACATCGGAACAAAATATACATGCACCAGATGCGCTATCACGTACAGCTGGTGAACTCTTATCTAGTGTTAGTAATAACCAAAGCGAGAAGTTTCAGAATAGTCAGTTTCTACAACTCATGCGGCAATTTCGCGATAAGGAGGTTACGGTCGAGGGAGATGAAGTAGTAGATGGGCCCATGAAAGCTAAAGAAGGCGATCGTAGGAACGGAGGTGGAGACGAACATTTTGAAATGGTTGGAGCACCCTAGCATAGTTTATCGGATTGATCCTCTCCCTGTGGACTTTTTGCCGTAAATGCTCTCGCCTGCTTGCAAATCGATTGATCCTCTGCCTTGTGGATTTATAAATGTACATACCATACCTACTTGTTACTTGTTTGCTCATGCGTGATTGAAAACAGTCAAACTTTGCCCAAGGTTCATAGACCAACTAACTAATCCGAAATTAAATACAACAGATCCCAAAAGTGTCAAAACAAACCGGAAACACAGCTATGTATACTCTAGTTACAGCTGCACTCGCCTTCGCAGAACATGGCGAGGAACAGAACATCAAGCGCGAGAAGAATCAAAGTAGCGAGGAAAAACAAAAGCAACAGACAGCTCGGGGTCGCTTAGCTCAGATTGCAAAAACACTTCCGAAAAAGGATAAGGAGACTGCAGGTACGGAATTGGATATGAAGCGATTGGTTGACGAGGGGTTACTGGCCAGGCTTCGTTCGGGTTATAGTGGGGATAGAGAGCAGGGTGTGGAGTCTTTGAAGACGGTGAGGTGGGAGGGTGGTGTTGGGGAGGGGATATTATCCAGGCGTCGTTCGAACTATACGAGCGATAGAGAGCAGCGTGTGGAGTCTTTGATGACGGTGAGGGGGGATGGGGAATCCGAGGTGGCGATGGAGGAGGGGCGTGAGGAGGGGGAGGAGGAGGAGGGGATTGATGGAGTGTGTAAGGAGGAGTCAGAGGGAGAAGTAGAGAGAGGAATGAAATAATGATTGGGTTTAAGAGTTCGCATTGGTATTCAGCAAGGAGTGAAGGGGCGAGGAAGTTGCTGTACTCGATGTTGCTGGGCTTGTGGATTGGATTTAGGAGAGGGGTGTTTGGATCGAGATTGAGATCCCTAGAAGGACTTGAATGGTCGGCTAGCTGGATATAACCTCTCAGATATAGAACTAGAATGTTAGATTAAGATAAAGTCAGTTATCAATAATGTTTAATATTAATCACGTCTTATCAAACCTATTACTCAAGTTCTTTCGCAAATGCACAGTATCTCAAATACTGAGAATGTCAAAATAAATAAAGTAAAATTAACCATCAAAAGAAAACAGCTCGTTGAGCAAATGGCCTCGGCCTGGATATATAAACATCTTCATCTCCGCCTCGAAACATGAACAATGTGAAGTGAATAGCACTCGTAAACTCCCGAATCGCCCCCCTAAAAACGAAGTTGTAAAGTACAGCTCTTCCCCAGATTTCCCTACGGCGCTGATGAGCAAGTCCCCCACAATAGCAACCTCGTTTCCATTGCAGAGTTCCATATTCTCTACCCGACCCTGATAACCGACCCCTCATCAATCCCTTTTTCTAAATCTCGATCTTCTCAATCCTTGATTTATCATCTAGCCAGTACTTCAAACCCAATGCATGCTCGTAATACTCCCAATTTTCGCCCAAACAACTTCTACAACTTCTTCTCCTCTTTTAGTCTCTTTTCCTCCTCGGCGACATAATCTCTCCAACCCTCACCCCTCATCCCACTGAGCATCTTCCTCAACATACCACTCCTTAACGATCTTCCATCTCTCTCGTAAGCCATTTCGATAGCCATTAAACTAATGACAAAAATCCACACATCACCACCCTTGATTCCCTTCCACCATCCTCTCTTCTTGCCAACCTTCCATAACGAATCCATCGATGCACGCGCACTGTATAAGAATTCTCCTCTTGCATCTTTTCTAACTACAAATCCCCAAAGACCGCCCAATGCACCTCCTAGGAAGAATCTCTGAGTAGGTAGGACATGTCTGGGCAGAATCGATTGGAAAGCGCAGATACTAGCCCAGCTAGTGCCGATGGCGCCAGAAATATAGAGGGTAGATTTGAGGATACGGATAGCGAGGGTATTTAGAGAAGAGATGGGGGAATTGTAGAATTTGCGATAGGCGGGGAGAGAGAAGAGAGAGAGGATCAGAGTAAAGACTCGAGCGAGGCGGGGGAAGACTTGGATCCAGTAGGTGAGGTAAGTGCGGAGACAAGAAGGGTCCGAGGGGTGGAGAGTAGCGCAAGTGAGGGATGTTATCAATGGGTGGGCGGGAGAGGTAATGGGAGAAATGCTGCTGAGAGACTGTGGTAAAGTAGGGTTATTGGGGAAGAGAATTGGGGACACGAAGGGTCTGGTGTGGGTGTTAGTTTACTTGATATAAAATTGTGAGAGTGACGATAACATACGGGTAATTGAGACGGGCCATTTCGGCGAGGTTATCGACGATTTCGTAAGTATTTGGCCATGGTAAATTGGCTGGATAATCTTCCAGTCGAGTTTGGATATACTGAGGAGAGTTTTTCAGAATGAAATCTCCATATTGCTGTACATTATTAGCACCCACGCATATCAAAACAATTGGGAACCATACCTTTGGAAAGCAATCTCTATCAAAAACAAAAGCATGAAGCAATTGACCACAAGTCAATGGGAAAAGTAACCAACTTCCCCACCACCAAGGTCTCTCCCATCTACTTCCCTCTTTCCCCCAAATCCAGCCCTCTTCTTCTGCCAAATTATACGATATTTCTGCAGCTCTACTCAATGCATAAATCGCAATTGTAACTCTCAGCTGGTCGCTCGGATAGACCCCCAACATAAACCCAGCCAAACTTGCTCCAACTGCTGGTGCCAAACTCGATGTAAGCGTCTTACTTGTTTTCGGGTTTCGCTGTCTGAAAGGTTCGGCTTCGGATGTAAGGAGATGTGCGCGAAGTCGGGTGAAGAATCGGAAAAGAATCCGATGAAGAAGAAGTATCGCAGAAAGGGAAAGAGAGAGGCGGAAGTTTGGTGACTTCCATAATGAGGTCTTCTTCCCCCTATAACATCAATTAGCTTTCGTTTAACTTTATTTCCACATCCATCTGCAAGAAGACGAATAACAAAAAACATACCCAGCTTTACCAGCGCCCATGAATTTCTCCGTGATCAAACTATATATCTTCAATCCCGCATTGGTAGCAAGGAATAACCTCAAGCTACCCCTCACAGCCGCAGCATTATAATCATCGCGGCCTGGTCTCTCTACCAATTTCTCTACCTTTGTAACTGTAGGTGCATTTCTCTTCAAGACTTTCGATCGTGAGATTATGTACTTATGTAGTGTTTCATATTCTTTCGCGGAAATGGTATAACGAATCGCATTGCGGAGAATAGGATCAGCAGTAGATTTAGCGGAGATTCGATCGCGAGGGGGTTTGGGAGCTTCTGGAGCACCGTTAGGTGCTGATTCCATAGTTTTGAAGTGGTTATGGGTGTCGCATGAGCGATGTTGTTTTGTTGATTATGGAGGATAGATGCTTTGAAGTTGAGTAATCTCCTTGATCAACATGTGAAGGTTTACCTCGGCGTGGAACAATAGGGAGAGGTTAAATTGGAGATCTGCGGTAAGGTTTCGTTATTGGATGGGGAAAAGAGGAATGTAGTGAAGTTTGTAATTACTTTATATTTTTGAATATCTTGAATGTTATGAGGATGTAATATGGTTTGTTTACTTCATGTCTATATAGTTGTCGCGTTGATGTGGCATATCACGTTGTTGTCGACATCCATATCCTTGATTGAGCCACCACAACACAATCATCCCAGGCATCTAACATGTTCTGTGGATTTTATCATCAACCAATCAGTGTTCCGAGTGCAGCATGTTGCTTCAATAGCTAGCTATCTAGGTATACATCATCAATACTTAATAAGAACTTCCAGAGAATTCAGTTTCGTGGAGGTCGCTCGATGTTCATCTTATATATTCTTGACATCCTCTCCGCGACAGCAGATGAAAAGAACAATCATCCGAATCATCCAAGTCAAGCAATTCTTCTTCATGTTACAGTGCAAAACCGCAATCATAATGAAAAATAAGTTATCCCGAAGGAAGCAATCAAAAATTCCCCCGATGGGGACCCCGAAGGATACCCAACGATTCTCGTCGCCCCGATGTGCAATGGAGGACTCGTATCATAGCGCTCTCAATTCTTGATCTGAAAACGCTCCGAGAAGGTAAGTATGAAGAGAAAAGAAAAAGAAGAAGAGGGAGAGGGGAATTGGAGGTGCTTATATAGGAAATTGAAGGTGGAGCGTGTAAAATCGGAAGAGGCCAGTTGGTGCAAATAGGACAAACATGGCCTGAAATGGTAAAGCGCTATTTAGACCGGGCTGTAGTCGTCAAGTGAACAGCTTTATTAATTGTAATTTAAATTATTTAAATTCTTTGTTGCAATTTTTTGGAAGTGGAGTGGGGTGCCATTCGGCTCGCTTCTGATATCTCCTAGATGTACTACTGAACTTCGCAGTCATTTCACTCCTGGAATTCGATCTTATTATTATTCTTCTTCTCCTTCTTTTCTCTTCATCCTCACCTTCTCGGAGCGTTTTCAGATCAAGAATTGAGAGCGCTATGATACGAGTCCTCCATTGGATCAAAAACTTCATGGTACATTTTCTTATCGAATATTGTAATTATATCTTCCAATATTCCGCTTTGGAAATACTCGTTTGCCGTGATCAAGAGTATCTTCGAGGATATCGCATACTATTAAGAGATGCGTCGTCCTTTAACTCACTTTACCTCAATATGCTAGTCAATTTCATATTCTCAACGTGCAAATTACAGGTTACAATTGCTCATACCGCTCTAGAGTACAGCTTCCGACATTCACATAGCTGGAGACCTTCGAGTATGATTTGATAGTTTGAACGAACTCAACATAATACACAAGCTTCGCTCTTGGAGTGTTTTATTCTACTGAACAACTTAATGAAATGATCATCATTCAGCTACTGTCCGTGCTATCGGCTGAGTAGCTACTGTGTCACCAATGCAATGCGTGGAATACATCGCCTCAATTCTTCTCCCGAAGCTCTAATTCAAAAAGTTAATCCATAATCTGATCCTCCAGACGCTCAACAATCTTTCAGTGCCTATTCAACAACATTTGAACATCCTTCTGGAAACGAAACCTTTCAATCGATCATCGAAAAGACTATAGACATTCATTCAATAAGTTTAAAACATTCATCTTGAAGTCTTTCATTTCAGCACTCTCACGACAATCTGAGTACGTACCTACATAGGTAGGCATTCCAACAAATTTCCACATCGTTGATGGTCAACTAGAAAAGCCATGTATCATTTGAGTTCCTAGTCGATATAATGAACTTCTCCAGTGCAGATTCGTGAAAAGCCTTTCCTAGCTTGAAGTCATCATCATCTATCCGAGCATGCGTTTGATGCAAGGAAATGAGTATCTGCTATGTACCCCCCCCCCCCCACCTGGTACCTAGATAGGTAGTATACAAAGCGAGTAAAAGTACTAGGAATGATAATTATCATAGAGATTAGAAATACCTACCTAGCTACCTAGAAATCTGCAGATAGTGATCTGTGAAATGCAAGAGAAAGGAGAGAAATTGGAGAAAATGAGTGGGGAAGTGTTATAGGCAGAGTGAAGGGAGAGTACGAGTATGATTCGAACTTGTTTACATTTTATCTCTTTTATGTAGGTGAAAAATATAGGATTCATCATGTCCAAGTCCTCATTCGAGATTATCGTTCCCCAGATATCGTCCGTAAGGGCTTGTCGCCGAGTACTTCTTACTGCCTCCAGCTAGGTAGGTAGATTAAAGACGATGAGAGGAGTTTTGGTAAGGTTTAAAAATGCCAATGATTGAGGATAGGTATCCCTAGTATCACCAGTATCAACACGGCTTAGGAAGAAGGTACTATGAACTGGATTGACAATAGGTATTCAACTAATGCTTTTCTATCGGTATCTCACCACAGCTGATACAACAAAACGCCACATGGATATCCTTAATCCACAAACGCCTGGATTACATGCACATATATAATCTTTATCTCATATATTCGGATATATTTATTCCATTTCATACTCTTCATCCCTTGCCATATGCGCTGCCTCTGACATGACAAAGAGCAATCTCGTTCCATTACCAGCCGTTTGCCAGATCTAATGATATTGTTAGCAAAAATCCTATGGAAAGGGTAGAAAATGTGAGAGCTTACATCAAGATCGGTGTATTCCATAACAGCAGCTCGCCATTGATCCTCGGTAAATCCCTTGGCAATGACTCTCTCCTTGACCTTCTTCATACTCAATTCCATACCCAAAGTCTCATCATCTTCATCGTCCGCCTCTTCAGGTCTGCATTGACCAGCTTCGGCCAAAGCTCTAACCATATTGTAAATTCTGCTGCTTGGACTAGAATCCTTTCTATATCCATCTTGATCAGCATACAAACTCTCCTTCGATGCTTCAACAAGTCTAAGAGCTTCATCAACATCATCTTGAACCACCTCTTCGCTGAAACGTAATCGAGCAAGAGCTTGTGATAGACGAAGAACACCAAGAAGGGTACGAGGAGAGGTATGAGCAAATTGTTTCTTATTTTTCTCATCACGAGATTGTTGATCACGCATTCTGACATAGGCTTTTACCATATACTCAGAGACGCTCGTTGGAACCGTTGGACGATAGGATCTAGCTTGAGCAACATATTGACGAACTTCTTGTGGTGTGAAAACAACACCTTCAGTATCAGGATGTTTATTATTCATGTGAACATAGGTGACGTGGCGAGCGAGGAGAGCATCGTTATCTCTAGTAGGAGTGTCAAGAATAAGGAATAGTACATCGAAACGGGAGAGTAAAGCTGCTGGAAGGTTGATGTTCTCCACTGGAGATATCCTGGGATTGTAACGGCCATAAAGAGGATTGGCAGCTGCCAAAATGGAAGTTCTAGCGTTCAAAGTCGTAGAAATTCCGGCCTTGGAAATGGAAATTGTCTGTTGTTCCATAACTTCGTGAATTGCAGTCCGATCGGTATCATCCATCTTGTCAAATTCATCGATACAGCAGATACCATTATCAGCAAGTACCAGCGCACCACCTTCGAGAATCATTTCATCAGTTACTGGATCCTTCATAACCGCTGCAGTAAGACCAACACCACTACTTCCACGACCGGTAGTGTAAACTCCTCTGGGTGCCACTTTGGTGATATATTTGAGTAATTGAGATTTTGCCACTCCCGGGTCACCCATCAGACAGATATTGATATCACCTCTGATTCTCATTCCATCCCCCATACTTTTAGTAACACCACCGACCAGCAATAAAAGTAATGCTTTCTTCACATCTAAATGACCGTAAATTTCAGGCGCGATAGATTTTGCAAGATATTCGTAAACATGGCCAGATGCTCTGTATTGCTCAATTCGCTTGAAAACTCGGCTATCAATAGTTAAATCTTCGTAAGCCTTCTTGTGTTGAGTGACGTGCTGTGCCTCAAGATATGTATCAGTGAGGAGACCAGCTCTAATGGCTTTGAAGCCCGTATATGGCGTAGGTAAGAAAATTCCTGCAATATCGACAACATCTCCAGGATTGATACGTCGAACTAGAGCCCCGTGGCATAGAACAGTCAACATTCGAGGAATGTGACCAACCGGGACTTGTTCGGCCATTTCCTGGATTTTGATTTCTTGGAATGGCTGAAATTTTGAGGCTCGAGTGGAATGATGGAGTTGTCCTTTGGTTTGATTCGTAGTACAATCGGGAGAAGGACATTCAACTAATGGCCCGAATGTCTTGGATCCAACGGGCTGGAAAATTTCGCAACCACATCTATCACAAGTATATGCGTTTACTTCCACAGTCGGCTTAACATCTGAGACTCTTGTAGTAATACCCCTAACGGTAATAAGATGACCAAGATGTTCACCACGAACCTGTCGCACTGCCAAAGCTTTTTTGGAGTTATCTCCGGAAGCGCTTAATGGTTTGAAGTTCAAAGTATATCTTCTTGTAAGTTCGGCAGGGAAGAGTTCGGGTTCAACCGTTATATCGCTCTGTTCGGCGGCAGCACGGCGTAAGGCGTTATTTCGAGCTGTTCTTTGCGACATGAGAACATCAAGTACATCATCCTTATAGCTGTGACCGAATTAGTAAACAAACCACAGCAAGTTTACAGCTCAGCTCACTTGATTTCTCTTGTAGGTTGTGGCATCACTGCATCGACCGCCTTGGATAAAATGTCCAGATAATGCTTTGCGTTGGTTTCAATCGAGTTGACTAGATTGAGAGGAGTTCCAGCTTCATCCAGTAAGTCGTCATACTACAACTGTTAGTATATCAAACAGATGGAGGGGCGGTCGCTCTACTTTGGCTAAATCGTCCAGTTCAATTGTGATTTCATCCTCGTATCTGTCCGCAACTTTTTGTAATAACTCCAAATACTTCAGCTTGGGAACCTTTGCTTGAGCTCTGGTCTGCCTCCTTGAGGTCTGGTCATCATCATCATCCATCATATCGTTGTCATCGCTGAAATCATCCTCATCAATGTTCATGCCGCCCAAAGCATGGGTAATGTTCGCAGTCGGAGAAGTTTTGAAAGTGGAAAGGAAGTCTTCGAAAGCCTCTAGTCATTGGATCAGTATATAGAAAGTCTCAGTCATTGAAAACTCCATACCTTGATGAGCTTCATAGTTGACGGGAGCTTTGTATTGAAGCAGCGCCATTTTCCAGAGAGCTCCTTGATACTCTGAGAATTTAACCAAAGATTCAAGACTTTGCGCAAGTAATGGAAGACGGTAATAGAGAAATTATTATTGGAGGGGCTGACGGCGCAAAGATTTATGAGGTTGGATTGAGGAATCTTTCAATCAATTCTCTAAATTGAAATTCACGCGCTGATAGTAAAGATCAATCCCCCTGTCAACGGTTCGTGAATTTTCGTGTCTAATCAAGCTATTTGTGGCACGCAGCTCCGTTTAATCATAGTTACATTGTTCAAAATATACTAAAATCGACATTTAAAATCAATTGAATGATTTAAAATAAGTCAAATTGGATTGGTAAATTCTGAAATGCGAAATCAAAAATTGACGGTTGTTTCAATCGCAAAACAATATATTATTGTCTTGATTTTGAGTTCATTTCTGAAGGGGTTGAATGGCAAGATTCTACCTGGGTACAATTTTGGTATTGGTGTGCCATGAATAAGCGGAACCGCATTTGCAGCACTCAGGTACGGGTGGGTATGCGCTCCAGAAATGATATACCGAGGTGAACTTGTGACGGTCAGTTGAAATGCTCAAGGCATTTCATCTTTTGGGAACCTCTCTCCTTTCTATCTTTTTCTCCCTCATTATGGTATATTGATTTGTATGTAATACCTTTAATTATGGCCTCAAACTTGAAAGGACGTGGTAGTCAAGCTACACCTGCGGAGATATCATTAATTCATCTAAAGAATTGCTTGGTCAACTTGCCTTCATCATTATCTTCATTACTAGTTAATATCAATGCTGTAAGTAGCAAAGAATCTATCTCATAATCACACACTCACATTCCGTAGCTTGCACAAAATGTGATTGTAGAATTGAACTACCGACTTCCACCTCCGCAGAGCCCAAATCCAACGAATGGCGCCCCGACTCAACGATCCATTTTCGTGGGATGGACGGGTATGCAAAGCAAGCGCAAGCTTGCACCAATTGTTGGGAGGGATGGGATAAGTGGCACGAGGGGATCTGGTAGAGAGCAAGAAGTCCAGGTTGTAGAGATAGATGCAACTTTTGCGCGAACTTTAGGAATATCAGATGGACAGAAAATTACAGCCACTATACACGTCGACCCTCCTGTCGCCCATACCATTAATATTGAACCTTTGACGCCAGAAGATTGGGAGATTATAGAATTGCATGCTAATTTCCTCGAGCTCAATTTCATCAATCAAATTCGCGCATTACCAAATCCAAGCTTTACTTCACCAAGTGGTTCATCGCAACTGCCGCATCCTCTTACGTTACACCTTTCACCAACCTCAACTGCCAATATTATAGTCACGTCTCTCCTTCCTGCTCCGCCTTCAAATATTGCGTTCACGAAGCTAGCACCAGATGCAGAAGTTATTGTGGCCCCCAAAACAAGGTCGAAGCCATCACGAAATACGGGCGAAAATATGAGTGTATCTTCAAGGAAGAGTGTTGGCGGACGAAGTGTTTCTAGTACAGTACGTCGGAAAAGTGGACGAAGTGAAGAGACGAAGCCGGCTATGTATTATAGAGGAATTGACAGAGCACTTTGTGGGGAGTGGTTTGAAGAAGAGAAAGATGCAGATGATGGAGGATTGAAGATTTGGGTTGATGGAGACTTCATTCTCGGTGACTCCTTGAAAGGGCTCACTTGGGTCACCGTCACCGTTGTCAAGCCTGCTACTTTGCAAGAGCCAATCGACCCACAACGACAACAACAAGAAGATGAAAATACCGGTGTTGCCGGGAAGCCTGCATCGAAGGTAGTAGCTAGATTGATGACATGGGATGAACCGCCAGACCAATACCATGTGGCCTTATCAAGTTCACTTTGCGCCTCCATGGGTTGTAAGAATATGGTTGGAGGTGTGATAAGGGTTGCGCCTGCCCCATCCCAAGCTTCAAAGCCAACTTTTCAACCCACTTCTAAATCTGGTACTCCACATATCAAGATATTCCCCTATACATCTAGCACGGGAAAAGCGAGTGAAGGTCTCAAGTTTGGTGGAGAATCGAAAGCTGAGCGGGAAGAAGCTGCAAAATCAATCATGAAAATGTACAGCAAGAATGGTTCTAATAGTGGCATTTTTGAAGGACCATTGACTGATGGCTTAGTACTCGGCAAGCCATCAGGCTCTGACTTTCCATCAAGCTGGGAAGGCGGAATGATTCGTCTGGAGCAAGGACCACAAGATTCCGGAAAGCAGCCTTGTAATTGGTTTCTTGGTTCGGAAAAGAAATTCAATCTTGAGGTTCAAGCTGCTATTCCAAGACCCTTAACCCTTGCAGCAAATGCGATCGATGGTATTGGTGCAAAAGCTCCTGTTCTTGTGGGAATTGATAGCCTCATAGAACAACTACACTCACACCTTTCGCACCTATCTTCCGTATTACTCACTGGTGCTTTGGGGTCTGGCAAGACAGCAGTAGTCCAAAACTTAGCACATCGTTTACGGCAAGATGGCAGGTATCATACCACATATCTTTCATGTCGAAAATTTGTTACCGATGAGGCACGTGTCTCAACCATTCGGGAAACATTTGATCGGATTTTTTTGGCTGCCTCATGGGGTGCAAGAATCGGTGGAAAGTCCATTGTGATATTGGATGATCTTGACAAACTGTGTCCCGCAGAAACGGAGCTTGAAGTAGGCAATGACAACCTTCGAAGTGATTTAATCAGCGAGAAGATAATTTCAATTGCTAGAGAATACTTAATTGGACATCGCAGTAACGTTGTTCTGCTTGCCACCGCTCAAGCAAAAGAGTCACTTCACAAAAATATTATTGGTTGTCATTGCGTGCGAGAGATTGTTGCTTTGAAAGCTCCAAACAAAGAAGGGCGAAGAAGAGTTATGGAAAAGGTTGCTATGGACAATGCCATCTCGGAAATTACGACAAAACCAGTGGCATCTGGTAGCCGCCCAAGCACAGCAGATAATAGCGAGAGATACAATGATACTGATTGGATGGGTGGCTCGAGTGTGGAAGGTGCCAAGAAATCGGAAGGCGATGGTTATGTTATTGATCAAGATCTCGATTTCTTAGACCTAGCTGGTCAAACTGATGGATACATGCCTGGAGACCTCGTCCTTCTCGTAGCGCGAGCTAGGAGCGAAGCAATGATTCGGACAGTCTCAAGCTCCTTGCAGAACGCCGATAGTGGTTCTATTCGACTCACAAGAGAAGATTTTGACAGTGCTTTGAAAGGATTTACGCCGGCGTCGCTTCGAAACGTTACCCTTCAGACTTCCACTACCACTTTTGACTCGATTGGAGGATTGCAGGAGACCCGAAAAATTCTACTTGAGACATTGCAGTACCCTACTACTTATGCGCCAATTTTTGCACAATGTCCACTGCGATTGCGATCGGGCTTACTCTTGTACGGATTCCCAGGTTGTGGTAAAACTCTCCTTGCAAGTGCAGTCGCAGGAGAATGTGGGTTGAATTTCATCAGTGTCAAAGGACCCGAAATTCTCAACAAATATATCGGTGCTTCTGAAAAGTCTGTTCGCGATCTCTTCGAGCGAGCTGAAGCTGCTAGACCTTGTGTACTATTCTTCGACGAGTTTGATTCTATAGCTCCTAAGCGTGGTCATGATTCTACTGGTGTAACTGATCGGGTAGTCAATCAATTGTTGACACAAATGGATGGTGCCGAAGGCTTATCCGGAGTTTATGTACTCGCAGCTACTTCGAGACCAGATTTGATCGATCCGGCATTACTCCGTCCGGGTCGCTTGGACAAGTCCCTTATATGTGATCTTCCAAATGTCGATGATCGTTTTGATATTCTCAAGGCACTAGGCAAAAAGCTGAAACTATCTGAAGAAGTCCGAGATAGTCCTGAAGGAGGGCTGTATGAGATTGCTCGTAGGACTGAAGGCTACTCTGGTGCAGATCTTCAGGCTTTAATATCCAATGCGCAACTTGAAGCCATTCACGATGTACTTGGTGATCATGAACAAGTTGAAGTTGGAGGAAAACGTAATGGTGCTAAGACAAATGGGGCATCTGGCGGGCCTCGAAGTTTTGTACAGTTCCGATATGGCGAAGATGAAGATCGGACGGAAGCCGAGACACGCGCAAAAGCTGGTAACAATCGCTCCAAACAACTTGCTGAGAAAGCTGCCATTACTGCCAAATTGGAAGAGATCAAAAAGGCAAAGAAGAAGGAGAAACTGAGAGCAAAGGGTATTGATGTTTCGAGTGAAGATAGAGGAGAGCAGAAGGAGGTTAAGAGTCAACAAGAAGTCACTATTCTCTGGAAACATCTAGTGAAGAGTTTGGAG
The DNA here is from genome assembly GCF_014898295.1 of Botrytis byssoidea. Classification (NCBI taxonomy): domain Eukaryota; kingdom Fungi; phylum Ascomycota; class Leotiomycetes; order Helotiales; family Sclerotiniaceae; genus Botrytis; species Botrytis byssoidea. The sequence continues at coordinate 32,920 of NW_024065846.1, forward strand.
GGTACAAGACCAAGTATCAGTGCTGACGAGCGAAGGAGGTTACAGGGAATATATAGGGAGTTTGTTGTGGGAAGAAGTGGAGATATGCCAAATGGACAAGGAGGGACGGAGGTTGGTGGGAGGTCAAGTTTAATGTAGGGTAGAATATGGTATGGCCAGGAACCTCAGTAATTCGGCCTGCAGTCTGAAAGTTCAAGGCATTCGCTTTCCGAATCTAATAAATCTATTTTTAATATTGGACTACTATAATTCAAAACTCTTCTAGCCTAGACTATTGGGCACCTGAAGTGTGCTCGCGAGAAAATAGGAGCTATTGTGAGTGAGGTCGTTTTCTCTTTGATCTGTGGTGAACTTGGTATAGTATAGCAGACTAATATATTTCAACTTGTACCTACCTGGTGTGGACAGCTAGCATGAGTAGGAAGCAGCTAGAACAAATGATTTCTCTCTCGCCTGTCCACGGCTTCTTGATAAATCGATCTTCTTATACACATTGATTTTCAAGACAAAGGTTTAATGATCCCACAATGCAGTTGCAAGTGCACATTAAAGTTTGAAAGAGTGTAGCATTGTATCTATGTTGTCTTCATTTTGAGCAGTCACTATGAGAAGTCGAACTGCAAATATGAAAAGTAGTAGCTTTCATATGTTTATGATCTCCAAATAATTCACATGTCTATTGTCAGCATATTATCGGTGACAATTTGGGCGCCTTCAGGCCTCTGCAGTGGACTGAATGGTAAGCTCCTCTTACACATGTTCCATCTGACATTCAACCCATTCGCCTACCTAAAAGAAGCCTTTCTTGTCATTATTAAGGAACGATAACCTATTCTCTAAGAACCACATGATTGAGGGTGCCATAGGAGCACTGCTGTACGAGCTGACAACTCGGCTCGCTCACATACGATTATCACTCAAACGATATAAAAAGGCACTTTATGAAGATCATATCTACCTTTCTCAACCTCATCACCAAGCTAAATTACCATCCTGACCGAAAATCATCAGCGTTGTGCCAATCTATAACAGTGACGCCTCCTAATCCTCATCATCTTGGAGTAATTGCCAAAGCCTCAGCAAAAGCAAGCCCAGCTGTGACTCTATGTTGTCTCGCCGGAGCCTGGGGCGAGATGACTGAGAGAGTAAAACAAATCATCGATCCATTTGACAAGACAAGCCAAGCTCAAGTCCGCGCACTAATCAAGCGGAATCATCAGGGCGAGGTAGTGTGGATGGTGATCGATCCGAATAATCTGGCTCATCATCGTGCTGTCGCATATGCGTTTTCTCAAGGCAAATACGGAGCTACACGTCCGAATTTCGATTTTGAGAATACCTGTAGTCAGGAAATGGCGTTGATGGCGTTCTACACAAGTAAAAGAGCTGTGAATTCTGAGTTTTATGTGTGCAAGATGAGGGCCCAGGGAAGGGAACCTCGACTCTCGAATTATAGTATGTCACCCCGCAACGATGAGATTCCGAATACTATCCATGGACTTGCAGCAGACACTGGAATGGCAATTCGGGCCATGGACAGAGAGCAGAATTCGGATCCAAATGCGAATTTCGGCAGATTTGTCCTCCGCAACGCAGCGGAATTGACAAACGCAGACATCACTGCCTTGTCTTCAGGAGTCAACGATCTCATTACCCTAGCACATAGAGAGGCCTGTCTTCATCGAGAAGAATTCCTAAACAGCATATTTTTCAACTGGAATACTTCATGCCGATCCCTCGGAGTCCCGCCAAAACTTCCTGGCAGAATCGAATCAGATGCAAGCATTGTATGCGGATCCTGGAGAACAGATTGCTATTCGTATACCGAACGCAGGAAAGCAAAAGCCGCAAGTAAATTGCCTAGCGAGATGGGTTTTCCAGAAAGAACTGCTGTTCAGAAAGCTGGCGCCGAGGTACTAATATACGTAAGACCAGGCATTGTTGCGCCGAATGTTTGTTTTGTCGATCGACGTAAGCAGTTTGGGCTGGAGGACAATATCGCGTTTCGTGCAGGTACTTATGGTGATTTTTTGAGATTAGCATTGAGAAATATTGATCACAGAGATGGCGACAATTGCCGTAGTGCAAACGCGACTCTGTTGATTTGGCTGCCGAGACGCAGATTATGTCGTTGGTATTCGTCTCAGGAACCTGTTACTTGGGATCAATCGGGCGAATATAGTGTGCTAGAAGATGAGGCTATCTTTCAGCCGAGAAGACCTTTTCGGTGTTACTTTCAGGTGTTTAATTCCGCAAAGAGGGAAGGAATGGGTATGAGAGATGCGACTGCTGGAGATAATTACTATCCAAAGTGACTCTGCGCAAAAGAAGGAGATTGAAGAACGAGATGTGCATGATTGGCTGATTGAAGAAGAGAAATGAGGTCAATGGCGATCGGTAAACAGCCGATCTGTAGGATCATGGTTTAGTCGAGTGTGGTTAGGGAGGGCTAGGGGTTGCATGTTAACATTCGCTTTTTCAACTTATTCATAAGCACTCAATATATGGCATCAACTTGTAGCTATTTATCCTGAACTGGACTTCAGTGATAGTAATTTAGCATGACTAACCATCAAGTATATCTCAGATTTGCATCGAACATAATTGTAAAACTAATAGCTCATAGTGTGACTGCATATATATTTTTTTGGCGTACCATAACGATCAGGAGTTGGGCTATAATTCCTTCGAATTATTTGACTACTTCAAAGCAAATTGATCAGATGGTTGAACGAAGGAACTTATGAAGAATTTCGATTCACTGTATTGGCTTTCGTGACCTTGGAAGAGTTCGGTGCACCAGTGTACAAGATAGCACCATTCACCTCAAATTCCTCAATAACCTTCTGTCCACCATCCTCTGCTATTATCCAATCTGCAAATTTGTGAGCCATGGCTATGTTTTTCCCTCTCGTGCCCACTAAAATATGTGCAGGATTCAATAATGGATCATCTGGGGCATCTGTGCTCGCTTTCTACACGATCAATATATCAGCTCAACACACATCTCGGAGACGGAACCATAGCATACAAAAACACACATCCTATCTCTAATTTCTTCTTCAATACTTAACCATGTACCCTTATCGGTGAGTGTATACTCACCCAAGGCACACGCAGCTCTCAAAGCAGCAAATGGAAACTCTATGTAACGATGATACCAACTTGAATATGGATGCGCCCACGGAGTTTGACCGATAGCTGTCCAGATAGAGGATTCCTTGATATTGGCGGCCGATTTATCGTATCGGGATAAAAATCTAGTATTTGGATTTTCTACACAAGCCATGAATAACTGACCGAACAGATCAAATATTGTAGAGTCATCTGTACTATCAAGTGGAAGACCGGCAGGATTTTGTTTCGGTCCTAGAAATCATCAGAACAGAATGGGCCATATCAAATGGAGCTTGGATTTTTTCATCAAGACGAGACAGCAAATATGATAGCCACACACAATGAGCAAAACACCTACCAACAAGCAACCAATGATCTCTCCAAGCATACTCCCTCCTCTCCGCAATTCCCTGCTTTAAAGCTATCTCCTCTGCAGTCTTATGATAAGTGATGCTACAATCCGCCGCTCTACTTCCCAAATAGTTGAAACTTGCAGACGTATCTGATAATAACCATGCAATGCTGAATCGTGAACAACCTGTTTTGTCTATCTCGAACTCGACAAACTTATTGGCAAGAGCACGGATAAGCCCGGATTGACCAGCTCCTCCGGTTGCTATACGCAGAGTTATTGGTGGGGTGAATGATGAAGAATCTAGGCTGGGATTGCCGCCAGTGTTGAATGAGGTACCGCTGTAGATCTCGGCGGGAGTGATGTAGGGTTCGGGAGAGGTGAGATCTACTTGTGTAGATGCCATTATCTGACCTAGGCAGAGTGGATTGGCAACGTTTCTATATTAGTTGCTAATATAAATGAATGAATCTGACAATCCGCTCAGCATGCCTATATAAAGCTGATGACTGTAGAAATGGCGCTCAGATAACGAGATTGAAAGATCAGTCCAAAAGCAAGGAAGGGAAGTATCTTATTTCAAGCAAATGCAGATAGTACAGCTGTGATCATTTATATATTTTGAGCTCGAGTCCCTAATACTCAACGTCGATAATGCGAGCTACGCGTGGGGGTCAGAGGCGGGGTTCACCCCCATATTAGCGATCAATTGCCTAATTGTTATAAATCCCGGTAGCACTTGCACTTCCTGGTATTCCACGCATACACTAGACCTCAAAAACACCTTGCACGAATACGACTGCAAAAACCTCGGGAAAATCGCTAATGTGGTATGCTATTGGGTATCTGTAATAATTATGAAAATCGCCATTCTCGTTGTCTACCTAAGACTTCGAGTTGTCTTGCGAGTAATGGCCAAATGTGCCTCAAATCTACCAAGCATAGCCTCAGACGCCTCCCATTATGATTCTCCTAATGATCCACCGATGCCAGATAAAATGTTATCCACAACCCCGACTTTATCTCCCAACATTTATTTCGTTGCTCTATATTGATTTGCCATTTCCTTTCATTTAAAACGCAGAGTTCTGATTTCTTCCCTGGAGCAAAGACTACGAGTACCCGTCGTCCTCAATACTGCGTTCTAGATCATCGCCTCGTGATAAAGAATCACCATTTCACCCTATATCTATCGCTTCAATTGAAACAGAGAGACTGCCAAGTCCTTGAGCTTGCCTCGAAGCGATGTACTCATCAACGGCCCCTTCTGAGATGCCATTAGCAGGTTCCCATGTCGGGTTCCAACCTCCCTCCCAATCAACAAGATACCATAATTCTTGCTTGTTGTCACCGTTATTCGATTCGTACTTGTGATCCAAGATTGATTTTACATCCCATGTTGCCGGTTCACCGCCTAAAGCTTCTCGCGAGCCTTTCTGTTCGCCTTCATCCATATCTTCAATCACATCCACATCTTCAGTCACATCCTCATCCTCATCCTCAAGCCCCCTCCTATTACCAGGAGAAGATTCAAGTCGTCGACTTCTACTTCTAGAGCTACGAAATTTGAAAGCATCGCTTCCACGTCGTGCACTTGATCTTTTCTCGAAGCTTGTTTCATAATTCTCAATGGTGGCTGATCCAGACCTCTTTTTCGAAGCTTCCTTGTATTCGGTATCATAATGCTTATCGGAGTCCTTTCCTAGTTTTCGAGTTTTACTTCGGGACTTTCCACTTGACTCACCTTCTCGTTCTATAAAGGGAGAAGATTTACGCTTCAAACTAGACGAAGGCTCGTGACTTCGATTCGCATCAAGCGTCTTCGAAGCAGGTGTTTTAGTACCAGAATCCTTGAAGTAATCGACAATTTTAGATTGAGGCTTCTGACCTGTGCCTTGAGATGTACGACCAGTGGACTGTTCGCCACTTGATAGAAGGGGTAACTGAAGTTTCGCTAGAGGTTGGTTCTGGGTGCTTGAACCTTTGCCGACCTTTATGCTCTTTTTGTTGTTGCTAGCATTGGATTTTAAATTGTCGTATGGGTATGCGTTTACACTCATGCCAGGAAGAATTGGAGCTTTCTTGGGACGATCGTGGGGTGACATCTTGAAGGATTTGTACTTCTGTGGTGATTGAATAGGGGTCTTGTTTACTCGACCTTGACTGGAACGCTGCATTATCGGACTCGTAACTCTCAGGGTAGTAGACGAATTCATAGCGGTGTTAGATATATGGGTTTCCTCTTGGTTGAGATGATCATCAAGCGCTAAATCGGTATCTTCATCTTCCTCTTCGGTTGCTGAGTCGGCAATTGTATGCTCTAACATTGCTCTGGGTGCTTTAGCAAAGGGTTGAGATAGAGATTGTTGGGATAAAGATGGTTGGGATAAAGATGGCTGAGACAAAGAAGGCCGATGAGGATGAGAGGTAGTAGGCGAAACAACTTGAATTGACACCACTTTTCGAGGTCTTCCAGGTCCACGCTTCCCACTTGGTTGATCAGATACTGTCTTCGGTGCTGGCTTGAAAACACTCGCCATAGACTTAGGTCTGCCCCTCTTCTTCGGCATCCCCAAAGCCTGATACTGCTCGGCATCCTCCTCCCTGAGATCATCACGTGATTTTCCAGCTTTTTTCAATTCTCGCAATACTCTTGCTTTTTCTGATGCTATCAAACGAGGTTGAAGTTCTTTAATAAGACGATTCTCTTCTGCAGTGCTCCGTTCATGCTCCCAATTTTCCAAGGTATATTCTGATACATAATTGCGTATATTATTTGGGTGTATAATAATGCGATTATGTGGCTCTTCTTCATAGCCTACTAGGAAGTGGCTAGGGTCGTTTGGTTTCGGGTATGGAAAACAGTCGAGGATAATTCCTCTTAATTCGTGAGGAGGAATGAGTGAAATTGGTTGAAGCGGTGGACCGCTATTTGGTTTATAAATCGGTCTTTCGACTACTCTGAAATCGAAGGCCAATCTTGACCTTGGTAAACACGTATCTTCCCCGGTGAAGTCTGAATTATTTTCGGAAGACATTGAGAAGTCTAACAGACAGATCGAAAGAGTTATTTTTAAAGGAGACTCTTTTCTCCCCGTAGGGAAATTGATTCCGTTAAATAAATTGAAATTGTGTTGAAGAAAATTAAAGTCGAGATTGTTTTAGAGATGAGATTAACTTGATCTAAGATTAATAAAAACGCGAATCTCTCTACTCAAATTAGATTACTTCTTAGTTTTCATTAAGAAATAAAATTAAAATCAAAGACATAATCTTTATAAGAATCTCTAAATTTTAATAAAGAATAAATTGAGAAAGAGGTAATATTTAATTCGAGAACGATTTAATGAATAAAGATTTTTTAATAAATATCAGGATATAAAGAATAGAATCTTAAGTTAATTTAAAAAAGAGTAATTATTATTAGTTATAAAATTATTTGATTAGTCTCTAATATATAATATTCATTTATAGAAGATTCGATGATTAAAAAATTAACTTAAAATCATTAATTTTTTTTTCTCAAATTACTTTTTTTTTAAAGTAATCATTTAATTATAGCTTTTTATTATTATTTTTTATTATCTAATAACGTGTTTTATTAGTATGCGAATTATATTAGTAACGTGGTTTATCATCGAGTGGGCTATATCATCGAATAAACTACTTTTCCCTTAATTCACACCTTCAAATCTATATTATTCAATAATTATTAAATCAATTAATTAAAACTATTAAGATTCTAATAATCTAGAATCTATTATATCATTTTAACAAGTTCTTATATTATATTCAGTCTTTTTATATTTACTATAATATCAATTAAAAAATATTTTTCTATTAAAATTTCTTTCTTTTTAATATTCATTATATTAAATCTAAATATTAACCTTTTATTAAAATAATATATCAAAAACCTTTTATTAAATAAATATTCCCTTTTAATATAATTAAGTTTTTTTTATATATCAATATTTACTTGATATTTTATTTACTATTCGAAATATATAAATCTCTATATTTAAAAGTATATTTTTATAAACTAATCTTTTTATACTTTTAATTAAAATTAATATAATTTCAAATATAAATATAAAAAAATTCAATTAATAATAAATTATTTGAAATTTAATTAATATTAATTAAAAGAAATTTCAATTAAATTATAAAAGACTTGAGAAATCTATTAATTTAAATCAAAAAAGGGAAAAATAAATATATAAATTCAAATATCTAATTTTAAAAATATAATTTCAAGATTAAATAAAATTAAATCTATTTTTTGAAACCTTGATTTTATATTCTAAAAAATAATTTATTTTTTATATATAATTTTAAAAACTATAAAGAATTCAATTTTTGAAATATAATTAATATATATTTTAATAAATTTATTAATTTAATTATTATATAAATATTTCAAATTATTAAAACAATTTATATTAAATAATTAAATTAAACAATTTATATTAAATAATTAAATTAAACAATTTATATTAAATAATTAAATTAAATAATTTAAATATATAATATTATTCTTTTATAATATATTTAAAAAACTCTTGATTTATAATTTTTATATTTATTTAATATTAATATTCAATATCTATTTTTTCTTTAATTCTTAATATATTTATCAAAATATTTCAATTATTCTAAATTTATTTTATTATTTATTTATTTATTAAATATAGATTTAATAATTTAATTTATAGGAAAATCGATTTTGATATATTAATTAAAAAAATAAATTTATTTTTAAATTATTAAAAATAGAAATATAATTTTATTCTTTTTATTATTATATATAATTACTATAATCTATTTTTTATTATCTAATTATACTATTTTATTTCTATCATTTTATTTAATATTAATTATAATCATTTTGAAGTATATTATATCTATTATAAAGTTTATTTTATCAAAATTATAGAAATTATTATTCAAAATATTATATTTTACTTACATATTTATAATTAAGTGACATTATTTTTTAATAAATTTAAAATCTTTATAAAAAGCTTTTTGAAAATTATAAATATAATTAAAATATATTTTTAATTTGATTTAATATTTTATAAATCAATATATTTAAAATTTCTTAATATATTCTATATCTTTTAATTTGAAAATATAATTTATTATATTTTCTATATTTTTTAATTTAAATAAAAAACCTTTTGAATTTATATTAAGAATATATTGAATAAACATTTTTTTCTTTTAATTTTATAATATTATAATAATTCATTTAAACTTTTATTTAAAATAATAAATTATTTATTTTATATTAAAGAATTATATAAAAAATATTATAAAATTTAAAAGCTTTTTGAATATTTAGTTTTTTATTTTTATAAATAGTTTTGATAATAAAAAAGATTTAGGTTTTTTAATTAATTGATTTTATAATAATTAATTAATAAATTGTATATAGAAATTGAAGATATGAATTAAGGGAAAAAATGGTTTATTTAATAATATAGTTTATTTAATGATAAACTATATTATATAAATTATTTATTTTATAATATAGTTTAATATTAAGTATATTATATTATTGAATATATTATTTTTATTTCAATTTGTATTCTCTGATTTATATTATTTAATAATAATTGAATTAATTAATTAAAACTATTAAAAATCTAATAATTTAGAATCTATTATATTATTTTAATAAATTCTTAAATTATAATCTAATTTTCCATATTTATTATAATATTAATTAAAAAATATTTTCTTATTAAAATTTCCTTTATTTTGATATTTATTATATTAAATCTAAATATTAACCTTTTATTAAAATAATATATTAAAAGCCTTTTATTTAATAAATACTTTTTTTTAATATAATTAAATTTTTTATATATATCAAGATTTACTTAATACCTTATTTGCTTTTCAAAATATATATATTTTTGTATTTAAAAATATATTTTTATAAATTAATCTCTTTATACCTTTAATTAAAGTTAATATAATCTCAAATATAAATATAAAAGAGTTTGATTAATAATAGATTATTCGAAATTTAATTAATATTAATTAAAAAAAAACTTTTATAGGATTCCAAAATATTTAAAAAATCTAGAGATTTAAATTAAAAGGAAGGGGAGTAGGTATATAGATTTGAATATTCAATTTAGAAAATATAGCTTCAAAATTAAATAAAATTAATTCTATTTTTTGGAATTTAGTTTTCATATTCTGATTTGTAATTGATTATTAATATACAGTTTTAAAAGCTATAAAGAATTCGATTTTTGAAATATAATAAATATATATTTTTATAAACCTTTCAATTTAAATATTATATTCTCATTTTAAAATACTAAAACATTTAATATCAAAAGATTGAATTAAATAATTTGAATACAATAATAAATATATACATTTAATATTATTCTTTTTGTAATAATTTTAGAATAATATTGATTTATGGTTTTTATACTTATTTAGTACTAACATTTTATATTTACTCTTAATTCGATTTCTTATATGTTTATTGAAATGTTTCAATTATTCTAATTTTGTTTTATTATTTGTTTATTTATTAGATATAGGTTTAATAGTCTAATCTATAAGAAAATCGATTTAGTATATTAATTAGAAAGATATATTTGTTTTTGAATTATTAGAAATGGAGGTATAGTATTCTTTTTATTATTATTATATATAATTACTGTTGCTCATTCTCGATTGCCCAGTTATATTGTTTTTCTTTTGTTATTTCATTTAATACTAGTTATAACTATTCTGGGGTATATTATATCTATTATAAAGCCGATTTCATTGAAGTTATAAAAATTGTAATTAAGAATACTATATTTTGTTTATATATTCGAAATTATATAAAACTAGTTTTTAATAAGTTTGGGATTTTTGTAAAGAATTCTTTGAAAGTTATAAATATAATTAAAATATATTTTTAATTTTTATAATACTTTACAAATCGATAAACTTAGAGTTTTTTAATTTTCTTTGTTTTTTGTAATTAAAGAATATGATTTATTATATCTTTTATATTATTTAATTTAAATAAAAATCCTTTATTATTTATATCAATTATATTGAATAAGTATTTTCTTTTCTAAATCAATTATTCTATAATTATTTATTTAAATTTCTATATAAAAGAATAAACCGTTTATTTTATAAAGAAATATTATATATATTATATTATATAACTTAATAGTTTTTCGAATATTAAATTTTTTTTTTTTTGAACAATTTCAGTAATTAAGAGTATTTGAACTTCTTTTTTATTTGATTATATAATAAATAATTAATAAATTGTATATTGAAGTTGAAGAGTGCAAATTGAGGTAAAAGTGGTGCATTTAGTGATATAGTATACTCGGTGTTAAATCATGTTATACAAAATTCGTCTATGCGTAATCGTACACTTTCTTTATTTATAAATATAATTTTCTGAAAATTTGATACAAAATATTTGAACATATAAAAATTTTAAAAATCTAATTAGTTTTATCGAGACAGGGATTATATAACCGCACTAGCGCTTGCGCTAGTGTCTCGACACTATAGTATAGACGTATCGTAGTTCTAGCTTTTAGAACCTTAAGTAATATTACAATAGTATGAATTATAGTATTATATTGTCTTTATCATCCTTATAGTAATACTAATAAGTTTTAAGAAATTCGAATTTATAAAGTTGTTATTATAAAAATAGTTTTTTTGTAACGAAAATCGTGACAATTTCCTTTTTTTCTTAGAAAATGATGAAATTATTTTATAAAAATTAGATTAATAGAAAACCTAGATTTTAATTATTTTTCAAGATCTTTTATTCAAGAAAATAATAATTAATTATTAAAATATTAATATTTTAAAAAGCTTAATTTAAATAATTTTCGAAATAACTCGCATACTGATATGACTCGTATACTAATAAAACACGTTAACATTTTTATTATTTTCATTCAATAATTAGAATAGATAAATATTTAATTATTTAGAAGAATTTTAAATCAAAAGAGTAATACTTAATCTGAATCATTTGAGTAGTTAATTAAAAGAGTCGTTTTTACGTCTAAAAACGTAATGAAAATGAATTACTTTTCTTATTATCGACTTTTAATAACTTTAATCAGTCTGTATACTTACTTATTAATGTTTCTTTCTTACGAAATCTAATTACTAAACTGAATCGTCAGAATCGTCATTGTCTTTTCGAGCTGCTCTTACTGCGCTAGCTCAAAACTCATAAATAGTACCGCCGCCCTAAGAAAATAATAACCGGTTTGAATCTATCCATCAATATCAAAATACCAGGATCAACAAACAAGCACTCAAGAAAGCTTTCAATTTTCGTCATCACCACAAAAACTCACCAGAAGTTGCAATCACTTCTCTCTCTATCACAATGCTGTTTTCAGCGCCAACATTAAGAACAGCAGCAGCTAGCTGCCGCATACAACCATCGTTCCTCACATCATGCACCTATCAAACTGCATCAACTACCCCTCTTCGCACTCCGGATACTCAAACCCCAAGCTCGCGACGTCGAGCTCTGGTCCCTAAATATAAACGCAATGTCACATTCCAATCGAGTGCCTCTTCTACCCGTTCTGCATCCACAACTGCATCTTCATCACCAACCAAAACCTCAAAGTCCAGCGCTGCGCAAACCGAAGTTCTAGATTGGAACACATTTTTCAAGCTCCGTCGAACCCGTCGCTGGTTCCAACTCGGTTCTTCCCTCGGCACGGGATTCGGTGGTTTCGCAATTGGTGCGCAGATTCTTACACATACGGATATGGATGCACTGGTGGGACAAATTCCATTGGATCCATTCATTACATTAGGATTAGTAACATTCGCATGTGGAGGAGCTGGGTGGTTGACCGGACCAATTTTGGGGACTGCGGCATTCAATGTGAAGAACAGAAAGTTTAGACAGCAGATGGATATTAAAGAGAAAGAGTTTTATGCGAGGGTTAAGAAGTATAGGGTGGACCCTAGTGCGAGTTCAATGGCGAATCCGGTGCCTGGTACGTTTGACTTGAGGTTCATGTGAAGAGGAGAATGAATGATTGAAGAAAACTGCTAATTGACCTGTTTAGATTATTACGGCGAGAAAATCTCAAGTGTAGTCGGTTATAGGCAATGGTTGAAGGATCAAAGAGCTTTCAACAGGAAACGACAAACATACGTGTAAAACTCAATTCAGCTAGGAACGCATAGGAAAATGGTGGAATGAATGGAGGGTTGTAATGATTATTGTTTTTTATGGCAAGCAAGGACATCAACTTAGCAAGCAGTTGTACCATTTTGGCGTTCATGGAACCACTCCTTATGGTGCTTCACATTATGCATTTTTCGCACACAATACCAACTCAAATATCAACTTCGCTCCTTCAAATATTCAAACGTCTTGATTCTGACACCAGAGTCTAGTATTCGGGCCAAGAGCCATCTACCTGTTCTTTCCAAGATCGTAAACCTCCCTTGATATCACCAATATATCTGTCGCCTTTGAGATCCAATCCCATTTCTTTCAACTTTTTTGTGACTACTTGAGAATGGTTACCAAGCCTACAAACAACATAAATAGGGGTTTTCGGGTCCAGACCATCGGTGAGCGATGATAGTGGGCGATCTTTGTTGATTCCGTTGCCTTGAAATAATGAAAAAGGTATATTGTGTGATCCATCAATATTACAGATATCAAATTGCACCTTCTCTCGAACATCAATTAACAAATGGTCTTTTTTCTTCCTCCTTGTTGATTCTTCGTAATCTTTTGCCTCAACCCTCTCTTCGTCACTCAATAACTTGATAGGGTGCGTCATGCCGCAAAATAAGACGTAATCCATTGAACCAGATTTTAGCTGCTCAAGAGACAACTGAGGTTCCTCTCCGCAAGCGAAACAATTAGATCTTCTACCTTTCAAACGGACATTTCTGAATGGCGACGTTCCATTTGTAGAGAATAACAACATTGTGGTAGGATTCGTCTTGTGGGTAGGGCTTGTGTCGTTATTTTCTCCAGCAGTGGCCAATTTTCCAGATGCAATAAGTTTTATAGCTTCCAAAGCCTGTAGAACTCCCATTACACCTACAACAGGTCCGATGATTCCTCCATCGCCACAACTTGTCACAGCTTCGGGGGGAGGCGGTTTAGGGAAGACACAGCGATAACATGGTCCGCCTGATAGATCACCGGGAGGTAAGGCGGGATTGTTTAATACTATTAACTGGCCATCTGTTCGAAGAGCGGAGGCGGAGACGAGTGGCTTTTGAAGAAGAACGCATATATCTGAGATAAGGTAGCGGGATGTGGGATGATCAGTACAGTCGAGAACCAAATCATAATCTTTGACTATATCCTGTGCATTTTGAGGCGTAAGATGTGTTTCATAGATATTTATCTTTATATTTGGGTTTAAGCTAGAAAGCCGTTAATGTGTATGCTCTTCAGGATTTTGGGGAGGATCCATACCCAGATATATATTTAGCAATACTGACAGCTTTATTAACACCTACTCGATCTGTACAATGCAATATTTGTCGGTGTAAATTCGACTCTTCTACAGTATCTCCATCTACAATTCCAATAGTACCAACTCCAGCACCGGCGATATACGCAGCAGCCGGACATCCCAAACCTCCAGCTCCTACTAGGAGCACAGAGGCTGATCTTAGTCGTAGTTGTCCTAAATCGTGATTAGTAGGGTATTCAAAAATCAAAAAATTATCCAGAGATCTAACAACTAACCCTGAATACCAATATCAGGCACAATCATCTGTCTTCCATATCGCTTGTATTCTTCCAAACTCATGGGCCATTTGCTTTCGTCATGAGTCACGAGACTTCCTTCTTCTGTGACTTCAGGATCTTTTGAGTTATCATCTTTCCCTTCGATGCTCAGTAGTTGTAGTTTTAGGGAGGCAAGTTGAGTCTCGGCATCAGCTATTTGACGCCGTAAAGCACTTGTCTTTTCCTCAGCGGAATTCATATTGATTTTCTGTGGTTGTGATTTTTAGAGCGTGGGTGAGTAGGTAAATTATGAAAGTCGCTTCATAAAAAATAGTTCGGACAACTTTTTTTATTCGCTAAGTTAACCTAGACCTTTGAGCTTTCAATGCACCAGTGAACATTTTTACCTCCAAATCTCTTACTGACAACTTTCACCAATTTTCAAGCAAGTTTTCTTGTAACACTTGAAATTTCAAGAGATAATTAATTCGCGATCATGGTACGCCCGGAAGAATATTTCTCTCTCCTGATTAGAGTCGCAAAACTAACTAAACTCACAGGCGCCCACCGCACCCAAAAAGCGAAATTCTATGCGCGCGAAGGCTTCTCAAGCAGGCTCAGGTATCCACGTTCCACCTGTGCATCGTGAAGGTGCCGTTATATCCGATTCATTCATCGAGTCCAAAAAAGACAAACGAACGATTAAGCATTCCGCCTTTGTCAACCGCATCGAAAAGGGCAACTCAAAACCCCTCAAGCGCAGACGTCCAAACAAGAAATTGGTCACCACATTAGAAAGTCTCGCAGATGCGCTACCAGATTTTGAGGGAGAAGGCTTGGAGAAGATCAGCAGAGGAGAGAGTGGAAAGATCAAACAAAAGAGTATGAAGAGTCGACCTGGAGCAACGAAGAAGAGGGAGAAGTTGGAGGCTATGGAGAGGGAGAGATTTGGAAAGAATATGGCACAATTGGCTGGAGTTACGGAGGACAAACCGAAAGACGTCACTGCTGCGGAGGGTCAAGAAGTACCAGCTGCTTCAGGGACTGCGAGTAGATGGGCCGCATTGAGAGGATTCATCTCACAAACCATGGAGCAGAAGGAGGAGTTCAAAAAGTCTTGATTCTTTTACTTTTTCCACCGGACATGGACATGTTTTCTGTTTTGAGATACCCAATTACCACAAGTATGGTACGTGTTATTATTTTACTATCTATCAATTTACAATCGATGGACCTAAAAGCCTGTTTTTTCACATGAAAGAATACCCACAGATACATTTCATGCAACTTGGCGGAGTAATATGTATCATTCGAGTGGATGAGAGGATTCGGTACATCATGAATCGCGTATTTGCAGCCGGCCGATGATACTGCCGATGTCACCCAAACATTGGCAAACATACAATCTTCTCCACCACCATCAAACTCTAGATCCTCCAAGACGTCTGACACAGGAGAACGACAGTGCTTTCCCGAATGATTCCGAAACTCTTTCTATGATAAACAATCACGTGAAACATCTGCCCCACCACCTTCCTGACGTCACTTCCTATATAAAAAGCAATCAGCACCTTCAGTGTTTTGACTCCCGTCCATAATTTAAAGCTCAATTGGGTTTCACAACTTCTCTGAACAAATCAATTTTTCACCATGACCATCTCTCCAGAATCTCTCACTCAAATCCCAGCGTCATTCGCCAGTGTCTCTGTTGGCACATCTTCGACCCCTCTTTCTTCTAAACTTTCTGCAATTTCTTCAGCAGGCTTCACAGCCATTGAACTTGGCTTTCCTGATCTGCTTTCGTTCGCTTCGACCTTGCATAAAAAAGATATAAAAGAAAATGACTACGATTCATTATGTTCAGCCGGAACCGAAGTCAAAAAACTATGCGAAAAGAACAATTTGGAAATAATGATGTTACAGCCATTCTCGAACTTTGAAGGATGGCCACAGGGATCGAATGAAAGGAAAGATGCTTTTGATCGGGCGAAGGGTTGGATTCGTATCATGGAGGCTGTAGGTACCGATATGTTGCAAGTGGGAAGTTCGGATTCGCCAGATATCTCGTCGGATTTTCATGTTTTGGCGGATGATTTGAGGGAGTTGTGTGATTTGCTCGCGGAACATAAGTTCCGTCTTGCTTATGAGAATTGGTAAGAAACCCCTGTTCCCCTCTTTTACTTTTCCACCCCATCCCATCATTTATCGACGCAAGCTGACACTCCTCGCTATAGGTGCTGGGCAACTCACGCTCCAACCTGGGCCTCCGTCTGGGAAATCGTCAAACTAGTCGACCGCCCCAACATCGGTCTCTGTCTCGACACCTTCCAAACCGCCGGCGGCGAATATGGCGACCCAACCACCTCTTCAGGACTTATTTCGCATCTAGGAACCCAAGCAAAACTACACATGAACTTCACCCAATCTCTGCAATCCCTCACCACCACCGTCCCCCCTGAAAAAATTTACCTCCTTCAAATCTCCGACGCATATAAACCGCCTGTACCTATACCCACCACCCCTGCTGAAAAGGAAAAGGAAGAGCTGAGAGCGAGGGGTAAATGGAGTCATGATTTTAGACCATATCCATTTAACGGGGGCTATCTACCTATAGTAGAAGTAGCAAGAGCGGTGCTCGGAACGGGATTCAGAGGATGGTTTAGTATGGAAGTTTTTGATGGGGGTGCGGACGGGAAATGGGAGAGAGTTGAGAAAATGGACTTAGAAGCTTTTTGTAAGGGGGCTATGGAGGGTCATAAAAAGTTGTTGGAGGAGTGTGGAAATCCTCCTAGTACGGTAAAGAAGCTTCTGGGTTAGAGAGGAACCAAAGTTGACGAAGGTGTTGGAAAGATCAAAATTGTAAAAACAAAATACCGGTTGCTCACGGTGTCGTTTTAGTCAACGGCAAGCATGGGCCTACGCCCAAATATATACTGAGCGTTTTGGTATTGTTTTGGTAGCAGGATAACAGCACGAATATCAAAACTGACATTCACCGCACGAAGTTAAACTTAATAATACCATGCTCGAATTTCATTGATACCAGTAACGAGACTGGGCTCTATCTCTCTTCTTCAATACAAAGAAGCCACTCCCAAGCAACCATTAACCCTAGCAAAAGTCTCGCCACTTCGTACAATCTGTACCATTACATGCCCCTCATGCCACCAAAATCACAATGCAAGTCTGAAGCCATCGCTAGTAAAGCTCGCAACTCAACCCCCAAAGCACATTTCATCCCCATTTGCCAGAACGCAAAACTCGCCTCGTGTGATCGTATAAAAAAGAAATAGCATGTAATCATGTCTCTTGTGCCTCGTATCGTATCGCTCGTCTCGCTCATTGCCCAATGCAGCCCTGTCATAAATCCGTAACGCCTGAAGATTTCTTATAGTCGTTTTCATGTACGCGTAGCTCATGAATCGATTCGGGGAGGACTTCGATTACCCTTTTGGTAAGGGGACGAGCTGCGACTTTCGTCTTGTCTGTAATTCTGTCAGGAGGAATTCATTCCGGTCGCTCAACCCACGTAGTGGAGATGTTGAAGATGGTGGAAACTTACGATCTCCTTCTCTCTCCCTCCTTCCTGTACCCCTCAATAATCTTCAGCATCTCCTTTCTCGCTCCACTTGCATCAATAAATTTTCCTCCCATACTCATAGAAACCTTTTCCTTCGCGTTTGCGCACAACAATCTCTTCAACAACAAATGGCGCATGATAATACACACGTAAACCCCACAATCACTTCCATTCAGCTGTTGGGGAGTATCCTGAAGATTTAGAAATCTCAACTGACGGCCCAATAACTGACCTAGTTTGTAAGTCGTCGTGTTTGCTTCCTCATAATTCGAGGGCGAGAGAGAGTCATAATGGAATGCTACACCATCGATAACGGATACGAGGAGAAGTGTCCAGTGAGATCCACCTTCTGCTTGAGAAACATTGCGGTTATCGTTTATGGGGAGGAAGATGTGAGTGGTGAGACGGAAGTCTGGAAGGGCGGACCTGAGTAGGACTGGGTTTTCGTGCATTCGTAGCATATATGCCATGGAGGGGCGGAGTAAGACGATGTGGGAGGAGGGGTATCGCTTGAGGTATTCGTTCTCGAGGTATCTGTTTGAAGGGAATGTTTAGTAGTGGCTTTTGTGAAGGCAACTATTTTGCGAAAGGGGGAACAGAGTTCACATACTCCTGCCAGAAGGCGATTGTCTATCAAAGATTGCGTCAGTAATGATTTGGGGAAAGGGAATGATGTGAAAGTATACATTATCCGTGAGCCAGTCATCCTTCAACGTATTAACGTCTTCTCTTGTCACTGTTATCGCCATAGATCAGTCTGCCAGTTCGTGTGTGTCTTCTTCAAAATTGTGGAAAAAACCTACATCGTACATCATAGTCTACAAGGTGAGTGTTAGCAATGTGCCGGAGCAACCCCGCAGCGACGTGAAAGCGACCATAAAAAGGCAAACTCACAACTCAGATATGCAGCTTCAGGAGAAAGCTACAATAATTGTGTTTGTCAGTTCCAAGTTGCGCATTGCTTTATTGCTGCGACTGCCCTTCCACCGGAGTCACCAATTGACAAGCAAAGTCCGCATGTGCTTGATACATACCGAATTGCCCATATGCTTGGATAATCTGCCACCAAATGGGTGGAAACCACTTCCTTGTGGCATAGCTCTTCTTTTCCTTTTCTAGTATGAAAGATTTCTTTTCTTATCTTTTACTTCAAATGCAAGTGGCCGTATGGTTGCCCTTTGTTGTAGGACGAAGAGACTTTTTGGGTCTTCGGAACGCGGGGAAATCGGACTATTCGAGGATAGATAGATATACCGCTAGCAAAGTATTGAAATAAACAATGGAAAAAAATTAACAGTGGTGAGAGCTGAAGTCGACGATTTCTAATGAACCTCACGACTTGGAAAATTTTCGGATTGTCGTCGTAAGTATTGTAAGTATTGATTGAGTATAATGTTCTGGAATCTGGGCTGCTGCGGTTGTGGGGGGTATGAGCAATCGTCATCCCTTGTTAGTGTTCCTTTTCAAGATGTATCGACATGGTCATTTTTTCTTAGGTTGGCCGGAACACTACCTAGTACTTGGATAATTGTTTGCAAATACGTGTACATGCCCTAGCACAAGAGTACTACCGATAGATCACATCAGATTATCGACGTCTCAATCATATTCATTATTATCATAGCAATTATTTAAATCATTCAAAGCTGGTACTGAGGTCTCTTAACAATTATGTGGTATCCTTCAATCTTTTCGGCCCCCACAGCTCAGTCCCATTAGGTAGGTAGGTAGACAAACAAGATGAAAAGCTCTCGAAATCCTGATTTGAAATCTACGCACCACTCCCCATCGTTCTCAAATATGAAATGAGAAAGCAAATCAAGCAATGATTCACTGGGTTATGAATCTGATGTGCGTCTCCCTCCCTTCAATTCTCTTTGTATGAGCTCTTGTCTCTCCTGCCATTTTCCATCAACACCATCTATGGGAGAAGTTTTTATATCCTTTTCGATTTGCTTCACGGCATTCCCAGCTTCAGAATACATTCGAATCAATTCTGTCTTCTTGTTCTCGATTTGTTGGCGTATATTGAGCTTTTCCACATCTCGCTTGCTACTCAGATCCTCGAGCATACTCGTAGCGTTCTCCTTGTATTGACGAACGACAAGCTCTGATGCATCTTCTTCATTAGTCAATCTAATCACCATCTCCTAGATCTTAGTGTCAGTTATTCCAGTCATTAATCTTGAGCCGTATAGTCAGTCAGACTTACATCGGCAATTTTATGAACAGTATCTGCATATCCCTTGTAATGTGGTCTGACAGCCTTTGACCATTGACTGTGGGGAGATAATTCTTGTCTTGGAATGCTAGAGGAACCAGGCGATCGGAAAGATGAATTACTCGAAAATTCACTGGGTGACGAGAACTCTCTACTATAGCTTTGCTGTGTAATCTCCACTAGAGTTTTGTCAGGATCGTTGAAACGAACATTCAAGCCTTCTTCAGCCTCACGTGCCCGTAATCGTTCTGTAAACCCACTTGATTTGTGATGGGTGACATCAACAAACGGATCCGGCAGAACTTTTACCTCTTGTATATTCTCCATGGTTGAAATGTCTTTATAAGAGCCGTTCTGAGTTTTTGTATGCGGGACGTACCGAACAGAAGACTCTCCTGGTGGAGCAGGACGTGCTTTTGGGATGCTTACTACCTTGATGCGCGGACCAAAAAGCTCTGAACTATCCTGGACGTCCAATTCAGGAGACAGAACTTGGATTTCAGGTAGATCTTGGTGAGAGTCCATAGTTCGTGACCCTGCCTTACCGAACTCTGGTGCTGACTCTCTTAGCTTGACTCGGAGAGCATGACCAATGGAAGATACAATGTGCTGTGCTTGTGGGCTACCGAATGCATCCACTCGAGATCCTTGTGAGCTTGGTTTAAGAGCTGCGGGAATCATGGGACTATTTTTATCATCTATTAAGACCGTCGTATCTGTTGTCAAAGCTATGTTCGGCGGACTAACACTCTGTCGCTTTCTGGGTGGACTTTGAGAAACAAACAAACTTTCTTCGTCTGAGTTGTGATGATCATCATGTCTTCGTTTACTCTTTATCATGTCTTGCGACTTGACTTTCTCACTATTCGATGTTTTGATGTGTAGCTTAGGGTCTCGTTTTGGAACAGGTATGGATGTATGAGAAGGACCCTGATTCTGTGCCCCTTTAGCATTAAAGTGTATGAAGTTTGGCTTGCGAATACTTCGGTCATCAAGTAGAACTCTATTTTTGCTACCCAACCTTTCTGGAGATGCATTTCCTTGTGCGCGAGGACCAGATGATGAGATCGAAGAGCTTCCTGAGTTGTTTGTCGCAATTTGTCTACGGCGCTTGGGTGGCATAGCAATCTCTGTTACAACCTTTCGCTTTTTTTCCTCGACCGAATCTACGTCTGGCAATTGTAGAGTTAGCCGACCTTCTGATTGATGGTCAGTGCAAGCTGAAGCCTTTGTAGCAACTGGTTCGTGAATCACCTCCTGCTTGGAGTTAATCGAAGATATGTTTGAGGGGTGACTTGAAATGGCAGGTACTGGATTTATTGTATCTGCGGTGAGTACATATTCGTCCATGTTCGTGAAAATCTTTTCGCCTACTCTATTAGGAAGCTTAGTGTTTGTCATTTCTTCGGGACCCTCTGTCCTTTCAATCATTTGACTTTTCTTGACTTCGGTCTCGCGTGGACATGCGCGTACCAATTCTTCAACTCTTTGAGCTGGCTGGCTTAAATTTCCATCCTGTAATTGTAGCTCCTCTGAATTTCCATCTCGGCCTTCGCGATTATTATAATATTTGGCATCCTCGACCACAGTTTCTGGCAAGTCTTTGTTTATGATACTCGGTCTACTTTCTGATACACTATGCTCAAGGTTTCTCGACTTTTCCGGTGGTGTAATTGGAGACAAAGTTCTCTTGAAGAGACTCTTGTTCAGACTTTTGATGTGAGAGGTCTGGTTATCACCCTTAGTATCATCGCTCAGGAGATCATCCAGTTGGCTGGCGAAATTCACGGCTGCCGTCTTTCGGGAAGGTTTCGTGGGGGTTTCTTGGCTGTAACCTTGTTGATCTTTTTGTCTCGCCGGACTAGCAGAGTACAAATCATCAACTTCGAATAGGTCTCCAGGAGGAAGACTATTATCAACTAGACTCAGTACCTGAGCATCTTGCTGCTGAAGAACCAATGCTTCCTTATCTTCCTCGGTAGCCGACTCTATCACTGAAGCAAACTTGATCTCCGATAAAGCTGGCTCAGCTGGCTGCTCCGCCGTTTTACGCTTTTGCGAGACATTGGGCTGCGCTAGTTCACTGTCTCTCCCATCGGAAAAATCATCTTCAATTTCCTCCAAGTCGTCATTGATTTTGCTCATGCTAAGTTTGGCTTGACTCGCAGCCGCTCTTTGGCTGCTACGCTTCGCGACAACAGGTTCCTCGACTGCCGTTGGGGCAGTCTTGGCTTTTTGGTAGGTCTTTGTGTTCTTTCCCCTACATTTGCTACTTGGTTTGCCCTTTTGTTTTGAACTGCCAGGCCTTTTTCTTGTCCCCTGGTTAGTTTGGCTTTCTTTCTTGGATTCTTCTCCGTCATCTTCGTTGATCTCAGGCAGATCATAAATATTTGTCTGGACTCGAGCCGATCCTTCCTCGAATCTCTTTTTGTTTGCAGAAGCCGAAATTGCTGTCTCTGGTACATTTTGCAGAGGAGTATTCACTTTAACGCTCTTCACGCCCGCGATTGGTGTCTTGGGTTTAACAGCATACTTCTTTGGCACTTTATTAGCTTTCGAACTGGTGTTTTGGCTTGGTAGTGCTTGAGAAGTACTTGGTTGTGCTTCTGGTATGAGTAATTCTCTCCCTATTTTTAGACTTGCTGACACTTTACCTTTAGTCTTGACAGTAAGGGTGACATTGGCTGCAATATCTCGGGGTGGACTTTCGGTGAGCGGTAGAAGTTGAGAAATTTGGGAGCGAGATGTGCCTTCCTGCCTCACAAGAAGTGCCCGACCACTCATTTCAGAGCTTCTGTCGTCTATTCCTACAACTTCGTCGAATGATGTAAGATTTTTTTGACGAGTAGGCATTGTAGGTGAATCGCTGAAGCTCGCAACATCACCATGCTTAGGTAAATTGACTTTATTCGCTGCATAAATTCTGCCTGACTTTTGTTGAGAGTGTTTCAATTTGTCAATCACGTTCGAAGATGTATTATCATCTGCTTGATGTGTAGAATTTTCGACTTGAATCTGGCGGTCGGGGCTATCCAAGGTATCTAGTGCTCCGTCCCCAGACTCGGACGTTATTGGATCACTTGTTGCTGGTTGATGCTCGTCTTCAAAGGGGCGCTCGTAACTCCCGGCATCTGGTGAACTCCCCTTTCCTTGCACTAGTATATCATCTTCAGCTTGAGATACTTGAACCCTCTCCGGTTGGAACTCTGCTTCTGGACATTCATCGTGAAGATCGATCATTAATTCGTTCCTATTTGAATCGGTGGTCAAACGTAGTTGTTGAAGAATGGTAGGTCGAGAATTTAGATAAGAAGAACGCTCTTGGTCATTCTTGATGTCAAAAACGATATCGTAAACTTCTCTTTCGTTGATTATGATAGAGTTGTCAATGACAGAAACTCGGGAGATAGAGTTACATGGCACTTGTAGTATTTGATCCAATTCTTGTTCCGTAGAGCTCTTCAGCAGAAGAATATAGCCGTCTTCTAGAACCAGTTCTATACTCTCACCTAATGTTCCCAATCGAAATGGTGGTATAGTCACAACACTAAGACTATAATAAAGCATATGCGGCGGTCTGAAAAGTCATCAGCTGGCAGAAAATCGGCAGTCTTTAATGTACTTACGTTTGACTTTCGTTATCGGGCCACTTCCGGTCTACCCACTGCTGGAATTGCGATTTCCATTCATTTAAGTTCTGCAAATCAACTGGGAAATCCTCGTATTCCATTTTATTGGTTTTTACGGGGCAGAGTTCTTCAGGCAGAACATCAGCGTTTAGTAGTAGCGCAAAAACCCGTCCACAAATCAATCTGAGGATTTCATTATCTTCACTGATAATCATGGGACCAATGCTGCGTCTTTCCAGCAACGTATTAGCAAATTGGGTATGATAATATGGGGGGTTTCTCACCTGACATCCTCGGGTGTATGCTGAAATTGCTCAGAAACTGCCTCTGGGCCTCTCAAAAGCTGTTGCATGATGATACCAACCTTATTTTTGTGTTAGCGTATCCTCAAAATATTTCAGCATATGGGAGCTTACCCATCTTCTCATTCCGTCTGGCTTCGAACGATCGACAAAGTATTCAATAAGGCGAGCAGCGTTCATTTGCTTTGCGATCTCGACCAAAATCCCGTGGGGGCTCTCAGTTTCCTGAGGTATTGATTGCGTGTGAAGTTCCTTCTGTAAAACTCAGTCAGTGTCCAGAAAATCGCAGCCTTTGTGTCAGATACTCACGGCAAGCAAAACGAGAATACGCTCACTTCCTCGACACTCCTCGCTTCTAAGTGCAATTTCAAGAATAACACAGAAAACTTTTACATCGAAAGGACAACACAACTCGCCGCGATCATTCTCCAATATTGAAAGAAGACTTCTCACGGCTGTCTCGGCTATGGCTTCCATTGCTTTCGCCGTGTGCAGAGCATCGTAGATTGATTCCAGAGTGCCTTCAGCGATTCTGTTAGTTGTTAGCATGCTATAAATGTATCGATCCTACAAACCTATCTCACCCTTCCCTGCCCTCTGCCTCGACACTTCTGTCGAGTTCCTGACACAGCTTTTCAACGCCCTTCTCAAGTGCCGAGCCTTGTGAGGCTTCTTTCAGTCCGCAACTTGGAGGCATCTTGGAAACGATTAGCATTAACTTCAAACGGCAGGCACATTTATTCGCGCCCAAGTCCCTCCACAATGTGAGTAAAGCGTTAAGAAAAGGCTATCCGGATGCGCACGCTCCGTTGATAAACTACGGGATTCATTCGCGTATTGTGGAAAAATGGCCGGCAGTCGCAGCCTGATAAGAGTAGTAACATGGAAAGTTGAAGAAACACAAACCTTTGTGGATGTATATCTGGTTTTAGTGTTCTGATTATGCCAAATTGGCAGGCATGTAAAGATGGTTGTCAACAAAGAAGCTGCGGCGGATTCTCAAGAGGCCATGGAATATCTTGGAGGCACTCGAGAGGTTCACTTTTAATAAAGAGTCAGTATACTGAACTAGGGAGTTTATATATATAAAATTTTGCGATCTGATTGTTGAAACAACCAAAGCAGCTTTCGAAAAGATTTAATTAAGGCGGCATCGAGGGGACTTTCGCTTCGAACAGTGAAGTGAATTTGGAGGAATTAAGGGCTTCCTTTCCAAAGAAACGTTATGAGGAGGATATGTGAAGAACTCACCTCGAGAGATGAAAGGAACTGAACAGGATATCGAGGTAATCGCAGTTTGTAGATAGAAGAATCAAGCGGAAGAGATAGGTAAACAGAGGGCACGAAGTGTGAAATAAATTTCCCCGATGCCCTTTCGGTGAATGATTGCAGAAATTGGATAATTTAGAGAAGGAAAGTCATTGGAGCGAATCAAAGACGGGGAATCCAGCGCCGCTAAGCTTCCCATCCGAATCTCAAAATGAGGAAGGAACTCAAGGCCTTGGTACGTCGTCTCATCACGTGCATATAATCCGGATTTTGGTACCAGATTACTTTAGTACAATTTTAGGTGTGCGGAATAATGAGTATGAATTTGCGTTATTCCAGTGTAGACAAGATACCGTCTGATCACTTTTGTATTATCACGACAATTTCCGGCCATTTTGGACTGAGATAATATTACGTCGGATGGTATCTAGCCTTACTTCACCCAATTTTACCCATTACACAGTTCAACTTTCTTCGAGTCCAGACACGATGGCATTATGAGTAATGCAATTCTAAACACTGACGATCAAGATTAATATCATGTTAATCTAGTACCGGGTGATACTTTGAAGCTTATGATCTTTACCAACAGCATACTACCTTCGTAAAATACGAAAGAAGACGACAGTATTTGATAGGGCCCAGGACATGCATAGGCAATGCTTCTAGTTTCTCATCATTGAGCCAAATGGTTCTTGGTAAAGACCTCCAGATTCATAATCACTATCTCTATCAGATCCGTGGGATAACGGCGTGTAATTTGTTAAAGCAAATCACAAATTCGTAACTTGACGATGTGTTCTCTGATCTCCCCAGTGGCTTCACTTGGCCCTCTGAAGACCTGCATTTGACCCGTAGTTCCAACTAGGATTTCCATCTTGAACTCCAATTCTGTCTTTTAGATCGTGTAGATCCTATGAAAACATTCACGATCTCACCGCCCACCAGGAGATTCGTGTTATTTAGCTTCATTGTTGTTACTTTGTGTATTTCCATACAATCAGCACACCTTTTTAGGGGAAATAACGATTGGGTAACAGAGAAACATTTGGAAGTCTTCCAACACAGCGCAGGTGCAAAGGACTTCTCTCCGGGCGAATGCTCTCACCGATGTCGAGTTTTGACGTAGCATACGCTTCTCAACATGTCCAGTAGCTTAGACTGATGTTCGAATTCGATGTCCTAAGCTTGAATCTTTGATGTATATCAATCACTCTGATATTGTCATGGTTCTGATGGTTCTAATAAGAACCAGTGACCAGAGAAATTCAACATCCAAAAGGGCTTCATTATTCACAATTCTCTCGCTGTGGACTGCAGCCTGATTGTTGAATACACCGGTGCCACAACTGGGGGCATATACCGCCTGATTATGACCGCTCAATAATAGAGCAACCTGTTTGACTTACGTTCAAGCAGAGACTTTGACATTTCCGTTGCCGCTCTCGTCCACCGTCGCGAATGACGGAATTGAGAAGCTGTTCGTAAATAGTTTTGAAGCTCATCATGAACACCATCGTTTCCACTTTCACAAAAGGATGAAAAATAACCTCTCGCAATATGCTGCAGATTTAGGGTGATACACTGGATTCTTGATTGACCGCCGGTCCCATCAATGCGCTGTGAGCGATATAATAAGTGACGTTTGAGGAAAAATGAAAGTGTTGCTTGCTTAGTCAGCGGATTGACTTAGTGAAACCTTCGTCCACAGCCCTACTCGAAGAAAACACCAAAGACCTGGACTTAACATCTGCCGTTCTGTGCACGCTGTTTTTGTAAGGTTACATTCTTTCGATCAACGATCATTCGGCCACTGGATATTCAAAAGCCATGCTGCGTTCAACCACGGTACTAATACCTGTCTGCTTGATCCGACGCTCGATTCGATGCTCAAACGATTCTAGAATGCATCGAAATGAGTCGACGGCTATAGATTCGACCCCTTTTTCTCACCGACCTCACCGACTTCATCGAATCATTCAGCGTCGCCAAAGTACATCTCCGTACATCGTATACCTCATATGCCCCTCTCCGACATGATTAATATACACTGGTGGGGTGAAGTGGGGTATTGAACACAGTTGTGGTATCCTACCAGCGATTAGCACATATCTATGTTAAGGTACAAGTTTTGTTGAAACAGATGAGGAGGTAACTCAGTAATGATGCGCTTTTTTTGTGAACTTTAAACTGCGGGTTGTTACTATGTACTCTGGAGCAATTATCACTGAAATGGTTTGAGATTGCTACTGACCCAGAGTGATAGCTCAAGTGAGCATTCTTCACGGAGTGTGAAGCACACTCGGCACATTGCACTAGACCATCCATCGAGGAATTACGTGGCTTGACTGTGCCACTTCCTTGAAGGATCGATAACATAAGCTATCTTTGCGCTCTTTCTGCTACAGGTGCATACACACATGCGTTAAAATTACCCCTGAGTGATGTGACACTACTTGATTCTTGAGGATATATCTTTGTTCAGTCAGTCGTTTACGCTAACAGTTTCTGAGAGCTTCCATGATCTCACTAAGTCCTTCTTAATCTTCTTCGAAACTGGGTTGGCTATCCAGGTACCACCGCTTTGTGACCAGGGTAGCTACAAGCTAGTGTGGCATCGTATTCCATCATTCTGACTTAGAATTTTGTAATGCATATCACTCATAGCCACCAAATCCGCCGCAGTGGTGACATTTCGAAACCCTACCCCACATCAAGTGGGTCATAGCGGGTCATGCCACATACGGTGAAGCTTCTGATCCAATGTTTGTAGAAAACGTGTGAGCCAAGGAGGTGCCAAGCCATTGAAATGCCACCTTATGTGTGAAATTCACTTAGCATATCAGCGGGGGTTTCCATAAATGCGTCGATGAGTGGCTGATGATGGTTTTGCATTGCCGCAGACATGCACGGAGGGGTAGACCCTGAGGCGTTACCATAGTCGAAGATCGGACTACAAAAGACACATATATCTGCTCCTCTCCTCCCGTTCACTTCTCATTCTATATCTCTTAACTCTCAATCACTATTCAAATATACTCTACACAAAACAAAACTAAACCCTCTTCTATATAACTCAAAATGTCTTTCCACCTCTCCGCCGAAGATATCCGCATCGATGACAACCACATCCTCAGAGCCCGTCTCAGAAACGAGAATGGTGACTGGCAAGATGCTGAGATTGATCTCAACCAACACATCGGAAACGAAGATGGCATGATTCACTGGGATGGCGTCAGTACGTGCAATCTTTGAAAAGAAATCATCTTTGTTCCTTAACTATCATCGTCTAATGCTTCATATAGACTTCTCTCACAGCGCTGAGAACGTCACATTCTCCATTGAGGGTGGTGGAGAAGTCCCAGTCCTCCGCACTTTCCTCCGCAGCAGAGATGGCGAAGAGTTCAGCCGTGATGTCAACCTTGCTGAGCGTATTGAGAATCACAACGGACAATTTGTTTATGGTATGTATCCTCTAGTCATTGGAGCCTTGAGATACTTTTGCTAATATATTATTAGTTTAAATGTTATATGCTTTAGCTAGTGCAGTCTAAAGAATGAGAATATCCTTTCAAGTGTTACAAATATCCGTTTTGGTGCATTACACAACATTGACTGCATGATTGAAAATCTTCCTTATGTCTTCGTGTACCAATTAATCTTGGCTCGTTCTATGTGATTCTACGCGCCTTGAATATCCAATCTTACATCTCATGTCACCAAGTTTTATCTGCTTTCATTGCTAGGCATTGTTCCCGCAGGCCGGGTGATACGTTGGCAACACATCCTTCTGTCTTCCACACATTGCAAGTGCTTCACAATATCAAACCGTCTCGACTATGGCCTATCAAACACCAATTATGACGCGATATTAAAAAACGTTATGGCTTCTATGCAATTCCAAATCATGAGTTTATTATCGTTGACATTAGCTTGACAATCTGATTAGCCCCTATCGAACTAAATTCACGACAATTACATTTCCCTCTCATCAGTACTCTCCCACCCTTCACATCCTCCGAGAATAGTCGATTGACGCAGCCACAGTACATCAAATCTCTATCGCTTTCGTAGCGGGGGTTCGGATAACATTTTTTTAGCCCCTTCCTGTGAACCAAACAGTCGCGCATAAGACGGATAATCCGGCACATTTTTCAGCCTGTATTAATATGCTGGGTAATGCCAAGACGCATGGCATAGCTTGGGTTGCATGCAATGATATTATTTGATTATCTTACTCTTGGAGTTTGAGTTGAACCAGAGTTGGGCAAATTGTAAGGGCTGGAGAGTTAAAGCTGTTATATTCTGGGATTGAATGAGTGGTGTGTGGGATGCTGATGCTTGAGGTGTGTAGCAGGTATGTTTTGCCCAGCCATAACGCAAAAGTTGTCAGTCACTTGATAGTTGAATACTACGTTGGATATTCGGCCACACATCGAGTTCCTTCTCTAGGAGTTTTGGTCTCTACCAAGATGTTCCTCACGAGGCTTTTCGTGTCTCGCTGACTATGCCAAGAATTGCCGAGCCTAGTAGCTCTCTGGCTTCCTTGTATGAAGATCGAGGGAATAGCTTCCTCATACCTTATTGTTCATCTCCTCATTGAAAATGTCACATTAACCGTCTTTCAAATACACTGGAATCTGCACACGAGAGTTGAAGAGCCATACTCGTCTCTCTAATTTCCTTGGCAGCTGCGCAAACGAGCCACATCTGTGCATGTGAGCCTTCATCATACTCCCAAGAAGAAGCTGAGATGGAGCCCGCCACGGATCCGCGGATAGAAGGCTTTGTTTCTATCCAGTCTTGTTACCATCTCATGTTCGTACTCTGGTTAAAATATAAATTCGGCATTACGAATTTGGATGAAGTCGGCATATCTGTCAAATGAGGATTTTTGGAGATTTAAGCTAGCATTCAATGGCTTATTTTAATTGTTGAAAGATCACTTTGATGACAAGATGGTCCTATTTGTGAATAGACACCACATCCGCTTGTGTTCGAGCAGTATACGAAACTACACTAACCAGCCTCGCTTCGTTGAGTCTTGGTATGATTGGAGGTTGCTTTATGAGATAATTTTGTAGCCTGTGATAGGAGATTGTAGTGATGTGATATGCAAGATGCTTTAGATATTCGTCATGAAGCTCATGTCCAACCCTTCACATCACTCATCCAGATCGTAATGCAAACTTAGCTACCCAGACACGCTGCTTTCCACACAGCCTTGATATCATTACTCCCGAGCTCCTTCATCAAACCTGTCGCTCAACGAGTTACCACTTGCGTCGAATCGAGCTGTCGTTGGGAAGAACTCAACCGCCTATTTCAACCCTTGGAATAAGGAAATTTTCCATCCAAGCGGTCTTCCATCACTTTTGACTTCCCAGCATTTAACCCCCGATTCACCCGTCCCGATTTCGGAATATCAATTTCATTCAGCGTAAAAACTGCAGACTCATCCCACGGCATAGCTCATCACCCAGAAACCTCAACATGAAGAATAGGCAGTATCGCCTCCTTTAAAGTGTCGGAATGATGAATTGAAAGATATTCAAATAGGTCAGCCAAAAAATAAATCAAGTCGCGGGGAAGGGCTGTCTATATCGCTTACAGCTCAATCCATTCAGTAGGTGTCATGATTTTCTAGGCCTGGAATCCTAACTCTATCCTCAATACGCGTGCACATGTGTAAATCCCCTATTATATAGATCGATTTCGCGAGGATAGTTTTGCTAGGCTGTTCACCTAGCGAGAAAAAAGCCTTGATTCATAACCTGCACACGCATTACGTTCGTGAATCCCTAACTCAATAATCTAGTTCTGGGACAGACGATAGTGGGCGAATTCTATATGATGTAGGACTAGTGCGCAACGAAGCTGCCTCTGCAATCCCTAATCAAAATGTTTGGTTTGGCACTCCACTCAATCCATGGATATGCAGATCCTTATCCTTCTGGTTATTGGTTATTGGCTAGACGGCATCTCCTCTTCGCGTTTTTTAAATGACCGTAACTATGAATATTAGATGAAACTGGGTTCAACTATCCGCGTATAGTGCTACGGTGGCGTCAAAACACACACACACCAAGTTCGTGGATATGCATATGAATCGAATTCTGAAAATCGAGATGGACACGATGAAAAACTTTCGCACTGCTAGGATAAAGAATAGAAATCACGGAGGCTAGTCTGACAGATGTGGTTAGGTTGTCTGGGTGAAATATTTGTGGCTTTGAGATTGGGGAGAGTGAGATGACGCAAGATAAATCCTGTTACGGGACCAGTATACTGGCATAGAATATACGCATCATTGAATTTTGGTCTCCTACGATCAATATAGTGGTGCGTAGTGGAAATTCAATGAGGAACAATAATAAAAAGCTACCGTGAGTCTAAAGTCTGTGGGAAATGTTTTGCAGACGAAGGTATTTATCCTAATACTCACTCCTACTTTTGAGTAAATACCACAGACATTTACAGTATTGACTACAAGGCCCAAAGATTGATTCTCAAACCCCAAACAACCCCTCAAGTCTATCCAACCCCAAGAATTCATCCCGCCATCTTCAGCAACAGGAAAACTCACTAGCATAGGAGTACTCCCATCCACAACCCACAACTCACCAACCAACGACCAAAAAAATGAATGACTATCAAGCACCCACCAGTGACTTCGGTAAAATCAACCTTACTATGTATATCGGCTCGTAAAGAAGAAAGTGTATCAACACCACATGAGTGCTGGCAGATCAAGTGATATGATGTGAAGATGTTTGTAAGAGTGTGAGGATCTAGATTAGATTAGATATATGTATACATCTTTGATATCTGCATACGTAAAGGCCCCATGGTTCTTCCCTTGAATCAGTTCTACTTGCATAACTGCGTCGGAGCTAGCCTTGCCTACACGCAAAGAATCGACATAAAAAAACTGCTAAAACAAATCGCAACTTAAATGCCGCGTCTAGAGCAACAACTATACTATTCCACTGTACAAGTACAAAATTGAACCATCTCAGATCTATTCACATAAGCCATACGACCAAGCCTCATAACTGTACACATAATACATATTTAAAACTTTATTCATTCATGCCCAATAAATAAACATCTAAATTCTCATCCTCAGCGCGCCCTTCTCCAACTCACCGACCATTCCATTTCCAGCCAGCGCCCATTTCTCCGTCACAGTCTTCTCATCAACTCTCTGTCTCAACACTCCACTCTGCGCCCAATATTCCATCAAGCTTCTCGCTTCTCGCTTACTCAATCCATTTAACCACATGACCTGTACCTTCTGCAATGCTTTATCGGCTCTCTCATCGTACTTCTTTTCGTATGGATCACGTTCCGTGATTTCTTCCTCCGATTGTCGGTTGAGTTGCTGCACGATAGCTAGATCTGTGGATCTCGATACAGGCGCGTGACTACGTGATGTAGCTGCAATTACTGCACCTCCATTTGGTAGGGACTTCTCTCCAGAGAGATATTGCACAAAATGGTTTACAACAGCCAAATCATGGGCGTGGATCAATTCGAATGCAGCGTTTCGGTAAAGACTGTTTTGCATGATCCATTGAAGACCGTCTAATGTCATGAGAACTGGAGGTCGGTCCGCAGCTGTAATTTCTTTCCAGAATGCTTGGAATATTGGCCAAGAGTAATCTGGTTCCTGAGCTCCAAGTTCGCAAAGTCTGAGGAGGGATAAGTTTTCTTGGAGAGGAATTGGAAGACTATGTTTTTGTGACAATTGAAGCCTGTCAAGAACTGCTTCGTTGGCTTTGCCAATACGTCCTAGCCATGCCGCGGTATATGTGTTTTGGGAAAAGAGAGTGGGCGTGGTATCGGGCACAGGAGAATATTCAGTGCAGGCATTGACAAGTTCTTGGGCTATAAATCTTATTAGCATACTGCAATCCATGAAGAACAAATAACATACTATCCGCAATATTCAAGACAATCCAGCCCTTGACAAAAGCCGAAGCCATAGCATGTAAAAGCATCAAACTCTTCCCTGATACCCTTCCTCCATCAACCACCAATCGCTCCGTCTTTTTCTCTGCTCCCGCTTCCTCTAAAACCTTCGCACAAATAACACCTTCCTCCCGAACCAAGACCGCTGGCCTCCTAAATAAATTCCATCCTTGCGTAATCTTGAACGCTTCACTCGCTCTTAGGCTATCCACCGTGCTCCCACTCAATCCGACTACCCTTCCTGCCAATCCCTCACTCGTAACATTGCTGATTCCTAAATCTTCCAGTTCTACTTCCAGAGCATTCGTATTACTGAGTACGATTCTCTTCCTCAACGCCTTTCTCTCTCCCTCTGCGGGAGGTTTTCCAGACCGTACAGGTGGCGGCTTCTTCTTGATCTTCAAAGTCTTTCCACCCCTCGCCATGTTTTGTCCAAACGCTCCCTTTGGCTTAGCAGCCAGCGGATTCTTGGACATAGCCGCACTTGTTGAGAATCCCGCCGTGGCTGCAATTGTGGGAAGTCGCAATGCCGCATGATTGCCCTGGAGTATTTGCGAGGGATTCGGCCTCGAGAGGCATTTCCAACATCCCGAGGATGCCATATCTGCGATTGCTGCAGTGAGTTTGAAAGGGTCCAATTCCTCTCGACGTGTCGTCCCTCTCTCTCGCTCCAGAAATCTTTCTCGACTAGGATCAAACACATCCCGCGCTAAATTGCGGCCGCACAAGGATCCTCCCGCAAAAGCAGTCGTCCAAAATTTATTTTATTTCCTCTACAATATCTCAATCTCTATTTCTCCTCTTGTACGAAAAATAAATCCAATCTTCACCCATTCAATTAATTTATCAACCTCACATCCAACATGTCCGAAGACGCCCCCCAGAAGCCATCCAAACTCCCCATCACAGTGAACAAACCCACTCCCTACACATTCGATCTCGGCCTCCTCCTCGCCGAAGACCCCAACCCGCTTCTCCTCACCACCTCCGCAAATCTCGAAGATGATCTAGCTGCAACCGCCAGAGATGGTGCGCAAGCATTATTGAACCAATTATTGAGCACCTGTCCCATTGCATCGACGCCCAATGGTGTATTATTGAGTTTACCCGGGATTGCTACAAAGTTGCCTCGTGAAAAGGTAATTATGCGATTTCAATTTTTTCTTCCTCTTTGATTTCTCGCGATTTGGACATTCCAATTCGGAGACTCAATTAATAGTTAATGTACACTAACACATTTCCAGCCTCTTCCTCCTCCAGTCGCCCAAACCACCTGGCAAAAATTCGCAGCTAAAAAAGGCATCAAACCCAAGACTGCTGAGGCCAAGAAGAAGCTTGTATATGATGAATCTACCGGCGAATGGGTTCCCAAATGGGGATACAAGGGAATCAACAAGAAGGGAGAAGATGACTGGATTGTGGAGGTTAATGAGAATAAGGAGCGCGAGAGAAAGGAGGGAACCGAAAGACAAAATGATGGAAGACGGGAAAGAAAAGAAAAGGTTAGGAGGAATGAGAGAATGCAAAGGAAAAACGAGAGGAACGATAGAAAGAATCACGGAGGAAAGAGAGATTAAATGGCTGGGGTTTGAGTGTCAGCTCACAAGCGATGAGGAGAAGTGCGAGAAAAGTTGGATGATTTCATGGTGGGTGGACTTCATTGTATGGCGTTGGAATGGATTATCATTGGCGTTATTAGGGCAGTCATTGCTTGTGGAAAGGAAAAAGTGTTACACCTTACGTCGGAAGTCATTAGATCACAAGAGCACCCAATTGAGAAATTCAAGAGTTATAATAGTATATCGCAATGGTATTGAACAATTCAAATTCATGCGAGAAGACATAAATGGCATGAGCCGCAATGAATAGCACAAGAAAAATACGAATAGAGCATTGGTTCCTCCTCTCCCACATCTACCCTCGGTCCACTACCGGTCTCAAAGCATTCTTGAGTGTTAAACATTAATTATATCAGTTTACATCACATCGATAATATTAAAGTAAGAAGACTGAAAGTCAAAATGGTACATGGCATTACTTTCAAGTCCATGCGCATGATCTCTGATGCTCTTCACACTGTCCCCCAATGCACTCGTTGGCCCTAGCTAGGTAATCTATGGTCTCTGGACTCCGTTGCTCCAAACATAAAATATTCCCCTATCGTACAAACAAGTCCTGCTTTCCTCTCTCTCATCCTCGTCTCCCATGTGCCTGATAGCAAGCCAGTCTCGAGGTCCTGAAGCAATTCGCGCCTCCTGATTCATCTCGAAACTTGTTAACAATTCGTTTCCAGCCTCCATCCATCCATCCGTCCATCTCCATCACGCCCCACGCTTATAATCCCTCAAAAAATCAAAGTAACAATCCACTCCATATACCACCAATCCATTTCCAAATCCCATACCCCATCCATCCATCCATTATTAAACCCGCCTTCTGTGCTAATATGCTTTGTGCCGTCAAGATTCAAACATGCTGCGCTGGGGGTATTCAACAAAACAAGCACGCATGAAGATTTTGTAAAGAAACCATTCCATTCAATTGAATGGGAAAAAAGGAAATACTTGTGTTGCATGAACGAACAAAACGAACGTCAAGAAATGTGTGTAGAATAGATCTCATCGGTATTTTGTGCGTGACACTGAAGGAAATTCGTCGAATGCGTTCAGTCCATTCCATTTACCAAAGTTCGTAAGCAATGAAAAAATCGACCGAGGAAAATGTAATTTTGTCGCTGTATGTTTAGTTCGTACGAGTTTGTGAGAAACTTGCATCGCCCTAATATGTAGAGGTAGAATTATGATGATATGCGACCTTTTGGTGTGACTTTTCAAAAGCCCGTTTGTTAAATTCTTTAGTTTTGTAATTTTGAGCAGAAGAAACTCAGAAGCCAATGGGAGAGAGTGGTTTGATAGGACTCAATGGCCTCATATCCCCATTTCGAGGCGGCGTCGCCTGTATAACAGTCAAAGTTGTACTGACAGTATCGATACTGTTCATGCTATTGCTTTGACTCATGGCCCCCTCCCTGTGATTCTCCACTTGAATCTGTCTTTGACTTCTCTCGCTATCCGGGCTTCTGCGTTGATTTTTTTCGCCGCTGGCTTTTCGACCCTTCTCATGGCTATGTTTTCGACCCTGATTCTCGAGGCTGACACTCGATGGCTTGCTGCTGTCAGAACTGCTAACATTCCTTTCATCATGACTCTCAACAGCAGTACTACTTCGTCCACCAGCACTTCCGGGTGGCATCTGATCAAAAAGCATATACTCCTGTTCAATGTATACTGCTTCAGTCTTACAACCCTTCCAACAATCTCTCCAATCGCAAACAAGAAATTTGAAACAGAATGCATCCATCTTCATACAAGGTTGAAAGCATATACATAAATTCCTAAAGTCCATCTTATTTTTTTCGGAGTGGGCGAGGAGTAGAGATAGATGGCAAGTGATGGCGAAGAGGAGGTAATAATTGAAGGGAGAAAGGTTAGATAATTCGTCGACGAGTTGTTGTGGAACCTCGTCAGAGCCCGCACATTCTCTAGCAATTCGATCTTGTGCAGCTCTGGGAAGCAGTTCATCGGGGAGTTCGCGAAGCCATGCTTTAAGCATCGAGCCGATGATATTTATATCGTAGAGGTCATCACATTCGAAGAGGTCGATATCAAGCTCTAGCGGCATGTTAGTATATTCTCAGGAATCATCCAAGAAAGAATCTGCAAACCTTCGTCGAATCTCCTCTGCCACTTTTTAACTTGCGGTCCACTTCCAGGTACTCTGTAAAGTCCCTCCACATCACTTCCCTTGTAGTTCAAATAGTCAATCGCTCTCCAAGGGAACGATGGCATCCAAAACTCTGTTTTGTCCCTTGAATCCTCCAACCTCTTTGATATTCTGGTGAGTCGAGTTTGCTCGACAAGTGGCTTATTGATGACCTTTAAAACGTAATGCTCATCATCGACTGAGGGCTCCTTATGTGTAGAGCTACCACTCCGTCCTCCCTTTCCGAATAAATTCTTGTGTATTGCACCAGCTCCCTTTGTGGCTTGTGATTTGATATTGTTGAAGAATGCATGTCCGCCGGCCTCTTTGAATGTTGTAGAGAAGGACGATTGATTTCTGCTATTATCCTTCGTGTGCTCCTTCGTATTTTCTCTCATAGAATCCTTTCCACGATTTTCTCTCGAGCGGCTATGTTGACGGTCTTCCGATCGTTGTCGATGATTAGTTGGAGTCGACATCTCCCTACAATTTCTATCGTCGCCGCTTCGAGCCGGTGTTGTAGTCTTGACAGAGCTTGAAGGACTTGTGTGTGTGTATTGATGGGTAGGTAGATCAGGGTCCAAATAATTATTTTTTGGCGGAGAGGGCTCAGCGGGGCTATTATCATCTCGTAATGATCTAGTTCTACCGAGGAGACTGAATTGCTTCGGTTTATTCTTTCGATTATTGATTGAATTGGAATCGGAATTTTGTTGTGGGGAGTCGTTCGTTGATGATGCCAGCGAGGCGTCAGATCTTGACTGAACCCCGACCGGTTTTCTAACTAATGAAGATCCAGTAGGACCTGATTCTATTTTGAAAAGGATTAGTTTATGTGAATCACTTAGCATGGATTAATTACCCAACAACATTATTGTCTGAAGAGGAAGGGACGAAACAGAATGGGTCGTACCACTTCTTTTAGTGTCCTGTGATGAAACCTTTCCGCTCATCGCAGGGCGGTCTGTGTCTCTGGACATATTATTGTCCTCGACAACATTCACTTGGCGTGATATATTTGATGAAGAAGATGATTGAAGTTTACTTGCGCTTTTGGACGCTTTATAATTTGAAAAGAATCCCGTTCGCGAAGGTTTTTCCTTGATACCGACGACCTTATCTGGAGTCCGTGGAGAGGCAGAAGATTGAAATGAAGAAAGAGAAGGAAGAGTTTGTGATGTTGGTATTCCACTTCCACTGCCAGTTGGAACTGATGGATCTTTTACGGATGTCTGCGGATCGACTTCTTGCATAGAAGACGCTTCGTCTCTTTGATGTTGCCCCTGTTCTTGGAGGTGCAGGTGGAGTTGTTCGTGTTCCTGTTGTTGGAGTTGAAGTTGTTCTTGTTCTTGTTCTTGAGCTTGACTTCGAGCCTGCTGTTGTGATTGGGATTTCTTTGTATTGAATTTGAAGGGCGACCTCGGCGATCTTGGGGATTTGGCACTCAAAGGAGATCTTGGACTTTGCTGAATGTTAATAAATTCCGTACCATTAACATTAACTCTTCCTCCTGTCCCAGGTTCCAGCGTCAGCGGCTGCAGGCCATTTTTTCTTGCCATTTTCCCCCTGTTATCCGCCGATGACCTCTTTTCAGGGCCCAATAAACCCAGGGTTCTGATAGATTATCTCGTGTGCACCCTACACACTACACTGCACAGCCTTCAGGTACCCGTCAATATCTTTATCACAAATCCTAAATAAATATATAAATATACTTCGCACTTCGAACACTTTCCGTTCTATCGCGCGGGTGGTTCGTGCGGATGAAATTGGCACCAAATGCTGTTCTGGGTTTGCTCAGTGCTTCGTAATAACTCTTTCGGGAAGCATGCAGATTAAAGAGGTGAGGATAGATCCCAGGATTGTCCGTCTTTCCGCACTCTTGTCGCAGCGAATTCGTGTGAGTAAAGGTTTGAAACCCCCTTGTATTTCGGATTTCGGTCGCAGTACAATGAAAATGCTTGCTTGCTTGCTTGCTTGCTTGATCTATAATCCTTGTTCTGATCCACTGTCAAGAGACATTGATATTCGAAAAGCGGTAGGTAAAGAAAGTATCCTGTGATGAAGACGGAGAAGACGAGATCATTGGAAGTTCTGGGAAGAAGCGCGGAGTGATGAAACAGCCATGAAAGTTGTCGCGTACGAGGATTTCAAGGTTTGGTCTATGGAATGTAGGGACTATGAGACTATAAGACTATAAGACTGTCTATCTACAAACTTTGGCTTTTCCTCTTAGGCTAAACTATTCCGTCTTCTTCGAAAGCTTCTACGACTCAAAAGGTTGGATGATTTTAGACGCGGGATCAGACAAACACCCACTTGTCCTTGGATAGTAACTAGTTTTACGATTAGATAGCTCAATGCGGTTATGGATTTACCTGATAATGAACACGGGGGGTAGGGATGGGGATGGGAGCAAGATATTACCTGCAATAAGGTTATTAGACGATATGAGTGAAAGACTTTTTATCATCTTTCATACTTACAATACTGTCTGCACCTACGCAGCAAGTGGATTGCATTCGTAAGGATATCCGTCGAGAAGTCGTAATGCCTTCAAGATCATCTCTCAGCAAAATAGTCGAGTACTACTTATCCCCCTCTGTTTGTCTAGTATCTATCTATCTATCTATACATTGGGTCCAATCTAGTCAACTGGAATCCTGCATACGTTCATTGCTATCACAATCAGAGGCTTTCTCACGAGTCACAACCTTCATTCTTACAGTCAGTCAGTAGTCAGTCATACATCGTATATCAAATCATCTTCCTAGGAACTAGCTGCACGGCCACGATGCGAGGCGCAAGTACCATCATTGATTCATAGACTCATTCCACAGATTTCTGTTCAGATACCTCAGATACCTCAGATACCTCAGAGATCAAAGCAAAGCCGCCATAGCGATAGGATTTCCATCGCATGCTCTGTCTAGTGCCTGTGAGCATTTTTGCGTAGACTCATTTCCTTTCATAGTCAGAGAGAGTGCGGACACAATGAACAATAATCAATCTAATCTACCTGCATATATATGAGCGTAGCACCACCGTATGAGCCATTCATTCATTGAAGCTAATACGAGTGCAGGATAATCGTACATTCACAATCCTTTCTCTCTCTCACCGCCGCATTCTCTTCTAATCCAAAGTGGGTTCATGAATGAACAAACGTTTAACCCATCCATGCCCATGTCCATGCCGGTACTTTCATCAAGCCAGGAACCACCATGGAGTTTGGAAAAAAAAGAAAGGTCAAGTACTAAACTCTTTCTTTCCAATGCTCGGCATCAATTCCTTTTGTCGTTATATTGCTTTTCAAAGCGCTTTTATGCATCGTATTCGACGGACATCCCCATCTTCTTTATCCTTGCCGACACTGTATCTTTTTCCGACTATCCGCTCTTCAGACGTAGTGGGTGTCACAAGATTAGATTGTCTCGATTGGACAATCCCTATGCATGAAAAAAGAAAACGGCAGATTCAAAAGCAGGTTCCATTTCCTTAGCCAGGAACCACGAACACCTCTCTTTTGCCGTCTGTAATTCGTCCATGAACCGAATTATAAAACATGTATCAAAGGGGTCGTCATGATTTCTGCGAATAATTATTTGGCAAGAATAGCTGCGCATACACTAGTAATAGATTGTGTTGACGGTGTGCAGTGTACAGTGTACGCATTACGGATTGCGGATTTACGGACTACGTACAGAATTCCATCGTACAGTGCGGAGAGGCACTTTCCTTCTCGAGCACCGAGTACCTTCTTCTGCAGATAACGATCGTACATGCGTTGGCTTGGTCATGGTGAGTATTTAGTTGGTGATAGTCCACGCGCGCGGTACTTCTCTGTACCATGGTAACGGATCGTATGGATTATGGATTATGGATTATGGATTAAAGCGTGGCTATGCAGCAACTGGGAGATTTAGGAGACTTGGTATCATCACGTGACATTTTTCCCTTTTCTATTTTTATCTTTGATTGTTCTCCCGCCGTTGTACTCCGTATGTAGCTAGGCACCTAGTACATACAAGCATTTTCATCTGATATCAAACGGTAGTCTCCCCCTTAGAAAACCTTCATTCATTTCACGAATTTTCATCCAATGCATCCACGTGCTGTTAGTGCAGAACACGACTCAGTATTAATTTTGAATAGAAAGAGTTTTCATTTTGCGAATGTTTGAGATGTATTTGTTTGCGCTTTGCTATCTTACATTTGTGTGCTTGTATTTGGCAATCTCAGTCTCGATTATGCTCTCTGATGAACATCTAGGAGTGTCCTAGTATAATTGCAACATGTAAACATTGCATTTATCTTAAATTTACTGTTCACCTGGAGTGGGTGAGCAGGTAGGAACCTTTGTATTTGCATAGCATTACATTTGTCCTAATTATACCCTTCATATACCCTAAACTTCGAAAATGTGAGGAGGAGTCTGGAACACGGCGATGGATAACGATAAAGACAAACTGCTCATGTGTATGCAGCATTCGATCGAGTACTTGACCCGCATTATTTTGGAGAACTTCATGTGCTACTCCATAACGTTCTGGCCAGATGAACTCCAGCTGGAGTTTGCAATTGAAGCTCCCCACCAGATATCTACACCAGAAATGATCCACAGTATGCGGCCACAGCTCCTTATATTTTACATTCTGGGGACAACTCTCTCGATACCAATTTCGTTTGTCATTGAACCAGATTCGGGCTTTGAATCTATGATCACACATGCCTATTCATTACTCTTCATTATTATTCTTCCCTCCGCCCACGAGTCTTCTTTAGGCAGCCTACCATGTTCTAATAGACGTATACATCAGAATAATGAAGCATGATTGTCTCAGATGAAGTGAAATGTTGAAGTCTCGTTTTTTAGATTCCTTAGGAGCGATAATTCTTCGCTCTGTATTGTTAACGAGATAGTGGAGTTTCGATACCCAATTTTATAAAAACTGCCCTAGAATATTCAAGAATGTTGAAAATTTTGAAAGCAACTCCACATGACAAAAAATTAGATTACGATATGGACACAAAGAAAGTGTATCCCTCCAGGCTGGTGGGAGAATGGAGAAGGACGGGGTAAATAGAAAGAATTCCTTCTGTGCTCGCAAAATATCCACTGCAACTTTTGTCGCAACAGTTGGGAATTTGGGTTGATCAATGATTCTTTCTACATAAAGCTTAGTTTCGAACGTTTAGTTTTCAGGATTTCCTGGTCTAGAGTTCTATATCACAATCCATTCTAAGGTTTTGTTATCCGCTCTGTCGTGTTGGTACAAATGCCCATTAGCGACAATTCCGTCTATTTTTCATATGACCCTTAGCAAAGTCCCTGACCAAGTCAATACTAATAGGATTCTTGTAGATTAGAGATATCCTGGGTTCTAGGACACCTGGTGAGGACAAAAAGGTAGATGATGGTAGAAAACTGCATTACGGTCGATGAACAAGCTTAGATTTACACAACCCGTAAACACTTTAATATTCACATAATAACGCTCAAGAACATGAAAACATTACACCCACACCCAAAAATCATTTCTTCGCACTCCTAGCTACACCAAATTTTCTCCCCCAGGCTCTAGCTTTCCGATCCATGTCCGCCCTAACAAATACCATTACGATGCCCATCAAACCAGCTAATATCCAACTCAAAATAACTCTTCCAAATCCACCCCTCACACTACCTCCAAGCACACCTCCCTTAACCAACCACGTAAGCATATCCGTCGTGATAAGTTCCTCTCCTCCCTCCAACCCCTTAATACTCCTCTCCGCAATAACATGAGGTGTTCGAGCCTCATCGCCTTCCTCAAGCTGCAAAGTAAGACCATGCTTAGTCAGATTCTCCGTCTCGTACGATTCCGTCAGAATAGTAGCTGGAAAAATAGTATGTACTCTCAGCCGCGGCGCACCCGGAAAAGCCGCAGCATATAGATTCATCTCCTGCGAAAGCGAATCGGAAAGCG
Source organism: Botrytis byssoidea (assembly GCF_014898295.1). Classification (NCBI taxonomy): domain Eukaryota; kingdom Fungi; phylum Ascomycota; class Leotiomycetes; order Helotiales; family Sclerotiniaceae; genus Botrytis; species Botrytis byssoidea. The sequence continues at coordinate 75,827 of NW_024065846.1, forward strand.
AGCGCAGCGCCGCTTTGGAAGGACTATACGGTGCATACCCCGCAAAACTGTACAGCGCCACAAAAGACGCTGTGAAAATAAGATGGCGCGCAGGGGGTGCAGTATTACTCTTGCGCTCCGCTGTACTAGATGCGGGATCACCAGCTTGCGTATTCTCCAATGGCTTGAGCCAGCTTCTCAACGTCGCATGCGCCATATACGCACTCGTCATATAGTTACTCGCCATCTGTTTCTCAATCTGCTCCACCGGCGTATCGACAAACAGCGCCGGATACGCACTCCCCGCACAGCACCACACTGTATCGGGGGGCGCCCCATTCCACGCCACCACCTCATTAATCACACGTGCGCATTCGGTCGCGGAACATAAGTCCGCGCTGATGTGGTGGAAGCGCTGGGTGGAGGGATTGGCGGCTCCCAGCTGGATGTACGAGATTGCTTGTTGTAGCTTTTGAGGATCTCGCGCGACAATGACGATGTTGGCGCCTTTTTGGGAGAGTTGATGACCGACTTCTTGGCCCATGCCGCGGGAACCGCCGGTGATTAAGATGGTCTTTTGGTAGGTTAGTTTAGGGTTCGGGGAAGGAACGGGTGGAGAATTGCGCACCTTGCCATTCACTGGGAATGCGTTGTGAGAAGATATATAACCCATGTTTTTTATTGTGATCAAACGGTGTGTTGAAATTGCTTATGAGCATTCAATAACGAATTGTCCACATAAAAAGTACTCGAGAGATAAAGATCCTCAAATTCCTTGCATCAATCAGCAATCCGTGATAAAGGTAAAATAAAAATTCTCCAAAGTACGCAATAACGAAATAATTTCCCTTCATTCACTGCTAGCTATATATCATTCACTCCCTTCGCATCGTATACCTGAACCTATAGATTAACAGATCACATCTTATATATCTGACATTATACACGCCGCCGACCAGCGTATTTATATGGGTCACATTCAGGGGTTCTGACATAAAAATTGGATGGACAACGTTCTTTCCCCAACCCCGCGTTTTTTGAGGGTAGGTGTTTGGTCTGAGGGTCGGGTTGAGAATCGAGAGTGTGGGTATATTGTGTATTCTGTGATGGAGTTGTAAATTAGGAATTTGTGTGTATGTAGGAAAATATTTCTATCTTTACCCATTCAACATGAATTAACTAAATGATTTAAACCTTAGACAATGCGCCTACCTCCTAGCTGTCAACACACGTTCTTGTAGACCGAATAAATACACTCTCGCCTGCCCATTCTTTCATTCTTATGCAGGCTTTCAGAACCATATATATAGCGATGAGTATAGGTTTTCTACTCACGATTATCGCTGGATTTAACATGTCTTCCGTTCAGCTCCCCGCTCGACAGTGCTTAACATGTGCTTCAAATGGAGCTACATGTGATGGAGGATTCCCTGTTTGTAGGTCTGAGCTACGCTAGTATTGCAATCTTTATTTACTCATAGGTTGGTAGGCTCTTCATGCCTCTCGTCGAAAGAGGCTTGTGAGAAACCAGAAATTGAAATCGAGGTGCCATGGGAGAAATCTCCTATCTCTCAATCTTGCGAGGTTTTGTCTCTTGATTCCACCCATAACGATGCATTCTTCACGGAAGATTTCATCAAGACACAACATGGAGGGTTTTTACAGGGCATGACGCAAGTCTATGAAACTCTTCATCGTATGGAATATATTGAAGAATCTGAGATCAGGCGGCCTCCACATCGAAACCTTCCAGAGAGGAGCTCGTCACGATTGGATTAGAGCCTGAAGTTATTGCTCTCCTCTAACATCTCCGGTTTCTCGGGATGGATGATGAGATATCATAAGGCACCCTTCCTTACAACTATTTGAATGATGCTTCCGACGCTCGCGAAGTTCTCTGGAAAGGGGAATACGATCTTGCACCATGGACTGTCCGCCTTGGTTCCTGCAAAGTCAGCCCGGATATATTTGGACGAACTATCATTTACGATATTCGCACAAAACACATTATTCAGTGGCCGAATAATTCACCAGGCTATACAAACACGTATCTAGACTTGCCATCTGTACCTGCGAAAGTTGTGCTAGATCAATGGATAGAACACCTTCGAGACTTGAAAGAATGCCATGGTCTAATGGAAGATCCCGTCACGTGGATTCAGAACCCCCAGCTCCTCCATCTGGTTATGTCGATTATGTTGCCAATGGGTATAAGATTGTGGATCCAACACCCGACGCGGATCAATACTTGCTCGAGGGTTATGACAAGAGAGCTGCACAGAAGAGATGATTCGTTGAATATGGTTGGCCGGATGATTTTAGGGTCGAGGAGTTCAGAAGTGCGAAACAGAAGTTCGACAAGGAAGATAGGAAGTTTAGGATGGTGGCTCCAAAACTCATGCACACTGGCCCGTAGGATGGGAAAGCAAGAGCAATGGCAGAAGCAGTGGCGAAACACTCAAAGTTCTTGGAAGAATCTGCTGGGTGGGGAGCAATCATTAAAAGTAGTCGGTGATAGCCACAATGTTCGGGGTACAATTAGTTTAATGGAGTGCTCGAGCTCCTTGGCAGACCTGGATTGTTGTACATGTTAAAATCTTATTCTAAAGTATTCTTCATTATCATCTACTATACAAAAACTTACATTCTTCAACTGTGCCCTTTTCTGGATGCGGAGACTGACTTTATTTTTCTCCCTGGCTGGATGAGAAGAGATGGTAAATAGAGTTGACGAGGGAATAGAATAGATTTTTCGAATCATTGCTGTGGATGTAAGACCAAATGCCAGAACCGGAACCGATGATGACGGCTTGATGGTGGGCGATTGCTTGTTGAATCATCATAGTTACTTGAGTAGAGTGAGAGGGAAAGGGAACGGCGTGGGGCTACCTGCTTTGCAATCAACATTTTGCAAGGAAGCGGGGTTCGTGATAGGAGAAGTGAGACTTGGAGGAAGTAGAGTTATAAAATCTCCAGTGCTGGTTGGTGACAATGGAATAGAAGTGAACATGGCTCCGAGACTAGGAATTATATAGAATTTACAGGGGCTCTTTAGGCACCATAGCCTGAAGCAGATATGCAACAAAACTTTTGAAGTTTCTGCCAGGGCGGTGGGATTGATTGATCTGATAATGAGGGTGAGAATCTGATAACTTATTAATGAGGGGATGGGAATAGGATAATAAGTTTTATTCCTTTTCTCTGCCAAATCTGAATCACAGATTATATATCTTGTTGACAGGGCTTTGTTTCTCTGAGAATTGCTTCAAAATTGTATGTGTATTATCAGCAGTATCTGAAGTGATCAAGGCATGGGCTCGTTCTCCTGACACAGGCTGTTCGCCTAACATTGATGTTCCTGGAACTTGTTTTGTTGTTCATATCAATGATGTGCAGCATTAACGAGTCAATGGAAACAGAAACATCATCATCTGTGCATGGATATAATGGACATCTCGTCCGGTCTGAATTTTGGGCGTATTGTTTTCTAAAGACAAGCTTTAGCGAAACCTCCGTGGCGAGCGGATGCTGTCGCAATCACAACTATGTGATATAATGGGTAATTCTGAATTCTTTCTTTCCCAGGAATCCTGTGCATATCCACCATGTCACTGATTTTTTCAATGTTTTTCAGATCTGCGAACCAACGCCATACTCTCGTATTTATCGTTGTTCAATGGACTAATTCCGAAGGGATTTGTCCAAAACAGATCCGCCATTATAAGTATATTGGTCCCAACATCTCAGAGCGCCTATATTAAACGCTGGATGAAAAAATGGGTGTAACCTGTAACGCGTATGATCAAAACTCGACTCTTCTTTGTCATAATTTGAACTGTGAAACTTTGTGAGGTGTTAAACTCATGGAAATATCTGAGCTGAGAAGAAATCAGGATGACCGTGTGTTTGTGAAAAAAGCAAGTGCGTATAGTAAGTACTAGGTCTAGGTAGGAGAATCAATATTGAGGGGTAACGCAATGATGATGACTGGTGCCGCTCTTGTACTTAATTGAGCAGATTTATGAATATCATATCGCAATGTATCTGTCTCACTACCTAGATATAGACTAACTAATCTTCTTCCTGAAATGCACATCATGCAAAAGTTATTTTCGAGATCACTTGATCACACTTCTCAAAGCAATAAAGATATGTTTAGTGAAAGTGTTCGGTTAAGGATAATACACGAGCAGTATAACGAAGTCTTTGATATTTGATTGATCCCTGATGAATTAAGCTTATTAAGCTTCAATTAAGAAAACTTAAGGTTAACAGAATCTTTTAGTGTGAAACTTAATCGTTAAAAGTCCACTATTATTCCATAATTCTATAATTTGCTAAAACGTTCCTGCAGAGCTTACCTTACCTGACCACTTTTACTACTTAACACGGCAGAGTTGTGGGGGGAAGAAGAAACAGAACGGAAACATCAAATTTTCCGATGAGAGGATAATTACTAGGTAGGTACCTAGGTGGGTATAGGTATGACATATATGAAGGAAAGATGAGGAGTTCATAGGCGATGGATTGAAGGGGGTATAAACATCTGTATATATGAATGTTTTATAAACAATATCTTTACTGCATAATCTCACAATATATATTTCAAGTGACCGAATAGTGAAGCAACATCTCGTATTTTTATACTTCCATCTGCCCCCGCAAAAAGCCTGCATTTAGCTTATTATTACAGTAGATCTCCACATTCGATGAACCTTGCCCTTCCCTTCCCTTCCCTTCCCCTTCCACCTTTTCTACCAAAGCAAAGTACCCTTTTGCAACAAACAACCAACTCCTTCCACTCGTGAATCCTTCAGACTATAATCTCGATACCAACTGCTTCTTACATTCATTCATCAACAATCGTTCATTAGCATTATTTTGTGTGTAAATCGTTTTACTCCTCAAGTATATTGACAGTCCAAACCGAAACAGTACCAAACCTTGGCATCTTCTTCCAATATTAGCCACTACCGAAATTACTTGGATGGAGAGAAGAAAATAAATCGTAACACAAGAATCCCTGGACTATGATCATACCATCACGATCGATCAATTGTTACAGCGTCGAAGCCATCGCCTATTCTGCCATCCGCTCATCCATCCATCAAGGAACAAAACCGGAAGGCGAAATTCCAACCTCATATTAAATCCCCTCAATAAATATCTCCTATCCGCATTCCACGGGAGATATCCGCACGCCATATATACGAAACAATCATAGAAACCTGCGAGCGACGAGAAATTAGTGGAAGAGTCGGAAGATAATTGTAGATTATTGTCGCAATCGCAAAGACCATCGTCTACCAACATCCCACACAATGTATCGATCCATCCTCTTATTTGCGACGTCAATTCTACCCGCTATTGTCGGAGCCCAAAAATTGCAAGATGGCGCCATTGTTCCATTCTCATCCGACCTTCCATCGTGTGCCTCGCAATGTGGACCTCTTTCCGATGTTCAAGGGGGTTGCATTCCTCCAAAGACGCCCGATGTCTCTAGCTCTTGTTTTTGCGCAGATGCTAGATTGACGCCTTTCCTTACTGGAACTTCTGGGGTATCTTCTGTGTGTGGTGCTGCAAGCTGTACGTCGGAAACGGATTTACAAAGTATCGAGACTTGGTACCAACAATATTGTAATACGCAATCGGCATCGACTACTACGTCAAGTAGTGGAAGTTCTGCTACTTCGTCGAGTTCATCGGGGTCAAGTTCGGGTAGCACAACAAATCAATCTTGGTACGTAGTTTTTACATGGCAACGGTCATGCAAATAGCTAATTCTCTTCAAGGTTCTCTAGTCACGCGAAATGGGTTGCAATGCTTATTGTACTCGTTATTGGAATAACACTTGCCTGGCTTATCGCATTCTACTTCCGAAGGCGATATCTTAGAAATAGGGAAAAGGAAATCGAAATGAGACCACCAGTTGCTTTGGGACCACATCAACTTCAAAATACAACAGATGGATACAGATATGGAGAGGGCGCCATTAATGCTGCTGAGGGAGGACATCACAAGGAAGCTACTAGGTCAACCGTGACATCTACACCAGCAGAGGCAACGAGGGGCAAACGGGAAAGTAAGAGTCTCCAGAAGAAGCAAAGAACTTAATTTATTGGATCTTTAACAAATGATGGAATTCATGACTGAGGCGTTCGACTCGGCGACAGGGCAAGGTGTTTGGGGAAAAGTTAAAAGGCATATCGTCTTTGTTGAATATATTTATTAATGGATGGAGCTTTGTTGATACCACAGGTGAATGGCGGTAGCGTCACATAATGGAATGTCTTGTTCAGTCTGAATGAGTACATTATTCAGGAGGTATCAAATACCTAGTTGATACTGTTAATATTATGAAGTTTCCATATTCATCTGTTGTTTAGTGCAAAGGAATTGGGAGTCATTTGTTACATTTGGTTTCCGGATAAAAAGTGGACAACAGTTCCCATCTGATTTGCTTGTACACAGTGTTAAATAGTCTAGACTGACAGACTATTAAATGTAAATTTCAGGAATCTGAGAGCCGGTGCTTGTGGGCTGTATTCCACATGATTAGAAAGCTAGTAAGTGAATCAATCCATTGTGGACTTTTCTTCTCTCCAGAGTATGAAAGCCAAAGATCCTTTCACAAGTACCATCTCAAAAAATAGCTACACGATGTCTGTCCAGGCAACAATTCCCAAAGAAGTTATCATCCTCATCTCTTGCATTCTGTTCACTTGTTATATTCTCAACTATTTAGTTTATGAAACATTCTGGTTCTGCATTGGACTTGAGACCGTTTTCTTCTGCTGTGGGTTGGGAGTCTATCTTTTGGCTGTCAATAATATCTACAGCTTCAGATTAAACTGGATTAGCAAGAGAGGTAGAAGTATGGTTTAGGAGTGTTGACATTGAGACTTACTTGAAAGGATACACGATCTTGATTACTCAGGTTCTTCAGGTTCTCCGATTCACTTTTAGGAAAGTCTCCTTACCCTCTGACTCGAAGTTGATCCGAGCATGGACAGTGAGATATTCACTTCTGATCCACAATCTCCTCTGCTCCTCTTTTTCTGCCTAGAATCTCAAGCTGGCGCCTCGACCGACCATTCTTGTGATCCTTTTAGGAAAGACCTCCGACCTCTTCTTCCCTCCATTCTGGTTTCTCTTTCTTTTACAGTAGACAACCTTGGATACCTCTCTAATATCTTGCAATACTTGTTTTCTCAAGTCGCATCCCATACTTCCTCTCCCTTTTACAACTCTCAACTTTTAGATACCTCTACAATCTTGTAGATACTCATTTATTCAAACTATCACCTTGCTTTCTACAAACACTTGCAATATTCGATCACATACTTGCTTCTAGTCCCGCAGAATTCCTCAAGTTCACTACTTCACCTTCTTGATTTGCCATTAAAAAAACACTTCACATATTTCATTTTCTGCACCGCCAGTTTTACCATTTTGCTTTTCAGATTGCGGCACTTCACAGTTTGTCTTCACACAACAGAACTTCGACTTCTTTATCCTAGATCAAAGCCTCCGAGTTGCTGCTCGGCAAAGACCACACTCAACTCGAAATAGCATTACACATGATCTACTAAATCTATCAATACTACGGAATCATGGATATGCCTTCGTCTTACCGGAACGGGGGCGAGTCTTCCAGACTCGATCATATTGGCCAACAATCTTCTTATACCACCCCTCCATCATTTGGTCTCACCTCACACCCACAACGCATCTTAAAGCATGCTAAACATCAACAAGCAAATGCAGAATATGCAGGATACGCAGAATCTCCGGAATATGCAGACCTCGTCACAAAGTTGCAAATCCGCATTGCTGTTCTCGAGAACGATCTCGCCCATGCTACAAAGGATAAAGATGAAGCTATCAAGAGTTCCGTCATCATTGCTAGGGCATTGGGTAATGCTGCAAATAATTCAGAGTCAATTACGAGAAAGCTACAAAATCCTGATGCCGAAGAGTTGGAGGAGTTGAGAGTTGTAGTGCCAATATTGAGAAGAGAAAATGCTGTTCTTTGGGAACGCATCGAGTCTCGACAGACTGATCACATGGGAATCAATGCTAGTCTCACAGATGCTGGATTTAAAGACAAGAACGTCGATACGTTTCCCATGGATGAAACCAACCACCATATCCCATTCAGGCCACGCACAAAACATCCCATCATTGATGCGGCCATAAGGAGAATCAGCACTCAGGAAGAATCCAGGTTCTCTCATCATCCTGTCAGCTTCAGCGAAGCAAGCCATCTTCCCAACACGGTCAATCTTCAGCGAGGTGAAGACGGTAGTTTATCGGTTCCAACCAGCTTTCCCATTCTCCCCAGTACGCAAAAGAGAAAAACCATTCACGACTACAACACCTCCACACTCGATGACGTTCTTGCCTCTGATAATGACGATGAGGAACCGGTAATCAAAATCGAAGATCAAATTCTCTTTCAACAAAAGGCACATGCAAATTTCATCAATGTTCCTGCTCCTGCTGTCCTCAAAGCCGGTTTTGACTTATCTCCAGAAAAGGCTGTGAGGGGTCACGATTATGCCAATCAAAGTCAAGCTAATCGAAATGTCTACTATGATAGGTTCAATACACGCAATTCGAATGCATCAACTCGTTCCCGATCCGGAGAACTCGCCGATTTGAGGCCAGGAACCACTATCTGGACAACACCTCAACAGAGAGACGGTGAGATCACGACCCACATGGGCGATTGCGATCCAAAAAATCGTAACATTCCGGACTATTTTAGATACGGAATTCTTTATGTGCCTGGACCAGGAGAGTGTGATTTTCTGAGAGGTGTCCATATTGGTGGTATTCCAGAGGATATGGGCCTGAGAGATGTTCTTACGAGGGTTAGAGGTGGTAGGATCTACTCGGCGGTTTTATTGGACACAATGAAGTTGACGGGTAGTAAGTCCGCGTTGATTACGTTCATCAATCAGGAGGATGCCAAGGCTTATGTTGAGTATGCGAGTGCTCATCCCATTACGCTTGGGGCAACAGATTTGGGTGGTGAGAATGTAGCCCAGGCGATTGTCACACAGATTCATACTCCCACATACCCTTTCTCTCCAGGAAAATTTAGGACGATCTTTGAGCTAAATCGTACTCGTATTCTTACGGTCCCCAATTTTCCTCCAACACTTTCCCTCCGGAATCTCGTGTATGATTTGAAAAGTAGAAATGAGTTTAGGGCTAACAGCTTGCTCGAATGGTACATCGATGAAGAAGGAACTCTCAGAATGGAGTTTTCTAGTATGGATGAAGCTGGGAGTGCTTTTAGTCTTTTAACCAGGTCGGGTGGCTACAGAGATTTTGGATTGATCTTGCAATTTGAGAGGGATAATTGTGAAGGAAACTTGCAGGAATTGGAGAGAGAACCTGAAAAGAGAAGACCCATGTTTCCTCCAACAGGATTGGGAGTTGAAACCAATAGACGTGGAAGTCGAGCTGAGGGAATGGCCGATGATTCGAAAGTGGATGCAGTTGTTGATTCGGTTTTAGTGGTGCAAAGAAAGAGATTAGCGGCGTTACAAAGGCAACATGATGTTATTCCCAGTCTGAGGGGCTCAGCTTTGAAGACAGGTTCATGGGCCGATGAGGTCGAGGAGGAATTGGAAGAGACGACATCGATTCAAGATTTTGGTTGTCAAGATGGAGATACCGGTACTATCAGACATCGACCACATCGAGCACATTCCAGTACCGAATCCACATCAACCCTCGTCGGAGCATCTTCTGATGCCCCGCAAAAAGATGAAGACTCCTCTTTCGTTACACCAAAACGTGCACCTCGCATTATTACCGGAAAGCAATGGCTCCTTGAAGTTGCTGCCGCTGAATCTTCTTCTCAGAATCCATCTACATCATCAGCTACATCAAATTCTGATGTGCCAGCTCCCATGCCAGACACACCTACCTCCAATAATGCAACACCTAGACCCCGTCTTATCGTCTCAACCACGTCTCTTCCTCAAACGATAGCCACCAAATCCTCCTCCCCAAGCTCCGCAGAATACAGTATTCATTCATTCGCTTCCTCCGCCATTTCCGCCGCCGACAACGACACTACGTCCCTCCCATTTTCTCACTCCAGAAAACAAATACAAGCTCCCTCTACACACAAGGCTAAGTCATCAGTCCAGTTCCTCGGTCCACTCATCTCCGCCTTCCAACCTGCCCATCCCGGAGAATCTCTCCCCAGTCTTCCGATCGATTCAACTGCATCAAGATTAGCCCCGCCAAACGCAAATACTCAAACCCTCGAAACCTTTAGATCTACAATCGAAAATGCAGATACGAAGGTTTATTTCGACCTCGACCCGGAAGCTGATACCAAGAAGGCAATTTTGGAGAGTGAAGTCGAGAGTGATCATGAAGCACGTGGAATTGTGGATAAAGGAGGGGTTTTGAGTGTGGACAAAGGAAAGGGAGAGGGTAAGGAGAATTCAGTGAAGATTAATCCGGATGAAATTGATCTTGATGGCGAATCTGACGGAGAGGAAGATGAGAATGAAGGACTTTTTCAAAAGCAACTAGTTCTTGATGCTAGACCTCAGGATTAACGTGGAGATTGGGGCGAAGATGCAGATGGGGATGTATGCAAGGCAGATATCTCTACTCATTCATCTAACATCGATGGAGAGATGATGGGTTTTACTTCTACTTCTATTTTTTTTGGCTTCTGCTTCTGGATCGAGGAATCATATTGGGGATGGAGTCATGGGTAGAAATTTGAATGCTGGTGCTAACATCATCAAAAGATTGCATAGCGTGATGGAGGGGGCTTTTCCCCCCTCGCGATGAGATATCGTTTTACCACAAATATCTGCTGGGATGGATGGTCAGGGTGCATACGCTAGATTCAGATGATTCCGTATTGAAAGCGGAATGATCTTTTGAATTCTCAATTTCCGCTTATTTCTGTTATCTACTTTTTTACACTTCTATTTGTTGGAGAAATTTCGTACACGCGGATTTACTAACTCATCTATCGATCTATCTATTTATTTTTCTCAAATAGACAAGTAGATAGTTTGAATATGAATCATTCATCCATTCATCTCTATCTCGAATCTCCAAGCAGCAGAAAAATGGTCTAAAAAACATATCAAATCAAAATGAAAGCAAAGTAAATATTCTCACCTCTCTCTAGATAGGAACTTGATCAAAAAATGCGTATTTACATACATCCATCATCGTTAGCGAGGTGAATTTTCCAAGCGAGCGAGAAATATGGGAGTTAGTTATATGTGGGAGAAAAAAAAGGGCCAAAATTGATCACCCTGATAAAAATTCATAAGAATTCAATAACAAACGGGTTTATGAGATTAAATAATGTTGAATAGATCCTTCTATTAGTTTCCAGTTATTACATTATTCAAGCTTCTACTTGTTTGAATTGATTTCGAATAATTAGATTGTTGTAGGGTTTCGCTAATGATTCATTCTGGTCTGTTCTGTTTTTTCTCCGTAGACGAGAATGTGAGTGACATGATTTATGGAATTGAGATAGTGGAAAAGTCTTGTGTAAGATAGAGTGGTGATTTGATGAAGGATGAGGGACTATGTTACATACTTTATCGGGTAAGGGGAAAGCAGCTTCGTATGCGGATTAGCGTGACAGTGATAAAGAATTGAAGATGGTGGATGCTTGGGAAGTGCGGGGTGGGATATTGATAGAGTTAGGATGGATGAATTGGATACGAGGATATGCGAGATTTTGTCTGTTGAGTCTTTGATGCAGTATTCAATACCTAGGTATGTAGAAAATCGGATTGAGCTTGAGGTGTAAGGTATATCAGAGATCTACGTAGCACGTGACTATTCGTTACATTTATCGGGTAACCGATTTCCCCACTATGTGCACGTCCCTACTACGTGCACGACTTTGGAAATATCAACATTATGGCTTCAAACATCGATGATATGCCTTTAGAGGCTCGTATAGAGCTTGCATTAGATCATTTGAAAGGGGTTCAAGCTCCTAAATACACCCAGACAGCTAATTTCTTCAAAATTGATCGATCCACGCTCTCCCGGCGGCATAGAGGTAAAACCACCTCGAGAAAACAGTTCCTCTCCGATACGAAACAAGCGCTTTCTAGTGATCAGGAGGAGGTTTTAATTGATCAAATCAACAAGCTGACACAGAGATCTATCCCTCCTACAAGCCGCATAGTCAGAAACCTTGCAGAAGAGATCCTAGGCAGAGAGGTGGGAAAGAACTGGACTAGCAATTTTGTCAAGAGGCATTCAACACGTCTTAAAAGTCGGTATCTCCGTTGCATTGATAATTTGCGTGTGAAAGCCGATAATGTTGCTATATTTGATTACTTTTATGATCTGGTTTGAGCTATTTTCTATTGTTGTTGATCTTTATTACCTAAAACGCTCTTGCTAATACCCCTCTTTTTTTAATTTAGTTGATAAAAGTGACCATAAAATACGATATACGGCCGAGAGATATATACAATTGGGACGAGAAGGGCTTTATGATCGGTATGGGGAGGACTATGAAGAGGATAATGAGTGCTAGCGCCTATAATAGAGGCAGAGTGACAAAAGCTAGGCAAGATGGATCAAGAGAGTTTATTACTCTACTGGCAGCTATATGTGCTGATGGGACAGCTCTCCCTCCCGCTCTTATTTATAAAGGAGACTCAGGGGATCTACAAAATACATGGGTTCAGGATGTAGGGGAGAAGGATAAAGCCTATTTTGGAGCCTCAAGCAATGGGTGGTCGTCGAATGCTTTTGGCCTATATTGGCTTATAAACGTATTCGACCCTGCTACACGTCGAAAAGCAGGTGGAAGATATCGTCTACTTATTGTCGATGGTCACTCTAGTCATGTCAATATGGAATTCCTTTCAAAATGCGATGAATTAAAGATTATTGTCTTAATTCTCCCCCCTCATTCTACACATCGACTACAGCCTCTCGACGTTGGAACCTTCGGTGCCCTTTCAACGAATTACAGTACATTATTGAATGATTTGATGCACAATAGCGGGGGAATTGTTGGTATGACAAAGCGCATGTTTTGGGGCATATTTAAAAAGGCTTGGGAGCTCACTTGTACGAGGCATAATATCTTACGATCCTTCGAAAAAACGGGCATATATCCTATGAATAGGAGTCTTACGATCGACTGTATTGCTCCGGAAGCTCCTTCTACGCCACCTACATCATTTAAAACTCGCAGGGATGCTCTTGCTACACCGTATACGTCAAAAGCGATGCGTAGAATGAAATTAGAATTTCGTCGCGCTCCCACCCATGAGATCACTTTAAAGCTTTTTAAGGCTGCAACTACATTAGGAGCTGAAGCTTCTATACAGGGGCATAGATCTAAAGGTTTAGAAGAGGCTCTAAAGCTTGAAAAAAGGAAAAGAGCTCGTTCAAAGCGTTTAAATCTCATTGGAGAGGAGGGGAATGGTGCGTTTTTATGGTCACCCTCTGCTATTATTAAAGCTAGAGCGTATCAAGAAGATAAAGCACTTAAAGAGGAGCAAGAGAAGGAAGCTAAGCTTCAAATAAAAGCTGAAAAGAAAGCTGAGAAGGAACGGAAGGAGATTGAGACGAAAGAGAGAGTATTGCAGAGGGAGGTTGATCGTCAGATTGCACGTGATGCGAAAGAGGAGGTTAAAAAGACTCTAAAATCAACGAAATCTCCAATCAAAAGAGATAAAAAGTTCCCCAAAGCTTCTTCTACTATAGATCTAACATCAACAAAGACTATAGAGCTCTCTGATGCTGTAGAGGCTAATAATTCGAAGGAGAAGGAGGAGGAGGTCATATTGCGATCTAGTAGAGGGCGAGCACTACGAGTTCCATCGAAATTCAAAATCTGAAGATTTTATTATGTTTTTAGATAGTATTATATCTTGTCATTTATCAATTAAATTGCTAGCTCTTTATCTTATAAATTGGAATTGTTATTAATTTTTAAAGTGATTCAAAATGGGTGATCAAGATCGTGCATATAGCAGGGACGTGCACGTAGTAGGGAAATCGGTTAGCTAAGAGAGCAAGGATCCCTAATGATTCTGCTTCTCTTCACTTTCTTACTTTGGTTTATTAATCGCTCTTCGATGTATTCTGACTTGTTGTCGTAACACTAGATTGAATAGACAGATGCTGAAGTTCTAGTCTTGGACATGTGATCGGGACAATCTCACACTGAATGGAGTCTAACGGACATCGATCCCAAATTGGTGAGTCTCCGTGTCTGTTGCACATCTCAAAAAACAAGATTATCGATATCACTCCGAGACCAGGGATATCCTTAAAACCTTGATATAAATGCCCTTTTAACAATAATGTCTTTCTAACGCTTTTGGAACTGGGCAATAGGGCATACATATTTCGAGACATGCAACAATTCCTCGTTTCAATACAACCTGACCAATCTTATCATATGATTCTATTGACAAGGCTTGGTATGCGAGATAAACATCCTCAAGTACGAGGTCACGCCGTACGATCACCATGATTTTGGTTCTCCTCTCCCGCCATTTACGAAAAGAGATGTAACCTTAAAGAGGATGGTAATACGACGTAGCCTTAGGATGACACCCAATCAATCGGAAACACAGCCAAGTATCTAAATAATGCCCTCTTCTTCCGACATGCAACAAAGCCGTCACTCACTGGCATCAATTACCTGTCTGTAAACACATCGCAAGCGCTCAGTGGTCATGTTTCTCACGTGTACTGACATTCATTGGTTGGGTACGTTATCGATGGTTGGTGGGGTGGCTCGAGAGTGGAGGTGTAGCATTCACTTAATTAATAAGGTTATTTATATTGGATCTCATAGAGTCGCAGTCGATCTCAGCCACCATATCGCCAACAATCTTTCTATTGAACACGAACACTCACTTAGTTTTCTCGTTGTTCGATTCATTAACAGCTGGCTTGAATGGCTATGTCTTACTTGTTTTGTTATATTTGATATGTTGGTATATCTTCTAGTCTTTTGTTTTTAATTCTCGATCTGTTTTCATATGACATCGATATCGCCGTGCTTACATGACAGTTGGTCTTTGCAGTGCAACGAGCTAGCTGGGCTGAATTTCCTTACCTAAATTTAGTATCCACCGCGAGAGTTCTTGGCTACAATAAGAAGCCTTCTAAGTTTACTCATCCTCAGCTCGAGAAGAATTGATATTTTTGTTCATCTCATCTAAGTTCTATTTCGAACTTGTCAGTACCTTCACCAGGAGTAATTTCGATTTCTATCGTTCAATCCTTCGTTCTGTTTTTTTGGTTCTGCAATACCCTCATTGCAACCATTCTTGTCTCACGTTCTCTCGAATTCATTCACAATATCAAATTCAGGATTGATACATGCATGTCGAAAGTTATCAAAATGGCAGACTTTAATTTCCCGGGAGTCGATCTCAGTGATCCTTTTCTTCCATCTCCCGGCTCAATATCTGTTTATAGTCCGTTCGAATACAGTACTCCTAAAGTTGCCGTCAAACCACCTCATGACTACGGTACATTTACATATCCGCTCACACCCGTGGATGAAAGACCTAGTACCGTCTCATTACCTTTACGATCTCGAAACTGTTCTTCAAATGCACCTCCCTCTCTTTCTTTCTCTCGTTCTTCTAGTACTTCGTCCGAGTTTTCTTTTTCCTCATCTGCATCAAATATTAATTGCAATCGGCTGTCGAATACCAAGTGGGCACCCCGTACTTCTTTTCCTCACTTTGTATCATTGCCACTGGAAATTCAGAGAACCATTTGGAGACATACGTTACCCAAACCGCAAGTCATTGAAATACATCAATACACTAAATCTACACCACGATCATCCTCTTCCTTTTCAACTTCAACGAAACAAGATGAAGAACTCCTTCCATCTTTGACAACTCAGAGTCCCTTTTCAATCGCCCTACACATAAACCGCCTCTCTCGTCGTCTCGCTCTCTCCGTTCTAACTCCACTTTCTTTCGCTCAACCTTACTACCTTCCTTCAAATCCATATGCTTACATAAATTATGTTCAAGATACCATATTCATCTCTTCTCATACTCTCTACCCTGATCTCGGAAATCATATCCTGTATTCTAGGAATCTACATATGATTCGATATTTGGCCCTAGAGTTTGAGGTGTGGTGTGAGCTACTTGGTGATAATCATTTTGTTAATGCACTTTTGGAAATGGAGGGATTGGTGAGCATTGAGATTGTTTTTGGGAAACAACCAGGATCGTCTTCTTTCTGTTCCGATCTTTCATCTAATGACGAATCGTCAACATTATCGAGACAACTCGAAGAATCGATAATGAATTGGGGAATCACACATCAAGCTCAAGATATTATTAGGTTTACAGAGCCGACAAGAAATGAGGAAAGAAACTTGAAAGTTATATTCGAAAAGGAATGCGAAAAGAAATGGTTGTGGGGAAGAGTGAGTGGATGGGAAGATGTAAGAGAGAAACTGAGGTTTAGATGGAAATCAGAAGAGAGCAACAGTATGATGCAGAATCGCGCTCACAGAGATACGAACGACAATGAAAACGAATCTCATACACCTCTACCATCCAGGTCAAGCGCAAGGGGTAATCTCCCAATTGAATTTTCCGGAATCAGCTCCGAGACAGAATACACGGGAGATGAACATGAGGAATTAGACCAGGGACTGGAAAGTCTAATGAATAGCGTGGATGATGTTATAATGGATTATGGATATGTAGCGCAAGGACGAGGGAGGTGGGTTAATGGCAGGGATGCATATGCGGATCGAGAAGACGCATATAGTGAGAGTAACTATTCGCGATGTTCGGCGAGTTTCGAAGATGATTCTGATACGGAGGGGTGGATTTAATGATTCTTTATTTTTCTTTTTGGGGAGAGTTTTGTTTTTGGGGAGGGAGAAGGACATTCACAGGGGGAGTTTCTCAGAGGGGAGGGGAAAGGCGGAGTTGGTTTGGTTACTGTTGTTTGCTCAACATATGGTAAAGGCGTTGGTTTTTGACTATGATGCCATGTTTTGAGACGATCGGATTGGTGGCGTTAAGGAAATAAGATTCTCGTGGATAACATTCTATTAGTCTAGTATCGAGCCTCGAGGTCCTTTCTACATTCTCATTTGTACCACTATTAAATATTGCCATTTTCCAAACACGATGTTAATCTACATTACAGTTGAGATTTCCATATCCTTGCCTCTTATACATCGTGAGATGACCTAGTTTATTGAAATTGCTGCAGAGGTAGTGCTTATGATTTACCTTTTATATCTGTCGAATTGCATTGCTCATGCAGTGCTTCCTTGAAATGATTTGGTATTAGACATTTGATAGGGCGAAAGATGCGTGACTAGGGATTTTATTTGATTGAAATGAAGATCTGTGGTTTTTTAAGTCGAGAGATTAATGCGTTTCTAGTGACTTTGGGAGGCACGTTTGCTTAGGTAGGTGGATGGATGAATGAATGAATGAGAGGAGATAATTTATAAGTAATTTACGAGTATGATTAGGGATATTATTGGGCTCTGTGATGTGATGTGATGGGATGTATGCTTCTGGAGATTTTTATTAGTAGTGTTCTGGTTTGAGATGGTATTCGGATGGATGAAGGGGAGCTCGAGGGGAGATGGAGGGGAGACGGCCTAGTTGGGTATTCAGCCCGACCCGATGATTCGGTTACCTATCGGGGAATATGGAACACAAGGGATCACTGATAGGGCTATCTATTATCTCGACATTTTGAGGATAGATACATAAATTTCTGGATTGATTCAGAACAGTCAATATACCCACGATTAGTTGGGACCCAATCTCGGATATAAATCCAAAAATGCCACTTGCGCCTATAGCAGTCTACAATTCACCACCCAAAAACTCAGTTTCAAAAACACATGCAATTCGATCTATCTACAGCTCAATCTCTATCAATGGTCCTTGATATGACTTTCGTCCATCAACTAGATACCAGAAAACTGCAAATAAAACCGTTGCACCAAATGTGAGAATACTAAAGTTCATGGTTGCCGGAGCAACTGGTGTCTGTGGGGGCCAGAAAGCCCAAAACCACAGCACGAAAAGATACAAACACGCGAAAGCATTGTTAAGGACACCCAATATTCCCGGGATGCGCCACGGGCCCCAGTGTAAGTTATCTGGACCGACTCTTAGAATACGCGGGTTATACGCCTTGATTCCAGGAGACTGTAGCCGCCGCCAAAGAAGCAGGCCGCAGCAGATGAGATACGAAGAATAGAGACCTGCAATACTGAGATTGACGATATTGTTAAATGCAACACCCGAGCCGAGAATAATAAGTGAAAGGAGCACGGAAACACCAGTGGTAAACGCAATGGTGTATATGGGGATTGAGGTTCGGCGGTCAAGCTAGCGATCAGAGGTTAGCCATCTAATACATCCCGAGAGGTATCATATGGGTGAAATTGAGAAATTAGGTGTTCACCTTTACCCAAATCCTCCATAGTGGAACACCTCTGTCTCTGGCAAAAGACCATAGCATCCTAGAGGATGAGGCGAGGGCACCCACTGTGCTACAGACACCGAGAGCCACGACGAGTAAGCCCATCACGGCAGCTCCCGCAGTTGAACCGGTTCCTGTCTGGAAGACGTAAAGAAATGAGTATCCTAATGTTTCTTGTGCGTTCAACACATCATCGAGGTTCCCTAAGCAGAAGAGATATGCGATCATCATGGCAAAGCCTAGAATACCATTGAGAATGAGACCACTGAGCATTGCGCGAGGTACAACGATTGATGCTCTTTTAATCTCTTCCGACATCTGTGTTGGATACAAGTAATCCGCTGGTTAGCCGAAGATCTTTCATTGAACTGACAAGCTGGATCTCATCTTACATGAACGGCCGAATCAGCACCAATAAGCGAGAAAACAGAAGCTGGCAAGCCAATCATGAATGATAGTCCTTGCGAGGACCACCCGCCTTCATTTACAAAGGTCGTAAAGAGGGAAGTATCGCCATGCGGTGAGAGATAAACGAGCGGGATCAAAACGGCGAAGAACCCTAGGATGTGTAGAACCAGAATCACACCTTCAAAGTGCGCGAGAGTCTTGCTTGCTACCGTGTTGATTACAACTGCAAAGGCGAGAATGGCCCACAAGAAGAGCATCGACTGCCATGGTTTTGGAACATAGTCCGATTTTGTCATCAGTATGACACTCTGCAAAAGCGTCCCTATAAGGTATGCTGCAGACGCGGTGACCGCTTGCCATCCGGCGAATGTCATCCATCCTACGTTTAAATTAACTCTATTCTATGCCTCGAACCACGAGACTCTCTGTAGAAACATTCACATACCCGTAATGTAACTTAGGAATCGTTTGGATCTGTCAGGAGCTAACATTGCAACCCAACTGTGTTTTGCCGTTAGAAAATTCCACGAGTTGAGGGGGTGGTCGTAGAATTAATGATAGCTTACTGGTATTGACCTGCTGCTATTGGTGCCCTGTTGTCGAAGCGTTAGTACAAATGATCTAGTCATATCTAAGAGACTTTTTTCTCACATAGAAGCCAATTCTGACAAAACAATAAAGGTTGACATGGTTCCGATCCATACGATAATGTATCCCCAGATGACTCCGGCAGGACCACCACTACTTCCGTCAGCAATCGTGCTTGCTAAAGAGGTGTGTCTCTTACTTCTCAAGGCTCTGGGTTGATACTCTATGGTGCGTCAGCCGTTGCCATAAATCATGGAAGACAGACTCAATGTATTGGCATTGGATGTTGGGCGTACAAACATCAACATTCCCTCCCAGGTAATAAGGACAGTACATGAAAACCCTAAAATGGACATGAAGCCAAAGTTGCGCTATACATCGTTAGCAAGGTTTATCACCAGAGGGGTCTATAACATGAACATATACGTACCTTCAAAACAGGCTTTTTGCCAAGCCTGATTAAATCTCGTTCATCTCTGGTGCAACCCGCTTCGTCAACGTCTTCGGCGAGAGAAGTGTCTGAAGCGATATTTGTGGCATGCTTTCTGTTCTGGAGTTCCATATCCATTGCGGATCTCTGCAAGTTTTCTCTCGTTCTCTTCATGAAAAAAAGGCGGAAATGTTGATTGAAGTTGAAGGTGAACTGCCAGCGAGTGATTGAGAAGGAAACAAAAGATATCAAGGCTACTAGTCTGGGCATAGTGAATTAGTCCTGCAGCTTATATTATAGAATGCACTGTGTTCATTTGATAATTGACCTACATGATCAGATATCCATACATGCCCCATGCCCTTCATTCTCAGGTGAAGTAATAGCCATGGAGATTCACTATACGGTCCGGTCTTATCGCATCCCGGCTGGTGAGTTGATTACTGTAGTACGAACGTCGCCAAGCCGGACATGCAAGTAAGCTTCAGGGACTCGGTGATGCTTTTGAAGAGGGTCTGGGTAATATCAACAAAAATATCAAAATTACCAAGGAATTTCGAATTATTGATATAACTTTTCGATTATTTTATAGAAAATTAAAAAAAAAGCTGAGATTTATGTTAAAAATAAATCTAAATGTGCATTAGTTTATTATATTCTAAACGTCTTTCTATCCGAAATTGAATTAATATGAACAATCAAACTACATAAGCTTCGATTAGTTTCGGTGAGGAAATTCGTGAAATTATCAGCCTGGCCCTCTTCAAGAATATCACCGGGTGTAGTACGAGAGTTTCTAGGTGAGCGAGCGAGGTAAAATATGTTGTATTTTTTCATCCATAGTTGAAAGGGATATATCATTGGAGTGTTATGCTGTCGGCAACTTCACCAAGATTTGATTGGAAGGTAATAAGTGGTACGATATTGAATTTGATACGAAACTCCGCGTCCACTCCCAAGAGTAAGCGCATGTTGGAGGCGTGAAGATTCTTGGATGCTGAAAGTGTGGTTGCAACTTCAGCAGGTGAGATTAACTGCCTGGGATGCAAGTAATATGTTACCAATGTCCAAGTGGTATGCGCGCCGCCCAAAGCAGTGACACGAGCTCATTCACGACAGAGTCTCCCCCAAGCACCCTTATTACTTTTATATTCGCGGAGAAATGTAAGTTATTCTGCATGAAGCCATGAGTGAGTGGTATGCGAAACCTTGATTCTTCAACACATCATTCCAAGGGCTAGGAAGGTCGTACTGCATTCAATGTCGTATCTTCAACGGACATGCAGCGGGTTACACAAGGTGCCACTCTTCCACCCCCCTCGGACTCTGTCTTCTTTCAAAATCTTTCTAAACATGAGAATGCCTTGCAACCAGCTGTCGGCTTGGTTTTTACTCGTAGTATAGCTTAGAAATCGTCATTCTATCTCGAGTTACAATGAGTCGTTAGTGCGCCTTTATCACCTCATGGCCTCCCTCTCACTTGCCGTCTAGTAGATTTCTCTGTCTAAGTGATTCGCGATGAGTTCTCAGCCGTACTTTTTTTTTGTTCCGCGAAATGAGCCGAAGATTGATGGTAGCCATGTAGCGCCGGTCATTCAAATTTTGGCCTGGCTTCTTCTCACGTTCTCTATTCTATCTGTGGCTGCTCAATTTCTTACGAAAATTGCTATTTCCAGGCCTTTTGGGGTCTCTGATGCTCTTCTATTTGCTGCACTTGTAAGACCCCTGTTGAACCTACGAATCCTTTGTATCTCTCATAATATTGACAAACCGAAGGTCTTTTATATAGGTCAAACTTCGACCTTGTTGAGCCCCGCAGGCCAGGTCATAGGAAACTCGCCTGTAGAACTTCCAATGGAGACCATACACGGGGCACTTAAGGTATGGAAGTTATTTTACAAGATTTTTGCTCAATGCTGAATTAAGTAGGCTCTATACAGCATCGAAATCCTGAGCATCTTCAGTTTTGTCTTCGTAAAGAGCTCCGTATTTGCGGCTCTTTGGTCCATCACACCAGTAGTCTGGCATCGAATCGTGATATATATAGCCAGTGCAGTCACTGTCGCATGGGGGACTACTTCAGTGTTTGCCGTGGCTTTCCAGTGTCCATCTCCGCAGAGATGGAATGTTGTTGACCCTACATGTATCGATATTGTAAGTCACAAATTCTCAGGTGTGAAAGTTAGGGGTCGAACTAATACTGCATAAGCGTGCTGTGAAGATTTACATCGCTGTAATGAATATTTTGACAGATCTTGCTCTAGTTATATTGCCAACAATCATCATATTACCCATACAGATGCCGTGGGGGACACGAATTACTATTCTAAGTGCATTTTGGCTTCGATTAACGTAGGCATGCCCAAGTTCATGTCCCCTGCTGAGACCTTATACCTGACTATTACTATAGGGTCGTGGTGGCTTCAGTTATCCAGGTCGCTTATACCCGGCGCCTTCTTATCAATGATCTGTTCCTTAATAACATATGGCAGACTACAGTCTGCCAAATGGTCGTCCAGAGCACTGGCATTATGGCCGCGTGTATTCCATTCCTGAAACCATTCTTGATGAGTCTAGAATCAGGATTCCTTCGCGCCGATGATGTCAATCGACGGACTACCGCTGGGATGTATGGGTCTGAACACAATCTAAAGACTTCTGGAAGAGCAACTAGCTATATCAAGATGAAGAACCAAAGTTGGCAAAGCCGGGAATCTTCGGCCAAGGTTGGGAGATCCGTGGAACGAGAAGAAAATGGCGGCAAGTGATTTAATCGTCTGATTTTGGAATGGCACTTAGTAGTTTGTAATTTAGTTGTCTTATAAGAATGGTGTCTTGATATTGGGCTCTTCATCCTCAGTCTTTGGTGTTCTTGCGCAATCGATTTTGACTTATAGAGGAAAAGAATGAATTGGAATCAAGGTCAGTTATATAGTCAAAAGCTGGGAGATACTCTGAGATTCTTTGAGAAGATTGAAAACAATAGCTCTGCAGGTGTGATCATGCAAAGTTTTGCGATTGGTATTTTCTGGTTTATGAGTCTTTGGCTACGCTTCTCATGCCTGAATTCAGTGAGAAGTACTAGTAAAAGAGCAAACTGTCACTTTATAGAAAATCACATGCATTGTTGAGGCTTCATTTAAAGACTTTCGGTGTAAAATGCTTATCAATTTGTACGCTACTCATCCAGAACTTGGTTCCGCGCCCTACATTTCAAAACACAACACACTCTTCAAGAAAGATCTCTACCACTCAGGATAGAATTCTTAACTTTTTAAATCCAATCTCCTCGTGCAAAGAAAACTTCCGAGACTAGCAGTTTATTCGACGAAATCAAAATCGATACCCGCATCGACGAGAGGTGGTTTGGGGCTGGTGCGCTTCTCGACGAAATCAGCATCGATACCCGCATCCATGAGAGGTGGGACGGGGCTGGTACGTTTTCGGGTGAAGTCCTTGTTGACTACAGTGAATTAGATTGTGGTATGATATGGAAGCATTCAAAACCAACCTAAAGGCGCAGCCATTGCGCTTAAAGAAAGAGTAGCAATGAGGATTTTTTGAAGCTTCATGGTTCCAATTGTGTTGATTATAATGGCAAAGAAATCGTATAGCAGTATACAAGGATTCGTATCAAACTCAGCTCTTCGAAACTTGGACGATAATGATGTATAGGAAGGAGGAGAAATCAAAAGTATTTATAACTCTGAAGTCGTTGTGTGAAAACTCTGATCCTAGTGTATTTACTATTGGCGTTTCCCCTAGTAAGGTGTGAGCACAGAAGATCTCGACATTGAGGATCAGGAATATTCCCCATAGAGTAAAGATTGCATGCGAGATCATAATAGTATGCATAAAGCGTGGTGAGTCTGTAATATTGTAGATGTTCCACCCGAGTGTGCCACTTCTGCATTGGCAAATATGATAAAAAATCCGCCAGTGTATCTAGAAGACCGAATGCCAATTCTAACCTCACCTTTGTAGAGGCATGGATATATTTCACCCAGGTAGATATAATTGAGTCGAACCCTGAAAGTCAGACAGACGTAGTTTCAAACCACAAATTCGTATCAGCTGCTTGCTTTGGATTTCCAGATCTGCCTCAAGAAGATGGTTGCCTGCCAAATATGTAGTGGTGCGGCATATTTCGTCGCTATCCATAAGTGGTGCGCGGTGAGCATGAGAAAACCACGATAGGATACTCGGTGGCGAGGAGAGTTCAGTTGTCTTGAAACACAGACTCAATTCAGATGAAGATACCACACTCATACAGGTCTTTGAATGCAGACCAGAGGTGAGCGGGTTTTCAATATATTGCAGATATGCACTGTGTCTTTACTCAATCTGCTGCGGAACCATTCAGAACCGGTTTGCTTATTTTTACCTGCAGAACAGAGGCGCAAAATGCAGCAATTTCTTAATGATCAGCACTTGCTGCTTTCGTGCTAAGAGTTGTACTATCAAATCATGGCCATCCTGATCAGCTGCATATTTCTTGAACAGCACAGAGCTTGGATTTTCTGACGCATAGCAACATCCGGGGCAGATATTTCTTCTAGTACAATAGTAGGAAGTAGAAACCGTTATGTGGGGGTGATCTTACAAGATATAGAAACCGCAAAGGGAGATAGATTTCTCCTCATCAATTTTACCACTCAAAGTTTCTAAGAACCCTCATGCTAATTAAGATGAGTTTTTTTGAATCAAAGCACTCTCCAGAGTTCACAGATCTGGATGATCATGAAAGACTACTTGAAATTGATGAGTCATCATATGGAAACTTTGATGTTGCTTCTACAAAGGCTATAGAGCCCTTCAGCCTTTTAAAATCATGGCGCTTGATTTTGGCTTTCATCTGTGCCACGTATATAGTCGTGTCTGCCCCTTTACTCATAATTTTGAGTCATAGAAGTATTCCGCTACTACCATACTGTTAGTTTGGCATTGTTCCCGAGTATGTGTTCTCAAATTGACATCACACAGCGCCAGTCAACGAAGTCCTTTCATATGAACGACATCCTTTGTACTTTGGTGAAGACCCCAAATTCACAGGAGCCCCCGAAGATGTGGATGAAGCATGGGACTATCTTCTAGAGCGTAAGTAAAAGAAATTTCTCGTGCAAACAGGCTTTGAACACTACTAATGGCTTGGTAGCTATCAACATTCATACTTCGAGGGAGGAATTAGAGATGGCCCACGCAACTTTCGGCCAAGATATTGTACGATTAACAAACGGGGAATACGTTTCAGTTCTATCGGTACATCACGAACTGCATTGTCTAGTGAGTTTAGCTATAATCAAAGCTTATATGTTTTTTTACTGTTGCAAGAATTCGAGGTACTGACTTCCTCGTAGAACGCGCTACGCATGAACATATTCCATGACTATTACTTCCCAAACGCTACAGTCGAGGAGGAAGATTATAATATCTCACACATGAGTGAGTTCTTTTCTCTCGAATGTTCAAATTTTTGGAGCACCGGCTAATAGTAAAAACAGCTCATTGTGTCGATACCATCCGTCGTAGCCTGATGTGCAAAGCTGATGTGAGCCTTTACACGGCATACTGGATTGGAGATCATAATGCTTTGCCCAATAAAGAACTTCGGTCAGAATCAGAAACAGTGTGTGTAAACTGGGAACCAATTAATGCATGGTCAAGAGAGAGATTGCTTCCGAGAAACAAATACAAAACTAGACCGGGGCCGTTTGAGACGGATCCCTTGGGAGCGTAGTGTTTTGTAAGCAAGTCACATCAAAAAAGGGATCCTGCGAGCCTGCAAGTCTCGAGGGAATGGTAACCAATAGGAGAAAATCAACCTGTGGCGGCATGCACAATGAAACGAAATTGTCTTTTTTCATCCAAAACAAATGTATCGTACCATTTTCTTTGATGATTACTCAGAACCGAGCCGTTTGTTCCAACTCCTATATAGCCCTTGTAAGTAGATGTTGAAGTATAGTATAATGCCACGACGTACTTAGCTTTACAAGTGGGTTCCTACCACGCTATTCACTCTGCAGTATACCATGCTATGATCGCTCGGAAATTTTCCCCGCTTCCAAGAAATCTGATGAACACAAGCTCGCCGGCAGTGCAACTGGGTTGCATTAGGGTTGTTTGATGCAGCATGATAGGAATATATTAGACTGCATATTGTATGGAGTGAACTGTTCCGCTAATCGATCATTGGCACGGCTTTCTACGCGGTCAGAGCGCTTACGTTGATGACTTAAGCACAGTGGCCAGTTTTCTTACTCCTCATGCTGTGTAATTGTAGTGCTTCGCAACTTCCAAGGTTGTTGAAATATTGATTTTTTTCCAAGAAAAACTTCCCATTCAGATCACACACGCATATATTTCAACCTATTGGTTGCAATGGCCCCTGCAATCTTATCTCCATACCCACAAAACAACGGACGAGGACATAAATCATTGATTTGTCGGTCAAATTCTAGTGTTTCTTACGACCTAGACAACGGTTGGATTCTGCCTATCAATCCCCTGGCGATGATAGCATAGCTGGCGTCCTAAGACAAGCAGCAATTTAATTCAACGTTTCAGAATAGATCGTAGATTTTCGTAATAAATCGAACATTTTAAATATGTATTATTATATTCTACTAGTTATAGATTATATATTAATAATTATTTGTTTGATAAGAGTATAGATGATATAGTACCTAAAATAATAGGATCTAATAATTAATATTATATTCTGTCTAAAGAGCTAGCTATATATAGAAGGAAGTAATTCTTGAACATTAAGGCTAGCCCTCTCGCTTAGTAGACTATAGTAGTCTACTAACTTATCAAGGTTATTCATAAGTATTTTGATTATTACTCATTCGAGGAATTTTAAAATTATCATAACAATTTAAGAAATCAGAAATTTATAACCAACAAGTGAATTGATCAATTGACTAGTCTCAAGTGGTTATATAATCATGCGATTTTGTAATTGTACGACAGCTTTACTACTTTTCATTCTAACCTCCATGTTCTTCTTCTTTTTGTGCCGAGGTATCGGAAGTCAAATATTCTTAACACTGGATATTTTAGAGACCCCCATTCTCCAGAAGTTCTTTTCAAAAAATAATCCAGTTCAGCACCACAGACTACCACTATTTCTTGTCTAAACAATCATGACGGAGGGTCTTGCAGAGTTCATCGTCCCAGGCATTTCAAAGCCTTGCCAGACTTGGTACAAGGTAGTCGGCGACCTCACCACGTCTCAAACACCTCTGATCGTATTACATGGAGGGCCAGGAGCTTGTCACGAGTATCTACTTCCATTGGAAGATCTTGCGCCATCTATTCCTCTTGTTTTCTATGACCAGATTGGCAATGGACTATCAACTCATTTGCCAGAAAAAGCTGGCGATGAAGCATTCTGGAGTGTCAAACTGTTTCAAGACGAGCTCGATAATCTTATCAGTCATTTAGGATTAAAGGATCGATTCATTGACGTCTGCGGACATTCATGGGGTGGAATGCTCGCGGCTGTATGGGCATCTGATCCAGCGAGATCGAAGAACCTCCATCGCTTAGTCATCGGAAGCAGCCTGGCTAGTATGGAAGCATGGAAGATTGGCCTTGATTCACTCAGAAAGCGACTTCCATTGGACATCCAGAAGGTCTTGGACCGTGGTGGTGACAGTAAGGATTATGAGAGCCCAGAGTATGAAGCTGCTTTGGAAGTCTTCTACAAGCGACATTTGAGCCTCACGAGACCATGGCCAGCTCCTGAAGTCCAGGCTGCCTTTAATTGGTTTTCAAAAGATCCGACGACGTACAGCACTATGTAAGGCTGCCAATCTTCCCCTCTGGACAATCTGCTGACACAATATAAGGTACGGTCCTTGCGAGCTAGTTCCCATAGGAAATCTTCGTAACTGGACATCAATTCCAAATTTGAGCAAGATCAAAGCACCGACACTTCTCATCAATGGAGCAGAAGACGAGGCACAGGACATCGCAATGCAACCATTTTTTGATCACATCGAGAAGGTTAAATGGATTGTCTTGGATAACGCGGCACATTTTTGCCACGTTGATCAACGAGAAAAGTTCATGAAACATTTGAGAGATTTTCTCGTAGACGAATAGAAGCAGATATGCTTGTAGATCTGTTTGATTGGTGGGGGTCTAGATGAGAGAATGAGTTGGTCTTCTCCGCAATTTATTGCTGTCTTCTACACGCGAAGTGCACAACTCTTCCATATAGCTTTGTTGCGTAGGTCTAATCAATCTTATACTGGTACATGATATTCCTGTGCAAATGTCTCCTGTGAAAATTAGGCGTGAAACAACCAATTGCCGTTGAGAAATTCGTTCATACAACCCATTCCATCATTCATTGATGAAGAACCTAGGTACCTCCCAATTGCCGCTAACCCACGCTTGTTGCTAATTAATGATCCATGCTTATTGACTGTTCCTGATAATTTGAAAGAAGATTACCTTCACCTCAGCGAGAAATCCCCTTTTTTATTTTTTTATCGGGATTTCTGGATTTTGTTTTCAAATGCGTACAAACACAGACATATGCAAATACAGGCATTCGTACAAACGCATGTCCACTCTGTTGTCATGTTCCGTCGACTTGTTTTGTCGACATGCATGTCTGTAATCATAGAGCCGTCTAACCACGATTGGTACTTTACTAAACAGGAAGTTAAGGATAGAGATTTACCTACCTAACGTAACTTGAGAGATTATTTTGGAACAGAAAACTATGACTGCTAAAAGATCATTATGGTTTAGAAAAACTCTAAATTTTATAGTAATGTTTTACTTATACTTCAATCAAAATAGTCATTGGGAGAAGAAACGAAATTTCAGACTACAAATTCGTAGAATTTCTTTTTACTTACTAATCGTTATTAATATAATCGTTTTACTTTAAAGCGAGTTGCGAATATCGATTCAAGTATCGAGGTAGAGATTCACCACGGAGCTTGAGACTAATCAATTCTATATATGTACATCTCCTTTGCCTAGGTATCAAGAGAGGGGTAGTTCTCTATTTGATCATTTATATATTATCTGATTAATATTCCTACTCGTTATATACTATCGTGCTGTATGATAATATTCTTATGAATATTCTTATTTTAAATCAAATTTCCATCTACTATGAGGGTCAAAAATTGAAAAACGTCTAAGTTGGATATATGAAGTTACAGATGTCTCTAATGGCTTCTCTCTTTATTGGTTTCCCTTATCGGCTATTCCGTATATTATACCTCGGACTGATCGCAAGCTGTACTATAATACCATTTGTATGTGTTACACAGTAGCAGTGACATGAGAAAATCATGACTATCATTTGCCTCGGCGGCACAGCATTCAAGACAAACTACCTGGGATTTCGCAGCTCCCCCCCCCCCTCAAATGACCTCTTCCAAGATACCGTCCCAAATTTATTTTTGTTTCATTATTGAAGCGTAGCACTGATCATGGAGGAACAAGGTCAAGAATCTCTCCCAAGAGATGCCACCAAAGAAGAAATCGAAACTCTCAATCATGAGTCTGATAAAATACCTTTCACTGCTTGGCTCTTAGCATTCACAGGTGCTGCAGCACAGCTTGCACGCTTTGGAATTACGGTGGCATGGCGTAAGTAATGAATATTCATAACGATTAATCTTCTAACAAACAGCAGAAAATTACCTTCAAAATCCACCTGGTGATGAAGCACTTCCTGGCGCCCTAGACTTAGGAGAGTCTAAAGCAACAATAATCCAAAATGCCTTCTTGTTCTTCCAGTACTTAACTCCAATGCCGTTTGCATTGCTATCAGATGCATGGCTCGGTCGATACAAGACTATGCTTTTCAGTCTTGGGTAGGTTTTGGAAAACTTCTATCCTTTTGACGAAAACTAAAGTGTTGATGAATAGGCTTATGGTTGTCGGATACACAGTGTTATTTGTGACTGCTCTTCCAAGTTCGCTAGAGCATAAGGCGGGTCTGGGAGGCCTTATTGCTACTATGATTTTGACAGGCCTGGGGCAAGGGGGATTGTCCGCAGTAATGTATCCTTTTATTGGTAAGGGCGTTTGCTATCAATACTTCTGTGGATATTTTTTTTTTAACAGACTTTCAATGCTAACAATGTAACAGGTGACCAAATCCCTGAAACTAACCCAACTATCAAGCGAAACTCAAAGGGCAAACTAGTGGTAACCGATCGGAAATTGGCTATACAATATATCTTCAGTGGTTATTACTGGTATGTTAAAGAATCTATGCTTGTTGTCTAGTCTTAATTGCTTTCTAATTAATATCTTGATTGAGGATGGTTAATATTGCCGCGCTTTCTTCTATTCCTACCACTTTTATGGAGAAGTATATCGGGTTCTGGGCTGCATTTCTCCTACCAACATGTGTTTTGGTAGTGACGATCATTCCTGTCATCGTATGGAATGAGCGACTAGGTGAGTCTGAATATTGGGCAAAGCTTAGCGTGAAAGAACAACGTAGCTCAAAGATCCCTAGTCAAACTACCACCTCAAGGCAACATTCTTCCCCAAGCAGGCCGGGTGCTCCTGATCGCAACGCGCTCAAAGTTTCGTCTCTCGGCGGCGGATCCGCATTATCAAATTCAACACTACAACCACAGCGTTACCTGGAACTCGTCCTTCATCGACGAAATCCGCCGCGGACTGAAAAGTTGTCGCGTCATCATCTCTTTTGTGATTTTCTGGCTCTGCTATAATCAAACTGCAAATAATCTCATCTCTCAAGCAGGACAAATGCAATCCCCAGGGGTTTCAAACGATACCATTCAGTCACTCAACGCGATCGCATGTATAATCATGGGTCCTCTCATTCAATACACACTCTCCTATTTTCAACGACGCAAAATCCCACTCGGACCCATCCTACGAATGACGATAGGATTCTCCTTCATAGCAGCGGGAATAGGCTATGCCGCCGGTCTGCAACAGCTCATCTATTCGCGCGGACCATGTTACCACTATCCCCTCGAATGCGTGGCTGCACGAAACCCGCAAGACAGCGCTCAGAATATCAACGTCCAAGCAAATAATGTAAGTGTATGGCTGCAAACACCCTTGCAATTCCTTCTCGCGATCGGAGAAATACTCTGTCTAGTCTCACTAAGCGAATACACATACACCGAAGCACCCACGAATCTCAAAGCGTTAGTTCAAGCTTTTCAAGCGGTGGCGGCGGCACTGGGTGCCGCGATTGGGATTGGTTTGGGGCCGGTGTCGAGGAATCCTTGGTTGGTTATTATGTTTGCTTGTTTGGCGGGAACTATGGTTATTACTGCTGTGGGTTTCTGGGTGCTTTTTAGAGGTCATGATATTGATTATGCAAAGGCGGATGTAGTTGATGCTGTTGAAAGTAATGAGAACGGTGGCCAGAGAGATGATCTTGAGGCTGTGGTTTGTAAGAAGAAAACGGCTGGTGTTGATTCTCATCATGGAGAGAAGTCTATCTCGAGTAATGCAGTCAAAGCTGTGGAGATTTCTTTGTGAATCATTATCGGTTGGTGGAATTCCGTAACTAGTAGAAATGAATGTTTTGCATGAAAAACAATTTCTATTTATATTTCGTAATAGATGCACATTAAATACCTGAGCTTCTAAGCTTCTCATATCCAGATCTAGCGCAGGAGTATTTGCAAGTCCTCATAATTACGTGACGACTTGTCATTTCTTACATACACTTCCTTTCCAAACACAACAATCAAAGAGCGTTATATCATCATGGATAATCCAACGAACACAAGTATAAACCCCCCAGCCTACTAACTCATCTCTGCACCTCAAACCTAAAGAAATCCTTGACAAACTGTCCTCCTTCCCCCAAAAACTCCAAACCCCTATCATCCAGTGATAGCGCCGAAGCATTTATAGCCATATAAAGACACACCAACCCTCTCAATGCTCCAATCTCGCCATCCGATCTCTCTTCTCCACCTTCCTCTGCGTATATATATCTTACGAGATCGATCACATCCTGGAGATTGTCGGTGCTGAGCTGGAACACAGATAGTGTTTTGTGGAGTTTGTATAGAGCTAGGGCTTTTAGTGAATCTATGAGTCGGAAATCTCCCAGAATGTATAGTGCGGCATGGCTGATGAGTACATTGGAATAGCCTTGGCACGGATTGTGCCATTCCCTAGGTTCACAGGTAAGGTCGTAATTGTTACGCAAGGCGAGTAGTGGGAAGACGAGCTGGTTGAAGTCGGATTCTCTCAGATGCGAAGTAAGCTCTGGGTATTTGAAAATTCGAGAAACCAAATATGATTCCGATCCTAGTGGTTGGTACGGTAATGGAGGTGCTAGTGCCGGTTCCGCTGGCTCCGGTGTCACTCCCGGTAATGGTGGTTCGATCAGGGGTTCTATCACTCCCTGCCCACCCGAACTTTTCTCCTTCAGTTTCTTCATGTCTTTTATAGAAAGTTTCCGGAGAAACTCTTCCAAACTATCAGATCTGTCTCGTCGTCTCTTCGCCTCATACGTAGGGACAGGCACCGTGTAATCACCCGTATACGCAAATTGCACGAACCGCTCAAAGGTCTCCTTACTCACATCATCCCATATCGTACATCCAGCTTGAGATTCCGACATCCCTCCTCTCATCAGTGCCTCCAACGGTCTTGAAAGCTGAACAATAGCCTCTTCGTGCACGAAGAATTCCGTTGCATGGCCATCGACTTTTTCGCCTACGGTGAATTTGAAGAGGCGAGAATTGAGGATGCTGTCAGTGGTTGTTAGTATAGACATCAATATGTGACTTCAAACTATCTGGAACAGATAGGAGACTGAGGAGATAGCATGTACTCTTGAAATGAAGCTGGCATCGTAATTAATCAAAGTAGCTCGTTTTCCGACTCTCCTCAAACACGTTCAAAAATGCTCACAATAATTTTCTCCCCTATATTCAGAAAACAAGAAGAGTGCGGATCAAGAAGATCAAGATCAAGTGCGCAAGGTGACGAACAAGTGGGATGCCACAAGATATGAGGGGTTCGCACATTCATGCGATGTAACCCTACCCCGAGCCGAACTTGCTAGCGCCTGGTGCGCTAGATTTGATAACACCATTCGAGATCTTAGACTATTGGCCACAACATACATCTAGAAAAATCAAAGCCAATCAAAAAATCGCCCACGGATAAATCGTGAATAAATAGATACCAAGTCAAGATGCAAAGTTCGGATTGGCTGGGTCTAGTTCCCGGCCTAAACGCAATCGCTGTCTCCTTCGCGCTTAATGAACAAATGTGATTAGTTGTTAACATGTGGCTATGTAACCATTTGTATTTTAAAATGCTTATTTACAATGTTCATGAATTCAGTCGGATATTGCATAGTATGCCCAAAAGACACAGCAGATCAAAGTGATATTCTGAAAATACAAACCGAAGATTTATTTGAATGATCACGTGAATGCTAACGTATTCAACTGCGTAATATCCAAACTCCAAACTCCAATCCCAAACATCCCCTCCAACATTCCCAACTATCTCCACTTCACTTCACTTCACTTCATTTCACTCCCCATCAACTCCACCCACCAAGCCCCAGCAATCAATACAAATAAACTCTCACTCGAAATAAACCCCCCCTTCCCTTTCCCCACCCAACCCCTCAAACCCTCATAACCTCAAAATCAAAAACTTATCGCCACCGCCTCGACTTCGACTTCACAATACTATCACAAATAACCAACCACAAACACTTCATCATTTCATTACACCCTATCCCATTCCACCTCCAACTCTAAGATTTTCCAACAATCCCCCTATCATCTCAATACGACAAGACAAGTAAAATAACTTCTCAAAAAATAACATCGATTCCCACATTGAAACCCTCCCGATTCTCAAAACCAAAATCGAGAACATAATCCATGAAGCCGGCTGATGCAAATTTACTCCCTCCCCCCCCTACTCTCGCCTCGAGCCCAAATTTTCAAATCCGCTTATCTCTTTCCACTGTACTCCGATTCCGGAGCCCTTCCATTTGCGATTGATGATTGATATTGAGAAAGGAGATGCAGATTTATCACGAGAAGACCCCTCCCGATTATCCCGGACATTCCATCTCAGCAAATTTCACCAAACCCGTCATCGCAGTCTCAGAACCCCTAACTCTCAGATTCAATCCAATCCAATCCAATCCAATCCAATCCAACTCTCCTCTCCTCTCCTCTACCACAACCATCTCCATCCCAGATATCTATAGACTTCAAAAACCCCACCACAAGACTCTTCATCAGAAGGTATACAACACAAATAAAACAACCATATTTTATCACATTAACGTAAAACTCCAAACGCAGTCAGTCATCGGATCATGATATCTGTTTGAAATACCTACAAATTACATATTTTGTCAATCCTATCTACCTATCTACCCATTTCTATGCAATCCACCTCCAGCACCACCACTGCCAATCATTTATCACCTTTCTCTCCAGATCATTAAAAATCATAATATTAACATCCTCTCTTTACTATCTCTCCATCCTCCCATATACACACCCCTCCTCCCTTTGCCTTTCTTTCTGCCGCACTCTTCCCCTTCCGCCATCCGTCTATAAACAAAAGACACATACCCAAACACACCACCCATATATCCATCCACCCGCATCAAAGCGATAAACACAGACATATGCGAAAATTGTACCAATAAAGAAAAATTTCCCTTTTTTCTTTCTTGAAATGAATTCAAACACCTACACACCATACCATTATGCAAATACCTCATGAGAGAAGAAACAAATCAACCGGATATCATCTCTGCAAACACAATCTTTATAATCGTGAGCAAAAGTGTGCGCTCCTCCTTCCGCTTAGCTCACCCCACAATTATGCACAAATAGCGCTTGATGTCGTATGTCCCCTTGATGCGCTCACACCCTTATCCTCCCATATTTAATCGACTTCCGCCACCAACTTTTCAATTGAAAGATCCATAACTCTTAAAGTCATACCCGTTCGTAATCCTGTCCTTCCCTTTTTTAGCGAATTCTTTCCCTGCACTTCTCGAATTCTTTGCATTTCCATTCGTTTTGCCAAGCACTGCACCCCCTTTTCCATTGTCCTTTTGTGCCCCACCATTAACCGAGATTTGTGATCCCTGCAGCAAAGTATTTTGACTAGCACTCATTCCATATTGGTTAACCTGCGCCATCAAAGATTTTCTCGCTTGTTCCATTGCATCATCCGAACTGTTGTCAGAATCTGAATCTGAATCACTACCAGCATTTTTAATTCTCTTAGCTGCAGCGGCGGCAATGGCTGCTGAGGCAACCAAACCATTACTTTGAGTTAAAGAGGGGATTTTTGAGCTTGCTGGAACTGGAACATCATCATCGTCAGAACTATCATCACTGCTACTCTCATCTTCTTCCGACTCCGAGAATTCCTTGTTCAATAATTGAGATGAAAGTTGTAATTTTGATTTGGCGGGTTGGCCATTTGACAGGGGTTTGGGTTTGAACATGGCTCCTTTCTGACTATTCAGAGATGATAAACTTGCGCCGAAACCAATCGTTGGTCTAATAATCGGTCGCTTGAGGGGTGAAGAAAATGATGGACCTTGAGCTTCGAAGATATCAGATGTTAGTTGTTGATCAACTTCGTCTTGGGTATTATCCTCATCGCTGCTGGAGTTCTTACGTTGATTTGTGGTCTTAATAGGAGAGACCATAGTTCTCCGGGCATGGCTTGGCAATTCCGGGCTTAACCGTTGAGCTGGAGCATCTGGCATCTTCACATCCTCATCATCACTACCGCCATCACCTTCGTCTTCTGAACTGTCTTGGGTCTCTTTGATTTCTGTTTTAACCTTAGTGTCATTTTCCTTGTCGGAGGTATTGTCTCCCGATTCTTCTTCGTCAGACGATTCGTCTTCTGATGAAGAAGAAGCCGAGTTCTGAGTGTGCTTGTTGAAGGATTTCCGCTCATCACCAGATGGTGCATTAGAATGAAAGACAACTGGAGATCTACTATCACGTGGCGATGACTGATTTTCACCCATTTCGACATCCTCATCAGATTGGTCGTTGGGATTGTTTGATTCCTCAATTTGTCGATTTGGAGGACTAATGGATCTTTTTGGTTCTTCCTTTATTGTAACCTCTTCTTCAAGATCGGAATCTTCAGAACTGGAACTGTCTGAACTTGGAGGGAGTGGTATTTCAGCGGGCTTAGGTGGCGACTTTGGTTTCTCTAGGATGATATTAGCTTGTACTCAGTAATCAACGATTCATTTTTGTTCTTGTTTGACAGAGCAATAAACGCCATGAGGCTTTTTGAATGACTTTCAGCGTGATATTAACATACCTTTGATCGGGATTGGACGGCCGGGTGTAGATGTCGCTGCTTTTTTTGGTTCCGGGGTGATAGTTTTCTTCTCCAAGGGTTTTTTCTCGGTAGGAATACTCTTAGATGCCGGTTGAGGGTTAGGGTTAGGTGTTCCAGATCGTGCCACCGAACTTGCTCGACCCGCTATCAATGGTGGTTGACTCATAGCAGATGGTTTTAGTGACAGCTGTCTGACTGGAGTTGCACTACGATCAGGGCGCTTAAATGTTTTGGGTACAGGAATAGGCGTTTGATTTGGGGCTGCAATCTGACTAGAAGTAAGTGTGGGTGTTGTTTTCTCTTTTGGTGTGTCAACGAAAGCTGTCTTCTGGAGTTGTGGCTTTATAGGAGTATTCGTCTTGTCAAGGTCAAAGGAGACTCGTCTAGGACCCTTAGATGGTAATGGCATCTGAGCCTCTAGACTGGTATCTTTAGGAGCTGGGGCTCCAGGTGAAGAGCTCAATACGCTTTCAGAAGAACGTGAAGTTTTCAATGATGACTTCTTTCCTCTTGGATAATGAGGCGTAGAAGACTGGCGAGGAAGTATCGCGCTGGGAGTACTGCGTTTATTGACCGGGGTACCTTTCCGGCTTCCTTGTGGAGTTCCGGATGCTCTTCTGAAGCCTTCAAGAGCTTCTGACTTTCTAGACTCTTCTTCGGCTTTCTTCGTTGCCTCCTCTTCGGCATTCTGCCTCTCTATTCTGTCATCCTCTTCGATCTGTTTGCGCAATTTCTCTTTCTCATCCTTCAGTTTTTGAGCTAGAAGAGCAGCGTCTTCTTTTTGTTTTCTTGTAGCTTGCTTCTGCTTCTCTTCTGCCTTACGTTCCTCTGATTTCTCTTTACGCATTCGCTCGGCTTTTGCAGCCACGGCTTCTCTTTCGGATTCACGTCTGCGTTCCTCGGCAGCTTTTGCAGCCGCATTCCGCGCCTCCTTTGCGGCCTCCTCACTTTCTTTCTTCTTGCGCAATTCCTCCTCGCGTATTCTACTCTTTGGCGTCAAGGGTAGCTCATGAGTAGCTGAAGCAGATTCAGAGGTCTTGGAAAGATGGCGATTCTGGTTTGAGGGTGAGTTGGCTAGCCTCTCAAGGCCAGGTAGCCCTGCTGATGAAGACTTTTTGAGTTTAAGTTTTGATTGTGGAACCTTTATTTCCTCAGAATCCGAACCGAAGTCGTCGTAAATATTCCCCTCATTCCTAGATGATCGATTCTTCAAATTGTTTGATTTCGCAGCCGGCAGACTTGTTTCCGAGGTCTTTGGCTTCTTAGAAGAACTTGAGTGAGGATGGGAAGGAAGTTGTGGTTCATTTGCCATTGGACTTGTCGCAGTCGTTGAAACGGATCGACCTCTATCGGTAGCTCTTTGAATGTGATAGCTTGCACTTTTTGCTCCTGTGATGTCCTTTGGTGTGCCCTGCTTCCGTGGCGGGGGCTCTTTAAACGGACTAACAAGTTCTTTTGGATCGCTGTTGGGTTGCGCATTGGTATTCTTGGTTGAAAACTTTGTGATATAATTAGTTATGGCATGACTTTGGCGGACAAGACGTCTCTTCACTGGCGATAGAGATGATGGGGGTGGGGTGTCGGAGATCATGGGAGAATCCTCTCTTACATTTGGCACAACATCATTGTCCTCATCCTCATGACCTAATATAGCACTCTGTTGCGAATCTGGAATTGTGGCTTCTGGGTTCTCTGGGATACCTTCCAACCTTCCGCCGGTATATGACTCGACTTCTCGAGAAGGAATTGGTTTATCAGGATCTATGGCCGTTCTCTGACGTTTTTGTGGATTCCAGAATGATTCGGCGGTTCCATTTATCGGTGACCTATCTCTTTTCTGGCCAAGAACACTCATTGGGTTGAATCGAAGCGCTGACGTTGGAGGAAGTGAGTCTCGGACATTTGGTTTATTGGGAGCTTTTATGATTCGAATAGTAGACATATTGGTAAATAGAGGTCCTATCAGATCGTTCTGAGTGACGTCAAATAATTCATCGTCCATACACTTCTTGATCGCAAGTGGTCTAGAGGAAGAAGCAGTCAGTAAGTATTAATGTCAACCTTGCAACCCAACATCATATTCGTAGAAGCGCAAACACTACTTACTGGCCATAATTGATTTCGTGAACTCTTGAGGCTTCTGTGCAAAACTCTCTGATGGTAATATTTGGTGATGTAATAACTCGAAAGCAACGGATTGGACGATCATTTTCCTCTGCAGCATCTGGTGTAAAGACTTTCACTCGCAGTGAAAAGCCCGGAGAGGCGGGGGGGTCAATTAAGGAATTCATGATGAATATTTTTGATCCCTTCAAGAAGTTAAGCTTATGCGAAACAGCAGAAGTGTGCTGATGTGCAAACAAGAGAGACAAGGCCACAAATCAACGGCATTGAGAAGATTGAAGAAGTGCAATTGGTTGGGTGCACTATGAAAGCTAATTGCCTTTGCTTTTTCAATAGTGGAGCACTTAACAGTCCAGAAAAGAAATCGCGCCAAAACGCGTTGAAAGTTGGAAGGTTGAAGCTCTTGGGAAGAAAAATTGAAAATCTCGTGGGCGGCGGGCGATAAGGTTATCGTGGATGGAGCTTTGCCGATAAGAGATGAAGGTTCTTAGGAAGAGAAAAAGAAGCTTGATATTGACTGTCTTCTTGAAGAAAGGAAGAAGTGAAGAAGTTTGTGTTTGTAAATTGGAATTCAGCTTTAAAGATTCACTACCTACCTGTTTGTTCTCTCACTCACCTATAGCTTATTATTATTATAAACTTCTTTTCTTTTCTTTCCTCTCTCTATTTGCTTTTGATTTCCAAACTTCACTTCACACACCAGGTAGGTAACTCGTATATTGAAAGTTCTGAGCTTACATAACCACCTACCCAGTATACTTGAAGCGGAACTTCTTCTTGGTTTCATCCGATAATCCATGCATTACAGTAAAGTGTCTCGAGAGTGTACGGCCCAAGTATTATTTATTGTATTGTGTCATGATTGAACGATTGGATGCAAGATTAGTAGTAGACATTGACCTGAGTACTTGGATGATTGATTGAGTATGTCTAACATCAGAGCTATTGGATTGCTTTGGTGACGATAACGATGAGATTCCTCATATGCTCAGCTGCTAGGAGCTTTTCAATATGATTATCATCATGTCGTGCTCTTCTTTGACACATAGTATCCAGAATACCTGGGCCTGGTGTACCTAGATATTATTTCCGTTTTGGTATTCAAACTCATCCCAGCACAACATATCTCCTCCGTCCTATATCCAATATGTCCTTCTTTTTCAAAATGTCGGATAGCTATCCACAATATCTCAATACCAAACCTGCCATATCCAATTCGCAAGATACAAAACCAGCAACCCGACTCCCATTGCGACAACCGCCATTCCAATTAATACCCATTGTCTAAACTTAAAAGCATCCGAAACCTCCATCTTCATCATCTTCTTTTGTTTAGTATTCCAATGCCATGGCTCCTCTTCCTTTCTCTTGATCCCCTCCGCCTTTTGTCCTCGAGATGGTGATTTGATATACGCATATGGTTGTGGTTTGAAGATTAATTTGTGAAGAAATTCTTGAATGCGCCCGATGAAAGTATTGGGATACGTCCGGGGTTCCGAGTGTTGGTGAATGCGAAGATAACTATTACGGCTATCGATGATCAAGAGAGAGATGAGGAATGAAATGAAGGTAATAGGGGCGATGATAAGCTGTGTATTCGATTAGAATTTTGCATGGCAGATATTGGGATCAGATGAAGATAGCTTACCCTCACTACCGCGCTTTCCTTGGGAGCTTCAGGAAGTATTGGAGAGTGGAGACTTGGTGAAGGAGATTGTGATAATGCTGGTGATCGACGTGTTGGAGATGACATTCTGACAGGTGAATTATATTATTGATTTTGAGGTCTTTGGATAGACCCTCGTAGAATAGTTTTTACATTGCTTTATATAAATTCTTCTGGAGAGTGAAAACTTTTTGATTGTCTTCTCCGTTGTTAATCGAACCCCCCGCCAAGATATGTCGGCACTGCGGAAACACAAAGCTCAGCCTTGCGAGTGACGTTTTTCTGTGGACTTTTCATCATCGTGTCGTATTGGCGCATCGTACTCGGTGCGAGAAGGTAAATACAAATCACGTGATGCTACCCTCTTCACTTCTCCTTATCAGAGGTGAGGGAGATTTATATATTTAGAACCCTTTGAGATCTACTAGGTTCGTACCGAGTACCTACTTGATGCTGTTCCAGTATTGGCAATCTTGACGTTCAACTGCAACCTTAGTTTAGTACAAGGATAAGCACCAGGGTAGCTTCTAACCATGCAGCTAGCATGTGGCTGAATGCAGTTGTCTATCTATCTTCGTCTCGACTCTCGAGTTCAACATCAACATCAGATCAGCCAATATACCTACTTTTGGTAATCATATCGTTGACGATCATGATATTTCCAGATACACTTATGAGGCTGGTTCAGAACTTGGATTCCCTGGTGCCACATGTCCATCTGTCTATCGCTAGGACTCTTGAAGGGTGTGCTGCACAGCCATATTATATTCTCTCATATAATGCACCAGCATATTCTTCTTTGAACAAGTCGAACCCAAGTGAGTTGGATTTGCCTAAATGATTTATACAACTTCAAAATATCAGTTCAACAATGGTCTGATACCTACCGGCAATGATATGTCGCGGACTTACATTGCGAAGAATGCACATCGAATACATGAGCTCAGCCACACCCACAATTCGGGATTACAAAAGGCCAATCACTGTTCAAAGATTTCAGAGGATTGTCCCACTCGCACTGGATGCCCAAAGAGGCAATTCCCACATCAATTGATATTCATGGCGACAACCCATCCGCGAACAGTTACTCGTGATGATTTTTTGCGTGAGACCTCAATAATTCGTCGTTTTGGGAAGAGTTGCGAGCAGAATGCCTAGTGGGCTTACTTACGGCTGAACAATGCTGATTTCCCTTTGATATAAAACTATATAAGTATAAATCCCGAGAAATGGTAAGTCTTCGTTTCTTGGTATTTTTTTTTTCGCAATCGTTTCTTGTAGACAGTGCAAAATGACAACAGCAATTCCTGGGCCAAAAGCCAAACCCCTCGTGGGAAATTTGTTGGATCTTAAGGATGAAGAAGCTCCACTTAGAGCACTCGAACATATGGCCGTCGAATATGGCCCCATATACAAATTGACCAGAGGAAGTGCTAGAGTAATCGTCGTTAGTTCCGTGGAGATGATGGAAGAACTTTGTGATGAAAGTCGATTCGAAAAGGCACCACCAATGGCACTTTCAAAAAAGGATGATCGACCATCTGGTATGTTTACAGCGACGAATGATGATCCGGATTGGGGTCAAGCACATAGAATTCTTGTACCTGCTTTTGGACCATTGGCTATCGAACAGATGTATGATCGTAAGTTTTTCAAGATTCTATCATTCAAAGGTACACGATTTCTGACAATAGAAAAGAAATGCAAGACATCGGAAATCAATTACTCTTGAAATGGGCTAGATTAGGTCCATCAGAGCCTATAACAATGACGGATGATTTTACCAGACTAACTCTAGATACAATTGCGCTTTGTGCAATGGATTTCAGGTTCAATTCTTTCTATACAGATAAGATGCATCCATTTGTTGATGCAATGGTGGGATTTCTCTCCGAATCCGGGGATAGAGTTAGACGACCAGGGTTTGTTACCAGTTTGATGCGGAAGAAGAACGCCAAATTCCAAAAAGATCTAGACTATATGTTTGAGATTTCTCAAGGCTTGGTGCAACATCGAAAACAAAACCCTACAGAAAAAAAGGATCTTTTGAATGCGATGCTTAGTGGAAAAGATCCTAAGAATAAGGATGAAATGAGAGATGATTTAATCATAGCTAACATGATCACGTTTTTGATCACTGGTATGTTACATGTTAAAACTCTTCGCTACTCATAGCTAACTTAATAACAAGGTCATGAAACCACGTCTAAGCTGCTCTCATTTGCTTTCCTTAATTTGTTGAAAAATCTAGATGCATATAATGCAACTCAGCGCAAAGTAGACCAAGTGGTCGGTAGAGGACCTGTTCGTGTGGAGCATCTCAATAAGTTCGAATACTTAAGTGGCGTACTCAGAGAATCGTTACGACTCACGCCAACTGCTCCAGTTGTGTCAAAACGGCTTGTCAAGGGTGTTAGTGGAGAAAGCGCGACTTTTTCCCGCGGAAAATATAAAATCGAACCCACTGACAAGATCATTGTGCTACTTGGGGCTGTGCAACAGGATCCTAACGTTTATGGATCTGATGCAAATGAATTTAAACCAGAACGTATGATGGGAGATAATTTCAAGAACTTACCAAGTGCGGCTTGGAAAGTAAGTGTACATATTAATCTCATCTGGCCAAGCTAACATAATCAATAGCCATTTGGAAGTGGAGTCAGAGCATGTATTGGACGTGCATTTGCATGGTAAGAGGCATTGATGGTTGCAGCTATGCTTCTACAAAACTTTGATTTTCGTCTTCATGATCCGGGATATAAATTACGCATCAAGCAAACACTTACTATCAAACCACAAGATCTTATAATACGAGCTACACTGCGTCATGGTATGACAGCAATGGATCTTGAACATCTTCTAGGATTTCAATATCGTCAAGTATTAAGTCACCAGAAAAGTCCACGGTGCCTTCTTCAGAACTACCAAATATCTCGCGCCTAAAGTTACATTCTAAGCCCATGACGATACTTTATGGATCAAACACAGGAAGTTGTCTTGCTTTCGCACAAAGAATGGCTTCGACAGCTGCTGGAAATGGCTTTGAAGCCATAGTTTTGGAATTGAATAGTGTAGTTGGAGCATTACCTAAATCTCAACATATTGTTATCATTACAGCTTCATATGAGGGCCATCCACCAGACAATGCAGCTAGATTCGTCAGTTGGTTAGAAAAATGAGAGCCAACTGCACTCTCAGGAACGCAATTTGCTGCCTTTGGTTGTGGTCATAGTAAGTCAAATTATTCCAAAGTTGTGTGTCTGGATCTAATGGGTATCAGGTGATTGGAGAGCTACATTTCAAAAAATACCAACAATAGTTGATAATCGCATGGCCGAAT
Source organism: Botrytis byssoidea (assembly GCF_014898295.1). Taxonomy (NCBI): domain Eukaryota; kingdom Fungi; phylum Ascomycota; class Leotiomycetes; order Helotiales; family Sclerotiniaceae; genus Botrytis; species Botrytis byssoidea. Next base: position 119,210 of record NW_024065846.1, read on the forward strand.
TCGGAAGTTTAAGACTTGTACCGAGAGGTCTCTCAGATGCGGCCAAAGGAGATCTATCTGGTGATTTCGATGACTGGTTAAATAAAACTTTTTGGCCAAAACTCAGCCGTGGTTCGAAATCTCAAGACGCAGTCTTGGAAACAGGAATGCATCTTGAAATTTCTACTCAACCAGGTGTTACAAGTTTTCGACAAGATGTCCAAGATGGTGTTGTAGTTGAAGCTCAAGTATCAACAGCACCAGGAATACCTGAGAAACGTCATCTAGAAATTGAACTTCCCCCCGATATGACATATGAAAGTGGAGATTATCTTGCTGTTCTTCCGGTCAATTCTAATCAGAATGTTAGAAGGGTTATGAAAGTATTTGGACTAGCTTGGGATTCGACTATTGTTATCAAAGGTCAAAGTTTGGGTACTTTGCCACTTGATACTCCGCTTTCGATTAGAGATACATTGGCGGGGTATGTAGAGCTGTTCGAACTTGTTAGTAAAAAGGTGTGTACTCTATACAAACATCTCCACCTTCTCATACATTATCTGAACTAAATTTAGATGCTTCAAACAATGGCCAATTCCACTACTGACCAAAATTTGAAACAATACCTCGCAACCATATCTACGGATTCAGACATCTACGAACAACAAGTTCTCACCAAACGTCTAAGTATTATTGACCTCCTAGAAGCACACCCATCAGCGAAGCTCAATTTCCGCGATTTTCTTTCTTCTCTCTCTCCCCTACGAGTCCGCTACTACTCCATCTCCTCCTCTCCTCTCCATTCCCCGAACACATGCACAATAACCTACAACGTTCTCTCCATACCCTCCTTCTCCGGCCCGGGCCACTACGCCGGTATCTGTGGAACCTATCTCTCTTCCCTTCTCCCCGGAGACCCTATCAAAGTCTCCGTCCGACCCAGTAGCAAGAAACTCTTTCGTCTCCACTTAGCCATCGAACGGACTCCTCTCCTCATGTTTTGCGCTGGTACCGGAATCGCCCCCTTCAGAGGCTTCATCCAACAGCGCGCCATGCAAGCCGCTGCATCACCGGACCGCAAACTTGCCCCCGCGATTCTATTCGTCGGATGTAGATCTTCGACATCCGATCGTCTATATGCGCGGGAACTCGACAGATGGAAAGACCTCGGTGTAGTCGATATCCGATATTCTTTTTCGCGCGATTCAGAGTCTCCGCCAAGTGAAAGGGAGACGATGAGAATGGGTCAGGGATACAAGTATGTGCAACAGAGGATGTTGGCGGATAAGGATAAGAAGGATATTTTGAGGTTGTGGGATGAGGGCGCGAGAGTGTATGTTTGTGGTGGAGGAGCTTTTGTTAAGGAGGTAGGGAAAGTAGCGAGGGAAATTATGAGGGAGAGGTTGAGAGAGAAGGGAGTGACGATTGAGGGGGGGAAAGAGGAGTTGGAGGAGAGGTTTAGAAATGGCTTGGTGGATAGATGTGCGACGGATATCTTTGGGTAGGGGGTTAGGCTGTAGATTATTGTGGTGGTGGGTGGGCTTGTATGTGTGTGTGTGTGAGATATAGAGTTTTCATGAGCTTGGTCGTATGTGTGTATTTGACTTGATACAATAATGCTAAGTAAGTCTTGTTGGAAAGACGATGAGGAGAATAGTGTGAAAGATTCTTTTATGGATGAGCAGAGAGCTAATTGATTCGATGTGATGTTTCACGTGTATGGAATCTTGGTCGGTGGGTGGGAAGGATGAGCCATGAGAGTTTGGCAGGGTATCAAGAGAAAATGTGTACGTCTACTTTTGATCTCTAGGGCAGAGTTTTGTATCTATGCTATATATTTGTATGTCATATAATGTATTTGAGAAATGGTAGAAATGTAAATGGCCATCTGTTCTCTCGCTCAGGCGGGTGGAGAAATCATCCCCATACACTACGCAAAGTAGTTACTCATCTCATACAGTCCCTATCAAAACCACTTCACCTGACTGCATCCAGTCACCCAAACTAAAAGCATTCATTCCCCTCCCCTTTCCCAAATTATCAAAAAAGATATCATATACCGCACACCACCATCCCACCACCCCAAACCAGCAAAAGTTAGTTCCGGTACGGGGAATTGAACCCCGGTCTCCCGCGACCTGATTGAAGGTGTCAAGCTTCCAATGAGAGGCGGAAATGCTAGCCACTACACCATGCCGGATTATTGGTTGTATTTGATGGAGGTGACGGTTGGGGATGGGACTATAAAATAATGTTGTTTAGCGAGAAAAGTTTTCTGGAAGAGATTTAAGCGAGGAGGGGCGAGTGTCCACTTTTTGGAGATTTGGTTAGTTTATTAGAGATAGGTAGGTACCTAGAAAAAGATGTTGCGAGTCCTCAATATTGTATACGATAATGGCGGAAAGTATGTTTATAAGTAAATTGTGTTCTGAAGGTTAATTGACTATAGTTTTATTAGCAATTGGTATAGTGATTATGACAAAATCGATGTGGGAAATGGGTGGTGGCAGTATGCTAACTGGCTTATACGCTTGCTCTGATGATCGATCTCAGGGAATTGTAAACTTACTTGTGCTACCAGAAAGTATACAACTCCAGCGCTACAATACACTATATCGACTTTAATAAACCAATAGAATTCACTGCTTCTTTCAATTCCACTATATTAAATGGAGATTTTGGAAAATGAATCAATTGAATGGCTTGCTTATATTGAAGCCCTACTACTTTTAGTAAAAATTCCAATGATTTATGCTTCTTTCAAGCACTAGGGAGTTTCCCTATAGCAGCTTAATCTTTTTGAAGCAGGAGTTGCATACTTTCTAGCTGCACGAGTACTGCATGATATTGCTTATGTTTTATATGGTGAGGATTCCAACGACATCGGGAATGATGTCTATAAATGTAACCTGATATTCTGGTAGATATGAACGACGATTTGGTCTGCAAAAGGAAGTTTCTCATATACATCAGGGGGAGTAAAACAACGCGTTTCTATTATACAAATTGGCATGAGATTGGATTGTTTCACGTTTGTACGGCTATTCTCGTGAGTTAATTGGCAGTTGCGGAGGAAAAATATTCACTGGGTTATTTTGATGGCAGGATTCATTGGATTCGATTTTGGCTACGTTGCCACTAATGTTTTGATCTTATTCTGCATTTTTTTCTCCTGGTCTGAATGCTCGTTGCAATGCACTATTATCACGATCACTATAACCTCTCCTCTCTGACTGTAGCAGTTATCATCCAATCTGTATTCCCCGAATTACGAGATCTCATCAAAGGGATAGTATTCAGTGGAGACATAATCGAAAATTTCTGATACCAGAACCCGATATCAAGCTATACGAGTCTCTACATAGCAAGCTTCAACAACACACACCTCATCTGCACCCAAAATCTATGTGAATCTGCGAGAATTATCACTCCGAACAATTGGAGTAACCCAGCTTGGATCAAGATATTTACTAGAGTAAGGATTGCTTCGCGGACGACTGGTGGTGTTATTCGGGCTTATGAATCCGGCGGTCTAAGAGTCACCTGTGGAAGGGTGCGTGAACCATGATGATTGATAGTTAGAATAGTTGGCGGTTTGAGATATGGGGGAATCACTGTCTTCGGTGTGTGGAGTCGAGAAGTAGGATCCCATTATGGATTGTTGAGAGTTGCTTTGGGATGAGAAGTTTGAGGAAGTGTAGTGTTGTGATGTGGACTTTTTGAGTACTATGAGAGAGAAGATATCAGTACGGGGTAATTTCCTTTTATGCTTCAAAGATATAGAGACTAGAAGCCAAGGAATTTCTAGTGAGTTTCTTGGTGTGATCTGAATGATTCCAAAAATTCGATTGCTAGAATGATCTATGGAAACTTCACTTCGATAATCTTCTCGCGTCTCGTCGTTTCCCCTGACAAAATGATCATTCGGAGCCTATCTCATAAGTATCAAGGTGATCATTCAATATTCACAATGGAAAGACGTGGATGGAAGCATACGTAAATGAAAGACAAGTTGTAATTCAATAGCAATAGATGTCTCGCATTACCTATTCTTCGTAATGACTCCAAGCAAAGTCGAATTGTCCGTTCTGTTTTCATCAAATACATTCATCCCAGCGAACTCCTATTGCCAGATCAATTCCGAACTACCTAATCTCCGCAACTCAACCCAAGTACTCTTTCTAGTCTCCATTTCCACCCTTCTCTGTTTCCAATTGATTCAAAGGGTTTCAATGATGAAGTGATATTTCGGCGTAGTGTTAACATTTACTTCTACCAATCATGCCACTCGAGGGAGAACCAGCAGCTTCAGCTCTATCGAATTCCGATTCTGAAGACCATATTGAAGAAAAGGAAGTTCGAACTGAACTTGAATTGCAAGAAGAGTTTTCACTAGTGGTATGAGTATCCTGGGATTGAAAATAGCTCGATCCGAATATAGATGAAAAGACGGAACCCATGATTTGACTGGCTAAGTAGACGTGTCATGAGAAAGATGTAGATTGCTTGGTCGAGAATGAAGTTTGTGCTCTCGATATTAAGATCGAAGTCCTAGGTGTGAATATGATTTAGAATTACTTTTATACGAGAAACTGTATGTGATATGTATACATGTATAACATCAACATATTCTGGAAATTAATAGAGCTTCATGAATTGTAGACTATTGTGCTTTACATATGAAAACATACATGCTTATGGAACTTGCTAGCATAACCTACCATACACACTCTGAGATTTCAAGAAGAAGATGAAAAGTAACAGAGAACTCGTACATCTACCAAGCTAGCTCTGTTGATTTGCGTAGCTAATCATAACTCAACTCCCAATACTACCATAGTCACAAGTGTACCATGCCAAACCGACCCAGAAATTATCCTGCCATTCAAATTCGTGTCAAGTCTCGTGATCAAACTCATCCAGCGCTTGTAAAAGGCGAGTTTCGTACTCATTTTTGCACGACCCAACCCTAATCGTTATTCAAAAAAATTGCCAACGTGTTACCCGTACCCAACCACATCACTAAACGTACACTTTGAGAAAACTCTCTTCAACCCAAATCCCACGCCAAGCTTTCCAAGAAATAGACGCATAAACCACCAGAACAGCCAAACCAATCCCAGGAGAGACTAGACTCTAAACACATACGAAGAAAGATGCCCCCAAAACATGCCCAAGGCAAATTTATAAATGCCTGACTTGACTTCTCGGTTCCGCAAATTTTGCAACCCTGCCACCATTTCCAACGCAACCCGATTTCTCATACAGGTAGTCGAGGTCAGATCATCGAGATGTGGTTTCCAGAGAGTCAGGAAATTGGTATCGCGGTTGTTTACTTCGAAGATACGGCGGATGAGGGATGGAATTTTGTTGTCTTGGTTACGCGGCGGAGTTGGAGGGGAGAGATAATGAGATGTATGTTTTGTGGATCGAACTTCGTTGATGGGTGAGGGGGTTGTAAGGTTCGAAGATTCTGACAGTGCACTTTCGGTACTAGTGGGCTCTTGCTGTGTCATGGGTGGTAGAGGTAGGCGACATCTTTGCTCGGGCGAGTAATGACCACAATATGCTATTCCTAGGCGCGCACTATTGAAAGCGGGATTTCGGCGGTGTGATCGTACTTCGTTTGTAAGAGATGATTTCATGTTTGTAGATTTGATTTCAGAACCAGAAGCCATGATTTCAGGGATTGTATTGCGAGGCTGCATACTTACGATTTGAGTTGTAAAGTTGTGTGTAAATTTTGTGTCTTGATTTGATTCGTGTGAGGAAAAAATCATTGTAAGTGAATATAAGATATGGAAACTCAGACTATTTGTATATAGATGTGGTGTTTGAGAAGAAATATGTGGAACGATTTCGAAGTGTTATCAAAGGTCTTTTGTAAAGTAGGAGAGCTTGAGAAAGTGCAGGAGTTGATAAGTGATATGTTTTGAAACATGCTCAAGTAGAGATCTGATATAATCTAGAGCTATTCTATGGAAAGGGAATGATATCACAATGCGGTAGATTCGAAGTATCACATCATCATGTACTCAAAAACTTGCAGAAACATTAAAATTTAAACGCCAAGTTTACCTAACGCAACCTCATCCCCTCCGAAAGTTGCAAAACCATCCAGCACAAGCTTTTTTGTTTTCTACCGATGGCCATGAGAATATCAAGCCTATGCATAACACAAAAGATACAGCCAGTGCTGGGAATACACCGATATATATTCCGGAAGGTTGCTGTTGAACGGTCACTTTCGTGCATGTACAATGGTGTTCAGGCTCGGTAACTGTCGCTTCTACCGAAGGAGAGGCTTGGCTTGCGCGCCATGTGGCTCGAAATCCTCTCATAGTCTGCTGAGATTGGATGTGGTGATGGTTCGAGGGTATGAAAGGTCGATGTAATTGAAGTTTGTGAAGAATGAGAGTTGGAATGAATGAATGGTATTGTAATATATACCCGAGGGGGATGTCCCCTGAGAAACAAAGAGACTGATATGGTGAGATGAAGAAAGAAACAATATCTGGAATTAGTGCCTAATATGGTTGATCCATGTTTTCCTTACACGAAGCCCCTCGTATCTTCACTCTACTCCCAGAACTAGAGCTCGATCTAGTATACAACCAAAACTTGACAAATCTCGTGTCTTCTAGACACAAAGCTTGTCCAAAAAACTAATTCTGATAAGAAATCTGACACATCGAGACCAGCTTAGCTTCTCCCTGTGGGTGCACCCATCAAGTAAGTTCTTTATCGAATTCTAGTCGCCTCAAGAAGACTCCCTGCAACCGCACATTCTGAGACTCATAAATGGCAATAACACCAATGCTTATCCAGTTGGAACAAAGAGGCCACGGAATTGTATTGGAGTTCCCAAAAAGATCCTTGATCTCAGCTATAAGACACAATAGCTTTCTCAAGTCTTCCTATGACGCAAGGTTTCAAATTCAGGAGTTGACAGGTGACTGATTGAGGCGTCTTTGAGTATGACCTGGTATAAACATTGGCACAGTAGTGTGAGAAACTTCATGACTACTAATACCAGTATATCTAGACTTAGACAGTAGAGGTATCTATCTCAAATCTTGCCTATTTCAAATGCACAACCTCAAACATAACAATCACTGCCAGGATCGTGAATCATCCGCTCAGGAAACTTTGCATACAAAAGCGCGTTTTAAAGCTCAAAGACTAAAACTTTCAAAAAGGTACACAACCAAACCTCCGACTAATTTTCAAATTACTAGAAAAAGGCCCCTGATTTCCATCTCCCTTCCATGCACCAACATATTCAAGACCTTCGACAATTCCAGAAAATTGTCCATCTAGATAATCATAGACATTCCGAATCTTATACACGGAGACAAAATAAAGCGAATTTAACTAATAAATTTTTCTAACAACTGAGCAGTCAATCATCGAGTGCACCCACTCGAACTTGAAACTCTCATACAGTTCCCCATTCCATTCCATTTCATTGATAGAACAGAGGTTTCAAGAAGACTATCAAAACCACATATCTATCTACAACTCTACAACCCCAAAACCCCTAAAAACTGAACCTACCATTTCCCATTCCCGTACCCGAATCAAAAATAAAACAACTCCCTCCTTCTCTTCATCCCAACACATCTAACTAGCTGACTGACTAGCTGTCCGGCCTACATACAATCTATCTACCCAGTCCAACCAGGCTCTTTCTTCAATACAACTAGCAGTACAAGATAAATTATGAAACATAAAATATGGAAAAAAGAAAAGAAAAGAAAAGAAAAGAAAAGAAAAGAAAAGAAAAGAAAAGAAAAGAAAGGAAAGCTCTGTCAACATATTAGATAGACACTTCCGAGTGTATCTTTCATTTCCCACTGGTGCACTTTCTGATCTGACTTCTGGCTGTCAGTCCTGTAAGAGTATAGTAACTCTCCATCAGTCTGCGGGTTCGTATTTTATGACTTAGAACAAACATGAAAGAGCAGTAAAAGTGTTTGAACACTCACTAGAGCATTCGGAATATGTATGCAATCTTCCTACTTAAATTAGCTATCCAACCCTAAGAGAACGAGAGAAATAAGAGAAATCACGATTCTGAAGTTCTCAGATATACATACACAGAAGAAAAGCAGAGACAGAAATTATACCCGCGATTCCTTTTACTTTTGATTTTGATTTTCTCTTTTGATTTGATATTCCCGAAGTCCACACGCGATATTTATGATATACACAGAGAGAGTATACAACATCATCTAAGCTCTATATCAAACAAGTATTATGCCAGAAAACAAGCTCATCCATCTACCATTCCGACTTTCATCCATCCACCTTACCAACATTGTCAAAATCTACCCCTTCCACGTCCACCTCCCCCACGCTATCCAAAATCCTCATCCCACCCCCCTCATCCCAAGCAATCCTCCCCTCCAACGCCGCTCTCATGACCTCCTTCCCCGCAACCTCCTTCTCCCCTGTTATTGGATCCCACTCAAAGCCCTCTTTCAACCACATCCACCTCAAAAACGCTCTCAACTCCTTATCCTCAGGAAGCACTCTCATCCACTCAGGCTGAAAACCTTCTTCCTCACTCTCCTCGCCATTCCATCCTTTCGCTTTCCCCAACAACATATCCCTACAGAAAATTCGCCAGCTATCAATCGCATAGGGTCCCTGGGTCATGTGTCCAATTTCCCAGCCCGTACGCGGGTCTACGGATTCTTCGGGAAGGACCTCGCTCTTCTTGACGTCGCGACCGAGTCCTTTAGTGGGGTAATCATGGACCGCGTACCGTTTATTTTTCACTGGTGGATTTTCGCAAAAGATTTTGGCGTAAGCTTGATAAGTAGCTGCGCGTTGGTTTTGTAGACCTAGATGTCGGATCACCGAAACAATGTCTTCTTTGGGAGCATCGACTATTGATTGTGGGGTAGGGTATTGGTCCATTAGAGTGTAGAAAACTGGGATGGCTTGTTTACCATGAGTACGATTGAGAAATGTAACGGCTATGAGAAGTCGAAACGGATCATGGGCAAGTTTTTCTTGGATAAGTCCAAAATGAGGTGCAGATAAAGGTGGAAAAGGGATACATGATATTATGCCAGGAGGCCGTTTTTTAGGAGATCCATTTTTTGGAGAAGGATCTTTGTTTGTAGATTCTCCTGCTAAAGCTATGGATTTCCTGGGTTGAGATGGAGTGGCAGATGGTGGTAGAGCAAAGTAAGGTGAATGCATAGGCGGTCTTTGTTTCTTTCCTGATCTCAGAAGACTAGGAACATCAACTTCAATTGTATCAAAACCGCTACTATCTGATGCTAGAAAGGGATGCTCGGTTATGCTTAGATCAGATAGCTCAGAGGAGTCACTCTCATAAGCATTAAGATCGAGTGATTCCGTCTTCCTCAATATAGGTAGTTCCATATCGTTAAATAGTTGTAGCGTTTTCGACGGTGTTTGAGATTCGTGTTTGAAATGTTCCGGGGACTCGCAGGTGATTGATTCGTAAACATCATCATCACCATTATCATTATTGGTTCCCGTGTTCATATCTGTTCCTCCCAACTCATCAACGGTGCCTTCATCAATTTCGCGGCTATGGTGACTCAAACTAATATCCAGAAGTTGACTACCACTCGTAGACTCTGGGTCTTCTACGAGTGGTTGGCTTTTGCCGATCTCCTAGTATTCCTAGCTGGAGAATCAAGTCCTGGTGCTGAGGCAAGAACGGCAGCTCTAGCTTTTGGTACTCTTCCGCGCTTGGCTTTTGGCGATTTGGAATCTCCTGATACATTAGGAGATTTGGGTGCAGTCTGAGCCTTGTTCGCCGCCTTCACTGGAGGTCTGCCCTTCTTTGCAACTGTCGCCTTTGTTTGTGAAGGTGATTTTGTAGGTGTTTTGACATTTTGGTTCTTTGACGAAAGAGGTGTAGCTGTGGGTGTCTTGACTTTTTGGTTCTTAGATGAAGCAGGTGTTGTAGGTTTCGTTGGTGTATCTTCAGCCTCCAAGCGATTATTGTTTCTGACTCTCTTCCTCGAACGCTTCTTTGCACTTGCGTTGGCCTCGACATCCTCCTTTGGCTCATCAATTTCCATATCTGAATCAGCTGCAGGTGCGGCATTCTCCTTAGAAGAATCATCTTCGGCTTTGTCTTCTTGATCGGATGGCGAGGTTTCCTTGCTATCTTCTTCGGGGATATCCTCGTCTCCTTGCTCCTCATCTGCCTTATCATCTGAATTTTCTTCTGGAATCACCGCATCCACTTCTGTTTGCGCTGGAGCATCTGATTCGGCGGCAGACTCGGGACTATCTTCGGCGTTATCTTCGATCAAATGGTCAAGAGAAGGATATGCGACAGCATCGGAGTTACCGACAGCTGGTTCAGAGGTTCCCTCTTCGGCCTCATTCTCCTGCTCACCGTTGACTTGGGGAGCATCCTCCATAGTAACATCGCCATCTAACGCATCCTCAGCCTGGGCTACTGAAGCTCTCGCAGCAGCAATCTTTTCTTCCAGACCAGTAGGTGCGACATTTCCCTTCTTGAGATCCTTCCAACTGCGCTTCGATTTGATCTTCTTAATTTCTTCTTTAGCCTCTTCAGCAACCTCCTTATTTGCCTCCTCCTCGACCTCCTCCTCATCATCACCAATAACCTGCGCCTTCAACCCCGCTCCAAAGAATTCCGAAGTTTTCGGTCCCTTTGTTTTCTTATCCCAACTCCTCTTTGCTCCCTTCCCCTTTCCATTCCCGTTCCCATGTCCCCTCTTCAAATCCCTAACCTGTTTCTCCAACGCCTGAATCCTCTCTCTATCCTTCCTCTTCTCCTCAGCATCCTTCTTCTTCGCCTCCGCCTCCTTCTTCTTCTCCTCTAGCCTCTTCCGTCTATCCTCATCCTGCTGTCTCAAATTCTCCTCATGCTTCTTCGCCTTCTCCTCTTTCTTCTGCTCCCTCAACCTAGCCACTTCTTCCTCTCTAATCTTCTTCGCCTCTGCCTTTTCCGCCAACTTCTTTTCCCTCGCAATCGCCTCCTCAGCCTCTCGCACTACAGCCGCAGCCTTCTTAGGTGCATTTTTCTCTTCCTTCCTCTGTCTCTTGGCCTCGCGCTCGGCTTTGAAATCGCGTTTGCGTTTATTGCAACCGGTAGCTTGTTCACCGTCGATTGGCGCAGCGCTTTCATTCTGATTGAAAAGGTTAGCTATTTTCCAAATGCTCATCATGGTAAATGCAAAGAGTCGTGAAGTATACCTCATCTTGAGATGGTTTTGCAGATGGAGAAACCTCTCCCTTGGCTTCACCCGCATTTTCATTGGTCATTGTAACATCATCAACTTTCTTTTCCGTTGCGGCTGGCGACCCCGCCGCCTGAGTACTGTTTCGCTTTGCCATGTCTTGAAAGGATTAATGTAATTGCTCTTGGCAGATTAATTGATACAAAGATTAACAACTAAAAACCAAAGAATTCAAATTTCAAGGTTAAAACCAAGAAAAATAAATTTGCGAACAATTTTGTATTGATGTAATAAAATTTACTAATAGAAAAAAAAGTTTCTTGACAGGACTCGAAAATCTGGGGTATCAACTTTTTTTTATTTAGCGAGGGACTTTTTTCAGTTACTGCAGCAATATTCACCCAAAGGGTCCACTGAAATTACTAGTACAATTTGGATTTATATTTGAGAGAATGATTGATTGATATTGGGAGGCTTTGTAGTTCACAGGAGTGGTGAGCATGAAATTCATCATGTAGGGTTTTCGTGAGAATCTTTAAAAGTCGAATGGATATTGGGACACATCTATTTTGCTACCACTCTTGAGCATTAGCTCCCAAAGTGAAGCTTTTATCTACCACCCTCATTTAAAACTTCTCCTTTGTACAATTCGCGCAGTAAGATAAAACTAGTAGCACATTTATTTCCTGCCCTTCGCTCCCCGATTAAACAAATGAAATTGAGAATCTAGTGATGTGCAGGACCGTTACCAGTCTTAGGTGGGCTATACACGATCTTTCTTGTCTTGATAGGAGACCACTTGTAACGCTTAACCCAAATGCTCAATGCGAAAAGCATAGATCCAATAACCAAAACCTTCATACCCATCTTCTTACGTTGATCCATCTCAGGCTCGGCTGACCAGTTGAGGAACTCGACAACATCCTTGGCCATTTGCGATGCTGATGCTGGGGTACCATCTTCATACTCAACAAGTTCGTTGTAAAGAACACGACTCATAGCAATACCGGTACCTGGGAAATATGGGTTGAAGTTGAGTCCTTCTGGAACCTTGGCTCCTGCTGGGGGCTCATCTGGGTAACCAGTCAACAAACTGAAAATATAATTGGCACCGCCGTGTCTGGCCTTGACCATCAAACTGAGATCAGGTGGCAAAGCTCCGTTGTTGGCAGCACGAGCGGCTTCATCATTCTTGTATGGGGATGGGAGGTAATCGGAGAGTTTTCCAGGTCGCTTTTCGATTTCACCCTCATCGTTTGGCTCGCTGTCGTATTCGTTCTCTTCGGCCATAGCCTTGGCCTCATCGACTGTGTGTGTAACACCGACCAAAGCTCTGTATGGAATACGGCTCAAAGAATGGCATGATGCGCAAACTTCTTGGTAAACTTGGAAACCTCTTCGTAATCTATTCTTTATTATTAAAACAGGCCAATTTTCTTAATAGAAAATAGGATTCTTACGCTTGGTGATCGAATGTCTTGGCGTATTGTTGGTGGACCCATGGGTATTGTGTTGGATGAAGACTGGTGTCGGATCAGTATTGTACTAACTTATATGCTACTTGTCTTGCAGTCTTCATTTGGTATTGCCGGAGTTCCCATCACCCCACAAATGTTCGACCTGACTTGGAAAGATATGTGACTACTCACCCTTCTTCAACTGGTGTCATAGCGTTTAATGGCTGGCCATAAAGATGATAGTACCAGGCGAGGGATCCTGCCGCCACTGCGGTAGCAGCACCTGCAGCCATGTTGATACCGAAGGGAGAAGCGGCTTCGGCGGAAGTGGAAGTAGATGCGGCACGCTACAAGATATAACATTAGTCTTCAGCTCAACACATTGGACTGCCCCCATGCTATCACTGCCGCCCACATCGAAGTGTTCTGTATCTTGACCTCGGGGATGGGGAATAATTATACCTTTGTAGCGTTAATTGCATTATTCCGTACTCCCCCGAACGAGCGCGTCGAGCGCAGGCATGATCTGGCCAACATATTGTGCAAAATATGCCTTGATCTGGGAATCAGTTCAAGGTGGGTTTGACTGATCAATTGAATAATAGGATTCGAGATTGAAGTTGTGAGGGTGCGGCGACAAATAGTTCGAAAATGATCCGAAAAAGAAGCTAAATTATGCCTTAGGCACAGGCTTACCACTCAATAGATTTTGATTGGCTGAAACTCATTACACGATTATTTCTCGGACAATCATGGCTACAAAATCTCAATTATTAAAATCATCCCCGGTAATATGGAAGGTTCAAAATGCTATTTTTACGTTGTAATGAAGATATACTAGATGTCGAATTTTTTGACTTTTTTCTAAGCTGTCATGTATTTTGTCATCTTGTCAGATATGATTCTTGCACTTTCAATGCTGACAAATTGTATTAAGCACAACATGATTGGTCTTTTCACACACGCACAAAACCACAAAATGACTGCAAAACTATCTATATCCATTGTGTTGCAAAATGTAACTATTCAAAACCTCTTTTTTTCTCAAACCAATAACTCCTTACTAACGAAGGATACACGACTATGCTCATTATATGCACCGCAGTTCCAACCTAACACCCTCTACTTCATCCAGACTTTCTTGCCCTTCAATTGCCATTTGAACCATTCTTGAGCTCTCTTCTTTGCTTGACAGCGTTTGCTAGCTCTTCAAGAACCGACTCGGTGTCATCCCATCCAATGCAAGCATCGGTAATACTGACACCATGTTTGAGACCAGACTTTCCTTCCTTTGGAACCTTTTGAGCACCTAATGACAGAGTAAGTGATAGTTCGTCATAAAATTGGTTGAGGGATCTTACCTTCATTAATGTTGCTCTCAATCATGACACCCATAATGGCATCTTCTCCTGCGGCAATTTGTTCCGCCAATACAGCTGCAACCTTTGGTTGATTCTTGTGATTCTTCAATGAGTTTCCATGACTGCAATCGACCATCAATCTCTGTCTGACACCATTCTTCTCAAGCGCAGCCTTTGCCTCTCCAATACTCTTTGCATCATAATTAGTACCCTTAGTACCACCTCTGAGAATGACGAAGCAATCCTCATTTCCAACTGTACCAACAATGGCAGCAACACCAGGCTTAGTAACTGACAAGAAATGATGAGGATGTCGCACGGCACCAATTGCATCGATAGCTACACCAAGACTACCATCGGTACCATTCTTGAATCCAACTGGGAAACTCAATCCACTGGCCAATTCTCTGTGCAATTGACTCTCAGTAGTTCTAGCCCCAACAGCTCCAACGCTCAATAAATCTGCCAAGAATTGTGGTGAAATAGTATCCAACATTTCACTAGCAATTGGCATTCCCTTCGCCGTCAAATCCACGAACAATTGTCTGCTGATCCTCAATCCCTTGTTGATTTTGAAGCTGTTATCGATATCAGGATCATTGATGAGTCCCTTCCAGCCAACAGTTGTTCTTGGTTTCTCAAGGTAAGAGCGCATGACAATCAATAGATCATCTTCGTATTTGTTCTTGAGAGCTACGAGCTTGTCGCAGTATTCGAGCGCAGCGGCAGGATCGTGAATTGAACATGGGCCGATGACTACTAGTAGTCTGCCATTCTTATCTGCACCAGTCACAATATCGACGGACTCATTGCGACCCTTTAAGACTGTTGCTTTGGATTCTGGGGTTTGAGGAATTTCATGTTGAAGCAAATCGGGAGGTGTCAATGGGTTGTATCCTCGAACTGTAGGGAAGCTTTGTCAGTCGCACTCTTTGATACAAGCTGGAGCAATGGAAATATCCAGTACTTACTGCGCCAATCTTCAGTACTGTCCTTATGTCCAACGCTCTGATTTTCTATGTAGAAGGCCTTCAATGAGTCAGAGTGGTTTCTTGTGAAATGAGGCATCTTGAATGAATGAGAAGAGTGTTTGTTTGTTAACTTACCGACATCTTTAGGTAAATGTGTTTCTTTTATATTTCGTGATGATGCTTTCCTTCAATGGATAGATTTTTATATTCCATAAGTATGCTGAGGTGAGATTATTTTTCTTTGAGAGATAGAATTAATTGTTCTGGAAATTTGTACGCGGGGCAATCATTGAGAAGCTCGAGACGTATGATTCATCGCGCAACAAAAGTTTTAGCAATGTCATTGGTGGGGTCAACCCCTGTAATTATTAACGTGGATCGTTGATTGGTCTGGAACCCACGAAACGGTGAACCGAAATCTTCAGAGGAATCGAAACCTCGTCGTACAGTGAGCATGGCTAATACAGATCTCCGAGGGAAGATCTCCGAGAAATTAGTTTAAATTGTCGGTCCGGAGGAAATCTTACGGACCTTGAAGGCTGATCTCCGAGGAAGAATAGGAAAAGAGAATTGATGTAAGCCATAATATTCATCTAACCTTCTAATCAAAGACTTGCGTCTTCTATCTAGTCTTTACCGTAAGCCCATCCCATGTATTGCTATTGTAATTCTCACTCATCCGACTTGGCCAACAAATCCGGGATATCATCAACAGTGTTTCTGCCCTCCAGAATATCTGATCTTGTTAGTATGCGAAATCTTTACAAGTATAGGTAGACTCAAGGACTTACTAATGACAGCAGTAAATAATGGGTATTCGCCCTCCTTTCCTCTAGACTTCAAAAACTCATTGACTTCTTTTGCAGTACTAGTACCTTGCAATTTTTGTCCATTCAATTCCGTGTTCTCAACTTCATCGACAGTAACCCCTCTTTCAATTGCCATCTTCGCACATCTGAAGTTTCGTCCTCCACTACAGCTTGTGATTAAATCGGCAACGCCAGCACTTTGTTCGGTGAAAGTACCACCATGAACAGTCTCTCCAAAGAATTCCTTGCCAAATTTGACCATTTCAAGAAGGCCCACTCGCATAACAGCCGCCTTTGCATTATCTCCCCAACCACGACCTTCAACGAAACCCGCAGCTAGTGCAACGATGTTCTTGAGAGCTCCGCCAAGAGAAACACCTGCTACATCGGAAACCATCTGAACATGGAAATATGGACGATGGAATAATGTCTTGAACAAGGCATGATCCATTGGCGGATATTCCGATGGTACGGCCTTCAACTTTGTTTTGCTGACTCTTCCCTTAACATCTTTATGTTCTTCATCTGCAGGTGTAATGGTGAGGTTGACTTGAGAGCTTGATGGGGAGGGTCCAGTTGGAGTCGTGGCCCGCGAATCCATCGAGGGTGGATCATAGGCAATCGTAGTCTCACACCATTTCTCCATTGCAATCTCATTGGCAATGTTAGCACCTGAGAGTGCTCCACAGTATATTCCTAATCCCTCGCCGATCCATTCACTGAAAAGACTGATCTCTGAGGCTGTTACATTCACACCTTTTATACAAGAAATTCCACGCGCGAATGGTAGGATATGTCCTTGGAGTTGCTTCGTGATGCGACCGATAAATTGATGAGGAAGATTGAAAATCAAAACCGAGGAGTTTGCAACTGCATCTTCTACAGACGGATTGGCGATGAGATTGGCTGGAAGCTGGATATTTGGCAGATATTTCACATTCTCGTGGTATTTGTTGATGATCGAAGTAAGCTTTTGAGGAGAATCATTGGAGGCATCGTAATGTTTCGAGTCTTTTGGTATGGTAACTTCCTCCTCATAAACCCACATCTGAACCTCCTCCTCGAATAAATCGGAATGCTGTTTTGTGTTCTCTGCTACAATCTTTGCAATGGTACAGCCCCTAGCAGATATCAATAAAATGATCGATTTCCTCGGTTCTGATTTGATAGTAACTTACCAGTTACCGGACCCAACCACTGTCACCTTATGCTTTTTACTCCATGCTCCCAAGGTCGCCATTTTATTCACTTGAGGGGTGTTGAGATGTCGAGCTGTCTGTGCTATTCTTCGAAGAGTTTGATTTGATGCTGCTGTAAACCTTATGAGCATGCACATATGTTATGACGTGGAAGGAAGGAAGGAATCAAAGGAGAGGATAGGTAATCGGGACACGCAAAGGGAGGCAAAATACCAAGTACTTTGAGACTTTGAGATAGCAGAATGTTGAAATGTTGAGACAAAAAAGCCTCGCTTGCTCTTCTGTCACTTGTGATAGCTTGTGAATAGCTCGTGATTGAACCAGGGGGCAGCTGACCGCTTTCGAAATTGGTTTAGTGTATTCTTATAACCATTGTGGCTTCTTCAAAATCCCATGGGAAGCTGTTTTGACGCTGTACGAGTACCCAAACGACAGCGGGATCCAATAAGCGCCATGGAAGTTATGGGTGCAAATGCTGTGGAAGTCCAGGAGGTGACAAATAACTTGCTGATCATATTCAGTTGATTGAATATTGGATGAATGTATGAACACAGCATGAATAGCTCAACTCGAGCGTGAAAATTGCATTCGTGATTGTATGATCTCTCTATCTTTTCATGTCAAGGTTTATGTGCTGAACTGGTGCTCGAGTTGGATTTGGATTTGGAGTTGGAATGGTGGGCGGAGAAGACAGTATGAAACTTTTGTATTGTGATGTAGATAGGTACTTACACATATTGTCGGTATGAGGATTGTTATTATTCATGACTCTGGTAGGTAGTTGACAGCCTTTTATTTTTTTTTACCTTGAGATGAAAATTAAATGAAGTTTATGATGATGTTAGCAGCCCCTGAACCCCTGGCCTAGCCGTCCGTATATCTAGGTACCTAGGTTAAGGGAGGGAGATACCCGACAACCGAATGATGGTGTGAAGGAAGTTAATTATTTAAGTATTTTCAAGTCTAACTGCTAGGTACTCAAGTAGATGAAGGAAACAATAATGTGTGGAAGCAGAGATCGCATACAAAGTAGTAATTGAATGTAATTATAACACATAGAGTAAGTAGTACTTGGAAACAAATATAGCATATAAATCAGTATTTGGAAGTACCGAAGTCTAATTAATATATAGAGTAAAAACTTATCGAGCAATTACTTGGACGCAGCTATAATATTCAAAATAGTACTTGAAAACAGATATAGTAACTTATATAAAGTAGTATGTGGAAGTATACAGTGTAATACCTGGAGGTAGGTATAATGTAGTACTTAGACGTAAGTATACTATGCAGAACATCCTTACTACTCAACACCTCCTCGTACATCTTTTCTCCATCGGTCTCATTTCCAAAGCTTATATCAAAATCCGTTCAAGCCCAAGGAAAAGAAACTCTACACTACCTCCCGAGTCCCTAGTAGATACTCGGAGCAAAGAACGAGAAATGGTCTAGACCACATCACCGGTATATCAATCTCAATACAACCTTGACGCCGCGTACCAATTTTTGTGTGAGAAAGTGTAAGAAATCATTCTTGTACCTGATTGTCCGATTGTCACTTACTAGGTATTATTTTTATCATGACGTATCACATTCAGTTTTTCCATCCTAAACCATTCCAAACTCCTCACGTCCAATAGATTCCCTAGTATTTTTGCCAACAAGCCGGGTCTTTCCTATGGTTTGACCAGCATCTTACCCGCGCCCACTCTCCCACCATTGTCCCATATGTTCGTCTGCCCACCCACCACCCACCACCCAGCCCACCAACCCACCAGCCCACCAACTCCAAAGGGGCCCCGCTTCCAACCTACCTCTATCAAACCATCAGCAAACACTTGGAAGCTACCTATACCACTTATAATTAAAACTAATGCACTTTCCTATGAGTTTTTCTTAAAAGTACACCTCAACTCCATCCCCCATCGTTTGCTCCATCTCTGTCGTTTTTTTTTTGCTTCAAATCCTTCTCTCTATCTTCACCTTTTTAAAGCCTGTATCGTCTTTTTGATTTGTGCCGATCGCTTCTGGAACCCAGTTCTCCCGCAATAATCGCTTTCAATAATATCTCACGTTGTTGGTTCGCCAAATCCACAGCGCCAAAGAATATGGTTTCCAACGAAATCTATCTACTCCCTCTCAAGGATGATGGGAGTCCCGATGTATCTGGAGGATATATCTATCTGACTCCTAAAGGCACAGAGCCCATAACCGTCCGTTTTGCTATCGAAGGAACATCTTCGATATGTCGAGAAGGCAGTCTTTGGGTGAACATTCCCGAGGAAGGTGTAGAGTTTCAAAGAGACCAGTTCCGTGAATTCAAGTGAGTCTTTGCCCGCAAATCTGCATCTGTTGCAAAAACTGACTGTGTAGGTTGGAACCAGACTTTAATCGTACCATTGAAATCTCGATACCCATTCATTCAGCTGGCGCATTCGCATTTTATACTACATACAAAGCTCTACCGGACTTGGATGATACAAATACCGCTCCCATCGAAACTACCAAATCTCCAGTATACTACATTGATGTTGCACCAACTTTGATGCTGGAAGGCAGGCAACTGCCTTTGCCTGCATTGTCAGTCTTCTCTGTCATTTCAAAATTCATGGGAAAGTACCCCAAGGATTGGGAAAAGCATCTCCGGGGAATCAGTGAGCGAGGTTACAACATGGTTCATTTCACCCCCTTGCAGAAGCGTGGTGAATCAAATTCTCCATATAGTATATATGATCAATGTTCATGGGATTCCGAGTGCTTCCCCAATGGCGAGAAAGACGTCAAAAAACTGGTCAAGAGCATGGAAGACAACCATGGTCTCTTGGGATTGACCGATGTGGTCTGGAACCACACTGCGAACAATAGCGCATGGCTTGAAGAGCACCCAGAAGTTGGCTACAACGTGTCAACAGCACCCTGGCTGCGTTCGGCCTTAGAGTTGGACACTAAATTGCTAGAATTTAGTAAAGATCTTGCCAAACTTGATCTCCCGACTATGCTCAATTCTGTTGAGGATTTGGTCAAGGTCATGGCAGGCGTTAAAACCGAAGTCATTGCCAAACTCCGTCTATGGGAATACTATGTTATTGAGATTGAGAGAGATGCCGATGCAGTAGTAGAGGCTTGGGCTGCTAACAAGATCTCCTTCCCAGAGGGCGGGTTTGGTGGATCTGGTTTTGGTGGTTTAGAAGCTATCAAGAATGCATCTGTTGCGGAGCAGGCAACATTCTTGAGAGAAAAAGGAATGCTTAACACAGACAGACTTGGTGAAAGATACAGAAGGAAGATCAACCCAGAAGTTGGTGCAGCACTGCTCACAGCCTTGTTTGGAAGATTCGAAGGCGATAAGTCCGATGGTGCCGATCGTGCTGAAGCTCGAAGCCGTTTGACTAACATCTTGGACGAAGTCAACCTTCCATACTACAAAGAATACGATGTTGATGTAGCTGAGATTCTCGACCAGCTGTTCAACCGCACCAAATATGTCCGTCTTGACGATAATGGCCCAAAACTCGGTCCAATTGACGACAAAAATCCTCTCATTGAATCCTACTTCACCAGATTACCCAAGAACTCTACTACCTCCAAACACAATCAAGAGGACCTTGCTTTGGCAAATAACGGTTGGATTTGGGCTGCAAATGCACTTATTGACAATGCCGGTCCCAAATCTCGTGCGTATTTGCGCCGTGAAGTTATTGTCTGGGGTGACTGTGTAAAGTTGCGTTATGGAGAATCTCGCGAAGACAGTCCCTTCTTGTGGGACTTTATGGCGAAATACACACGCCTCATGGCGAATTATTTCACGGGTTTCCGTATCGATAATGCACACTCTACACCTATTCATGTGGCTGAATTTCTTCTAGACGAAGCAAGAAGAATTAGACCAAATCTTTATGTAGTTGCCGAACTGTTCACCGGGTCAGAAGAAATGGACTATGTTTTCGTCAAACGTCTTGGTCTAAGTTCACTCATCAGAGAAGCAATGCAGGCTTGGAGCACTGGCGAAGTCAGTCGTCTTGTTCATCGACATGGCGGTAGACCTATTGGTAGCTTCGAGGTCGACGAAGTATCAGGTGCAGAACAGAATACACCCCATGGTAGATCCAATGGATCGACTCCAGGCAAAGAAATCATTCGCACCATCAGATATACTCCAGTACATGCTCTTTTCATGGATTGTACTCATGACAACGAAGTTCCAGCTCAAAAACGTGATGCCCGAGACACTTTACCAAATGCTGCATTGGTTGCTATGTGTTCAAGTGCCATTGGTAGCGTCATGGGCTACGATGAAATTTATCCTAAGCTAGTCGAAATCGTTCATGAAACGAGATTGTACACTTCTGCTTCTTCCGAAAAGGAAGTCAAGACTGGAGCTGGCGAAGGTGGTATCGGTGGTGTTAAGAAACTTCTCAATCAAATCCATAGTATTATGGGTAAGGATGGGTACGCAGAAACATACATTCACCACGAAGATCAGTATATCACTGTTCATCGAGTGCATCCCGAATCCAGAAAGGGATACTTCCTTATTGCACATACTGCTTTCCCTGGTTATGGCAACGGAAATGGAGGTTTTAACCCAGTTCATCTTGGGGGCACTAAGGCGAGCCATCTTGGCAGCTGGATGCTGGAAGTCGACACTTCTGAAGAGGCAAAGAAGGAAGCATTAGAGGACAAGAAGTTTCTAAGAGGATTACCTAGCAAAGTTTCTAATCTTCCCGGGGTCCGCATGGAATACAAAGACGGAGAAACGACAATTTCCGTTCGAGACAAATTCCCTCCCGGAAGTATTGCATTGTTCGAGACTTGGATACCTGCTGCTGAGCATGCAACTGGTCTCGATACATTTGTTACCTCGGGAGCAAAGGCAGCGTTCTCAGAATTGGACTTGGTTGATTTGAACGTCGTTCTTTATAAATGTGAAGCAGAAGAGCTCGATGCTAGTGAGGGTAAAGATGGAGTTTACGACATTCCTGGCCATGGTAAACTTGTATATGCTGGTTTACAAGGTTGGTGGAGCGTGCTCAAGAATATCATCAAAGACAATAACTTGGGACATCCCATGTGCAATCACTTGAGAGAAGGACAATGGGCACTTGACTATATCATCGGTAGATTGGAGAAAATGTCAAACAGGTCCGGTTATGAACGACTACAAAAGCCAACGGCTTGGTTGAAGGAACGTTTCGATGCAATCCGAAAAATGCCAAGCTTTTTGCTTCCCCGTTACTTTGGTCTAGTCATTCGAACTGCTTACCGAGCTGCCTGGGAGCGAAGTTTGGCATTGATGAATGAGAATGTCCGTGAGGGACAGTGGTTCTTACAAGATTTAGCTATGGTTAGCGTTCAACAGACTGGTTATGTCAATTCTGCATCTTTGTACCCCAAAAAGGCAGTGCCCTCTTTAGCAGCCGGCTTGCCGCATTTTGCAGTCGAGTGGGCTAGGTGTTGGGGTAGGGATGTATTCATTTCTGCAAGAGGTCTCTTCCTTGGTACAGGTCGCTATGCTGAAGCAAGAGAACATATTCTCGCATTCTCAAGTGTCTTGAAGCATGGTATGATACCTAACTTGTTGAGCAGTGGTAACTTGCCACGTTACAACTCTCGAGATTCAATCTGGTTCATGTTACAAACCATTCAAGACTATACCAACATTGTACCAAATGGATTGGATCTTCTGAAAGAGAAGGTGCCCCGACGATTCTTGCCTTACGATGATACCTACTTCGATTCTGATGATCCAAGAGCATACTCAAAGACATCAATTTTAGAGGATATCATTCAGGAATCTTTGCAACGTCATGCATCCGGAATGTCATTCAGAGAAGCAAATGCCGGTCCAAATCTCGACATGCAAATGAGCTCCGAGGGATTCAACATTGACATCAAAGTTGATTGGTCAACTGGTCTGATATTCGGTGGTAACCAACATAACTGTGGTACTTGGATGGACAAGATGGGAGAGAGTGAAAAAGCCAAGAGCAAGGGAGTTCCTGGTACACCTCGTGATGGAGCTGCTATTGAAATCACTGGTCTATTATACAGTACTCTTCGCTGGGTAGCAGAACTTCACGAGAAAGGCAAGTACAAGTATGCTGGCGTCAGCACTTCAGATCCAAAAATGCAAGTCATCACTTTCTCAGACTGGGCCGACAAGATCAAAGAGAACTTCGAACGTTGTTACTATGTTCCATTGGACGCTAAAGATGACTCCAAGTATGATGTGAATACTGCTATTGTCAACCGAAGAGGTATTTACAAGGATTTATACAAATCTGGCAAGGAATACGAAGATTATCAATTACGATCCAATTTCCCAATTGCCATGACGGTTGCCCCAGACCTCTTCGACGATGCTCATGCTCTCAATGCCTTATTCCTTGCGGATAAAGTACTTCGTGGACCTACTGGTATGGCAACTCTTGATCCAGCTGATCTTAATTACCGACCATACTACATCAACTCCGAGGATAGCGAAGATTTCTCAACTTCAAAGGGAAGAAACTATCACCAAGGTCCAGAATGGTTATGGCCAACTGGTTTCTTCTTGAGAGCTTTGCTGAAATTCGACCTCAAGAGAAGAAAGACCCCGGCGGCTAAGACGGAAGCTTTCCAACAAATCACGAGAAGATTGGCGGGCTGTAAAGAAGCTATTGTCAATAGTGATTGGGCTGGTTTGACAGAATTGACACAAAAAGATGGAGCTTATTGTCCCGATTCGGTATGTTTTTTCCTATATTTGTTGAGACAATCTGTGCTAATTTCATCGTAGTCTCCAACACAAGCTTGGAGTGCAGGTTGTTTGATCGATTTGTATCATGATGCTGCACAATATGACGTTTCTCAATTATCGAAATAGATAAATGAAATGTCAAAACGCAAAGAAGAAGACGGAAGCGGAAAATGTTAATGGGGCATGGGGACTGGAGGCTACGTATGACGATATGGTAAGCGATAAATCACTGGTTGATTGTTTATATGGAAAAACGAGCATGGGAATTGTAGAAAATGGGAAAGATGGAAAGGTTTAATGAGCAAAGAATTAGTAGATAGACATGATAATTTCGACGTTCATGATTGATTATGTTGACCGGATTTGATTTGCAATTTCTCTCCTATGTTTGTGCTATGCATATCGATTTATCTATTATTGAGCCTTAACCCTACCTCCTTGAAAATACGCCCTCCCGCTATATTCCTCGTTTTTAGATTCATAACGTGCCCACGGGTAGTAATAGATGATTGTTGATTGTGTGGGTGCTAGATAGTCGAAGTGAAAAGTGGATGGGAACTTTCGTCTCTGGGAAGGCTTGCTATTGTTGTTCTGGTGAGAGCAGCAGAGGGATAGGAGACAGAGGAAGAAGGGAGAAAGAGGAAGGGGGAGGAAGTTGAGAAGTAAGTATATGTAGTGAAAAGCGGATCTGGATTGGGTCTTGATTTGAATAGATTCAATCTTGATCTTGGGCTTTTATATCGTGTTTTAACTTTTAAGGCGTGTTGTAGGGTATATGGTAGGAGAGAGGGAAGAGGGAAGTGAATGTTTGGTGAGTTGAATTATGGGTTTGGGGTTGGGATAGGGGATTGTGTGGGAAGGAGGGGGAGGGGGGGAGTGAAGTTTGGTAGCGAGTAGCTGGAAGCTGGGAACTGGAAGCTGCAGAGAAAGGGTTAATGGGTGGAGAATTGAAGGGTGATGGAGAGTACAACGCTGACTTGTGTTTCCTTTTCTTCATATATTATCGTCTCTTCATGTCAACAATTTATTTCACGCCGTACGATTCGATTCGATTCGATTCGATAAGAAACCCCCATGATAAGATGGGTTTGGCCTCATAGAGATGAAGACAAATGAAGAGAAGCTACGTATTATTATTACCCTCTCGATTCAAGATTTTCATAAATTCACAACTGGGGTATAGGTACCTGGCTAATACATATCTATATTTATACTTCTCTCCACCTTTTCCATTCTCATCACATATCCTATTAACCCCCTCCCCGTAACTTTTGTTCATGAATACGTCACGGGTCTCGTAAAGATGATCAGTGTTGATTGTTTTTAACATCAGATGTGGAAGTATTTTGATAAGCTTAGTGATCGATGGTGTGGTTTTGGCTTCTTTTTCATATTTCGCACATGGACAGAGGATGGCAGGTTCGAGTTCGAGTTCGAGTTCGAGTTCGAGTTCGAGTTCGAGTTCGAGTTCATAGGTTGCGCCTGTGGATACGGAAGCGAGACCTAGAGAAGTCTTTGGAGAGATTGATTGGAGGGGATAATCTGGGTGAGGATGACAATTTTGGTATTTTGAGTGTTGGGAATGAATTTGAGAATAAAATTTCACGGTGAAAGGCCATTTTATTGTAAAGAATACACTTGTTTAGAAAGAAGTTGCTGAAGTAGAAAATTGAAGAGTACAACTGAAACTTCAGCTAGCCTAGCAAGACACGACTGTGCCTCATATCAGATTTACAACAAAGTCATCTCAATCAACATGGTCAAATTGTAGTAATCTTCTAAAGTTCGAGTACCAAGTAGATATATGAACGATACAGAAAATCGCAGCTACCCAAATCCATAAATCAGTATCTATCTTTCTTTTGACAAAAACGTCTATAAAGATAAGCTTATTTCCCCTTGATATTGTTGAGGCTGCTTCTATATTGAGCACCCTGCAAACCATTGACTCTTCCATATAGCCACTTAAGCACTGCGGTACTACCAGTCATCGTCAAGGCAGCTCCAGTGAACAAAATTGCTCTCTGTGTTGTATCAAGATGTCCAAATAATGGGTATGGGTAACTAGACCATCGATATTAGCATTCGATTTTTCGCCAGGCAATAATGCTCAGCTTTAGACTACTCACAATCCATTATACTTATAACATTGTTCTACCCAAGCCCAGTATGCAACGGCCAAGGTTGATGAAAGTCCCATAGCAGGCAATGCATTAATGGTCCATGGTGGACTCAAAAATAGTAGATCAATAGTCAACAAGATCGCTGGCATAGCGTGGAACCCGATATCAGCATATGGACTAATATAGATCTCGGGAGGCACCAAAAGCTTCTTGTCAATAGCCGAGATTCCCCAATACAACACGGAGATCAAAACTTCCAAAGGGGCAGAACATAATGAAAGAGAATTCTTGATCAAGAAAAGTCTTGGGGAAAGAGTGATGTCTGCGAGGAAACCGAAGACAAATGTCAAGAAAGCTAGAGTAAGACCAATGATGGTGAGGTATTGGAAATGCCAGCCATATGAGGAATTGATGAATGTTGGGAAGTCAAAAAGATATTTATAAGAAAGAGAAAAGGAAGCAAGGCCGATGAAATGAACGAGGGCGGAGATCGTCGGAGAGGGGGAGGGAAGACGTTGAAGGGGATGACGGGAGGTAAGTTTATTGGCTGCTGAAGTAGAACCCATGGTTGTTGAGTCCTTGAAAGTTTTGTAGTTGAAGTAAAAAATATGTAACGGTACCTGTTACCATGAATATATATAGATTCAAAGCAATGACGTCTACTATGTGGAGTAGCTGCAAGAATCTTAGATGAGGCTACCCAGCCTTGCACTACCAAAACACGCTAGTGTATCGTGGGCTCAGCCTTGTGATATTATTTCGTTCACGTCAACTTGATGTCTTGAACCCATCATTGGCATTCAAACAACACTTCTTCCTCACTTAACAAGTTTACAACCTTCATTCTATCAATATGGCTGATACAGCTTCAAATTCTAATAAACGCAAGCTCGATGTCGAAGACGAAGACTCCTCGTCCGACGATGATATGGGACCTCAACTTCCATCTGCGGAAGCTCCCAAAAAGAAGCGTCGCAAGCTTCCCTACGAAAAGCTCTATATCTCAGCTCTACCAACCTCTGCACGGTATTCAAAGTCTCTTATGCACAAAGAGCAGATTTCATTTGTTACCATGACACCATTGACGGACTTCCTCATCACAAGCTCTGTCGATGGAGTGGTTAAATTTTGGAAGAAAGGAGGCGACGGTATCGAATTTGTGAAGGAGTTTAGAACGCACATTGGAGAGATCAAGAGTGTTTCTATCAGTGCAGATGGACGAAGCTTTGCGACAGCTGGCGCGGATAAGACAATTAAGATATTCGACGTGATAACCTTTGATCTCTTGTCAATGCTAACTTTAGAATTCACACCGAAATGTGTCTGCTGGGTACATGGACGTGGCGCCTCCCTTCCAATGTTAGCTGTATCTGACGAAGTCAACCATACGATTCGGATATACGATGGCCGTGGAGAGAACCAGGAACCAATTCATACAATTTCCGGCTTACATCGAAGTGTTGTCTCATTGATGGCCTACAATGACGCCTACAATTGTGTTATATCAGCAGACGAGAATGGCATGATTGAGTACTGGCGACCAGGAGGAAATTACGAGAAGCCCGATAATGTTTTCGAATATAAGTCTTCCACTAATTTATTCGAATTTAAGAAGGCAAAATCAACACCCACTTCTCTTACAATTTCTCCAACTGGCTCGCAGTTCGCGACTGTCTCATTCCCCGACCGCAAAGTTCGAGTGTTTGACTTCCCCACTGGAAAATTATATCGTACCTACGATGAATCGCTGCAGGTTATCGAAGAAATGCAACAGGCAGGAACATCATTAAAGAAGTTAGAAGATCTAGAATTCGGCCGCCGACTTGCCACGGAACGCGAAATTGAAACACCAACCCTACGAAATAAAGCCAATGTTATATTTGACGAGACGGGACACTTCATAATATATGGATCAATACTCGGCGCAAAGGTTTTGAACACTTATACGAATCGAGTCGTGAAGGTCTACGGAGGAGATGAGAACTTTAGACCTCTTAATATTGCAATGTACCAAGGTCAACCACAAAAGAAAGGTGTTACAACGATTGCCATGGCGGCGTCTAACAATCCTCTTCTGCAGGAATCCGAACTTCGGGATCCGATATTATTTGCGACCGGAGTTGGAAAAGTGCGATTCTATATGTTCACAAACGATGAAGAAGTCTCCAAGTCCGAACGAGATGTTCAAAATGAGAAACCTACCAACACAAATGGGAAGAAATTAGCAGAGGCAAGAGCTGCCGAGACTGGAACAGCAGCTGTCATTCACACCACATACGGAGATATCCATATCCGCTTATTTCCCGATGCAGCCCCCAAAGCCGTTGAGAATTTTGTGACACATTCGAAACAAGGTTATTACAATAATACTATCTTCCACCGTGTCATTCGAAAATTCATGATCCAGTGCGGAGATCCATTAGGAGACGGTACCGGTGGTGAAAGTATTTGGGGCAAAGAGTTTGCCGATGAATTCAGTTCTCTCCGACATGACAAACCTTATACCGTTAGTATGGCGAATGCAGGACCAAACTCCAATGGTAGTCAATTTTTCATTACCACGGAAAAGACTGTAAGTTCACAACATGTCCTCGAGATCTTCAATTGATCATAAGACGTAATAAGTACTAATGAATATTATTTTCTTCTCCGTATAGCCGTGGTTAGACAACAAACATACCATTTTCGGAAGGGCAATTCAAGGTTTAGATGTTATTCATAAGATTGAAAATACGCGAGTGTATAAAGAGAAACCGGAGGAAGATATCAAAATTCTCAATATAGATATCATTTAGATATTATATAGAGGAGAACGGGAGGCAATTATTGTACCGATATTGGATTTGGACCATTCGAGACCTTGAGTCAGGTATTCACCTAGCGATACTAGCTAGCTAGAGAGAAAAATACCAAGATCATAAGTGAAGTTACTAGGAGATTTATTACCAACGGCGACAAGCTAGGACGTAAGCAAGTACATCCACTTTGTTCAATTATGTTCAATTATCCTTGATGTTAATCCGTCATTAGTCAAACATTTGAACTATCATTGGTCAATTGTTGATCAATGGTTAGATGTTTGGTCTTATCAGCATTAGGGCGTATTGGCAAAAGTAAATCATATCTATTATCTAATCGCAAATATATCAAGCTTCTTATTTTCTCCCCACCTTTCCACATCTTCTCCACAGATATCTATCCATCTTACCCATTCATCGTTTCCATCCCTCACTTGTCCAAGGCTTTATTACCAATTTTCAATTGCAAAGTGCACTTAAACACTTGACTACCTGGATAGACTTCAACTTAGACGTGTATTAATCCTTTCCTTGTTGGGAAATACAGAATCCTACTCAAATTCCATCCGTCCATATTGATCTTCTTTCCTTGGGACGACTTCTTTTCCTGATTTTGATCATTAGTATGTTGAGACAGACAAATACCACAGTGCTATCTACTAAATCTAAATTCAAATCCGATTCTACTTATGGCAAAAATCCGCGACAAATCAGATACTACCAACTTAAGTCAATGTCGGAAACCGGTATTGTCATTCGCTTACAAACTATTCGTTCATTCTCATCATGCCACGCCCAAAGAAAGTGGGAGCACCAGAACCTAAGAGGAGGAGCAGGAATGGATGTTGGTACGCTAATGGTAATGATGATTCATAGATTTTGGAACTGAATATATATATCACTCATAGGCCCTGCAAAGCTCGCAAAGTCAAATGCGACGAAACTCGTCCAACATGTGTGAATTGTTCGAAACTGAACGAAATCTGCGACTATAGCATACGATTGAACTGGGAGGGTCGAGGCAAGAAAAGGGCTCAAAGTGATATCATTACCACTGGGCAGAGTAATTTCTTGTCCTCGAACCAAACAACTCAAAATGCAAGTAATGACCCTTCGGCTTCGGGGTCGTTTACAAGCTTCCGCTCTTCCCCCGCAGTATCTGCGCATCATGATGAGCATCCAAGTCGCGACGACGGCGCATATGTGGAACGTATGGCCGATACATCGATGATCGATCCTGTCTTGACCAGACCTGCATATCCACCCATTGTAACTTTCCAAGAGGCATTGCCCAAAGATTATGGTCGCCAAAACCAACACTATCCTCAAAGCTTCGAACGATACCAATCCAGTGCCCCCATCACTCCACTTTCAGCCCAGTCACCTAGCCTGTCGATATTTGGCCACCTTCAAGTTGCTGATGAATATGGAAGTCCAATTTCAAACAGAAGCGCACTCCCAAGTACCGAAAGTCCATTGTCAACCCCTCCATATCTCGGAAGTGGTCATGGAACGCCAGCGACTGAAAGCTCTATAGCAGATCGACCTACTAAACGCACGCGATACGAAGGCTCACTTCATAGTGCACGAATGCTTCCCCCTTTAGTGTCCAATTCGGATCCCAAATACGACTCTCGAAATACAAACATCCATACATCCCAGGTAGAATCAGAATCAATACGCGGCGTGGATGTTGATAAGACCAAAGCTAGACCAAGTCGTGAATTCTCACGCAGACTCTCGGTGAATTCACTGTTGTCGGGACCGCTTGATGGAACACCCTCTGAGCAACCCAGCAATGGCAGAGGGTGGGATTACCAAAGTCAGGATTGGACACCGTACATGCATGATGTATACCAGGACACAGAAACATGGGGGATTGATCGAGGACTGGTGGACTTGGACATTGGTAAGAATGATGACATCAATGCAATATCGGAATCGTCTCCCAAGCTATTGGGAATTTACCAGGACTTTGATTTGGATAATGGAGGGGAGTTATCACCAATGGAATTTGGCTTCGGTATGGAAATCAATGAGACAGCCTTCGAAGTTGGATATTACGACAAACCGGTTTCGATATGTATACCACGCGTACTTCAACCACTGCCTGCGAAATTACTGGAAAATCCTATGAATCTACTTGTCAGTATTCTCACTATCAATCTCGATTTACCACTGACTGAATAACAGTATTTTGTAAGCCTTCTTTGCGCGAACTGGCTTTGAGCTGCACAACTAACCTGCCCTAGCATCATTTTCTGGATCATACAGCAGGCTGTCTGATACCACACAACTGTTCTTCTAATCCATTCCGGAGTATTCTGCCGCAGATGGCGGTTCGAGATGATGATTTATTACATCTTCTACTTGCGTACTCTGCCACACATCGGGCCAGACTCCTAAGACAACCGGAACCTGCTACTCGTATAGCTCTATGGGTTAAAGACATATTCCCTAACCTTAGGCACGCACTCGATGATCCAAATAAGATTACGTCGAATGTTAACCTTGCCACGGTAATCATGCTCGCATCTTTGGAGATAATATCTCCAAAGGTCTTTGGAGTTGCCGTTCCATGGCAGAAACACCTCGAGTTCGCAAGACAAATGCTCGTTGCCAGGGGTGGAGCCCATCGTATGCAAACTATATCCCGGAAAGATAAAGTCTCGTCTTTCCTATGGAGTTGGTTTGCATATTTGGATGTTCTTGGCAGTATGAGTGGAGGACAGAACCTTTCTTCCGCTTGGATGTTGGATTATGAAGCAGAAGATGAAGAGGATGGTTACCAGATTGACTGCATTTTAGGTTTCACTAGTCATTGCATTCGAATACTTGCCAAAGTTGCTAATCTTGCCCGTCAATGTGACGAGCGTCGCATCAATCCTGATTCAACCATCAAACAAGATTGGCAACCATCCGATGAAGTTGTGACCCGCGCACACAAATTAGAAGCAGATCTCATCGAGTCGCGGCGTCACCCAGCGAAACCTTGCACTCACATGCAATCTAAGTCCGAAGCAGAGTATGGTTGGGATAGTCTTGAGGTCGCTGCAACCAATGAAGCTTTTCATTCTGCCGGGCTAGTTCATCTCCACCGCAGGATACTAGGAAAGCCCTCAGCTCATGAGGATGTTCAGAACGCCGTCGGTGAGATACTTGGCTCTTTCAACAAGATTAGGAAAGGAAGTAGTGCCGAAGCATGCTTGTTATTTCCCATGTTCACAGCTGGATGTGATATATGGGGTGAGAAACAAAGATCGGACATTCTCGAGCGAATGAACAGGGTTGAGAGGTACGGAATGACACAAGCACACAAAGCGCGAAGATTGATGGAGCAGGTCTGGGAATCTGGGAAACCATGGGAGACGTTGGTAGGCGGAGAATTCTTTGGCTGAACTTTGAATGACTCAACGATTGAGCACGAAGTCCTGGATTATTTTAAAAGGCCACTTCAAATGAGTACTACCCACACCTTCACAAAACTTCGGTGCCTACTTTCAACGTACGACTTCATTTATGAAAATGAGAGCCCAAGCTTTCCACAATCTACTTTTTTGAAGGTCGCGAAGTGTGCCATTTAAGTTTGTCCTGGGCATGACGTTAAAAGGCATACGTTATTTGCAATTTATGCTATGTTATTTTGTCCCGGGTATGACGTTAAAAGGCCCAAGTCATTCGAATTGTACAATGCATGAGAATAGTAGTATAACAGGGCATTCAGAGTCTGTCTGAATAGCCTGACGGGGCTGACGAACGATAGAGTCTGTGATGGACCCCGTTGAACGACAGAGCCTGTAACCTTAAGTTGTGGAATCTTTTCTGAAGGAGACAAACGTGATAGTAAGCGACTCACTAAGATGGTGAGTCGACTTTGCTCCGGAGCCAGCGTTGGGGACTAGGCCCCAGAAGATTCAGTTACCGGGTTAGAATTGGGTTGCCTGAATTCGCATCAGTATACAACACACTTTCTTCCGCCGCAGCAACACTACTTAGAGGGGGGTAACACCGGTGAAGTGGTATGGTCACGTCTTGCCACGGATTAGTCAAATTTTTCGAGCTTCACCACTGCATATCCATGTATTTACATATTCATTGGCGCAACCAAAGGATTCATTGGTGCTTCGTAAGGGGAAGGGCTTGTGAAAGTCGCACTTTTGAAAGCACCGAATACCGGTGCTGTGGTGGTGAATGCGAACCCATCATTACCTTTTGTCGGGAACAGATGACGCCAGTATAAAGGTTGACAGAAATGTCTTAAATTTCCGCGAATATTATGTCTGTTGTGTGATGACTTTCCACTAATCAGCTGTAGTTCATACTTTATATGGGCGAGAAATTGGATCTGACCGATTTCCCGCTCATCTAGAGGATGAACTCAGACGGGAAGGATGTCACTAGATCTTATGTATCACAATAGACAACTTGCAGAGATCCTTTTAAGGAATGGTGTCATGTTCTTGATGATAGTCACGATCGCGCATGGCGAAGGAATGTGACTTTGGTTGGGGGAGGGGAGGGTTGCGTGTGTTTTTGATTTCTTGTCTTCTATGATGTTTCCCACGAAAACTTAAATTAACAAAGCTCAAAAAAACTTAAAACACCTTAAAAAAATACGCCACGAGGTGTTGGGAGAAAACAACGGTAAAATACGAAATAAACAAAAAAGAACTCAATCAGGCCATTGAGGGAAAGGGGGGAGAAGAGGGGCGAGAGGGCAGATCCAAACAGTTACGCGAACACTATTCAAGAAAGAATTAGTATACTGCTGTGCCGGCCAATCTATCTCTCTGATCAATCTACAGTCACTATCTTCAGGTGGCGTGACTTTGCTTGGAAGCTTTAGGGGATGGAGAGGCGTTTTGCGGATTTGGCAGTTTCTCTTGAAATGGGGGCGTAAAGAAGCAGGCTAACTTCTTGGAGTTTCTATTTCAAGGTGAATTGGATGAGTGCTGTGCTGACGAGTACACATTTTCCTGGCCAATCTGCTCATTGCAAGTTTTTTCTTTCTTATTCTTTTTACCCTTGCCAGTGACTATGAACAAAAAGAAGAAGATGGGGATGGGGCTAGGGGTGGGAATGAAGGCCCCTGTTTCGACTTTGTCGAAATATGCCGGACTCGACTCAAGTGTAGATAGATGAATGGGTGGAAATTAAAAAAATTGGACAACAAACGAGATTTCGAGATGAAGTTGAAATCTGGTTAGTATCAGAGAATATGAGAATCGATATCTTCGGGGATTTCCTTGGGATCTGGGAGTAAGGGTTACGAATAGTAATTTGGAATAAGGCCTTTTCTGAATGAATTTTGGGATCTGTATGTCTGGGTTTGGGACGGGGATTTCTTGGGAAAGAGGGATTCTTGGGGGCTCAGAGAACGGAGGTTTTAGTAATTTGGAAATGGAGTTTATTGTTTGGGATTGATCGGGATGAATACGGTGATATGATTTGTTGTGTGAAGTGAAGTGATTTGATGTGACGCGATACGATGTAAAGTAATATGATTCAAAACGATTGAGATCATCTTATGTGTAGTGATGATCTAGTAAAATTAGAGTATGAGGTGTGAGGTGTGAGGTGTGAGGTGTGGGAAGACATGAGAAATGTGAGATCCTCGGTGATGGTGAAGTAGACAGAAAACACAGAGAATATCCTAGCAATATCTTTACTACAAATGCTGTAAGATTTTTCACTACAGCTTTCAATTTTCGAGCACATTTTCATGTGAATAGTTTCCTTCCTCTCCGCCACCTCGCTTGATTTGGTTCAGATGTTTCCCTTTTTGTCGTTCCCAATTCATTCGAATTGCCTGATCCTTCTCGTTGAAGATTCTTCTCTTCTTCTTCGGTTAGTAAGAGGAGGAGAGCGGAGGTGTGCATCTCATCTACGCCATTTAGGATTTGTAATATCAAATCCGCTTGATTGTTGCAGTTTCTGCTTATTATTCTCGTGGTCACTTTAGGTATATCGCTCCTTCCGCTCAAGGATTTGAATGTAGCCAATGCGCACTAGTACATTTCGTTTCCGAGGTCCACTCCCTTATTCTCTCCAAATTCCATCCTGAGACATACCTCTGATCAGCTTCGTTCTTGGGTAATCGCTTCCCGCCAATTCGAATTGTATGGGATAATGCGCAGGTATTGCCATGAGAAACGAATTGGAAACATAGCCTGTCTGCGATACATGCTGCTTTACACTGTGAGAAGGATACTGGAGTGCCTTTGTTGTGATATATTTTCCAGCCTTCATCGGTATTTTCCCAATCGTTCATTCGAGGCACTAATTGGGGAGTGATGTATTCAAATAGGTCTTTGAAGAGGAATGGTTGCTATGTGGATATATTTAGTAAGGTTTGGACATCAAGTGAGGTGCTGAGAATATGTTTTTGAAAGAAATTTCATGGATGGTTGAGGAAGTTCCGCCGCGTTCATAATGTGTTCTATTTTCATTACTTGTTTGAGATATAAGGGGATAAATAAAAGTTTATATACCATGCTCATTGTGCGGGCTTTCCAGTTTTCGATCCATAACCACAAGTCTTCCATGTCTGTTCCAGCGAGATGATGTAACGACAGTACAGGCTCGCACCAGATTTCGCTTCCAAAACCAAGAGTTGATGGTACCTCTCCATTAAACATTGGCCAATAGCCTTTAAGTCTGATGCCTATCTCCTTTAGTGCTTTAGCAAGAGCCTCGTCACCACAGCACAAGGATGCTGTGTTCACGCCGAATTGGCTATACATTGGTTCTCTACATCCATCCAGACCATGCATATTTAGTGATTCCAGGGCACCATATGAGAGAGCATATGCACTACCGCCATGCGCAAATGGTGCTTTAGGATCAGCCCAGACAGGACTTCCTATGTATAATTTCTTTTGCGGGTCCAAATGCTCTAATAAGACAAGGAGATTATCCCATTCAACAAAAGTGTCTGTGTCGATGAATACATACCATTTTTTTCTAGGAAGCGCGCTACTAGTCTCTCCTAACATTCTCCAAATCTTTCGCTTTATAGCCATGTTCTTGTACTTAGCCAATTTCCATCCACCTTTGAGCTCCCGAGTATCTTTCCCCAACTGTTGATATTTCTGCAACTCATCATAGAAAGCAAATTCAGGGTAATCCATTCGTTCGCGTATCGAGACATCCGCTAATGCGTCATGAACATGGAAAGAACCAACCTCTTCTTCCAAATCCGAAAAGATCAAAATATTCTGACGAGGGACCTCAGACATCATAGTTGCAAGTTGGTACTGAAGTCTACTTTGGGGTTCCGAGCCGCCAGTTTCGATCACAATCTGCACATCTGGTGCGATGGAGGCCCGTGAGGCCGTACATATTTTGCTGAAAGGGGATAGTTTGTGACAGCTGCGATCCCAAGCCCAGGTATCGAAGCGGCGTTTTGGGAAATTTTGAAGAGGGATTCTAATTGCGAAAAGGAATATGATGATGAGACATATTATGGCTTTGAGAAACTTGTATCTTCGTGAGCGCATTGGGTAGTGAAGAGCCATTGTTGAATAATGTAATGGCTACAGGAGATACGGGTAGATACTTTTTAATGGGCGTTTTCGACACTTTTAGAGCTGGTGGATTTTTCTCATTTTGAGGTCAAACGCAGGAGAAGGAAGTGCATTGGATGCTCCAAGTCTATAGAGGCAGTCATGGTCTGCCTATATACGATATGAGAAGAACACTAGCTAATCTAGTTTACACCCGACAGTTTGGGTCGTAAGTGGTGGTTATCGTTGATGATTATCAATCTTCTCACTGATGGACCATCCAATCTCTTAATATGCTGCGCAGATAATACTACATCGTGAGAACCAACAGTTTCAAAAATCTGACTGTGCTTGCTGACTTTTAGTGCGGAACGTAAGACACAATTTAGCTGTCGACAAGGACACAAGTGGGGCAAAATAGGCAGTGCTTTGGTCCCCTGTATGCCATCGATTTGGTGATTAGTGACGGAATAACGGCGTTCTAAATATAATTGGCACGGCGGTCATCTATCGTAACTCCATTCTCCTTTTATTCCACCGGCCATACCACGCAAAATTCTCAATACCTGCCAAGATAGGCAGTTCGCCGAGATGCTTAGTTATGAGCCTTGCAACATATCGGTTTTTCTTCGAGAGTCTTGCGTTTTTCCTCACACGTTCTGGGAATGTTGCTGAATGTGATCCACTTTTCTAGCTTGTCGTATTGGTGATAAAAAGATCCGCTTCTTTTGGCCGGAGAATCGAATTCCACGGCTATCAACTTTACACGATGTAGGGATTACCCCACCGGAAGAGATCAGAGATCCTGTCGGCCGCAAAGGGGTTTGATGCTAGTTTGAATTTTCTTAATTAAGCTTTCGGATGGATATATATATCTATCAACTGCTAGAAACGACATCTAATCACATTGATCAATTGAATAGGAAAACAGATATGGATAATTATTGAATCATGAATAAATTGTTAGAAAGATCATGAAATGATTATTTGCACTGAACGATGGAGTAGTATTCTCTAAATGGTCACCTCCGTTGATCTTCCTCGTACTCGCTAAAATACCTTCCACTAGTGCTGATATGAGCCATTTAAAAATTTATGCTGTGACTCGCAAATTTGGAGGCTGTGTCTATATGTATTGCTATGATAAGGTGAAGCATTCTGGACGATTGCTGAAGGGCTTTCGGATGCTGTTCCCGGAGAAGTCGGTTTGGAATTGCTCGAATGCGTGATGTTGGTATGTGGTCTGATAGGTGGTTTTGGGGGAAATATACTGTCGTTATGCAATATGAGGTCATCGCGTTGTTTTTTCAGGAGGATGTCTTTACTTTCGTCATTCTGTGTCCTATCAGGTAGTAGAACCCTATCCGCAAGGGGTTAAGCGAGGGGTTAAGTTTTCAAGAAGAACGATTTTCCGGGAGTAGAATTACTCGCATTCATGGGATTACGATCAATTATCCAATTTTTTGAATGGTGTCGTCTTATCGCTGTTGAGATAGAATTCTTGAGACTGCTTGTCGCAATAACGGTGAATACGTCTGTGGTACACAACTGGCGTATGCTTCTAATCGACATAGATTTCTTGACTTTGAAATTTGATCATGATGTTCGGATGGAGAGGAGAAGAAAGTCCGGTGCTTATACTGACTCAAAGATTTGAGAGTAGTACACTGGCGGTACTGTAGGCGCAAGAGCTAAGGGCCAATCTCTTTGAAGTGAAAGTTCACTTCTTATCGGTTATGATACAATCATATTGTAAATTTTATAGACTTAGCCTTAAGTTGTCCCAGAACTATGTCAAGTGTATCCAGTTCCGGCTACATTGGGCGTCTCAAAAGTTCTATGTAGTTGCCTGTGGAAGCATCAAGAATTTGGCGCAGTTCGCTCTGCTGCTATTGAGTTCTGTGAATTGAACAAAGCTCGAAAGATCTGGAAATGAAGAGTCCTCTAATCACCAATACTCAAGCGACGATTGGTCGTACTGTTAGTGAATTCGATGTATTTCTGCCACACCAATTTGGTCACGGGACTCTATGGAATTTTATCAAATGAGATAAAAGCCTTTGCAACGAGTTTGCAATATCGTCACAACCCAAAAAACCATTGAATGTATGAAAGACTCCAACCAAGCTACGGGTAATATCACAACAAATTTCTCGATAGTGCTATGAACGGCTGTACCACAATATCAGCCTACAGCTACTTTTTGATATCATCTCTCCCAGCGATTGACTGCATCATCCAGTTACCATGGATTTCTCGGATTCCTCAGACCATAACCAGACTGGGTTGATAGTCGAAACAAACTTTTCTCATCCGATAAAACTTTCTCTCAAGATCTTCTTTTCCATATTTGTGTTCCTTCTCGACCTAAATTCTCCGGTGCTGTATCCCGCTGTCAACTTTTGCTCTCTTTTTCTCTATGTATACATGGAGTTCATAAATCCAGCATACAGCATGACACACCCCACGAATTCCGACAACGAGCAATATTCGACCAACTTTCTTCGACATATTCTCTTCACAATCGACTCCACACTGAAATTTATCGATTCGCAGACGCCGGAACAGAGATTATTGTCTGGCATGATGATTCTTTATAACGGTGCTTATGTATACTGGTATGGTTGGAGGAAAAATTACAACGTTGAGAAAGGATCAGTGGAGGTGCAAGGGGTAGAGAAGACTCGGATGAATGTGGAGGATCAAGAGATGGAGATGAAGATGGAAGCTCTGGTACCAGGGAGGTACAACATGGGGATGAACGCGAACTTGGAGGTCTGATGGATGATACAGGCGCGAGAAGGGAGAAATGAAGCTGAAATTATGAACATGGGAAACTCAAAAGTAAGATTACAACATTTTTGATTATTTTTATCTCGCTATGACATGGCTGACTAGCCGTCAGAATCGATTTGGAGGTTGGATATATTTGAACTCGCGTGGGCTGCTATGCAAATTCGTCATTGTTTCATTCAAAATCGTTGGCTTTATCTAAATTTGGTTTTGAGAATTTGAAAATATCATGGAGGACTCTTTCAATCGATTTCGTACCTCCTCATTTAGTGCATATGATCGTACGATAGCCAGATTGAAGTACTTAGTGAGAACAGTTGCAAAGAGAGAGTAAGTGGTAAAATGCTGATCAGTGCGAAAATTTGATGCAACGCCTTTTGACTTGATACTCTTAGATGGGTCAGAGTGGTATGGTTCAAGACCATGCATAATATGAATCTTCTTCAAGAATTTTCTTGAAACTATTAGTCAACTATGCGTGCTCACAGACATGGATGGAATAATCTGAATTCGATCAGTACAGTGAATAATAATTCAACGGCTTTCAATGAGCCGTAGATCTTACAGCTCACTCGGCTGACATGTTTTAGAATCTTCTTGTGAACTATGGCCTCAAAGTCTTTATAAGTAAACCCACGACATCTGCAACAAGAACAATCAAATCGCAGAAACTCCTAACGCAACATCAGGAGCAACATAGATCAGATAAAACTCATAAACGTCACAAAGATAACTGCATCGACTTTCGATAACTTCTCAACGAACTTGACAACTCAACAAATGGCTTCGAACATCTCTTTCACGGGTCTGCTTAACAAGGTCTTCAGCCCTGATACTGTGTGTCATTCTGGGAATAGAATCCATTTTGAAGGTGGAAAAAAATGTGTTCCATTTTTTCTTCTCACAATTTGGTTTTTTGCACTGGTATTCGGGGGTTTGT
The DNA here is from genome assembly GCF_014898295.1 of Botrytis byssoidea. Lineage (NCBI taxonomy): Eukaryota > Fungi > Ascomycota > Leotiomycetes > Helotiales > Sclerotiniaceae > Botrytis > Botrytis byssoidea. Next base: position 159,088 of record NW_024065846.1, read on the forward strand.
TCATCATCTACTGGTTTTTTGATGCTGTTCTTACCATGAATTTAATTATTCTGCAGGTTCAATTGCAGACAACATTGAAGAAGATTGTTCAGAAAGTGGACGAAATTGATTTGAAAATTCAGATGAAGGACATGGAGATCAAGATGAACAAAATGGAGATGAAGGTGGATGATCTTGAGGGAAAGGTGGATGAGACGCTCACTCGAGAGCCACTCGGTTATCAAACTGAGATGCTAGATTGGAAAGGCGCAGGCACAAAAGGAGAAGAATGACTTGGAGGTCAAACTTCTGGAGCTCAAGGACAAATCTGACCGACGTGAGCAACTGTTGAAACAGCTTTTTGTGTACAAGCCTTGGAGGCAAGAGCAAATATGATACAGTAGGTAAGATCAAGTTGCCCATTCTTTTCAATCTATAATACCAAGTAAGCAAGGTACCACTAGGCAGCCCCGAGGTTTCGGCACGAGTTGTATTTCGACCTTTTTCCCCTCGATGACCTAAATTTGCTATTCAACAATCTTTCGAACGATGCGTACACGTTGAATATGCGTGTTGGCATATTTCTGTGGTCAGCCTGAGGACACGCGTGGATGGATCAGGTTCGTGAAGAAGTAGATATTAAAAGATCGCTAGCTTCAATGATTGATGACTTTTATGCAGACAAGACGTCTCCATTCGATTTTTTTGAGCATTTTAATCGAATTCCTTTGCTTTTCACCATAAGTCTTGCTACATCTAAATGTCTTCGTATAACGAAAAGTATGCTGTGCAGAAGCTCGACCACCGCTTCCCAGGTTGTCGAGTAATATATGTATGAATAGATCCGATTCGACAATTTGGCATCATCTTTCAAAGACTTTCTCCATTTGACGGATCCGGAACCCTCTACCTAGCACAATACAAGCTTAGTACTTATTCCTCTGCTATTGTCATACTGCTACAACATTCAAAAAGAAAAACGTTGAAACAAAAGCGCAGAGTAACATTCAATATATGATAGAAGGTTTTCCGGATGTTTTCTAGAACAATTCGAGTCTGCGGATGTTTTGACACCACTCTGAGGTTTCCTTGTCTCTTTGAAAGCTCGGATTGTAAACCTTTATGAAGGTCTGTATAGGGGTAATCTAGTGGGCAAGTGTCTTCAAGAGACACGCTAGCATGCCCAGATGTCAGGTGTGGGCACTTTTTAATGACTGGAATAGAGTAGAGTATACTCGCTTATATCAAACACTTAATTTCTCGAAATGAATATTCTCAATAATACAATAAATTAGTGATCAGTTAAGCCGCGACGCTCGCTTTTCTCTATATCTAGTATATGAGAAGAACTCTTGAAGAAACTCTCGAATCCTAAGATTAGTATAGGGGCTACTAGTATCAAAGCTTTAATCAACCTTTAGAGATTGAATATACTAATTATATAACATTGAAAGCTTGAACATCTATTAGACATTTAGTACATCGTTATTAGTGATCAAATGTTAATATGAATTAAGTCTAAGTTAATTAATTGTTAAAATTTACTAGTCTTTATATCTATATTATAAACATTAGCTCCTTTAATATAAAACCTTTATAGATGAGAAAGTCTTAATTTGAATCATTAATGTCCGATTGAAATACGATGTATGCCTGTTCAGTTCCGAGATCATGTTTAGTAATCAGAGGTCATGTTTAGTAATCGGATTGGGACAGCCACCAGTGGGTGCACAGACTCACAGGACACTTAAGAGGAAAAGCACAATTTCACACCAAAAAGAGCTGTTTTGATAATTCAATTAAAATTCAAAAAATTGATATTTAACTTTGAAATTAAGAATTATTATTCTCAAATATAAGAATTTTATATAGTGAAAGTTTTATTTCAAAAAAAAAACAAAATTCAAGTTTATACAATCGATTATATAATATCCCATTAAAAAATTTAATAAGAAAACATACTATTTGATTTTTAAATTCAATATTCATTTTTAAGATTTAATCTTTATATATTATATAAATCTTATATTTATAAATTATATATCTTAATCTAAATAATATTAAATGAAATTTGGAATTTTGATTGAGTTTTAAAATTGATAAATTTGAGTGTGAAATTGTACTTTCCTGTTATGTTATCCCGTGAGTCTATGCATCTACTGGTGAGCTACTTAAGTAATAATAAGTCAATGATTTCCGACAACTCGTGACTTTAACCGAGCTTGAGACAAGCCAAGATCTGGGGTAAAGTGTCTGAGTGTCAATGTTACCTCGGTGTTTCGGCTTTGCAGAAAGTTCTGTGGTCCCCACTCCACAAAGGCGTTCTGATGGATAAGCCAATCCTGACACCGCATATCTCCCTCCAGCCAACCATATTATTGATCAGTAACGTATTTAGGTAGGTGACTTTCTCTTACTTTGCTCCGCTGTGCCTTGATTTCTACATACCATTTTGTTCTATAGATACCTCTATAACAGTTTATTACTTTCTTCTTTCTTACAATTGGCAAACTGCCGACATATCGATCATACAGATACAAAGAAAATATGCCCACTGCATCAACATATCCCCTATTAGATATCCCACAGCTGGATCTATGGGAGTTTCTTTTCGAACGGAAAGATAGAGAATATCCAGATGATAAAGGTACCAATTATATTCTGCAGTATTGATCATCATTTTTATTGAACAAGCCTTCGAAGATCAATAACTGACTGTTTGCTTTCCAGCAATTTACACGGATGCCGAGACGTCACGGTCATACAACTACAAGCAATTGCGAGATACTGCGATAGAGTTTGGAAAAGGTCTGAAAGCCGTTTGGGAATGGAAGAAGGGCGACGTACTTGCACTTTACACACCAAATTGTATCGACACTCCTGCTATCCTATGGGGAACTCACTGGGCCGGCGGAATCGTCTCTCCTGCGAATCCCGGATACACTGTCGATGAATTGACTTTCCAATTGAAGGATTCCGGGGCAAAAGGGATTGTTACCCAGAAGCCTTTCCTGAAAGAAGCACAAGCAGCAGCTAAAAATGCTGGTATACCCGAAGATAGGATCATTTTGGTGGGTGATGGAAGGGATGAGACACACCGATTTAAGCACTTTACGAACGTGCGAAATTTGGCTGGTACATCAAGATATAGGAGAACAAAATGTAAACCAGAGGATTTAGCATTTTTGGTTTACAGTAGTGGGACGACTGGCCACCCGAAAGGAGTTATGCTCACGCACGGAAATATTGTTGCGAATACCTCCATGGCAAATGCAGCTGAGAAGGGCAATCTAAGTTGGAAAGGTGGAAAGGATGGTAGAGGCGACAAACTTATGGCCGTTCTCCCCTTTTTCCACATCTATGTAAGTGACTTTGCTACTGCAAGGTTACCGGTTTTGCTAACTGCATTCAGGGTTTGACATGCATTATTCACTTTTCTCTCTATATGGGGCTGGAATGCATCGTGATGGAGAAGTTCGAGTTGGATAAATTTTGTCAAACGATACAGAACTTTGGAATTACGTTTGCTTACGTGGTTCCCCCCATTGTTCTCATGCTTGGAAAGAGCCCAGTAGTTTCTAAATATGATCTATCCACTGTTAGGATGATGAGTTCAGGAGCGGCGCCATTGACACGAGAACTTGTTGATGCTGTGTATGCTCGTCTCAAGATACCAATCAAGCAAGGTTATGGCCTTAGCGAAACAAGTCCTACCACTCATCTTCAACCTTGGGAAGATTGGGACAAATATCCAGGTTCTGTCGGACGTCTACTATCAAACCAAGTAGCAAAGTATATGAATGCCGAAGAAAAAGAGGTTCCGGCAGGACAGACTGGTGAGCTCTGGATTAAGGGGCCTAATGTTTTCAAAGGTTATCTAAACAATCCCGAGGGCACCAAGAACGCGTTGACAGAGGATGGATATTTCAAAACTGGAGATGTGGGACATCAGGATAAAGATGGCAATTTTTATATCACTGATCGAGTCAAGGAATTGATCAAGTACAAAGGTTTCCAAGTACCACCGGCAGAGTTAGAAGGTCTCCTCATCTCTCACGAAGATATAGATGATGTTGCAGTGATCGGTATCTACAATGAAGAACAAGCAACAGAAGTACCAAGAGCTTATGTTGTTCCAAAGAAAGGAGTTGCGGGCGATAAAGAAGAGGAAAAGAAGATCATGGCATGGTTGCAAGCGAAGGTTGCAAGTCACAAGAGGTTAAGAGGCGGAGTTAAATTTGTGGATGTGATTCCCAAGAGTCCCAGTGGAAAGATTCTGAGGAGACTCTTGAAGGATCAGGTGTTAAAGGAAGGAGAAAAAGCGAAGTTGTAGAGTGGGACCAAATGCATGTAAATATTGAAACTTTTAGACTTTTCCTTTGTCGAAGATATTGCATGATTCAAATATCAATCTCGAGAAATTCGATTTGCTTTTTATGATTTCTTTTTGTTTTCCACATCGGGATTTAATAATATGAGACATCCCGAAATCCGGGGTCGGCTCGAGGTCGGGCGGTACATCGAAATCTCGGCGGTGCGGCCGCGTCATAATTTATCTCTACCAACCACAATTGATATTTTGTGAGGCTTAGGACTTGTGAAATTGATCAATATATAAATTGTTACTCGACACAAGAATGGCTATTATTCGTTCTCCAGCGATCCGTCGCATAATCTCGGGTGCGCCCCCTTATCTGCGAGTTTCGCAAAAAAGATGGGCACAAGTTCATGATGTCCGGTTCTTGGCTACTCAGCAATCAGACAGAGTGCTGGAAAAGTACAAAGAGAAGCTTGAACGGAAAGCAAAAGAGTAAGAGGTGAAAATCAGTAGATGCTATACCTGTTGCTTATGCTGTTTATAGGGAAGGTCTGCGAGACGCCAATGAACTGAAAGAAGCCTACAAATCCAAAATCGAAGAGCTGAAAAAGAAAGCTACTGTTGCTATTCCTACTCCTGCGAATGCCCCTCCCACCCCACCACCATCCCCGACCACTTCGTCACCTTTCCCTGCACCTCCACCTCCACCACCGCCTCAAACTCCAGCCGAGAATGTGTCCTCTTCAACTCCTGGATTGAAGACTTTATCCTCATTCCTTGATCTCGAGAAGGTCCGCGCATTTCCACCAGAAAATATTGAAGCACTCTGGCGATACCGACATGCCAGCGATGCCAGATCATTGTGCGCAGTCATACCCCTAGACACGTATAAAACAATTGAGAAGACCGCAAAGAAATTCCCTCACTTCATTCTCCCACTTCCAAAGGAGGGACAAGGTGCCGAAATCCATTTCTTACAATGGACTTTCCCGGCTGAGAATACCGTCACTGTCCTGTTCACACATCTTGCGGAATATAAATTGAGAGGAGAATACAGTCAACCGCATACTACAATCACACATCATTTAGAGTTAGAGAAAGAGAAAGGCTTGGTGTTGTTACAGGGTCAGGTTGTTGAAGGAAGAGGTGTGAGTGTGGATGAAGCGAAATGGTTGATTATGTGTTTGCAGAAGTTTTATGGTCCTGTTGGGGAAAAGAGTGATAGACGTCGACTATTAGAGATGTTTGGAAGAGGCGATCCGGCTTTCAAGGTCGAGGACTTGGTCGAAGAGGCAGAGAAAATTATATAGAGGTGGCCTAGGCATTAACGAATTGTACGATACGACCAGACGACTTGAGACGTGATCTGGGGTTAGAGTTTGGCTGAATCTTGTAAGCATGTAATAATTCTTCTCTCCAATAACAAGCGTCAGTGTGTATGAATGAAATGTGCTGAGTTTGCAAGCTTCAAAGGAAGAGGATAACAATGCCGAAGCTTGAATTTTTTCTCACTTATTCGAATGAATAATACGATATTTCGCATGCATATTTCATCAAACTAGCACTGCAATATAAGATTACAATGCTACTTCAGTAGTATCACAAAATAATATATGTCAGGACGTGGCATGGCATATCCATATTTCCGATTTGTGAAATGAAATGACCCGTTTTTCGAAGTCCTCAAGTAATGACGCGGCATCTTCGATGGTTGGCCGGCTATATCTTGAAAAAACGAGCACCACAACGGATTCAATAAAGCTCACATAAAGCCCAAATCATGTATTGGTAGGAAATTGTTATTCTCAATTGGAATATAGTCTATACAATTCGTCCCATATCTCTCACAATCATATCAACTTCTGCAAAACAAATGCCAGAACAATCTGGAAAGCCCTCCCTCACCCACATTCCTTGAGCCTCCACTACTTTATTTCCAATCCGCCATTCCGTAGGGGTTAGGATCACATACTGGGACTTTGACTTTACTAGTGTTAGTATTGGTGATTTTGGCAACGACTTCATCAGGATCCCCCACATAGAGAATCTCCGCTTCCTCTTCGAATGGCTCGTCGGCCGGTCGCTCTACCGCAACAACCTCATCTCCTCCAAGAGCGGGTGAGTATTTCTCAAGATAGTTGTCAGTATAGTATACTCTCGTATCAACGGCCCCATCCCAATCCTCTTCTAACCAAACCACCGTCCAATCCGCAAAGATCGGTTCCATTTCTAGCTTATCATCTCCTAGAAACAAAACTGCACCGCATTCCTTCAATGAATTCTTGATTCTTATAATGTATCGCTCAGTCCGCTGGTAAAAGTTCGCCAAGATCTCTTTGTCGAAACTTGGGTCTAGACAGCCTAGAGAGTATAAGAGCTCTTGGAAAGCGACAAGGTTGCCTCGTGTTCCAGCTGCATTGTTCACTCGCATCCAAATGGTAATGGCCTTCTTTTCTTTGGGACCAAATGACTTGGCAGGATCTCGAGGTGGCGATTTTGGTAGTGTGTTATACGTTGGATCGAAATCCTGGGTAATACCTTCTGATTCGAGATCTTCGTCGTCATTGTTTGGTTGTATTTGGCCATCAATGGCGTTGTTTCCTGCATTTTCGAGCTCTCTGAGAGGCTTTCGTGCTCTCGGCTTTGGAGGCGGAGTGTTGATTGAGACAAATTGGTTTGTGTGAGGTATTGTGTTTGCGGTTGCGGTAGCGGCTGCGTTCGTCTTGGTCTTGGTCTTGGTCTTGATCTTGGTTCTGATCATTGCCTCATCTATATCGTTTGATCTTTTACGGATTGCAGCGACTTCTTTTTCTGCGAACCTAGATTTGCTGGGCGCATCTTGTGCTGATGGTACTGGTTCCAGTTGTGCTGGTTGTGCTGCCAATTTAGACAATTTAGGCTTTAGAGGAATGGTTTTCCTCACGGTAGGTACTGCATTTTTCTTGCTCTTGGTCTCTAGCTTGGTCTTGCTCGGTGTATCTTCCACGCAGACAGAGGTTGTGAACTTGTCGGACTCAGCACTAACCGGCAAACATTTGTTCTTTGCCTCTTCAGAAGGAGTGACTGATTGTTTTCCGGGCGCTTTGGGAGGCTTTTTTGATACTACTGGGACCTCCTTGACCTCTGTTTTCTTCCTTTTCTTGATTGGCGCATCATCTACAGAGCCAGTTGTGAAAGATTTTGGAGATGGAACGCTGGTTCGCACACATTTCTTCAGACTTGCTTTTTCCAAAGGATCAATTGGTTGTTTCTGGGTCGCTTTTGAAGCTACTTTAGCTGCTTCTGCATCTTGCTTGAGCGTGAGTATGATCTTCAACTTCGGTTTTAGGTTGGTAGTTTCCGTGTTGTTGTTGTCGGTTCTGGTCTTGCTCGACGCGTTCTCTGCAGGAATCGAGGTAGCGGATGTAGGAGACGCGAGATTGGCACAAACGCGTTTAGGTTGACGTGCCTCTGGGGAAGTACTGACGGATCGCTTTTTCGAGACCCTTGGAGGCATCGTGTTTGTAGAATGAAGTTGAATAATTTGATTCAGATACTGTAATCTTTTGAATTGATGATGATAGAGATCAAGTTTTGGTTTAAAAGAAAATGTGTGTTTTGCCATCTAGAGGTAGTTGTTGTTATTGAGATTTTCTGGATTATTCACAGGGAGAGCTACAAGAGGCTCTTGTTAAGAACTTTTTGGAGACGGAGATAGCAGGCTCAAATATTTGGAGTATAATTGATACGGCGACTTGTGACGACCCTAGCATGCGTTTTTTTTTTGTGTTACCAAATTTATTTTTTATCACAGGTGATTGCATGCGGAACTGCAGAAAGTGGAAAGCGGAATAGAAGTCGATCTAGAAGTGAAGAGAAAAGAAATTGAAGTGAATCTTTGAGATGAAACGAGGTTATGTTGGCTACCTACCCGAGGAAGCTTCATGTAGCCGAAGGTGATAGGATTATAATGTTTCGGTGGGGTTTTTCCGATGAATACTTTTGTCCTCATGTCTTGGTTTGAATGTGGTGGATCTTGGGGTTTGGGATGGTATTTGAAAGTCGCGGATGTTTTTTGCCCAGTTTCGCAGAATTATGTTGGCTGTGTAGGTATTCATTTTGAGTCTATAGCATCAAGGTGTTTTGTTTCATACTCGACCAGTATCATCTAATTTGCCGTCATGTTCTTGAAGTTCATTAACGGCTTGCATTTTGACGTTATCATCTCATTAACGTCCTTGGGTAGAAATGCTTCGCATTTCACTTTCGATCTTTCTCTCTGTCTTCTCATGCCGTATTTATGGCTTTTTTTCAGGCTAATATCTCCAAACAAATCTCATCCCGTCAGTTTAAATGTCTGTAGAGGTAGGTGCTCGGTCATGCATGATGGAACGTGATGTAAGCGAGAATGAAGTCACCACATCACGCAGGTAAGATCACCAACAATGTATCGCTCATCTATTAGCATTTAGGTCAAATTTTTTATATGATGTTATGAAAATTTCGCTACTATTACAGTCACATTTTTTATTGCGACATCTTTTCGCTATGATCCATAGACAGTATCTCGCTATGAAAGATCGGTGTTAAGGCTTGCTACGGTAAGACATCCGCTTGTGTAAAACATGTGTGTCTTTTTTGATGAATTCCAAAGTGAGCCGTGACTTCTAGTCTTTATATTGATCGATACTCAGTCAATGTAAGCCATTCAAGGAGATAATCAAATGGTTTGTCAACGATATTTAGTCGGGATGTATACTACACACTATGTGGTCCTGTTATCTATCGGACCAGAGCCACAAGCATGAAAGAGTTTGCAGACTCAGGTGTCGACTACGAGATTACAGAATCTAGATGCATGACTTTGCCAGAATAATAATCACAGTAATCATAGAAGTGCAACAAGAGTAGTTTAATAAAATTCATTTCAATTATGCTGAGTAATTTCGGCTTCCATATGTGGAATAGGTCATGGGTATATTTTGAGCTATCAAAAATCACGAGGAACTTTCTATTGGCGGCTTGAAGGTCAATTTAAACTGTGGGAAGCTATAGTATGCATTCACATCACGATTTGCTTGCACTGATGAATCTGTATATGTAGATATGGTAAATTCAAATACGGACAAGTTGTTCGCATTCCTTATGATGTTTCAAAATCCAGAGATGCAGGAAACTCCAAGTCATAGCAGCAATAGAAAACAAGGAAAAGAAGGCCCACAGTTTCAGCTACTAATAAGAATAGTTATATCAGCCATTCTTCAGGTGGTTCCAAGTCTTCCAGCAAAACGTTCTCGGTCGCCAAACCAGGACAAGCATGATTTCCAAGAGTATCCGCTATCAACTCATTTTGGACCAGCTGAAACATCATTCCGGTTCTTTCTTGCAGCTCAAATGCTCTAGGTCGTAACAGCGGTTCTTTCATACAACATTCCATAATCAATGCTCTGAGCATCTGCGAATACGCATTTTTGATATCCTTCTCATCATCAAGATAATATGCCATGTTTAAACCATTTCTAAGCCTCTCATTATAATTCACCGTGTAGCCTTGGGAGGGCATAAAAACAGCTACTTGGCTGTCCAGTAGGCCTAGCATGATGAGCCCAACCATGTAAACATTAGAGCAAGTTCCGTGGCGTGGATGATCAACGTCAATATCTCTTTGTTCCTATTTGAAGTGTTAATTCTACACATTTCCCTTCCAAAAACTCGATGTTGAGAATTCTTACAGGAGGTCGACATGCTATGGCACCCCTCTCTTGTCTATCTATCTTAGCAGTGTCATCGTTTTGATGCTCTAATCTTCTAACTTCCATTGCATCTCCGAAGTCTCCGATCTGTCAACAACCACTTTGGTTAGTGCACCCAGCTTTATTTTATTATACAATATGCTTGTACATACCTTTACGGCAGGGCAGCGCCTATGTACTTTATCGCAATATCCAATGAGTACTTGAAAATGATTTGTCATTAGCGTTCAATATCTCTAAGACGAGTGCAGTATTTACCATTGCTTGTGATCATGTCATAATGACCAATCTCATCTTTATCCCACAATGCCTTGCTGTGATCTTCCGCTCCACGATCTAATACTGTTACAGCTTGAGCCAAACAATGAAAAACCGACCACATATCAGTCTCCGAGACAGGAAACTTCAGCCCTTGATCGATGTGTTTGTCCAGTAAAGATGATAAAGCTCCCCCGGGGCACATTTCGAGGAAATACATTACATGTCCTCTGTCATCCATTTTGGGGGGACCGTACATATGAACAATGTGCTTCGTCGGAACCTTTCTCAACAGGTCTAAGAAAGCTGCTTCACCTCGCAGACCAGTATAGGAGTTTGGGTATTTCTCATAGCCATCGTACACAAGTTTGACAACCACTTGCTTTAACTTCGGCGCATTTTTTGCCTTTGGATCACCACGCCACTCCCACTATCAAAGGAAATCATCAGCCCAAGTACTTTGGTCTGCACTTCATTTCTAATTCTAGTATTTGATCCTGGCTTGGGCAGATATTACTCACAAGTGAAGCCCCACCCCCGGCGCCCGCACCCAAAGTCTTTGATATTTTCCACCCATCCCCAAGACGATTTTTCCATTGCGGCTCTCTCGTCTGCCATACTTTGAAGTATTCATTGAATAACGTTTCTTTAGCATTCATACCATAACGAAAGTGCTTTTCGATGCTTAGTATGGGAGCTGGTTGAGACATTGCGTTGCTAGTATCTTCGATAATCTGTCAAAATTCTGAAGATGTATCTGATTATCAGGATTTCGATGCTGTTGATTCCGAAAAGGACTTTAGTTCTTTGTCAATATTCTTTATTACGTTTGTTTGTTAAGCATGGAAGGTCGTCGAGCGTGGGAGAACAAAGGGAAGACGACCTTCTCCTTCTTTGACGACACCGATATATTCGAGTTCGAGAAAATTCAATTCGTACTTGAATGATGGGAGAAAATAGTGGCATTATGATATTATAGCCACGATAATTAAAGCTTCTGCGTAGTTTTTTTAATAAAATACACATAATTAATTAATAATTCAAATGTGATTGAAAGGAATATCAAATGCCTGGTCCAATTGACGTTTCGGGATCAGAGAGGTTATTATCGTGTCGGGGCCCTTGAAGAAGATTTTTCTGTACGCTGCGAGAGACCTACAGGTTTATAATGGGTCATATAATATCGCTATTCATTTATATGATTTCTATACTGTATTGATATCAGATAATAACGCCTTCGATACTAGCGGAGAGATGAAGAGTCCCGCTCCCTTCTTTAACTGACGAGGATAATGAAAAGTAGAAAAATCGGGGTTTCGGAGAAAGACACGGGATTCAGACAGGATCTTTGAAAATAGGTGAAGAATATTAAATCTTGCCAACTTGGTGATCGAACATGAGAAGGTGAAGGTAACAGAAGCTTCGGATGATTCGGAGTAGAGACAACTGTCCGGGGAGGATTATACTCTCAATGCAGATGAAAATGAAACAGATGATACACACAATATTGTGTACTAAGATGAAACGGAAAACAATGACAGGATAGAACATGACTGATGTGGCAAAATGATTCACACATGGGTGTTGTTCCAATTTCTATATGATTTTATTTTCAGCTTCTCAGTTGCATGTCTTGGATTGAAAATATCAAGATGAGACAGTGCATCTATTCACAGCATTGAAGAAGAGTTTTGCGGTTGAAGAAATAATGTATTGTCTAGATATTGTAGCCTTAAAGAGCAATTGAAGACTAAGACGCGCATATCATCTCTATAGCGTGAATCATCAACACACGAATTTGATTCGAGGTTTGATTGTCTTTTCAGATAGTGTGGGCAAATGTATGAAAATTAAGGACAGCTATCAAAAGTATCGACCCTTTTTAAGGCAGATGACCTGCTCAATTCATTCTCCTTGTTCCCCATTGTCTTGGACCTCTTAGCGTTCCTATAGCAAATACCATCGGGACTATGAAAATGAAAATCACATGGTCCGAAAGCATCCCTAACACCTTTCGATGCACTAGTGAAATTGACTACAGATTCTCTATGCATAGAAATAATCTGGAAAATCTCTACGAAGAGCTCTGGGCAAGATTTGTTAAGCGGGAGGTATTTCTCAAGAGCCTCCTCAGTCTCAACGTGTATCTTGAAAGCCAGCAAAGCCGAAGCGTATAGTCGAAGCTTACTTGTGCCATGAGTATGATTGTGGATAGATTGAACCGCCGCTGCACTAAAACCTCTGGGGTGTTTCATCATGTGGACTTCCATTATCTTATCTATAAGTTGATCCATCAATAATGTCATGCAAATCTTTTCTGCTAGATAGTAAAGTTTGAGCAGGAAGGAAGTGCCAGATTTTTCGGTATATGGAAGAGCGCCACGATAGAGATATTCGATTAGATCAGCAAAGGTAGCAGGATTATCTTCAGGAAGATACATTTCTCCGTTGGCTGCTTCTTCGAAAGCTTTGTTGAACCCGGCATTGAAGAAATCTGACTGGTCGCACAATATCTTTTTATGAACGATGTACTTCTTTCTCTTGGGTCCAACATATAAAATGACGGTTTCGTTGAGTGCCCTGATGTTAAAAAATTAGCTATCGGCCAAATGAAAGTAGTGCTATCATCCTATCAAATGAGAGGGAATGGAAACGGCTTACTCGGGAGTCATCAGAGGGGATTTGGAGGGGAACTCATCGTGGCAATCGAGAATGGATGTTCTGAGCCTTATTAGTGATTAGTTGGTAAATTGATGCTTGTTACAATCTGATATTGCATACCTCTGGGAATCAATAAATCTTCTCGAAGCCAGAAACTATCCACGATACCTTCTGCCTCAAGACCTTCGAGATGGCGGATAACTTTTTGGTTGTAAAAGGTTGCAGTGGTTTAGTTGATAGATGCAGCCCTGAGCTGTGAGGAATGACGACCCTTGGAAATTGATACTCTCTTCGAGAGCGTAAGGATTTTCGACAATATTCACCTACACAGGCAGGTAGCTACAGCCTCGCTTAAGAGTGAAATTCATCACCATCACAGTAATAAATATATCCAAGATTTTCGTCTGGTGAATTGCGTTTGCTTCTTCCAGGACTTCAAGAATCCAGAAAACTGCTCTCACCGCCTTGGCAGAATGATGAGCCCTTGATCTGCGAGGCTAAAATGGTTCGGTTCGCGCTAGCCGTTGAAGCTACCGAGATCTAACGACATGACGAGTTGAAAGACTACGATGAACAAAAATGCAGCAATGAAGATTCTCAGTTATGAGCTAAAAGGAAAGTGAAACTTCGATGAGATTGTTGGGATCTGGAGAAACATGCTAAGCGGACAATGTTTTAGTTCTGGTATTGTTTGACGATGGCAGTTTGTGTTAGAGGCATTAACTTTATGGTAGTGAAAGTCTATGGAAATAGCTGGCTATCTTCTAGGAAGATCTGTAAACTATCAACACTCTCCCCGCTTTTCCCATCAAGATTGCTCTAAATAACTTGTCAAATTTGTCATTAGGATACCTGGGTAACCTTAATTGCTTAGTGATTGACCGAAATTGTGGGGTTTTTATATATTTCTTTCTCAACTCCGTTATTTGGAGATATTTGGGATAAAATCATAGAATCTAATTGCAAAATCTTGTCAATAGTACCAGTGGTGATTGCTTCTTTCGGCATTGGAGTGATAAAATTGAAAGTCAGAAGTCTGTGGAGATCGAAATCCGAGGACAAGCTTTCATTTAGCTTGGGTCTAGCATTTGAGTTCAACGACTTCATATTATAGGACACTCTAGACTCGAACTAATGCTCATATTTTCTTGATTAGGCTACGAGTCATTTCCACCATAATCCGCTACATATTTTCCTATATGTACCTCAAATGTCCCTTGTACTTGAATCTCATTACAATCTTTCCAGAATTTGCTACTAGTTTGACATTTAGATATATCTTGGACATCACCACATTCAAACCTCGTTACAATCTTTGAAGTTTCGGCAAAAGTTTAACTTCCATCTCTGCATAGATCTCGAGGCCCTTAGCAAAGACAGTAACAATATCAAGAACGATTTCTCACTTCATCAATACCCACAGTCGACAAGGCCAAATACTACAACAACTACCGCAGAAAGACACTTCACACTTGAACCTGGAGTGAGCACATCCGAAAAACCAACATAGCCAAACATACAACACTAAGACTTGATTTCAAGCACCATGAACGATAACTTGTTCAGAGCAATGCGCGATTTTGTCGTAATCGGCAAAGGTGGCATAAGACTCACTTCGCACAGAGAACTTCTCTGTGATCACTTCAAATTCTTCAGAGCACATCGATTGAGACGTGATCCTCTAGAAGTCCCAGCCATGACCGAGAAGATGTTTGATTCTCTGAGTCTATACTCACAAAGTGGGAGCCTAACTCGCTTTGCTGTCACACCCCTCGTTCGCAATACAACTCATACATTCCGAAGCCATACCGGCCGAGAACGTTTCGAAGAACATGCTCAATATCTGCGCGACCTTTACTACGCCGTCGAGCTAGTCGATGAAAAGCCACTTATGAACGAAGTCATGGACGAGATTCAAGACCTTCAAGCTGCTGCTTATTCCTTTATCTCCCCCAGAACGATCCAGGAAATCTACGCGAATACGAAACGATTCAGTCCCTTACGTCTCTATGCTCTCTTCTCAATGAAAAACGAAACTGAGAAACGTACCGAGCAGAGTTATCGTAGTCCAAACGATATGGTGTGGTTCACCTACGCATTCTGGGCAGCTTCTGATGGTGAAAGAATAGATTTAGACGAATTCTGCCCAGACTATGAGTTTGTTGGTATGAAATGGGCATCAGAGGTAAAATTCGATCCCACTATCATAGGTAGCAGATTTGGAGATCACGGCTGCGAATTTCATGAACATGATGACCCTGAAGAAATTGGGAAGTGCGGCCTACTGATAAGTTTCTAGTAGATGAGGGCTGGAAAAAGTGATTCGGATCAGCCTGAAGAGAACATAGTTTTGGCGTATCATGCATTTGGAAAAGGTTAGGCATATTGAGCGATATAAAGGAGAATTTGCATAAATTTATAGACCAAATACAGGGACTGGGTGATTTTCGTACTCTTCATGTCATCTATTAAAAGTCTTGTAATTCCGAGAATAATGAAATCAATATTGGAATTTACTTGCATGCCATTGAAAATCACGCACCTCTGTGTCCACTTTGGCCTTCAAATTTCACGTTATGAAAACAAGAAGATGATCAGGCCACTCGTCCATTCATAGCTTCCTCAGCATTGTATGCAATGAAATGTAAGGAAAAAGCAGATGTGTTCCCGATAACTTACTGCTACCTTTAATTCCTGTAGCTCCCTTTGATTCTTGTAGTTCCCTTGAAATATTAAAGATTCACTAGCGCCGCTTTACTTTTGTACGTCGTCATTTGCTCCTTCCCAACCGCCTTCGACTCCAGAAACGCCATGTATTAACATGAGAACCCTCAATGCGTGCTCATGACAATATCCAGTCGTCTTTGCTTTGTCTAAGCTTCTAGATCAGCCAATAAGTAGCAGATCTCGTCATCTTCAGCATCATTAGCGGCTCCTGAACCAGACCCTGGTTGACCATGAATGTGGAATTGGCATGGATGAACACCTGAACCAACAACAGGAACAACAACAGCACTACCATCAACAGCAACCCCTCCATTCTCCAATTCTTCTTCCTTTATCTTGGCCTCCTTCGCATATTCTTGCTTGGCGTCGCGAATACGAGGATCGGTGCCCTTAGAGAGCTTAACGAGCATTTTCATGAATTCAGTAAAGAAATCATCACTATTCTTAATTAACCACTGGAATCCAGTCGTGTCGAGACATGGGACCATGGCAGAATAGAGAGCATTTGCGGCACAGAACTTGCGAAGTGGAGACTCTGGCTGAGAGTGTTCAAGAATGTTTTTCACCAAAGTAAATGTCAAAAGGGTTGAACTAACAGCAAGACTATCTTGAATTGTATCAATTGTCTTGTTGAGAAAACTGTTGTCCATCTCAAACATCTCCGCAAAGACATAGAGTTGACAAAGCTCCAAAACTCGAGTTCCTTGCTCAGCTTTAGACATGCGGCGACTAACAGCTGGGATGCGACGAGTGTAAAGATACTCATTGAAGTATTTGAAAACAGCGGGACTTGTGTCGTGGATAGAATACATTTGATTACGATCCAAAGGTCCAGAGTCTCTCAACATCTTTTTGAATCGACGGGAAGAGGCGATCAACAAGTTCTTGTGGATGGAAAAGACCATGGTACCGTGTATATCATCAGATGGTCCAACCTTCAACAAGATTGTTTCCATTCCCATTGTGCTACACGCGAAAAGTTAGACTGAGGGCAAAGAGCGGGGGAAGAGGGAAGAATCAAAATGGTTTATACTGACTCTGTGAATAAGACGTCTGGCTCAAGCTTCATCAATGCTGTTGACTTCGATTGCACGGCGGATCTATTGCTTTGACTGGCGCTTTGGGGTTTCTTGGGCAGACCGTTACCTGCAGATGCGTTCCACTGCTTGGTAGCTTCTATTGCGTATTCATTAAGTTGATCAGCCATGTTAGAGTCGCTCAATATATTGCTCAAGGTGGAGGGAACACTTGCATTACCCATCGTGGCGGCAGAATGCAGTAGATACAATTGGATTTGAAACCGATCTTCGTGGGAATCTATCTGTTGATACGACTTGATCACCCGTTCGAGAATCAATGGTTGCTCTGATGAAATATCTGGGTATTGCTGTGTGAACAACAATTAAAGGTTGGTGGGGAAGAGGAAGGGGAAGAGAGAAAGGAACAGGATGAAAGGAAAGAGAAAATTTGGAAAAATTTGGAAACTTTAAGCGGAAGTTCGATGTCCTAAATTCTTTCGTTGATTGAAAAAATTATTATCATTTCGAAAGTGAATCGACTGCCAATTTATTTGGAGGACGAGGCTGAGCTTCGCGACTTTCATCTTGAGAAGAAATTTGTTTGCCTCGAAGTTTTCCTGTCACCACAACTTTGCCAGCTCCCAACCCGCCAGCGTAGGCTCCGATGGTTCAAGAACCTAAGTCACATTGAAATAGGTAATTTCTTCTTTCCTGAATTTCAAGCGTCATCATTAATCATTATTCAAGCTTCTTGTAACCTGGACTCTGGCACATCTCTGATTGATATGACTTCCATGACAGATATCAACCTCGGAAAGTAAGATCAACCAGATATCTTCATTAGATCTCCTCACTAACACACTTCAAGGCTCTGGGCAATGAGCTAGTTACAATAACTATAGCCAAGGAGAAGCAAAAGTTCACTCTCCATAAGCAGCTCCTATGCGAGTCTGTGGAATATTTTCGCGCAGCTTTCTCAGCAGGTGGATTTAGAGAGAGCCAGACTTCTAGTATGGATATGCCAGAGGATGATCCCGAAGCTTTCGAGCTGTTTATTCATTGGCTGTATCGCGGAGAAGTAAGGAGGGCAACAGAACTTACGGATATCGACCAATTTCTCCAGCTTTACATCTTTGCTGAGAAGCTGTGCCTGAACGGATTGGCGAATAAGACTATGGATGCAATACAGGCGATAAGCGATGACTTTAATGAATTCACTCAATGTAGTCTAGAGCAAATGGACGGCGTCTGGAGAAACACGTCTTCTACATCGCCCGTACGCAAATGGCTCATTCTTATACTTGTCTACAATGTTTGGGGTTGGGAGAATGAGGGAATCAGTACAGACGAGAAAAAGACATTTCCGCTGGATACTGAAAAGATAATCTCTCTGTGACAGCTTTTTAAAGACCACGAAGATCTTTATGCGAGTTTCTTTGCTCAAGTACATAAATACGCAGCAGACAATCCACCACCATGCGCATATCATTTCAGCAATTGGAGGCCTTGTGCTTATCACCGACATTCGGAAGGAGAAGTCTGCCATTTTATGACACCATAGTTCAATCTTATTGAGAAGCTGGGGAACGAGGACAAGGACTAGAAATGTCTCGAGGGCCAGATTTCTTTGAAAGTGCATCTGTATGGCTTCAGTAAAGTGAAACATTTGAGGTGGATGTTCCTACAGCACTTTCAATGGCTAGAAGCAAGAAAATTATGATTAATTGTAGAAACATTACAGTGGCTTCTAGATAAAATAGGTTGCTCGCAACTAACAGACGACGAGAGTTGCAGATACATATGGAGATTCGCCCCCATCATCGATAGTCAGTTACTTGAGCTTCTAATAATATACTTCAAGAGTTTACAGTAATATCAAAAGTGATTATGGTCTCAAATTGACATGATGATTTTGTTTGGCTGCTTAGATATTCAAGCAGATAACAGAAGCCAGCACCTTTGATGAGCTATGGGAATACAAGTGTCTCATTACTTAGCTATAGCTTCCATTTCATCGAAGTTAGAACAGAGTGACATGTATATTTCACATACTCGAGATGTTCTTCCTATTATATGCAAGCTCAATGTAAACGATCTATAGACATGTTAAATTATGAGTTTAAAGGTTTTACTGATGCCATCACTTTCCTTTAACACGGCTCCTGACGTCTTTCCAACGGTAAGAGTAACATTTGTATGTATCAATTTCCAAAGCCCGATATCCTCATGGGCCAGTCCAAAAGCAGAGTGGCTCGAACGCTCTTCATCATATTTTACGCCAAGCCAACTTATCTTACTCGCTTGGTTCACCAATTCCACCGCTCCACCCGAATGTTATGCTTCAAGCAGTGAGAGTTGAATAAGCATTTTGACTACTGAAACTTTGTAAATCGCGAATGAACAGAGATTCTCACACTATCAATATAAATGTTCACGTGATAAGGTTATCAGATCCAAGTAGCAGAGCTAAGTAAAAATCAGTGATGTCGTTCTCCTTAATGACCAAACTAAGTCTTGACTATTCCATACTAAAGATACTAGCGTCCAAAAACTCCAACTTCATCGGCGGTTACACACCTCAAAGCCACCATACATGTTCTTTCCAAAGCATTCTTCTGTCACAAATGTAGTCATACTTTCGAATGTTATTCTCCCCATGATATTTAGCTATTTACTAGTCAGATCCAAGGCCCTATACTTACTAGTTTGAAAATTTCACACGAATACTTAGTCTTATTGCTGGAGTATATATTCATTCCTCACCCTCCTGGCCAAAGTTCTATTTTACATTACAAACTGTTAGACATATATACATAAAGATACATCTTATTGCCTTTACTCAGCTTGGGTATATTTAGATCTTTATCCACATCGATACCATTATACGACATAATTCTATCTCATCATTCTAAGCAACACAACCCAGACTTAGATATTCTAAGCTAGTCAAAAATGTCTCCACAAGAAGAAGAATTCAAGATTCTGACTTCCAGACAGTAAGCTTGATTCTTCCTTACCATCGACCTATAGAATATCTTTCATATCCGGGCTATAATCCAAGTTTTACGCTTCCTTGAGTATGCTAATGAAACCAATTAGGAAATGTTCTGACCCAGTAGTATTAGTCGTCGGTCCAGAGAAAGAAGTATTCGCAATCTCTCAAGCCCTTCTCGTCGACTCTATTGAATACTTCAGGATCGCCTTTCTCGGTGGTAGTTTTAGAGAGGGTATAGAAAAGGAAATGTATCTGGAAGAAGAGAAACCCGAAGCCATTAGATTATTGGTTGGATGGCTTCAAAAGTCCAAAGTAACCCTCGACTTCACCAGCCAGACATTTAGAAGTTTCTGGAAGCTCCGTATCAGCGCAGACAAATGGTGTTGTGAACAGCTTGCAAACGATGTTTCCGACATCATCTTAGCTCTCAGAGGATCGAACATCCCCTTCGAACACCGAAATGCATGGAAACTTTCTGATGAAGATATCTCTGACATTTGGCAACTCTCGCTACCAAATTCGTCTTTGAGAAAACTCTGCATCCAATGCTTAGCCTGGGAGTTTCGCGAAGATCTGGATGACCCAAGGAACGGCAACGTGATTGGGTCCCTTATTGTCAACAGACTGCAATCTATTGTCGACGTGCCTGGTTACATCGCCGAAGATATCCAAGCCGACTTTGACCTCACCAAGCCTTGCGATTTCCAACATAAATACAGTACCTCTTGGCATGAGAAAAGAGATCGGGACCGTTGTGACTTTCACGATCATCGTGTTAGTCAAGCAAACTGTGAAGAGGTAAGATATTTTGTTGACACATCTACTGTACTGGATATAGCTGGGTTTGTCATCAGGAAGCCTAAAGTTGAACAGGCTTGGAATGGTAGGGAAGGCGGTCATTAATAGCATTTTCAACTATGGAAGTTTACGACCGTTTCTTATCACAATAGATCCAAGTATTGGAAAAGAAGAAGATCGAGATAATGTGGGTTCCGGTTACAAATTGGGCGGAAAATGCAGAAAATAAGAGTACGGAGGCCTAGGCAAATGTATTTATAACATTTCAGATTGCGGATAATATTTCTGAATGAGTGAACAATAATGTATATAAATATATTTTCCAACCTCGAAAGAAAGAAGTATCTGTATCTAGTTGACTCTGGTGATATGATTGAATAACTACCAGGTAACTCTTAGAGAAGATCATTCCAAGCTCCAGCTCTCTCTCAGTATTGATGCGAGAAAATTGAAGCATTTCGTTCAAACATAAGCGAAGATGAGTGAACTTCCAAATTCACTCTGGTCTTAACCTCACGTTCACTTTTCTTTTTCAATCACCAAACAAACGTGAATTGAACAATCAACTCGTCAATCGCCCATTACAGAAACTCTTCTGATAAGATTGTCGGCGCATAGAGTTTTATATAACCTAAATTTCTTTCCAATCTCGTTATCAAGTCGAAAGGGAGTAAGAAATCCCTTCCGGTCTACCATATTGTAAGCATGAATAAAACAAGATTCTTCTATGACTGATGCGATCACTGACAGCTAGTTGCAGATTTGGGACAATATTACATGCAAAGCGCAGAAACATGGCCTCTACGACTTTGGCAGGTACTTCAGTACCCGTTAAAAGTCCTGCTTTCGAAGCGTGAGCCATTTTTTCCCAAGATGATAGGAACTTAGAGTTACTGACAGTATCATCCTAGTACTCTCGGCACTGAATTTGTCAAACTTATTGTAGGACCCAGAAGAAAAGAATTTGCAGTACACAAGAAGCTCATATGCGACTCATGCGATTATTTCCGAAAAGCTTTCTGTGGACCATTTAAAGAAGCTGGGGAAGGAATCATTTACTTGATAGAGGACAGCGCAGATGCCATGGGATTGTTCGTTGAATGGTTATATCGAGGCAAAATCTACTCCGGTAGAACCCACGCACATTTCAATACTCTCATCAAGCTTTACTTGTTGACGGAAAAATGGTGCCTTTACGAGTTGGGAAATACCGTCATTGATAATATAACAAGCTTACTTTGGTTTGCTGGAGATCTCCAATTTGAGTACTGCTATCTACATCCGGATGTGGTTAACCATATTTGGAACGAGACTGGAGAAAAATCGCCGTTTCGAAGACTTTGCATTGAGCAATTAGTCTGGGATTATTGGGAAGGTGATAAATTCAACATCACTCCTAACAAAGATACACTATCACAGATTTGGAAAATCTGCAGGAATCACCACGACTTCTTCTGTGAATTTTTTGCATACTAGCAGGATTTCAGTCAGGACGAGACACCTCCGATTCCTGGTGAGCCATCAGTTTCATCGAACGATGATGGAAGTATACGGATATTCAAAAATTGCAAATTTCATCGTCATGGTAAAGGAGAGGAATGTGAAAAACCTACACAGGTAGCCGAGGAGCAGACGCATAGCAGCAGAGCGCAGAGTCATGACTTTTTCGCTGAATTGACTCCAATCAAGAATGCGAACGACGATGCTTAAGCATCATGTGGAGAAGTTGAGAGCAGGAATTCATCTTTTGATGTCCAGGTTCATTCGTTTCCTCGAAAGAATGGTTATCACTGCAATAGTCCAGGTTCATGGCAGCCACGTCCTTGCTATCACCATCACAATTCAGCGCCACTCTCCTGCACTTTAAGCAGGCTCATTCAGTCAAAACATGTTGCGTTACTTGATAGCTTGAAGAATGGGTATTTGAACGCTGATTCCGTTTGGGAGGGGAGAGAAATGATTTTTCAATGATGAGTATGAGGCTGAGGTGCGAATAGCGAAGTATTTCAAAATCAAAAGTGTTGGATGTTGATCGTCGAATACACTACAATCAAGTTGAGGCTTTCAATCTCCACAAATATGAAGTGAATGTGGAAAACAATCATCAAATCTCATTACTAAATTAACATTTCTGCTTCCACATCTGCGAAAAGGATTTAGATCTCACGTTACTTGACAAGAGAGGCGGACAGAGAGAAGGGGTCGGGAATTGACAAAGCAGGATATGCATAGGTAGGTACTACTATACCTTTTCGCGGCACCTCAGAAAATTCGAGTCCCTTTCATCTTATACTTACAAGGGCTTGTGCTACCAGGCTCAATATTTACTCATGTGTGGCACTAGCGTATGAGAAAAGATGTGTTACAGATGAGCTCGCATTAATATTCATGAAATACGGAGATACATGAGACATTCAATACTTTGGTATCGAACATCTTCATACATATGGATATATATAGAGGAATAAGAAAGATTGGAAAATTTTTAATAGAATTTGACCCGCCCGCTCGCGCAGTATATGCGTACAATCTAAACAGTATAAAATAGCATTGAAGAATATCCCAACCTTCTTCATCCCATCGCCGCACCATTAAGAAACCAGGAAGCCGATCAAATAAGATAATTACATAATATCAGGCCTCACCACAGAAGTACATCCCATCCCCTCAAGCCCTTCTATATATGTCCCTTCTTCTCCCTCCCTCATCCATTACCACCCTCTCTCTCTCTCCCTCTCCACAAATCTTCCCGCCGAACTTCGCGGCCTCCCAATCGATCCATTATCGTAGGGAATACTACCCCTCCTCCCACCAAACTCCGAGGGTGATACTTTTTCTCTCTCCCTCTCTCTCTCTCGATGAACATTCACTACTCCGACTCCGCTTCCTCTCCTCGCTCCCGCACCATCCACAACTCTATATCCACTCGGCGTAATAGGTCTTCTATCATCCCAGCCCGTTCCCTCTACCGTACGGTAACCACTTTGGACTGGTTCGGGGGTACCGCTCCCTCTACTTCCTCTCCTTGCAAACGAGCTCGGACTCGAAGATGCATGTCGAGATGGGGTACCACGCTCAATAATACGATCTCTTTGGATATAAATTTCCTCTCTTTCACTCCTATCTCTATCTCTATCTCTTCCGCTGGAATCACTCCCTTTCCTACTCTTCCTCCTGGAAACATGGATTGCGCTCGGACTGGATCGCCCGTGGGAATGCGGCGGCCAGTGTTCTTCTTCCACTTTTATTAATTCGACTCTGCTTTCTTCCGGTGGAGTGGGCACGCGGGGAGGTGAGAGATCGCGGTATGAAGGCGCTGGACTTTGGGGCACAATAGATGGTGAGGGCGGGGGTATATGGTGATGATGTGAAGGGGGCGGCGCAACCGATATAGGAGGCGGAGGATATCCTGGGGCATATCCTGGGGGAAATCCTACCGACGCTGGCGGGGGTGGTGGAGGTGGTGGAGCAGCAACGGACGCCGGAGGGGGAACAGGAGTAGCTGGCTTTGGGGTCGGCGGAACAGGAGTGTGAGAACGGTGGATTTCCGTCATGGAGCTAGAATGGCGATGGCTGGGTGGACCGCGGTGAATCTCGGTCATTGAGGTTGAATGCCGGTGAACTTCGGACATGGGTGTAGAAGGTCGGTGGCTGTGTTGTCTGATGACCGTTTCTGAGACGCGGGATACGGGGCGAGATGAGTGGGAACGTCTTTCGCGGACTATTTGAGTGGATTTACGGCGGGGAGCCCGGCGATCAACAAAGACTATATCTTCGTCTTTAGGGACTATGAAGGGGAGCTATGTTAGCATGGAAGTTTTGGGAGAAAATGAAGTAAGAATTCTGGTTGGAACGAAATGTATCAACTTGGGATTGAATGAAAGAGAAAATCTTACTTCCGAATAAACACATTTTATCTTCTTATTTTGTCTTTTTTCTATGTCTGTTTGTTTGCGTAGGTATTTGAAGATATATCTTGTAAATAAATAGAATATTAAACACAATCGTAAATAAATATCTCTCTCGAGGATATAGCTAGTTATATTAATCAATTAAATAATAAACTCAATCGTTTTCATATATTCTAAAAAAAAACTTCTTCTTCACCGACCGAGTACCTACCCTCTATATATATATCTTCATCTCCACCCAGCTGCCATTGAAACCAGTCTCCACACCAACCTACCCTTCACCATAAACCACTTCAATTACCATCAAATATCAAGGCGTGGACCCATCATGACGATGTGCACCTATAGCAATCAACCCCAATCATAATAAACGCATCATTTATTGGAATCCAGGGTCTGAATACCACCAATCCGAACATTGGAACACAAGCTGGAATACGAAAATAGAAGGTCCCCAGGGAAAAGAAAATCCAAACCCAGCCACGGTCACATGTCGATACGATAATCCCTACTCCTCCTGACAAATCCCCGCTGTAGCCCTACCCAAAGAATGATTCGCAGAGACAACTTCCTCGCGAATGATTCTCCATCCGCCGAACAATCTAGGTATATTCCAAGGAAGTTGATCAAAAAATCTAGATCCAGGATTCCATCACTTATCCCGATAATCCAGAGACCCAAACCATTGTGTCTTTATTATCGTGCATGATCTTTCCTCTCCTCTTTTGATTCGTCCCATGCCTCTTCGCACAAAATATCCGAGTGGCGTTAGGCTTGTCCGGGCTAGGGATTCCCTGCCCATCAAGGCCTCGTTGGCAGTTTTTGTGTTCGCCTTGCGCGCAAGGCGTGCGAGAACTAAGCTGTTATCGTACAGTCATGTGATGCGTTTGGCTGGAATCGGATTCCTTGTGCCGATCGCGTATCCACGTCGGCAATCTCGGTACTCGCTGTTGCGTGGGAGAAGGCTCCGTTGGGCGTGGAGGCAGTGAAGATCGAGTGTGCGGTCGATCGCTAACGCGTTGCGTTGCATAGAATGTGTCTCGAAAGTAAGGCTGGTCTAGATGGGAAGATGTCAAGTCGATGAGTGGAGTGAACGGCGGACCGGAGGAGTTGGTTCTGAAAATACATGTTTTCATTTTCATTCTAGATTCGTGAAGAACAGTGATTGCTGTTATTGAACGTTGTAGGGATGTGAGGTTAGATCAGAGATGAGATTACATTTCGCGTGAAAATTGTGTCTATAGTCCAAATCTCAACAAGGTCATCACCCTACTGCAACAAAATGAACGTCGATCAAAATCGGAGTATGCACTCTGTACTTCCTAGCGATATCTCTTTCGTCTCGAGATGCTGCAGGTTAGTAATTCGTCGACAATTCCCGAAAATCACCCGGATCTACTTCAGCTGAACCCATCCGATAAGCTGTCCTTTTATTGAAAAGTAACATTTTCCCTCCACAATTTCTACCTTACATGCTCGTTTAGGATTTGACATTTTCCACCTACGTAATATTACCTTTGATTCGGATAAACCCCTTTTCATATCATTTTTCGATACAGACGACTCTGGAAGCATCTGTTTCTCCGAGGTTTTCCTCCATAACCTTGCAAAATGCAGATTGAACTCTTTTTCGCAGCATCAAACCTTCTCACGAAGAGTCTACATCATATCTATCTTCGCCGCCGTTCAGATACAAGATAGACCACATGGAACGAAGAATTTTTAGTCTTTTTTTTCCCCACAACCTTGATCCAAGTTCATAATTTGTTCACATTATAGGAGGAACCTTGGTTCAAGGATATCGCAAAGAAGTTGTCAAAGACAACCTTAACAAAAGTCTCGGAAGTTTGATGCTCAACGCTCGGGGTACCAAAAGTTGATAGAAGAAGTAGTTGACATAGAGTTTAATGCTATCGCTCTCGGTTCACTTTGCAATCTTTCCTTTAAAATGACCCAAAGCATCCGCCACTGTCATTTTTGGTGCTGAGGATGAGAAGATATCTAAACGAGCATCGATCATAAAGGGTTCTTCGCTTTCTGATACATCTACACATGTTAAGCATTGCGGAATACACTCAAGTTTGTTTGTACGATTCAAAAATTGGCTCAGAGAAGGGAGTTTTTGCTACGACAAGTCGATTGTATTTTTCAAGGAATGTAGACTACAACGATATAACGAAGCTTGATTTAGAGTTCTATCACCCCATTTATCTACCCTCTGTCATTGACACGTTAAAATACCTCAAGACACGTTTTAAAATATTGTTTTTTTGAATTATCGCATTCATATAAACTCGTATACATTCATCTCACCCTCTCTAACCAAATCCCTAATCTCCTCCTTCACATCCCGCCATTCATCCCCCAACACCCCCAATATTCCCCTGGCCTCTCTCTCCCCACACCCCCCAATCCACCAAATCTTCCTAATTCTCACAAACAGCGCAAACACAATCCCCAACAAAACCAACGCTCTATCTTTCCCCTCTTCGATCAACTCCCCAAACCGCTGCTCGATAAAAAATGGAAACCCGATCAATAATCGTGTAATTACCGCTGGATTCGCTTTCGCTTCAACACGTTTATACACATATCCCAGAAAACAAATCGTAGACATATACGCCTTTTCAATTTCTTCACTCCACTCCTCATGTTCCAAATCTGCATCCCTTCTTCTCAATAAATGGATGAATTTCTCCGCATTTTCCTGATTGAACATTTCCACAGGGTGCGCCAAAACCGGCATGCGTTTCACAAATATCCATGCAACGCTTTTCTTCTGCGCTTCGTCGTTTGCGTCGAGATCTTGGGATGAGATGCACTGACACGCGGTTTTGAAAGCCATCGATGCGCTGCGGGTAATTTTTATCCAGTCGGAGGGGGGACTATAGGGGGATAGAGAACGCTTTTGAAGCAAGGCGAAGGCGCAGATGCGGAGATTGCTGGAGGTTAGACAGATGGCGTCGGCGTTTTGGGGGGTGAGGTGGTGGGTGTCTTGACGGTGGAGTTGGAGAGTTATGTCGAGGTAGGTGTAGGCGTCTATTAGAGAGGTAGTGGGGGTGTGGGTGTATGGTTCGGTGCTGGATGAGGTTGTTTGGTCATTCAGGTGAAGGGAGGATATACAGTAGATAGAGTATAGGAGTGCTTCGTTTGTTAGAGCGAATTCAGGAACAATTTGTGTGAATATGTCGATAGAAGTCTGGTCAGGATTGGCTGAATTAGTAAATGTTACTGTTCGGCTCGTGCTGGTTGTGTAATGATGAAGCAGGGTAAGTTCTCGTAGACGTCTTTCGCCAGTCTCGGGAAATTTAGTCCGTAGTTCTTTGGCAGTGACATTTTCTGTATTGGGTTTCTCTGGAATTTTTCTGGATGTAGTCGATTCGTACTTGCATTCCACTCCATGCCGTTTACAATTGAGGCAACTTGGTCGACATTCATCGCACTAAACCGATGGTCAGAATTGGCCTGAGGGGTCAAGAAGAACATTGCTAGCCCCGTAAGCTCTTCACTTGAAGTTTGGGCTCACTGAGAACTCAGATTGTGCATTCCTCAACTTTCAAAGATCGTCCCAGGTAGCACAAACAGCATCACGTGCCGAAGGAAATACACCACCTACTTTCACTCTTCTTATTCTACATCTTATGCACCCAGTCTTGGTCTTCCTATGAAATGATTTCAAAGATTCTTTGACACTCTCACTTCCAGGAGTCCACGATACCCAAGTATTACTGGTTCCATCATTGCCAGTCTCATCAGCTTTCGGAATTTCTTCAGATTTCAACCCCATGTTAACAGCATCCTCAATTGGTGTAGAAGCTGAGGGGATATTCATATTTGTTTTGATATATGCCAGAATTCTAAAGTGGAATTCCGAATGAAACCGTATAAGGTGGGTTCATTCACGCTGGTAGTGCATCTGAAGGAATCAGCCAGTCACGTTTTGAGTGTCGTGGTAAGATGTGGCTGACTTCCATCCGTAGGTAAGCTCATCATTGTCCAAGTGGGTTTACATGTAATTACCCACCAAATATTTTATTCTTGAAGGATTTATTACACGTCAACAACACTGTGATTCTCACGACTCTTGAGTGCCTATGATTTACAACCTTTCTTATTCTGAATGCCCATTATCTACTAAGGATACAATGTCCGTACACTACTTTATACATTCGATTTATTATTTCTTCCTCCTTCTACATCTTTCAAGCACTCGATAGCAATTGAATATAGCTCACCCGATCTCATGCTCTCATATACCGCCGTTACCATACTGCCGATGGATTGATACGAGTTAGGCTTATCGGATAACCATTCCGAAGACTTGAGGTATTCCTCGTCAACGAAAGGTATATGAAGCTCATTGCGTACATAACAATACATCCGCTCACCAGCTTTGCCCAAAAAGAACTTGGCAACCCCGATGGATTCAGAATATTGTCTCCTTGACACTTTGTGAGTGTCAATCATTTGCTTCGAGGATACTTTCGTCCAGTCTTTCAAAGCTTGCAACATATCTAGACTGGGCTCCAACTTGTCGAGAATGACTGCCTGAAGCGATTGAAGTGCATGTTCAAAGCGCGTGGTCGAGTCCATTATTGAGCTCCAGTTCAGAATTGTTGTCAGTCTATCCCAGAGGAGCAGTTGTAATTCGGAAGGTTCCTTCGTCTCCATGGCATCGTCCCATTGACCATGGCTTTCCCGAGTATATTCTCCAAGGCTCTGATTGAAAGAGTTCTCAAACTGAGGCCTCAAATTCATGAAGAATAAATACTGTATTCCTCTAAGATCTAAAGCTTGGCATACGGTCACTAAATACGCCGCGGAAAGCTGTGTCAAAACTTCCAAGGCCGATAGCGTGTATCTACTCGAGATCAGTCCTAGAGAATTTAAAGCTTGATTCCCCATTTCAGCAGTCTGAACATGTGATCCAACGGGGTTAGACAGGAAACCAAGCTCAGATTGCAGTGCCGCAATCATAATATCAATACCTTTAAACATCCAGGATTCGCTTGGCTCATCTGCTACCAGATTAGGAGGGAGGCCGTTGTTTGTTGCTGGATTTATCAACTCGGTGCATTGTGCAAATAACATTTGACCAATTGATTGGCAGGCTTGTCGGATCTTCTCCACGGCACTTGTGATGGACTTCGCTTGGAAATTCCCACGATGATGCATCTTTCCGTCATCACTAACAAGGGGATTATCAGTGGTTGAGTTTAATTCAATTGATACTTGCTCATAGGATAGCAAAAGGTCTTCTAGTGATGGGCCAATCCACTGTGATGCAGTTCTAATAGAATATCGATCTTGACGTAGATGAAACTCTTGGGTATCATTTCCCTTTGTCAACTTGGAGCCAGCCAAGAATGAGTAGATGTTTTTTGCCGATACCGTTTGACCTCTATGGGGTCTAACCTCAGCAAAAAAAGGATTAAAGCTCTCGTCCGTACCAGAAAGCGCTTCAACAGACATAGCAGTAAGGATTTGTGAAAGCAGAGTTTGCATAATGGCTTCATGCATGGCTAGAGATGCAACGGCTGTTGTTACTGCTGTTCCATTGACCAACGACAATCCCTCTTTAGGTTGGAAGACTGCGGGGGGGATGTCAGCCTGCAATAATGCTTTGTCTGCTGAAACACGGTTTCGATCAAAACCAACATAAACCTGAATTGCCGGCTTTCCTTCCAATGCTCCACCAATGTATGACAACGGACTAAGGTCACCGGAAGCAGATATGCTTCCCCTAAGTGGCACCGCTGGAATAATTTCCTTATTTAAAAGATCAAACAAAGATTGAACAATGACTGGTCGAATTGCAGAGGCTCCCTTGGCAAGCGTATTGGCGCGAATGGCCATTGCTCCACGAACCCAGCTCTCTGGCATTGTGGTTGAGCAAACGGGATCAGACAAAGGAATAGCCAGCGTTGCCAGTTTCATAACTGTAGATGCCCTCGATTCAATGTCGCTCACTAAATTGTTTGTTGCTAACCCTTCAACATGACGACTGTCTAGAGGACCAGAGACAACTCCGTAATGGAGCATTCGAAATAAGCTTGCAGATACTTCGGAGACGTTCTTTGGTCGAACATCGGCGCTTCCACCAAAACCAGTGTTTACACCTTCCAATGTATGAGCTTGCGTGATGGTGCTTTTACGTTTGCTCAAAAGCACATGAACTCACCATAAATTGACTCGCCGTCTTGAATCCGTTTTTGCAAAGCCTCTGCACTTTTCTTCATCTTGCCGGTTGCTCCTTCGCTAAGTGAAATTTTGCGACGGTATCTTCAAGCCTTGCGTCAGTATCAACTTTCTTACAAGTAGCGGTCAGAACTGACAGTTACCTCGCAATGGCCACCAGGGTCGCTAGGTTCAAACTAGAGCCATCGGCTCTTATTGGCTCGAGTCCAGAAACTTCATCTTCAATTGCACCTGAGAAGGCTTCCCAATGCGACAAGACCATCCGGTTGAAGCAATCCATCTTTGGTCCTTGATATTCGACAGTTACACCTGTTTGGTTGGAAGAACCCATCTCCGGTGTCAAAGTCGTTCCATTAGATGGAACCATCTCTGGTGTTAAGACTACTGATGGCAAGACTTTTCCATTAAAGCAATCCATTGGTAATGAGAGACTGTGGGAATGTTCCTGAAGTTTTTGGTGGATATTCGAGTAGGGTAGTGTAAGACTTCAACTCTCACAGCAGGACCCTTGACGTATTCGAAAAAATGTAAAAGAACAATTTATCTTTAGATTATACATACTTTTTTTTTAATTAAAGGCTATATTTCTTTTGCTATAAAACTCATCTTTCGTCGTAAAATAGAATCAAGTATTAAGTTTCAACTAAACCACTGGCATTCAACTAGTTGAACCCTAAAACTGAAGATGAATCCTTTCACCCACTCGAGTGACCAGAAAGTATACAGCTCAGCTGCTGCGAAAAACAGGTTAGTCCTGTTGTAGCTTACCATCTTGTGGTATATGCTTTCTAGCTTCGGAGTTGCATAAATTCTGACAGCACGATCAGATGCGTAGGTTGATCCTAACCACTTCACACCGCCCTTGTCATACCTGAATTCTTCACATTGTGCAGGAAAGACGAGAAGAAGAAATAATCAGGTTGGATGGAATATGGAATTTGAAAATAAGATTGACGTAACACGAGCTAATGAATGAATGAGTAGCATAGATGAAATGTGATTGTAGTATGACAACAGAGTGATTGATCTGATATGTATAAGTTAAGGTCACCAGTGGGTGGGAAAAAAAGAATGTCGATTACTAATCTTGCATACTGACTTTGGTAGACGCATTACAATGTCATATGTATCTAATTATATCAACATGAGCGTTTGTTTCCAAAGGAAAAGTGGCCTGTCGTTAAAATCAATTCCTTGGGAACACGGTAGTAGTGTTCACAGCGGGATAGAATACAAGGGTCAGGTTCTTCCAGTCAGGTTCTCTGGCAATCTTATTCCAAGTTTCAGTTCGACAGTCAGAAACTTTCAATTGTTGAATACATTCAATAGTTGTAATGGTTTGGAATGCTGGATCTGTTTTGAACAATTGTAAAGTTGCCAAACATTGGGGGCTTATATCTAGTCTGCTGGTCCGGAATGTCCAACGTCCTGCTTCACGATGAATCCTCAACAGGAATGGTTTCAGTAAGCTTGTTGATTGTGATAAACCCCGGGATCGAATTGATCATAGCTATTGAACGACTTCAGATTCCAAGAGCACTTGTCGTCGACACTCAGGCAATGTTTCAATAAGAGCGCCGTCAAGGATCCTGAGAGATATCCCGCCAAGAAAACTACTAACATAAGTACGATGACAGTAAAAACCACCAAAAAGCTGTATGAACAGCTGCAACTCATATCTTGATGATATCATTATTCACAATACGCATTCAAAGTGTGATTTCGTTGCCTTGTTGGTTGCACTTATCTTGTCAAGAACGAATGGCCGAGGTGACTTCTCCTCCTGCCTCGTCGATGTGCCTTATGTCATTGACTCGATATCAATAATGGCTCAGGAGCAGATGATGTAGTAATAATAGGTACGCTGGCAATTAAAGTACTTACTTGTCCGGAATTTCATACCAAAACGGTAAGCATTCAAATAATAGAATAGGAAGGAGCGACCCTAAGATCTTCAGTGTGCAGATTCTTTGCTGCCGACTGATCAATCTGCATTATGGCATCCTGTAATATGCTATTTTCCCCCTCTTGTTGATTGTTACATCTTCTAGCTGAATGAACCTCAGCAGTACGGAAATTCTGCTAACATGCGGATAAATTCCGGAATTATTGTATCGAAAAGCCGTGAAGGACCACTTGACAGTGAGAGCGAGGGCACAATAACAGAACACCAAGAAATACTTGGCAAATCAGCCAAGTGGCTGGAATCCTCGAAATGAGTAGCTTGTATGAAGTTGCTGAGGCCATTGTACTCGATCCAAATGATATTCCGAAGGATATTTGCCCAAAATATAACTGTGATGAGAACCATTACATAAGGTTGAATCGCTGGACCCGTGAAAGGATTTCGATTATGAACTTGCACAGGTATTCATATGTTTTAATACACATCACAAGATAGTCATATGAGATACAGTTTCCGTGTACATTCGTCACCTTACTAACAGAAATCCCAAGTCCGGATTGACAACAAACTAGGACTGGGGATTAGCAAAATACCACCAATAAGCTCCCTGCAATTTGCTCCCCTCGATGTAATTCCTCTTGTTAAGTTTT
The DNA here is from genome assembly GCF_014898295.1 of Botrytis byssoidea. Taxonomy (NCBI): domain Eukaryota; kingdom Fungi; phylum Ascomycota; class Leotiomycetes; order Helotiales; family Sclerotiniaceae; genus Botrytis; species Botrytis byssoidea. Next base: position 192,240 of record NW_024065846.1, read on the forward strand.
TCATTGGGACCATGAGCTCCATCATCTGACATCCCTACTGGCAATAGCATGATACTCTTTTCCCCCAATGCCTTCTGTAAATCAAGTGTTACTCCGATACTACGAATTCATTATACCGTTAGCCAAAAGATTCTACACAGAGATCCGAGATACCACAACCAGAAAAATAGTATAAACTAACCTTCCACCCTCCCTCGTCAAATCAGGTTCAGTGTGATAAACTTTCTGCGTAGCCGCCTTTCCAGCCTTATAATTTGCATCATCAGGCGAAGCAAGCCAATATGGAGCTGTTTCCCCAAACTGTTTCGCTGTGCATGTATTTTTGCTTCCAAGCTTTTCAAACTCTTGGTAGAGATAGTTGATGGTGAGATCGGAGACGGTTTTCTGATCCATGGATGGCACGGTGCGGATGGAAAATTTGGCGGTTACTTTGGGGTAGATGGCGGTGGTTTGATCGGGGCTAGAATCTGCGCCTGCGATACCGTGCTAGAATTGGGGGTTTTGGTTATTTTCTAGTACGGAAGGAGTTGAAAAACAAAAATTGTATAGAAAAGCTGAAAATTGCGGTAGATGAAATATTTGAGATAGTGGAGAGTGTTGGAAATGGAAAAGTGCAAAATAGAAGAAATGGTTGAACTTACGATGGTGAGAGACGGATACCTAAACCTATGCATGAGGGTCTCCTTAGGATCGTTGTAAATATTCGCGTCGCTACCAATAGTCTGTTGAAAATCCTGTGTCGAAAACTCTATCGTAGCATATTCCTCCACCTCTTCCTTAGACACATCATCAACAAGTTCATTAATCCCCGGAATCAAGATTCTGCCTTGAGAATCCACAAGTTTCGAAAGAAGAATCACTAGATCCGTCATGGGTTCATAGACGCAACCTCCAAACATTCCACTATGGAGTTGCACGCCTGCGTGTTCCACCGTGAGGTTAAAGTAATTGATACCGCGGAGTCCATATGTGAGACATGGTTTCTTGGTCGTAAGCCAATAATTGTCAGAAATGCATGCAGCATCGACATGTTCGAAGAGCGCGCGGTTAGCGATTGCAAATTCTGCGAATCCGGTGGATCCAGATTCTTCCATGCCTTCGAAACAGAATATGAGATTCACGGGGACATCGACTTTGGCTTCCTGGTAGGCTTGGAGTGCGTTGAGCCAGCCGAGCACGGGTCCTTTGTCGTCAGTAGCTCCTCGTCCGTAGAGTTTTTTGTCGGGATCTTCGCCTTTTTCTGTGATGGTCCAGGGGTCGGTATCCCACTTCAAGATTAGATGATCAGTACTATTCATCAAAGAAGGATGTGAAGAGATATTGAAAGTGAAGAGTCGAAGTTTTATCAGTAAACATGAATAGTCGTTTCATAAAGCATCGCCCAAAAAAATCGAAGGTCGAAGATAGAGAACTTAATAAAAAAATCTAACTTACCCCTTCTCCAGGAGGCTGAACATCATAATGGCCATAGATCAAAATAGTTTTCTTCTTACTCTCATACACTTTTGGATATTTAGCAATAATAACATCCGGCAACTGAAGTTCTGTTTCCGGCTCTTTTCCCAACGAGTGGCGATCCACAGATGCATTCAACTTCGTGAGTTGATCTGCCAGAAAATCTGTCATCTGATGCGTGTCAGAGTACAAGCTTGCAAGATCTCCAAGTAGCAAGAGAAGATATACTTACAGCAACTACATGTTTGCGTCCCTCATCCGTTCGCTCAGAAGAGATGGATGGGATTTTGATCGCGGGTACGAGTCCTGGATTATAGTTAGAATATCTGGTATCTCATTATATGCAGACTTTCTCTTTCGACTCACGATCATGGATAATGTTGAAATTGGGAGCTGTAGCAGTAGCAAGCTCGTCAATCCTATATTAAGCACGAAGTATTCAGTGATTAGCAACAGGTTCGAGAGTTCCTATCCCGTAGATCCAAATACATACTTCTTGAAAACAAGCTCCAACTTATCGGTAGCCATGGTCAACTGCAAAGTATGAATCTACAATTATTAGTAAGAGATGAGATATCTGAAAAAAAGAGCAAAGTATATACCACACTATAGGAATCTCAAACCCCAATAACAAGCTTTTCAGTCTTCAAAACGACACCCACACTTGGGCAAAACACAAATGCAAAAGACAATAATACTTAGGCCGAACTATTAATGAACGATATACACAATCTTGTCATCATTCCACAGCCAATCCTCTCACAAGAGTCACACCCCTGTATGTATGTATCTCTTTACCCCAAAGGACTACCACTGAAGTGCTACTTTCAATCCCACAAAACAGCTCCAGCGAGTACAAATCCCCTCAACGTTATCCCACCACCCGAGTACCACTCCACTGACAACACATCTCCCAAGTATTACCTCCAGAATTGCGGGGAACTCTTCACGAATCACTCATCACATGTCGCACATCGCACTTGCAACATGTAGATGCACTCTCATCACGTCGTAGCACAGTAGCGTAACACCCAATCAAACTAGCACATATGTCGTGTCCTCAATCTAACCCTCACAATCGCGGGGTTCCCGTTCCACAATCGAATAGCAGTCTCGGTAGACGTATCGAATGCTTGTGGAACTTACGCAATCGTGATACCGTTGTACAGATACCCGTTCTAATTCAGTACACTAGGGCGTTCAACGACGAGCTGAAATCTGGGGATGTGAATGGTCATGTATGTGTGTACATGAGAGGGAGTTATTATTGCAGATCAGCTTGAGCGAGTGCTTTGAATGCGGTTTGATGCAGTCTCATAAGTAATTAGCCATGTAAAATTATTCTTGCATGTTGGTGAATCTACAGAAGATGCGCAGGAGAGTGCATTGCTGTCACCCAACATGAGGGCTCCGCAAATCGGGGTCTCATGACGAAATCTTATGAAGGAAGAAGTGTCTATAGATCTTTTGAAAGGGGTATAGAAAGATTCATGGATTGATTGTACACAGACAAGCTTGGAAATACGATACTGGATGGGTGAGGTCTAGTCATGACTCGAATATCGCACAGGAACATCTACAGGATAGCTGATCTTTTGGCAACTTCACCCTGACTCAAGTCTCCAAAACTGGACATGAATACGAATTTGATTTGCTTAAGTAAGTGAACTAACAAACGCTCAAGAAATTCCCCAAATTTCCACCCTTCAATATCTAGGATAATCCGCGCCCGCTATTTGCCTAGCAAAATACTCATTCTTTGCATTCTGCGCCTCGATAAAATCATGAATATACTGCGTGGAAACTTTTGCCATCCTCTCTGGCAGATTATTTTTCCCCAAAATAGGCTGTCCCAGGTTTTCCCAAAAAGGTATTGCGCCCTCCCAATGCTGCGTGCAGAGAACCTTATTCTCGAAATCACTTTGGACTTCCAGACCCAGAATCTTAGGCACCGAATGCGTGTGTGATTTTGCGTATTGGGAGTGATCTTGATGATAGAAACATAATCCAAATCTGTGCCAATTGGCCGAAGATGGTTCCATCAATCAGGAATCTGCAAATTGACAATCTATTTCATGATGCCTTCTCTCTCAATTTTGTTATCCTTGGATACACTCATCAAGCTAGCAGTTCCATTGAGCACGGTATTGGCAAACCAGAAGCCAGTGGCAAATCCTGAGAATCCAAGATAAAGACTATTGACCAGCGCTGACGGGGATATCAGGATCGCCCTTTTCAATCACCTTGGGACGACCTAGAGCAGGTTCTTGTACACGGCCATGCACATGCAAGGCTTCTGGGTTATCGTTGCATGTGAAGAGCTTGCCGACGAGATAACAGACAGTTGGGTACGCGGAGTCTTTCGTAAGAAATTATGCGTGCAAAATGTGCTGGCTGTTGATGATCTCTTTGTGAGATTGGCGTCATATTCATCTGAGAGAATAGATGTGATCAGCAATTTTCAAGAGGGTTAGAGCAAAATAGCGGGCATACTACTCCATGCTGTGGCTGGGTTAGCTGTTTATCCGATCATTGCTTCCGTGTTGTAGACTGAAAACGAGATGCAGGGGTTATTTTAGGATGAAAATTTCAGACAGTGGTGACAACTAAGTTGCTGATTGAGAGAAGAAGCTCTAGACCATGACTTAAATTGCCCAAGCTACTTCACTCATATGATGATTTGTGACTGCGGCCTGAGCTTTTTTCACAACAATCTAAAGCAAGAGAAAAGAACCAGAAGTTTGATTTTTCCATCCGATACTCGGATAGGAAGTAGTGGTTTCGCATACGACATCGTAGATACATACTCTCAAAGTCCACACCACATACCTTGCACACTTGTGAGGGCTGATACACCATAGTACATATGACTTAGGTATTAAGCATTGCCACCCCGCATCTCTTCCAATTCATGAGTCTTGGAGATATAATATTCACCTGACAAACATAGCACCAAAACCAACAATACACAACCTCAAACGTCGTATGATTCCGTTACCTCTAGTTCTCGGGTGTCCAAACAAGCTCAAAGTTGGGCACTCACTTTGTACACTGCACAACCCAGAGACCGGAAATTCTCTTCGATTCAGATACCTGCATCATGATGAGCCGTGTGGACGGAGCATTCTCATCTCTGTATAGACAGCAACAACACAACATGACTAGCCGACTATCGGTTCCAAATCTATCCGCTGAAGATTTCTGCACAAAGACCGATTGAATGACATGCATATATCGTATTACCGCTTCATCCCGGCCCCAAGAAATTGATTTGTCGTTCCTGCAAATCTTCAGCAGTTAAAATACATTACCCCGCCGCATCGAGTTTCTTATTAAGAGTTAGTGTAGCCCGATTCATGTTAGACGAGCGTGCTACATCAAAGCTGATATGCACCGATACCAATACAGAATAATTGATGACGCGAGATCAACGCAGGCGATTAAGGTTAAATGCGGATACGTCAGAACTTTTCCCCGCATGCCACTTTGGTCTCTCGATTTCTCTTCTTTTTAGTGTACTCGTAACGCTACAGATACGATTGGCTAGTAGAAGTGGTTTGTCAGTGTTAATATAATGAGCGTTAGGCTGATGCGGGTGCTACCGCTTTTAGTGTTGGGGTTGTGACGCTGTGTTCTAGTGTCTGATCAACAGCGCTCGTGCTCCCAGAAAGTATGCAGCTTCGAGGCTAATGAAAATTAGACACGCCCAAAACCACAACATTTTCAAAATTCTTCTTTAAAACAATTTATCAATATTTTAGATCGTGAAATGTATATAAGTACTGCTATGCTTATACCATGTAATCATCTTGTCTTTGTGGCCTTCATAGCGTTATTTGATATTGTTATTTGTTTCCAAAATAACAGTATCTCGAAAATTGTTCTAACTTTAGCGAGTGTAGTGTGCCGGATATTCGGTCCAGTGCATCAAATTAGTACACTTGTAGTTTACCATCTCGTGATATGTATCTCTAGCTTCAGAGATGCATATCTTCTGGCAGCACGAGTAGAAGACAGGTTGAATTTCGGTGGGTAAAAGACTTGTTCTTGTTCAAAAAAAGATAGCACGAAGGAAGATCCCTTATAAGCCACTTGGCCAGCGAGTTTTACTGTAACTTCTCCCCTTTGTTTTACCCAATCTCTCTGAGATCTATACCTAAATACATATCTCAGCCAACACTAAAGCTGCTAATATTGTTGCCCTGCAATGCTTGCCCAAACGAGAATTTCAGCCAGCACTAAAGTTCCTGCTATCTGCGTTCTGCAATGACTCGCTACAGAGCAGAAAACCCGATGACATTTCAGATCATTCACATCGCTACCCCGAAAGAGCAAGGCTTCCCACCATCCACTCACTACCAGCAACAACGATGTAACAATCTCACCCAACCCGACGACAAGAGTGGCTACAAGAACTTCAGAACACCCATAGCTATCTCACGACATATGACTCAGTGCAATGAATGTGCGAGTGTGATGTGATGAACAAGTCTTGAAACTCCACAAACCCCTCATTCCTATTCCACGCACTCGCATCGTTACGATCGATCACCGTGTAACACGACTATTACGTACCGTATTGTGCAGACCTCGCTCCAGTCTCCCAATCTTCAGCCCGCCTCCAACATATCCTCTCTACGCAAGCATATGCACTCATGCGTGTTCAAGTGCAACGAGAGAGAAACTGCGTCATGGGTCGTCACTATCGACTGACGAAGAATACATAAAGCGCTGCTGGAACCACGATGGATGCAAACGCCCAGGTCTATAACAACTCCTCAATCCATACAAACATACAAACATACAAACATACATACACACTCGATATTGAGAAGTCTCACTCACCATCTCTCATCCATCCTCGTGAACTCTTAAAATTATCCGCATTCCCATCAACTCCCCCCTCCCCCCACCATGCCCACCTACGCCCCCATCGTAACCGAGCTACGCGACGAGCTCCTCCGCGAAGTCGACGATCTCGACACAGCCGTGCGCAACGCCCTGGCCCACGACATCCCAGACATGAAAACCTACGGCATCACCTCGGGCAAAGGCTTTCTCGATTTCGCAGACTGGTTGGTGCGCGGCTGGATCCCCACCGAGAGCACCAACGGCCGCGACATCTACTACATCCTCTGCATGTTCTATTTCGTGCTGGCCCAAGAGCCCTTCGGCGTGCGTCAGACGTCCATCCTGCCCAAGAATGTGAACAAGCCGCTCACCCCGCTCTCGGACTGGCTGGTGCGATATGCCAAGGAGATTGGGAAGTTTATGGACAAGCCCGAGTCATGGAATGAGACTTCCTTGACCAGCTACCGAAATTCTCCTCAATTCCGTGTGTTCGAAGCTGAAGACCCAAAGAATTGGAAGACTTTCAATCAATTCTTCCACCGCAAGCTTAAGGAACCTCGTGAAATTACCTCACCAGAAGATGATCGCATCATCACCTTCCCTGCCGATTCCACTTTTGCCGGTGCCTTTTCCATCACCGACGAGTCCGAGGTAGTACTCAAGAATCTCCCATGGAAAGTATCACACTTGCTCGGAAAATACGGGAAAGAGATAGTTCCAAATTCCGACGGCAAAACTACATACGGAGAATTGTTCCAAGAAGGAATTTGGACACATTCTTTTCTCAACACCTTTGATTATCATCGACAGCACGCTCCCATCTCTGGAACCGTGGAGGTCATCGATGTGATTGAAGGTGCTGCCTATCTAGAGGTACTCATTGAGACAGACAAGAAAGCTGGAGGACACAATTACCTTGCACCTCGACGTCGCATTTCCCCTTGTATGAAGAAGCGAGAGACCAATGGAGTCACCACACTTGACGCTCCTGATTCACCCGGCTACCAATTCTTGCAGACCCGTGGAATCCTCATTATCAATAATGAAAATTTGGGACGAGTAGCTGTCATGCCTATCGGTATGGCGATTGTCTCCTCAGTCAACATGAACATGGACTTAAAGGGCAAGAAGATCAAGAAAGGAGATGAGATTTCGCATTTTGCTTTCGGAGGATCGGATTGCGTCATGATGTTTGAGCAAAAGGCCAGAGTTTCTAATTTCCCGGATATGGAGGCTGGCGAGCATTTCTATTATGGCGAGAAACTCTGCAAGGCTCATTACAAATAGAATGTTCCACTTCACCTTAAGAATGATATTGCCGTTGGTCAAAAGATGGAGCACCGTCTCGAGTTTGTTGTTATTCCTTTAATGTTTGAATCGGTAGTTACGGTATCCACTTATCTTAGCCAGTTTAATACTTCAAATGTTGAACTGGTCATCATTACGCTTCCCTTTGACCCTGTGAAGATACGATTTTGCAGAAAGATGCGAACAGTAACATTGAAATGTATTAGCGATGAAAAGTCTCTGCTAGATTCACTATCAACTTTCCTACTACTTCAAAGTATAAGCCCTGGCACTACAAGTAGATCTTCTTCACATGAAGCCCACAGAGATCCAAAGAGTTTACGGATCCACAAAGATCCTATATTCCCAAGTTCCAAAATTCTACACGCAGCATACTATACATATTCCACATAAATAGCATGTGCATCCCTTCATCATATAATCATAACCAAACGATCGAATTCTCTTATGACCGAGAGCAAAATACTACGTCATCAATCCACCTTCGCGACCACTTGGAAGTTTTCCATTCGATTGAACAGACGGAAATCCATTGATGTCTGTTCCCTCTTCGTCTCACTTTCCGTCGATGTATTACACAAAGACGTGAAATCTTGGCGGAGGTTTGAAGATGATTGTTTTCATGAACTTTCGTGATTTCATTAACATTATCATTGATCTATAGTCTATGCCATCATGCTATGTAAGAAAATTACTCCAGTATCTTCGACAGAAAAAAACTGATTTTCTCCACCAGCTGCCTAGCAGCCTTGGAATTTCTCCAAAAGTGCTCTCCATTAGCGATCTCTTCGTACCTGAAAACTGCTCCGTTCGCAGATCCTTTACTCTTACATAAACTCAACAATTTTTCAGTCCAGCCTGGAAAGTGAAAGTCAGTGCCCGTTGATTCAATTTTTTCATAGCCATTGGCTTTGACTCACGCTCGACAGTTTTAACTTGGACGAAAAGATCACCGGTCCCATAGACAACCAAAGTAGGGTCAATTATAAACTTGACGTTGTTATCCACTTTATGGCTTTGCTTTCCGAAAAGCGAAGTCAATCTAAAGCTCCCGATGCTGGCCAAATTGTTGATCATGCCATCAGGAGGTAAAGGGGAAATGAGTAGATAAGCAACTTTGAAATCACTTCCAAGAATTTTCATGATATTGGCATCTCCCCTATCACGAGAAAGCCTCTCTGGAATTCCCAGATTTATAACACTATCTTCGCCCTGATCAATCGACGAAGGCTGGCTTTCTTCTCTCCTTGGCGACCCGTGATGAACAATAGACTTGAACTTATCCATGCTCTTCCTGACTTTCATCGGTGCATCCACAGAAAATGATCGTCTCATTCCAGAACCATGCATATCATGGCTAGCTCTTCTGATATCTTCATCGCCGCCCATTCTGACCCCTGAGCTAGATAATCGAGTTTTGTGATCTATCATTTGTTCTCCTGATTGAAGACTACGACCTCTCCGATGACCTCCAGCTCGAAGCAATGAATATGTAGCTTCGATCATTTCATTCTGTTGAGTGGCTAAGAATCGTGCTCGAGATCTTATGTCTGCGTATGGACTGCCAGAGGCTGGTTGCTGGAAAGGAGCTAGCATTCCAAGAAGGCTCGGCTCGAGGTTTATAGTGATAAGCGATCCATATGAGTAGCCGGCAAGTAGTAATAGAGGTTGCGCATCATTGCTCTCAATGCCTGATCCTGCGGAGGTATATCTGCCTGGAAGGCCATCATTCGTAGGCTGCATTAAGCGTTCTGATGGGACAGGAGCGAGGGTGTGAAGTTGGGGTTCGGAATGTGCAAACGACGGGGGCCTAGAAGAATATGGCACAGAAAGGTGATGTAAATAGGTTACAATGAATCCGAGAAATGATATATAATCCTTTTGTTCGGGCAAGGAGGACCATGAAGTGTGCCCCTTTGAGGAGCCCGCACCACTGGATATAGTAAGTGAGTCTGATGTTCAAACATATGATGATAGGTGGGTAGTTATATGTACCGAAAATTGAAAGTTCCCACAATGAACCCATCATTCAAAATGGTAGAAGCAATCAAACCGACAACCACATCATCATAACTTCCCCCCAATGGAGCGTAAGGATGCGCAACAATAGCAGCTTTCTTTCTCCATGGCAAAGCCTGCGAGATAGAATTGGGTGCCAGACTCGACGGATGGTAGATACGACACTCGAGATTCAGATTGTCGTGGACAGAAGGAATTGTGAAGCTCAAAGTAGGTGGTGGTAGCATAACGATTATGTTTCCTGAGGATGAATAATCTCATCCCAGGAGTAAATTCAGTAGAATTGCTGTTGGCATAATGAAGTAAACTTCTCTGGAGTACTATGACATCAATGCCAATTTCCTGTGGTGATGATTGAAGTCGAAGAGTATATGTTCAAATTGTGATGGATTCGAGATTGAATGATGAACATGATGAGGTGGAATAGCTTAAGGCTGTTGTGCCCCCACTAGCCTGTAGATCTCCCGGATGTAGCCCATAAAGAATCGCTAACCACCAGTACCTAGGGATTCAATGACGGGACGATTCCCTGGTGAAGTAAAGTTGCATATAATTAATAGGCATGTACAAGATCTGCATTAAAAAGATGGAAAGCCATTAATACCAGTCAATCCAGAGCCCCAATTGACCTTTCACATGTGAATTCTATTTCGAAATAGCTTTCTGTCGATTACAAGACAAAACCATATATGGTAGGGCTGAGCTGGATTGACTTGATAGAGGCTTTTAAGTCTTACATATAACGAGTTAGACAGACCACATCCGTTTACTGGGGGCTTTTTATGTTCTTGTAAAAGGATAGGAAAGTAGAAGCCAAGGGGTCAAGAGATCTTGGAGATCTGATAAGAATAGAAAGACACAGATGGGAGACTGTTGTGTGAAGAAGATCTAGGCAAAGAGGGGCAGAGAAGGATGAAGTTAAAGTCTAGTAGGAAAACTCGATTTCGGGTCTTTTCGGCTGGCCCTTCGGAACATGGGGTATCAAGATGTGGAGATGCCCTCTGAAGAAAAATATACATAGTTGGCAATACATCTTCTATATCTGGCTACATTTTCATTTTCTTCCTTTGCCTGCAAAAGTATCCTAACTCATAGAGAAGAGAGTACCTCCCGTCACCCTTAACCATATCGTCGTTATACCGCCACCTTCAAGCAGACATGTCCACACAAAAACGCCCAAAACTCCATGGGATCTTGACCCCTATCGATCGTTTTCCAAATCGCAAGGTATCTGCCGTGAATTCATTTCCTCCCCGCATCTGAGATGCATATACTCTTTTTCACACATCCGCATCAAAGGCCCCAATCATCTCTTTCTCTCGAAGAAGCCGGAAGACCCTGCAAAGGCTACCGATGTATCCATAACCCATTCACCAACTCCAAGATATTTCTCGATCCAACCGTTGATTTCTTTGTTTTCGGTGACATCTTTCTTAAGGCTGGGTCTAGAGTCCCGAAGGATGGGAATTGTTAGCCTTCTACACCGCCAGATCATGAAACCCAAAATTTTGCATCTGTAGTACTAGTTGATCGTTTCGCAACATGGTCGCAAAGGAAGGTATAGGGGTGAACACACGTCAAGCCAGTTGATCTCTTCATACCAGCCAAGAATGCTGAGACTATATCAAGAACGGTCAGTACATTTTCGAACTTTTTGCTCCAAGGAGAATCGGGAGGGGATAGTTACATAGGACAGCATCAAATGCATAGTGAGTAAGTCTTCCAAGCTTCCCCGCGAGTCCAAATGTCAGTAAATTGAGGAAGAACTGAGCTGATTAGGTTCCCAAGTTCTGAAAGACCTGCAAGCTTAGGGGGAGGCAACTAATTACCATATTTATGACTTGAAGGGCGAAATTTATACGCTTTCTAAGATAACAGTATGGAAAAGGTAATGTGAATTATCCGGAGCCCGACAAACGTTTGATGCGCAAAAGGTTGGGTTATGATTTGCTTGTTTTAGATTCCAAGGTTGTTACGACGTGAGCTGACTTTTGAGATTGGGATAATAGGTAGTCTCGGATATATTCACCGACGAGAGATCAGATCAGATTCAGAACCTTAGGATAAGAAACTAAGGAGCTAAGCCAAGATAGTTGTTGCCTTTAATCTTAGGCACTCGGGCCGAATCTCGGAAGTTCGAACTTTGAGCGGACACGGTCGATAGACTACTATGGATGATGGATGATGGATGATGGATGATGGAGTACTCCGTAGAGCATCCTGCGTCCAGGCGCCCAAGTGGGTTCCTGTTACATTTTAGTCTTTTAATTTTTGGCATTCAGGACCGAAAGAATGGCCGATACTACCTAGTAGTACTTACTTATTAGCACTTAGGTATTCAATTTTCTAGAGCTCCGTCAAAGCTAAGATCTTCGCTAGGACTCCATTAGGACTAACGCACATCGCTATCTGCTATCGGACCTGAGTTAAGCCAGTCTCGAGCCATTCTCAGCATCCAAAGAAGCAAAGAATGCCCAGACAACAAAACACGCATTTCACCAAATGGCACCCCAAGATATTTTGTTTCATTCGGGGTAAGGGATCTATATACCGTGGTCCCTACCTGTACCATCCAAGACTTGTCATTGCATGAGAGAAAGTATGCGAAGAGTATAGGAACTTTGGATACGGAGTAGGTAGATGGGTGTGTGGAAGAGGGAAGAGGGAAGAGGGAAGAGGGAAGAGGGAAGAGGGAAGAGGGAAGAGGGAAGAGGGAAGAGGGAAGAGGATTGTTACTTGTTCATGCACACACACCTATATATATCTACACATGAGTATATATCTACTAGGCACCTAGATACACATCAGTGAAAAGAGAGGTAAGAGAGGTAAGAGAGGTAAGAGAGGTAAGAGAGGTAAGAGAAATAAATACCGGCAAAGGGTACTATGTAGGTAGCTACATGTAAGCAGTTCTTGTCAATCATTATCAATTGTTTTATCGTTTGCTGCGTAATTCACTCGAAACAATTGCATGGCCAGCCAAATAGCTCCCATACCTCCCAAGACCCCAGGGACATCGATACCTAAAAGATATTTGACATAGAAATTCAAAATTCACTATCACGGACCTACCGGCCGGTATCTCGCTGGACCCTTCACGCCAATGTCACCTCAAACATATTGATGTGGGGTTTCACACCAGGCAAATCTGCGAAGTGGGATATGGATACACATAGTAGTGGGTGAGATGGCTAGCTTGGAGATGAGGGGGAGTCGATTAGATTTTTTCCAAAAAAAAAAAGGAACATTTCCCCTCCTCTCCCCTCCAAGCTCCTTCAACCATAAAAGCTTCCCAACACAACCACAAGGTCTTTAGATTATATTCTATTCGTTCTTGTTCGTCTTCCTCTTCCTCTTCAATCCAACTCAACATCTGGTCAACTGGTAAGTTTATCATTTTATTTCCCCTTCTCCTTCCCTTTGTATATCATTAATATACTTCGGTGCATTGGTGGCCCCTTGTGCTTTGTATTGGATCTCAGCTCAACAATTCAAATATTGGCATTCTTGGACTGTTTTATCGTTGTCCGTGTCTTTTAATCCAGCCAACAGATTGGCAGAAACACGGCACAACATCAAACTAATAATACACTTCCTTTTCCTTTTGCTGCATATTTCAATACTTTTGTTTCTCATTCAACCTTTTTTCTACATTTTCCTAATTCGATTGCTCACATTTAAACTGACGAATTGGAAAGAAAAAGGCTTTTTAACAGTTGCACTTACCCCCACCACCTCGATTTCTACCTACATATTCCTCTTCCTCAACCTGCCTCTTGATAATTTTACAAAATGGCCACCGCAATGGATCACTTAGTTACTGGAACCTCCAAGATTGCTTGGTTGGCAAATCTCAACACTGAGTTCAAGCCTACCAAGAACTATCGCCGTACTTCTATCATCTGTACTATCGGTCCTAAAACCAACTCGGTCGAAGCTCTCAACAAGCTCCGTGTCGCTGGTCTCAATGTTGTCCGCATGAACTTTTCCCACGGTTCATACGAATACCATCAATCCGTTATTGACAATGCCCGTGAAGCCGAGAAGGTTCAACCAGGACGTCAACTCGCCATCGCTCTAGATACCAAGGGTCCAGAGATCAGAACTGGTAACACAGTTGGTGATGCCGATATCCCTATCTCTGCTGGATCAGAGATCAACATTACAACCGATGACAAGTATGCCACTGCTTGTGATGAGAAGAACATGTACGTACCATTCACAACAAACAAATTATCATTAAAGCATTCCATACTAATCTCTTACGACCCTTTTCAGGTACGTTGACTACAAGAACATCACCAAGGTCATCGAACCAGGACGCATCATCTATGTTGATGACGGTGTCCTTGCTTTCGATGTTTTGGAGATTGTTGACGACAAGACCATCCGTTGCCGCGCAAGAAACAACGGAAAGATCTCTTCCAAGAAGGGTGTCAACCTCCCAAACACTGATGTCGATCTTCCAGCTTTGTCTGAGAAGGATCAAGCCGATTTGAGATTTGGTGTCAAGAACAACGTCGACATGGTCTTTGCCTCGTTCATCCGTCGTGGTGAGGATATCAAGTCAATCCGTAAGGTTCTCGGTGAAGATGGAAAGCACATTCAAATCATTGCCAAGATTGAGAACAGACAAGGTCTTAACAACTTCCCTGAGATCTTGAAGGAGACTGATGGTGTCATGGTTGCTCGTGGTGATTTGGGTATCGAGATCCCAGCAGCTGAGGTTTTCGCTGCTCAAAAGAAGATGATTGCAATGTGCAACATGGCTGGTAAGCCAGTCATCTGTGCTACCCAAATGCTCGAGTCCATGATCTACAACCCAAGACCAACTCGTGCTGAAATCAGTGACGTTGGTAACGCTGTTACTGATGGTGCTGACTGTGTCATGTTGTCTGGAGAGACTGCTAAGGGAAGCTATCCTAACGAGGCTGTTACCGAGATGCACGAAACTTGTTTGAAGGCTGAGAACTCCATCGCGTACGTTTCTCACTTCGAGGAGCTTTGCAACCTTACCGAACGACCAGTCAGCGTTGTCGAATCATGTGCCATGGCAGCAGTCCGCGCCAGTTTGGACATCAATGCAGGTGCTATCATCGTTTTGTCCACCAGCGGAGACAGCGCACGTCTTCTCTCCAAGTACAGACCAGTCTGCCCTATCTTCATGGTTACCCGAAATGCCAGTGCATCCAGATACGGTCACTTGTATCGTGGTGTCTATCCTTTCCACTTTGCTGAGAAGAAGCCAGACTTTTCCAAGGTTAACTGGCAAGAGGATGTCGACCGAAGAATCAAGTGGGGTATTGCTGAGGCTCTCAAGCTTAAGGTATTGGCTCAAGGTGAGAGTGTCGTCGTTGTCCAAGGATGGAAGGGTGGTATGGGTAACACCAACACGTAAGTTTCGATCATGCCAAATTCATTCTGGATCTTTGCTAATTCATGTTTCTAGTCTCCGTGTTATCAAGGCTGAGCCAGAGAACCTTGGTTTAGAGCAAATCTAAATAGCAAGGGACCAACTTGAAATAATACCATCATGAACTTTAGTTCATCTATAAGAACGATATACCCGAACCTCACCTCGCATCGAACCAAGCTTCGATGCTTTATACGGCCTCTCGAGTTCGTACCGTAATTAGTTTTACCATTCTTTCATACTTAAAATGGTTATGATAATGAAGAACAAACAAACCAGAAGGTCACGGAATTGGGTGCAAATGTACAGAATGTACTGCCTTGTTTATAGACGAATACCAAATGCTTTACCGCCTGAAAATGTGATTTTTATGATATTCTCTATCCTTAGTCCGAGAAGAGTGATGCTTTGATAACGAGTTATCCCCACTCCTTTTGAACTTTCTTCGAAGCTATGTGATGTTTGGGTTTCAAAATACAAACGAGCGCGACGATCTAATACAAGTTGGATTTGTATAATACTCTTGAAATTTCCACACTTGAACTTGCTTGTAAAAAAGCGCTGACACAGTTGAAAATTATGGCCTTGTTGACGTTCAGCCTCGTCTTCGTGCACGTCCTTCACGAGGCTGATCTCCACATCTTGTGCCTGTCGCATGTGATAGAAGCCACTGCTACTTGTCTAGATATTATATACTCAATGATTCGAACTGGCCATCCTGCTTATCCAGCTTGATTCACATTTATGCATGTGCTCATATCATTTAAGATAGTGTACTGCGACTTTGACTAAGTACCTAGTTGTAGCTATTCCAATTCTACTACTTTTCCCATTCTAATACTCTTGCATTTCTCTGTTCGAAGCCAGCTTGTACCTACGGCTCTCACAATCGATTTCATCACATCACAGCAGTAGTAGCGAACATCTGTTAGACCTATTAGATATCTCCTAGACGAGTCTCTAACCTTTAATGAAGTTACAAATCCTCATAATATCAAAGCATCAAATATAAACAAAAGAAAGGCCTCGAATCTCGAAAACGAAATGTCCCACTCCCGTAACTCGTTCTTCAGCAACTCTTCAGGAACAAATGATCAAAATCATCCTCTTCTATCAAGCGTATACGACCCGCATAATGATGTTCATCTGCGAGACCTCTCTTCCCCTTCAGCATCGAGAGCTACACCGAGTCCACCGCCAGAATTCTATAGGGGTCTGAGGTCACCTACCAGTGCGAGTGCGAGAACGCTTTCTCCAAGACCAATCTCCGAATCGGGATCTGCGAGTAAATTCAAAGGGGATGGGAAGGCGAAGGGAAGAAGAATTCAATTTGCTGCTCCTCCGCCGCCGATTGTAGGGAGTGTCGCTGGGTTGGGCAATATTGGAAGGAGTTTAGATGGAAGCGGAAGTCCTCTTTTGAGAGGGAACGTGGTTCGTGAAGGAAGGGGAGTTGGAATATTGAAGAGTGTGGGGAGTGCTGTGGGAAGCTCGGCACAAAATGACAGTCT
Organism: Botrytis byssoidea; assembly: GCF_014898295.1. Taxonomy (NCBI): domain Eukaryota; kingdom Fungi; phylum Ascomycota; class Leotiomycetes; order Helotiales; family Sclerotiniaceae; genus Botrytis; species Botrytis byssoidea. The sequence goes on from NW_024065846.1 coordinate 208,794, forward strand.
TTTGGGGCTGGAAAGGAGAGAACGGGCTTTGCAGACGGAATTACAAATGTTGCTAGATGCGCAGAGTGAGGGTTTGATGCAGGGATTTGGTGGAGGTGGTAATAGAGAAGAGCACAGTGGAAGTAGCACGCCTACAACAAGGTCATTACAACGGGATAGGGATAGGCAGGGAGGTAGAAGTACAGAAGGAGCTCATATGCGTACAATTCCTGTTCGACAACCAAAAAGGAAGTCGGTCGGACTAAGAGGATCGAGAAAAGGGTTGTTAAGGAACATGGGTCTGTTGGCAGATGTTAAAGTTGAGGAAGGAGAACTGTTAACAGAAGAAGTCAAGAGGAGAGAAATGTGTATTGCAAAGACGAAAGATTGGAAGATCAAGATCGACGAGGTTAAGAGAGAAATTGGCGAATTCGTCTCAGCAGACATAACAAATAATAGAGTCTCTTCACCGAATGCAGAAAGTCATCAATCTCTTCATGCAAGCAAATCCGAAGAAGATCGAGAGATAGCCGAGCTACGGACTGAAGAGCGGGCTGTCGAAAACGAAATCCGAGAGACGGAAGATAGGTTATTACAAATGAAAGCCAGACGAAGCTGGCTGGCAGACCGGATTAATGAAAGAGTCAACCAAAGAGAATCGCGATTGTCTAGTTATCGTGGTGCTTTGAGGGAAGTGGAATCAGAAGTCCAGGAATTCTTGACGAGACCGCCGGCTATGGTATCGATCAGCATGGGGAATGAAGAAGGATTCATGGCACTACCACCTAAACGGCGCACATTAGAAATGGCAGAGGAATGGTGGAGTAAAGAGATCAATTCTTTGCAAGCCCGAAAACTAGAGGTGCAAAAGGAGAAAAAAGCACTAGAAGATGGAGCAAAGCTCTGGGAAGAAACCGTAAGACTAGTTGTGGGCTTTGAGGATGACTTGAGAGAGAATATGAAGGCTGGGAAAGTGGGTGATGTCGAGGGATTAAAGATGCAAATTGGAAAAATGAAGAAGGTGATGGGGAAGTTGATTGAATTGGAAAGGATAGCCAAGAGCAAAGGTTGGAACCTGTTGGTTGTGGCTGTGGGTGCGGAGTTGCAGGCTTTCATACAGGGAAAGGAGATTCTGAGCGAGGCATTGGGGAGTACGGATGGGGTGGCTCAGGATGATGATAGTGCGATTGAAAAGAAGGATGCAGAGAAAGATCATGATGAGAAAAGTATCAATACAGATATGAAATTGAGAAATACTCATTCGGGAGATGGAGAATCAGCGACCGATGATGATGGGTTGAAAGAATTGGAGGCGGAATTCGCGAGGCAGGAGAGAAGGGATGGGGGGATGTTGGGAGAGGAGAGAGTCGGTGGGGATAGAGAGGATGGGGATGTAGATGTAGATGCGGATGTGGAAGAGAGTGATGAGGAAAAACATCTGAGGGAGTTGATGGTGGGGCATAGTAGAGAGGATGAGGAGAATGATACGGATCATGAGGGGTTTTGAGGGGCTTTGCTTTGAGGAAGGGGGGGAGATGAAGATAAAGTTGTAAGAAAGGTAATATGGTTAGGGCTGGGGTTGGGGATGATAGTACTATTGATACCATTTGGGAGGGGAGTTCTTTTATCACGAGATTGCGTACAGCTGATTATGAATGAATGAATGAATGCATGAATTACATGTATATATATGATTACCCTTTTTTTTTCCAAATCACATATCATTCCCTACCTATTCTCCAAGAATTTTTGCAATATACTTGCTTGCACACAAAGAACAGACGAGATGAGATGGCATGATATGATAGGGATGTGTTATACTATATGATATATATTAATCCCATCCCATCCATTCCAATGATCCCATCAAAATTTCTTTAACTTAGGTAATTTATTTTCTTAGAATTGAGAAAGAAATGTAAAAATCCATCCCAATTTCCCATCTCCAATTCCAGAGCTCAGTTCCCGGTTCCCGTCCCATACATAGATAGATACATAGGTACATGCATACATACATACATACATACATACCGCCACCCATCTTATTTCATCCTGTTTCACCTCACCTCACCCCATCCCATCATGCACCGCACACCTCTTCACAGCCCACAACTCCCAAAACTTCCAATGCTGCTTTAAAACGACTTCGCGACCCTGCTCTCCCAAATCCGCCATCGCATACCCATCCGCACACTCACAATTCACATGCTCACGCGTTCCCACCCCCGCTGGGTCCACTCTCCTATTCTGCTCGGCCACGTCCACCCCCCTCTCCTTATTCAACGACGAAGCCGAAGCCGAGGCCGAAGAAGGTAAATGCACCGAACTACTATGATGACTCAACGTGCGATCTCCAATCGCCGTATCCTCGAAATCGACTTCCTCGTCGCTCTCGCCACTCGAGTCGTCGAGATCCATGTCTGCATCGATGGGGTTATTGATATTAGGGTTATTACCCTGATTTCCGGCTCCCATTCCGATTCCGATTCCGCCTACACCTCCAATTCCATGGGCGATTCCATTTGCGCCGCCCCCTACATACCCAATGCCTCTCAAACTGACCCACTTCAATTCCCGCAACTCGCTCCGTAACATCCGCACCACTTCGATCCAGCTACTCCCCTCTTTCAATTTCACGCTTCGAAGTCTCACGCTTCTCAACGTGTATTTATGTCTTCTGAGCAAACCGATAATCTCCTCACTATTCAAATGCCATGCTCCAAACCCTAAGTATCTCAGATTCTCCCAGGTGACATTGTGGAAAACCGCTTCGAGGGGTACATGAGCAAGTGGTCTATTAGACGGGAACCCCACATGAAGACCTTGAATCTGATGAGCCGAAGTAAAGAACGTGTTGAAGAGAGCTGAAAGTTGATACATTTTATCATCCGACGGTTCCTGTATTTGAATTTCTAAACAAGTGAGTCTATTTGCCAGAGTGGATATTGTGTTATGGGAATGTGAATTTAGGAGAAATGGAATACGCGGATTGACGAAACGGGATGAGAAACGTGTTGCGGGGGATTCAGACTCGAGAAATGCATAGCCGAGAGCCCGGGCGGAATGTTCGCATGCGGCTGTCCACTCTAGCGGGTCAAGATCGAGAGATAGAATTGGGTCGGTGATATTGTTGTGATTGTTGTTGTTTTGAGAAAAGGCGATCCAGCGTCTTTCTCGGAGGAAGGAAGACCAATCCATATCTACTCTATCCTGAACTCTCATGAGACGAATCTGTTGAAGATGCTTGAACAATCGAAAGGCACGTAGTAAACTCTGTACATCAATTCTATTATTGATGATGGTAGACTGTTCACGTGCTCGTGATAATACTCGAAAAATAGTGAGCTCATCCTTGCGACTGCGGTCAAGCTTTGTTCGAAGCTGCTTAAGCGACGGTCGAGATCTATCGACTTGACGTGCATTGCCATTTACTTGTTTAAGATTCACTTGTCTCTCGAGTTCAACTGTCGCCGCATGTGTCTCATCGAATAAAATCTGGAGTTGACTTAGACCTTTAAACGGGTTAGCGATTCTTCAAAATGATAGGTAAGACCAGAAGATACCTCGATGGTAAAAGACAGGAATCATGTACGAGAACTTCTTGACATGTTCAGCTAAATGAGGACGCTCTTCAACCAAGAATCGTAACCGATTGAAACCAGCATCGGAGCATCGAATGGAGACACGGGCAAATTGTCTTCCTAATAGCAAACTGTAGAATTTCCTGCATGTACGGCTCTGATAATCTTGTCGTTAGAGATGTAATTGAGGATTAATGACGAATAGGAAGGTCCATACAAGAGTTGTGGTAATATTTGTATCCTCTAAGGATTGTGGTGGCATAGATTGAAAACTCTCTACACTTAGAGAAGCTCTATGATCAATGGGAATCAATTTCCCAGAATTATGAACCAGATATTCAAGGATATTCTCTAGAATTTCGTTCGAGAGTTTGAATATAGGTGCAAGCTTGAATCTAGGTGTTCGCGATTTACATAAAGAATATGCTCTGCGGAATCTCCTCTGCGTCAAGCAGAAGTTGAGCACGTGTGGCGATTGAGTCCATGGATTCCAAGAAGGCGGTCTTTCATTATAATCTTCGTAAAGTAAGTGCAAAAAGATTCGAGAAAGGATATCATCTGGAAGTTTTTCAATAGATTTCAAATCGTCCATCTCGAGGAATACAAATGTGATGACTGGACGAAGAGCACTTTTTTCTAGAATGACTTGTTAGAAGAATTTAATGTAATTCATGCAGTCTTACCTCACATAACGAGCGTATTGTTCTTGAGGTTATTCGGAGAATATGCAAGGATATAACTAGAAATAATGAATGTATATCAGATTGTTACATCATAGTGGGTGAAATTGAGTGCCGGCACTCTATGTATGAAATTCGATCTCAACGTCGAGCAGCCAGGTTTTATGATTTCTGACGTGTCGATGCGTCTCGAGGGATCACTCAAGGGATATTTCAACGGACAAATGTGTGTGGATGGATCTCTCCTCAGATATTTATTAGAATTTTATTGTCATGCAGATATATTGCTTCTTTTGGGTTTGGTTGGTCAGAATGATTTCATGGCCTTGCTGCAGCGGCTTGTGGGTTACCGATCGTTCGGTGCAAATACAATCATGTGATCTTGGATGAAAACCAATCAAGTATGGAAGAATGAATATTCAGAGGGTGCAATTGATATAATTTGATACAGGAAAAGATACAGATTTACTACAAGGATTCGCCCATCCATGGCTGCATGGAATGACAGCGAATCGTAGGTTAGCGGAGTAATGGATCGTCTTAATTATTGTATAGCGAACGAATTACGGGTCAGAACACGATGATTGTGGTCCTCAGGCCCTAGCACGGGTAGGTGTCTAGACAAGATGATAAACTACGATGCAGACAAATTGAATAAACTTATCTAATTTTCCGACATCTCAAATGTTGATGGACAAAAAGTGTGATGCATACGATTAGATGGTTCGTCAGATAAATGAAGTACAAATTAGACCGATAAAAAGAAACAAAAATGTATTAACCAAATGGTTAAAGGGTTAAAAGGGTGGTTCTTGCTTGCTTATTATGCCCATGACCTAGTCTCAAGGCGAAACATGGATCAAAAATTGAGAACGAACGGCTTGCTAATGTAGAATGTAACTGAAGGCAAGTGAATGCAACTCTCAACCATTTCTGTCGAATTTAATACACATTCGATAATAAACCTAGTCCAGTAGAGACGCTGATTTGCTCTTTTTAGTGTGGTAAATCCTTCCACAATTATTGGAAAAAGGCTTGAACTCATTTGAACCTATGCATCTGTGAACCTGTGCATTTGTGAGATAAATATGATTGGATGATGGGCGCTTAATTCAAGAGTCCCCGCATAACTCGACTCAATTCCACCACACGAGGAGAGATGTCTGAAGGACCAGCTTTCATTATATAAATTCTCCGCGATTTGATAAAATAGAGTCGAATGGACGTTCCATCCGGTTGCATAATTGGAAAGCCCCTCGTTAGCATGGTTTATAGGCGTTGCTGAATCATGGAAATGGTACTTTGAGGTCGTAGTCGTGGGCATCGATACCCAGACGCCATTAATGTGTTGAATCAATATTGAGAGCTACGTTCCAGACAAAGTGAAGCAGGAAGAGATGAGACGATAAACCCTGTCGGATGGTGATTCCTGTGCATGAACTCTGTATTTCTGCAAATGACGTGCATATTGTGACGGCGCAGCAGGCTCAATATTGGGTCGAGAAATTCTGCACGGAAGACATCACTCTACAACCTTATTTCCGACAACAGTAGTACTGTATTCATCCTTCTCCTTAATATAGGGCCCGGCCAAGCTGGGCTATCTATGCAGAACGAGGCCTCGCGAGGTACAGTTTTGATTAGAGTGACGATTTCCGGGCGCGATCCGCCATCTGCATTCGTATTGCAGTACTACTGATTTTTGAAGCAAAGTCTGATTTAGGAGTAGCCTCGAGACCAGTTTGCGCATCGAGCACGTCGACTTCATAAACCTCTAGTGCCTTCCAGCCCTTCTCGGCCCTTCTATCGTTTACCGCTTGTCCACCCGATCTAGTTTCTCCCGACACAACGAGTGCAGTAACAGATTCGTCCGTAATAGTTGGCCCATAAGCATCTTGAATTTCAACACACTCGATAGTGATCGAGCAAGTTTTAAGTTTGGTATGTATTGCCCGACCATTTGAAGTTGCCAGTGGAACTGTTTGAATTGCTTCCTCCTGACTGGTCTGCGTGAAAGAAAGAATCGATATGAGGAATTCAACGACGTCATGTTGTCGTTCCTCCCAACTCTGCAAGTGATCGGCGTATTTTTTATTCTTCAGCAATTCGTCCCCTGTGATACCGATAATCAATCTCCGGGAAGGGTCCTGAACGCCGGCGGCTGGTTGTAATAAAAGTGCCGTAGCTGTAAGCAAAAGTTTGTGGCCCGCATGAAGATGATCAAACGTGCCACCAACTGCTACCACCATATGGGAGGCAGAAGAATTCGGTTGTACACACTGTAAAGTATTTTGAATCATGCTTACTCCGCCACTGACCATTTGAAACTCTGCACCTAAAGGAGGACTAATCCTATTTGCGAAATGTAAAAAGTCTCGAAGCAAATTTTGTCCTTTCTCGCCTTGCACTGAAAATATTTTGCTCCATTGGCGTCGAGTACTTGCGAAGAGAGGAAGTCCAACGATGGGACCGCCTGCCAAAACCCCAACACTGGCATCACGCTCAGTATTCTTGTCAGTGGACAAGCGTGTAGGATCATAATCCAACAAAACGATGCGAAAATCTACAGCGCCAGGTAGCTTGGATGTAATATCAATATCTTCCTTGGCACATATAGAACAGATCAAGCTGTATAGACCACCCAGAAGCCTCTCCACCTCATTGTAAATTTGAGATCTTGGTTCCTTCAACCGATGCTTGAAACTTGATGAGGCAAGTGCAATTATAAGCTTGGTACCTGACGATGAAGTTTTAAGACTTGAAAGTACCGCCGATAGTGATGAAGAGTATGCAGCGCTGAGAGTTGCTGGTGTAGCTGGCGCGGGGTGTTGAGGGAGCAAAAGTAGGGATTGTGACATGATCGCCAACTAGGTATCTCGCCGACACACTGAGACACTGAGATAGATTAAATCAATTTAGATCTGATATCAGAATCGAATGGAAATATGAATGCAGGACTGCTCGTATAAGTGAACAACGTAATCGGAAGAGGAATGTTTGTGTGGGTAGCTTGTGAATGCATTCATGAGTTGAATGCAAACAAACAAAATACCTAGGTAAGTCAATTACTCAATTACCGGTACTCACTCCATCAGTCAATACAGGCTTCGAGGGGTAATTTTTAGCCAGTTTTATCAGATGTGATGGATGTATGTTAGGCTCTTGTTGTGTCCACCAATGCCATAAACTTTGGCTGCTAATGGCCTAATCAAATCAAAAGCCCCATCAGCCATGCCACCATAACCTTACAAAGTACATACCTCACTGGGTCCCTCCATACTTTCATACCAATGATATAACTTCCAACCTTAATTCTCCCACTTTCTCATCCCGAAACTCCATCAGATTGGGCAGTCAATCAGTCAGTCAGTCTTAGGATTGTCATTATTGCTATTACTACTACCTACTGGTACTGCCACTTTCGTTGTTGAATGTAGGGGAAGGGAGGAAGCAGCCACTCAATTGTCTAACATTTGACATTGAATAGGTAATTTATTCCCTGCGCCTGCGCCATGCCTTTCGATTCTTTTAATATTCACTCAAACTCTCGTTCGTCATCATCACAACAAAATGCGTTACCAGGAAATTCGACTTCGGGAGGTATATTACAAGCCGCAGCAAATCTAGGTAGTTTTGGTATGCCTTCATTGTCTAGCTCTGCCACAGGACAATCTGCACCACCACCAACAACATATGGTTTACCCCATCCAAATTCTTCCATGACGACCACTTCCAACACCACATCAATGAATCAACAGTCTCAACAATACGAAACACCAAGGCGAGCTCGACACGCCGACGAGCTACATTCAAACATGTCTGCGCAACGAGGTGCTTTATCTCCAAGAGATTACGGTGCAAGTGGTCCACGTATGACTTTAGAGCAAGGCACTCCCGATTCATCCCAATATTCAAATGCAGCACCACTGCCAGGTACTCTTCAACCAGGAAGACCAGGTGTGACTTCGACAAATACAGCCCCTTCTATACCCACGATATCGCAAGATCAATATTCAACCCCCTCACGATCCACAGGCCTTTCGCACAATTACACTCGATCTAGCCCAGCGGCAGGATTTGATAGTCAAGGTTTTGCAACATTTCAAGCAGCCACACCGGGCGGATCTGAGCAAAATACACAAAAATATACACCACAAGGCTCTCAAAGAACTGTATCCAATACTCCTCTCGGGCTTGCAGACATTCGGCCGCGTACCGATTCAACACTTGCCGAAGGCTTACCTGGAGCCAATCCATATTCGTATGATGGCACCAGCGCAACACCTACCAACAGCAATTACCTCGCGCCGTGGGCTCTATATGCATTTGACTGGTGCAAATGGCCAGCGCAAAACAACGATGCCGGGAAGATCGCAATAGGAAGTTATCTAGAAGACGGGCATAACTTTGTAAGTTCATTGATTTCACTTTGAGCCTTGAGCAGATAAATCAGTGCTGACATTAATTAATAGATTCAAATTCTTGATTCCCATATCGTTCCCACCCAGTCTGAATCCTATGTACCTGGAGCCCCAAAATATGGACTTGAATTCACAAAGGTTGCCGAAGCCACACATTCATATCCTGTCACTAGGCTCCTATGGGAACCACCATCATCGCAAAAGCAATCTACGGATCTACTAGCTACTTCGGGTGACCATTTGAGGTTGTGGTCGCTCCCATCTGAAACTCCAGTCGCATCGGCAAACAACACCATCGGAGGTCGTACTTCTAATTCCGGTCGAGACCTACCTCCCAGCAAACTTACGCCACTAGCCTTACTTTCTAATTCAAAAACACCAGAACATACTGCACCTCTGACCTCCTTGGATTGGAACACTGTCTCGCCTAGTTTAATCATTACTTCAAGCATAGATACGACATGCACTATATGGGATATTCCCACATTGACTGCCAAGACACAACTGATTGCACATGACAAAGAAGTCTTCGATGTCAGATTTTGCGCAAACAGCGTGGATGTTTTTGTTAGCTGTGGAGCTGATGGAAGTGTGAGAATGTTCGACCTCCGGAGTCTAGAGCACAGTACCATCATCTATGAGCCAACTACAAAGGATGATAAAGGTACGATTTATGAAGCCAGTGTTAAGCCTTTACTAATTGCACTCATAGATACGAGTCCTGGAGGTGGCAGAATAAGTCCAACTTTAGCCCAGCAAACTATGTCCTATGCACCCCCTTTACTACGACTAGCAGCGTCGCCACATGATACCCATCTACTCGCTACATTCTCACAAGATTCCAACATTATTCGTATTCTGGATGTTAGACAGCCTGGACAAGCACTCCTTGAACTTCAGGGGCATTCCTCATCCATAAACTGCATAGAATGGTCTCCAAATAGGAGAGGTACCCTTGCTTCTGGAGCTGATGATTCTTTGGTTCTTATTTGGGACCTACTGAGTCCAAACAATGCCCCTCTTGTTGGTCCTAGCATGAATGGTGCACCAGTATCTGATAATTCTCGAGGACCCACTGCCAGTTGGCAATGTGATTACGAAGTGGGAAATATCAGTTGGGCACCGCGAAGCAACTTGAATAATAATGAGAACGGCGATTGGCTCGGAGTAAGTGGAGGAAGGGGTATCTGGGGTGTGAAACTGTGATGAATTACGATGAGCTTTCAGGTCGGCTATTAGAAAGGAGCATAGCATTATCGCATGTCAAAGCCTGGAGTTCGGTTTCCTGGAGATTGCATCTACAATATTCGAGTATTCATGATTTTATACTCATCGGAGATTATGTATGATAGGAGTGAGGTGGCTGGTCACTTAAATTTACAATTACGAGTAACTCGTATGGCCAAAACTGAAATTTCAACAGCTAAATGTTCGCCTGATGTTACAATATACACACACGATTGTCCGACATGATTATAACTAAAGCCCTGCATCCTCTACAGCATCCTCAGTTATGAGTAGCCTGACAAGCTCCACTTTGATCAAGAATTTAGATCAACTTCCTTGTCATCAATATGCTTACTTGGCAAGTATCGACTACCTTTCCGCATTGAAACACGGTACCAGGCAACTCAAGTCCATGTATATGAATGGTGGTCCTGCGAAAATTCTGAGATTCTAGTATCTACCACAAGCCCATGAGAATTGTGAGCGTGGGAATAAGCTGAATCCATGAGCTCGCAATGCCGTGTAGTCCCTGGTGATTGGATTCAAGACTGGGAGCAAAAATCATCGATTTTTTATCATAACAGGATGCAGGTCTTGGAGTTGAAAGAAGATTCAAACGCCAGCGTAGATTGGTTGAGAGTATATGGATGAACTGATGGTACATCCTTAGAGATGCAACAAAGAAGGACTGAGATCCCAGTGTGTAAAGAGAGCTTTTTATTGGAATATCGAGTCTTTTTGTATAGTTCAATTCAGGATCAGAGGAAAATAAGTCGGGTGTCAGTGAGATCAGCAGCATAAATTTATAACATCCTATCAACTCAACTTGCACACACAATTTAAGATACAACAATCATCTCTAGGAGAGGTTTCACGAGTTCCCTTCAGTCGGGTTTGAATACCTAGTAGTACCTAAGTCCTCAATAAATAAAGATATAACGATGGGCATAAGAAATTGTTCAATTCATCAGCCAATAACAGTGCTAATTACTTAGTAGAATATCAATAACCTCTTGCATCTACTCCCTCTCTCCTCCCAAAAACGTCAAAATGTAGTTGATTCCCTTTTATTTTATAATCAGGTTTCCCTCGAATAATTCATTCCAATACAATTCTCCACTACAATGAGTTGTATTGAATAAGATTTTGAAAAAGAACTGTACAACCTAAGTCTTCGAGCAGTACACTGGCTCGAGTCTCATTGGCTTAGGTAATTCGGGGTTATGCCTAGATAAGTTAGTCCCACTACTGGTCGGAAGGCTGAGGCCATTTTGAACAAAGGTTAGCTTGCCTTGCCTTATATACTTATCCATTGGCCTTGAGATTTGTCTTTTGAAAAAAATCTACAAATACCTATCATTTCCCTCTTCGAATGCACATTTTCTCCTTTCAACCTTTGTATTAAAATGTCTACCTCGAATTTATTGAATAATTCCTTTGATGAAAGCGACGAAGAGGACGACAATTTCAATCCCCAACCTGCGGATCTTTCAGACAACGAAGATGAAGGAAACAACACAACCAGCGCGCAAAGACAAAACGAAGCTTCGCGTCATCAAGTCGGCGATGACGACGGCTCCGACGATGAAGCAGCCCCATCAAGTGGTAGAAAACACGGGTCGGGTGGTGCTCAAGACGACGATGAAGATGAAGATGATGAAGGCGAGGGAGAAGACATTGGTGGAGGTGCTAATGATGATGACGATGAGGAAGAAGAAGAAGAAGAGGATGACGAGGAGGAAATTACGGTAAGCATTTCTGAGCTGCATGAACAATTCCTGTTCGCCCACAATGCAGTGAGCGACATTTTCTCTAACCGCGAAGCGTAGGGACACCGCCGCAAGCGCCGCAGAGACCGTCGCAATGTTTTCCTTGATGTCGAAGCCGAAGTAGATGAAGATGAGGATGAGAATGAGGATGACGAGGATGAATTGAACGAAATGAATCACACTTTCATTGCAGACACACACCCAGATGATATGGCAGACCTTCCAGATGGTGGTGAGACAGATGACAGGCGTCACCGAGATTTAGATAGAAGACGCGAAATGGAGGCGAGTCTTGATGCGGAAAAGCAAGCAGAGATTCTACGACAACGATATGCGAACAAGGGTCGATCATCAAGAGGCACCGGAGACTCAGCGGTCGTTCCAAAGCGTCTTTTACTTCCTAGTGTTGACGATCCTAGTATTTGGGCCGTACGATGTAAAGAAGGAAAGGAAAGAGAGGCCGTTTTCTCTATTATGAAGCGCATAGAAGAGAGAGCTGGTACCAAAGAGGAACTTGCGATCACTTGCGCTTTTGAACGTGGTGGAACGCAATCTACAATGAAGGGTTTCATTTATGTTGAAGCCCAGCGACAGGCCGATATTTTAACTGCTATGGATGGCCTTATGAATGTCTACCCTCGAACTAAAATGATGCTGGTTGAGATCAAGGAAATGCCAGACCTTCTCAGAGTTACGAAGAGTCCAACTGTAGAGGTTGGAGCCTATGTACGACTTAGGCGCCCAGCGAAATATGCGGGTGATCTTGCGCAAGTTTTGGAAGTCACTGATACCGGTCTCGAACTCCGTGTCAGATATGTACCTCGTCTCGACTATGGTCTTCATGAGGATACTAGTGTAGGAGCGGACGGGAAAAGAAAGCGCCCAGTAGCCGGACCACGTCCACCCCAGAGACTCTTCAGTGAAGCCGAAGCTAAGAAACGACATGCAAAACATCTGCAAGGTCGACCGGATACGAAAACATGGAATTACTTCAATGAAGAATATATTAATGGATATTGCGAGAAGGAGGTCAAAATCCAGGCGCTTATCACTAAAGACGTTAATCCAACCCTCGAAGAAGTCACAAGATTTGCTTCTGGTGCCGAAGATGGAACCGAAAATTTGGATTTAAATGCTCTCGCTGCAAGCTTGAAAGCAAGCACAGCCAATGCCTCTTATTTACCCGGCGACGTCATTGAGGTTTACGAAGGGGAACAAAAGGGTGTTGTTGGTAAAGCAGTTTCTGTCACTGGTGATATTGTCACAATGGCTGTGTCCGAAGGAGCATTAAGGGGTCAAACTATCGAAATTCCTATCAAGGGTCTACGCAAGCGTTTCCGTGAGGGTGATCACGTCAAAGTGATTGGCGGCAGTAGGTTTAGAGATGAAGTTGGTATGGTCGTCAAGATTATTGAGGATCGTGTCACTTTGTTAAGTGATCAAAACAATAATGAAATCACTGTTTTCAGCAAAGATCTTCGGGAAGCAAGCGATTCTGGTGGGAGTGGTGCGTTAGGAAAGTACGAGCTTTGGGATTTAGTTCAACTAGACCCATCTACTGTAGCTTGTATCATCAAAGTTGATCGCGAATCGCTTGTTGTTCTTGACCAGAATGGATCTAATAGGACAGTCATTCCATCTCAGATTTCCAATAAGCTCGAAAAGCGCAGGAACGCGGTGGCGACAGATCGTAACGGTGCTGAGATCAAGATGGAGGATACCGTGAAAGAATTTGGGGGAGAGTCTAGGTCTGGCAGAATTCTACATATTCATCGATCCTATCTCTTCTTGAAGAGTTCCGAACTGAGCGAGAACGCTGGTATATTTGTGGCGCGAACTACCAGCGTCCAAAGTGTCTCTGCCAAGGGAGGACGCATCACTGAAAATGCGGCGTCACCGGATCTTAGCTCTATGAACCCGGCAATGAAGCTCAACCCCAAGAGTAACGGTCAAATGCTTCCACCTAAATCATTTGGTCGTGATAAATCTATCGGACAGACTGTTACAATCCGCAAAGGTCCATACAAGGGATTACTCGGTATTGTTAAAGATACCACAGACACCCATGCAAGAGTAGAATTACACACCAAGAGCAAGGTAATCAGTGTGCCAAAAGACTGCCTTGGATTCAAGGACAAGATAAGTGGGGCATCGGTAGATCCAAATGGTTTCAGAGGTGGTCCTGGTGGTGGTAGAGGAGGAGGGGCTCCAAGAGGTCGTGGTGGGTATGGAGGTGCAACTCCTGGACCAGGTTGGGACTCTGGTGCTGGTGGACGAACACCAATGCCAGGTGGTCTTCCTGAGCGCACTCCAGCTTGGGGAAGAAGTAAGTTGATTCTATCTTATTCGCAAACATTTACTAACATCTTTAGCTCCTCATGGTGGTGCCCAAGGTGGACGAACGCCTGCCTGGAAGTCTGGTCCTACTGATGGTGGGCGAACACCTGGTTGGTCGAACGATGGATCCCGAACTGTTTATGCCGCAAATGATGGTAGTCGGACAGCCTATGGAGGTGGCAATAGAACACCTGCTTGGTCATCTGGTGCTAAAACCCCAGCCTATGGCCTATCAGATAACTACGGATCCAAAACACCCGCGTATGGCGGTAGTGGCAATGCTGGAGATGCATGGGGTTCGAAGACTCCAGCCTATCAACCAAATAATTCAAACGACAACTGGAACTCCGGCCAATCCAATAACAATAATTGGGGAACAGCCTACGATGCTCCAACCCCTGGTGGTCCTTTATCGGCACCTACACCAGCTGCAATGAATGCACCAACCCCAGGTGGATATTCTGCTCCCACACCAGCTGCAATGAACGCTCCAACTCCCGGGGCTTATTCGGCGCCAACACCAGCTCCGGGTTATTGGGGTGCTCCTACACCTCAAGCTATGGATGCTCCTACACCTGGACCAGGATATTATGCAGGTGCCCCTACACCGGGTGCTTATGCTGCGGATACTCCAGCAGGTAATTGGCAGGATGATGGTCCTAGATACGTGGATTAATGGTGATAAGTTGCATTTACTTGTGGGTTGGCATGCACGCGTCGGTGGTTCGGAGGAACCTTATTGATAACAATGGAGCGAAGGAGTTTTCTTTTTTCTGAAGTTATATCTTGGGCATGTTTGAACAGAATGGTCACCAAGGGAATCCCGATTTTCGGGCAGAAAAGCGCGTAAATGCGTGAGATATCAAGGTTTACAAATCAAAGCAAGATTGTTCATATGGAATCTTCTCTTACACTTCATCCCCCATTATTCGTCCTTCGCATCAATATGAGCATCTGAACTCCACCCTTTTAAATAATCAGTGACCAGTGTACAATACTACCACTACTCCAAGCAATAATCCATGTAACCTATTCATTCATCTCTACAATCACAACCACCCATTTAAAATTTGAAACTTCCAATGAGCTGTAATGGTAGGTAGGTAATTAAAGCAATATCTCGATTTTAGTGAATGGCGAGTGTTCCTCTTGGTGAAGCTTTAGTAGTAGATATAGTGAGACTTATCAAAGGTAAAGCAGATAGAACATCGATTGTCCCCTTCTGGGTATAGATGATGGAAGAACTGTGTGTATGGGATAGCAGGAATGAGGAATGAGGAATGAGGAGAATTTGTATGATTGCGTACTTGTGATCCTACGGCATCCAATTGACCCTTGCACAGAATTCATCTTCCAGTAATCTGTGAGGTTGCTTGGCTTGGGGAGAGACAATGTTGGCTTCTACACTGCCATACCGTGCCCAGCCATGTTATCTCGATTAATATGAATGTATCAGATTTTGTTGCACCTTTCGTGATCGATCGGGCTGCTCGTTTAGTCGGCGCGGGGAGAAAGCTGGATGGATTTGAGTTTGGGTTTGAGGAAGACATGGCGTGGTGAAGTGGAGTTTGAAAGTGGATATATGTAGTATGTATGTATGTATGTATGTTATATGATGTGATCATTATACTCGTGTGGCCAAAAAGTATGCAACTCCCAATCCCGATGTACATGCCACAAGATGATAAACTGGTTTTATCGCGGCAGCGTTGCATACAGCACGGGTATTTGTTGGGCTAGCGATTCCGATTGGGTTGATTTTTGAGGAGGATATGGCGCGCGTGGTGTGATGGGTTGTGAGGTGTGGAGAACTCACTTGGAACAGATGTATAATATATGTATTCATGTATATCTCATAAATTGATCAATATATTTGTTATCGCATATTCGATGATAACATTAGGTAGGTGGTAGTACCCATACTGGTGGGGATCGAATAGACCATTTCGTAACCAACGTTACGTTCGTTTGCTGTTGCCATATTTGAATGTCACTGGACTGGAGTGGGCTGGGGATTCCCCATGTTTATCTGGATACCAAGGGACTTTATCGGCAGTTCGTTAACACGTGTGTAGAGATCTAAGCTTATTTTATATGGATTAATAGTTCACTTCCAAGAGTGGTATTCGCGTGTTAATTAGGATCTATCTTGGTAGATTGATGGTAGATTGATTGTAGGTATCTCGGATGTATGTATAACTTCATCTCATATCTCTCCGAACCTACCGGTAATGTTCAATGCCGGGATATCAAAGTGTGTTTTCTATTCAGATCATGAATGACGAATCTCTTTAGGGAAAAGGTAACTTTTGAGTTCGAGAGTGGGAGTTTGTTCTATCATACTCCGCACACAGTTCATAACTAACAATCGATGCTCAAGTTTCATCTAGACCTACGAGTATACTGTTGCATTCGTACACCTTGTATCTCAACGAAATCTTGCCTTCCTATTTAACTCATAGTACAATTGTTGGTACTATCTAGAGATACTATCCACCTACCCAGTACCTCCAATATACATATAGATCCTAGCCATGCCACGAGGAACAATATCACGACTTTCTCCACGCACCTTCCGGAAGCGCTTGGGCGGGCTAGTAAGGGTGGCACGGTGAAGACATCGCATGCTGGGTTGACAGGGATAGATTGAAGGATGGGGAATAGTTTCTGGATGAGTGGAAAGAATGAGGAAGGGAGGCGACATCGGAGTTACTTGATTTAATTGTAGAAGGTTGGAAAAGGTTGGGCACTAGATGGAAAACTCTGACCTGGTAGACGCAATTATTGGTGGAGGGGATGAAATTGAGTGATGATTGACATGGCAGACATGAGATTCGATGGCTTCGTCAATACTAATACATGATTGGCATGAGATTGCGTACTTTGCTGAACTGACATACAGGAAGGAACGATGGTCCGATGTTGACAAGAAAACGTGCGGTTGTAGCTTCGATTATCAATCATCATGGTGATTGTGATTGTAAGCGATGAAATGGCTTGGTAATTGATCTATAATTGATATCTTAGTTCAATTCCAAGCAAATTCAATCAAGCCGTCTATGGTGTGAACAAATGATATGTTAGAGAAAGTTGCAACCTAGAAGTCTTGTCATCATTTATCACGGGATATCATCGCGATACCGAACCGATGTGACACTTCCCTTTTTTGGAGAATTCTTGAACCCAGAAGAATTAAACAATATGTAGCTTATTATCATTCTCGTCTCCAAATTATTTTCATGGATTCAGAGTTCGGCTGTAGATATTCAACTTCCTCATTTTTACCCCTTCATCACTTATCATCACTTATCATCTCTCTCTCGCTAGAGGGAGGTAAAGTTAGTAACCTTTTGAGCCGCCACCGGTGAGCTTAAAATTATATTGTGATCGTTTTGACTTCCAGTCATTGACTAATAATACCTCAACACCTGTACAAGTAGTCGTTTCAATAATTCTCTTCGATCTCTTGACCTATTATCTCCTTCACGAAAAAACAAATATATTTCTTTCTTCTTTAAACTTCATAAATACATCCCATCGGCCGAAGGCTAAATTACCTTGTTGTCCTGCTGTAAACTACGCTAACTGTGTAGATCGCAATAATCAAGCTTTCTCATCTAGTGCATTGAAACAACAACCGACGAATATTTCCGATTCACATCTGAAATAGGAAGCCCACCAACCATCCATACATACACCGTACACCATTTTCACCGTATAGTGTGAGTAACGGCAGTCCAATTCCAAGAATTCTGATCATTCTAATTGATCATTCAGTCTTACCGTCCAAGAGATATCACAGTGAAACTAAACAGATGAAAAGCTTGCGAGCATTATCAAATGATCAATTAAGATATCATCATCATCGAAAAAGACGTTAAGGAAGACATTTTCAAAAGAAGATATCAATCCCATCGTACCCAACCATATCTGATTGAACAATCTACAACATTGTACCCAGTCTATCTCGGTCTGGTCATAAGGACACAAACATTCCCCCTTCGTCCTCTTTAATATCTGCTCCACCTTCCAAGTTAGAGGGCCTTCTCGATAGAGCAGATCAAACGAGCTTTCTTTCGTTTAACAGAGGATCTATCAAATGGAGAACGAAAAATACTTGCATGGTGGGTTGGATCCCGGCATCGAATCGACTGTACAGTTAGTCGAGGCAGTGGAAAGTCCGGATATGAGCAGTTTCTTCTCTTCCCAGGAAGCACTATCCTCTGAATTATCTCAATCCAAAAATGCGGCATTTCCGGGTACGTATCTTTCTTTGTTGCATTGTATTTGCTTGGTGTTCTTGGCTTTCGAGCTGTGTTTTTTCGCTTGATGGAAATGACAAGGCCTTGTACTTAAGCATAAGTCCCAATTACTGTATGCATCTGAAAGAATCACGGCTGATAGCAATCCTTCCATTAGGCATCAAACCCCCCATTGAAATCCAGCTCAGGCTAGCCCGCCTTCCGGTTGAGATACTTCGCCAAGTTTCTTCCTATCTTTCGCCATGCGATCTGATAAATCTGGGCAAGTCGTGCAAGATATTGTATGATATCACAGAAACTGATTCACTTTGGCGGCACCTCGTACAAGAAAATGTCCCCGGTATCAAGCTTAATTCTCCTTTTCCATGCGAGTCTTTTAAGAAACTTTACCAATCTCATGATCCTCACTGGTTCCTGACCAAGAACAAACTATGGTTTGGCGATTCTGATTACTACGGGCAGCTTATGATTTCTAAATACAACCCTGAGAATGGCTCTATCGGATTATACAGACTTCTAACCCAAAGATCAACACCTCAATTTTGTACATGGAAGGATGATACGTCAGTCGTGATTCATTGCTTTGACCCCAGAACGCATTTAGCTACTTGTCCTCAGCAACTAGACCTCCATTCTTATTCGCACCGGTCCCTATCAGATACGGGTCATGCTGAACGCAGGCTCAAGGGCGAGGTACCGCTAAAAGTGGTCGATCGCGGAAATTCTAGTCGGGAATGTCCTTCTAGGTTCTTGCTATCAAAATTGTTAGTAGGTAATCAGCCCAACAGGCCGCAAGCGAATAAATGGCCACCGCCAAAGATTCCAGCAAAATTTCGAGCAGATCGTCCTACCATTTTCGATAATTCATGTACAGCTACATGGGGTCGACCCGAGAGTCGTTCTCAGATCAATGAGAAATCATTTCGAATTAGAGGCTGGATGGAAATGAATGGTCTGGTACAAATAGGAGATCAAATCCAAACATATTCGACTCTTGATTTTGAATTGTATACACCCACAGAGGACAAGCCTTATAGAGGTATCTTTGTAAGTTTGCTCTCATTTTATACTCGCTTCCTCAATTCACTTAAATCTGAGCTCTCATCGAGAAGTTCAACGGAAACTTTGCCTGTTTACCAAAGGCTCTCAATTTTATATCCCTTCTGTACATTCATGACCTTTCCAAGGCTGTTGAAATCTACACGATATGACTTACATTATGTACAATCAACGAAGAAATTAGCAAGGTCTTCAACAGTCCGGATATCTGGGTAAAGGATATCTCAAAGGTTTCTGATCTTTTTTCGCACGTTCGATTTGTCTAGGACACTGAATTCAATTAGAACAAAACTCACTTGAAAAATCAAACCACTCTCAGAGATTTATAACTTTGCAGAACTGAGAGACGCCACACCAGCCTACTAATTAAACAACCCGGGTTCAACTGATCATGACCAAATCAGGATCTCAAATTCACCTGCTGATTCAAATCACAACTTTAGGTCGGGGACTACTCAGGTCATGGTTGCGAATATCTACTATTAGATCAACGAGATGGAACTCAGAAACAGGACGAACCAAATATATCGAAGTTAAGAGGCGAATCGCACGAAGCGTGGGAAGCAAGAAAAAGACAAGCACGAACTCCCACAGGTTCTCTATGCGCTATTAAATTGACTGGAGATCCAAATATACCTCGAGGGGAAATTACATGGGTCGCTGATGATATTAGTGACAAGGGGCTAGTTCGTTATGGCGAGAAGGATTGGCCTGGTGCAAGAATCGTGAGGAGTCGCGGTCAAATTGCCAATCAAGGATATAAAAATCGTATTTGTTTCCTTTCTCCAGCAATTGTATAGGGATTCTTACTGACTGTTAATAGCAAAATATATCGAAACGGAGCTGATAATGATATCCCCAGACGTGTTGGCACAGCACTGGGTACCCTTCGGGCATATCTCTTTCTTTCATAGAGTAGATATTGACAGCTATGTAAATCAATAGCTGGAAAATTATATGGAGGAACATAATATGAAGGAAGGATAAGACCTCTGTGATATCTTGAAGATGGTCTAGATGACTGAATTAAGTTTGGGATGATATCTATTCGGGAGCGCGATGGTCAAACTAAGCGGCATACCAGACTCGAACGAACTACCTAGGACTATGAGGACTATCTGATGATAAGTTTCGATTTTACGATTCAACGCGAAAGTTGGTCCTTCAGTATCTGATGATACGACCGGCATGTTTTGTTTTTTTTGTTTTTTTCTGCTATTCATTGCACTTACTGCGTTTATTGCACAGTATGGATGGAGTTTTGAATGATAATACACCAGGAGTTTAAAGGATTGGATCTATTTTAGGATACTATTATCGCTTTGTTTCTTTGTACATAAACTGATACCTAGCTATTTTAATAACAATTCATCATATGGTTTACAGAACTTTTTCGTTGTTCTCAGGTTTTTGATCAGATGGTAAGAATGATTTTTCTGAAGTTCAGTTCTTCCTCTGAGATGTCTACATGCGGGACGAATCAAAACTTATGTTAAATATAAATGCTACAAACTGTCGAAACTTGGAGGATTGACTTTATATAACTGGCAAGCTTGAATACAGATATCAAGAGATTGATCTTTAATTAAAAGTCCAGAAGTTATATATCCATAGATATGATCTCCCAATTCTATTTCATCTATTTGTCCATCTCCCTCTACTTTATTTACTATGCCTCACCTCCATCAGTCACTCGTTGCGTCAAGCACATATGCACAGACCATCCAAATCCCAAACTCGACCCCACACTCGACAAAATCCTCCACTTCTCAAGCTCTTCAATTGGTTTTCAAATTTGGGTATATTTTAAAACAACGCGAAGTTATCATAACAAACAACAAGGACTTGTGGTGTAGTGGTTATCACGTCTGCTTTACACGCTAATCCGAGTTCGGATTACTTGAGATCGCAGCAGGTCCCCGGTTCGACCCCGGGCAGGTTCATTAGCTTTTTGCTTTTTTTGGTTGAAGGTTTTGGGAGATTTGGGAGGAATTTTTTGGAGGGAGAGAGAGAGGAAGGAGGGAAAGATGATATGGGGAATGGATATGTGGGGTGTAATTAACCTGACGGTTGTGGGTGGCTGGCTGTTCGTGGTATACGATGAATGCTCCACCTAACTATGGGTCACCAATCATATTGGGATAAATAGTTATCATGATATGCGTGTCCTGATTTTCGTCTCACCGCTTTTGAAATCAAGGATTATGTTCGATGGGCAGAATGATCTGATTGCTGGCAAATTAAAGGCGGTGAGACAAAAATTATGGCCTTGGATACACTAACTCAGTCGACTTCTGATACTTGTAGTGAATCAATTATTTGCTTTGTTTTTCCTTCTCCATAAATAGACAGACAAGTGGGAGCGACTCCTGGTAGAGGGATGGTCTCGAATTATTGCAGTGTTGAGGTAGCATAGGTAGGTGGTATAGGTGTAGGTGTAGGTGTGCTGACAGCGAATTTTGAATGTGGTGTTTTGGTGACTGGTTTGGAATTGGGGGAGGGAGGATGGTTTGGATGATGATGTCGAGGGGAGGGAACGTTGGAACTCGTAGTAGTCAAGGTGAGAGAAACTTAGTTACACGGCATAGAATTTGAAGTTCGTTGTGTTATGTTCGAACCGATTCGGGGGATACTGAGTGGTATTCATACTTATTTTATGAGTACCGATATTGGAGATGAGAAGTGTACACCGTAAGGAAGCATTGTAGATGAGCGTTGCAGGTGTTTGAATTCAGTTTCTTGTCTGAATTTACTTGAATGTCTAAAGTCAGTTGGATATCTCAGTCCATCTTAATCTCTAAATTCAGTTTGATTTTCAATTTGGTTGAATATCTGAACTTAGTGTAATGTCCGAATTAATCTAAATGTTTGAATTTGTTTGAATGTCCGAAATCAGTTGAATGTCTTCGTTAAACTCAATACCTCCAAATATCCGACAACCAAGAGCTCCTCGTCGTCGGACTAGGAGTACAATCCGTATCCTCTACATACCTACCCGTAGTTTTTCCTCCGGGCCAATCAACTACCTTCCATCCTCCTTTAGGTTCTCGATATATCTTGCTCCATTTGGTTTCCTTGATCTTTATAGCTTTGTTTCCCTTCGCCGTCGCTACTCTTTTGCATCTTGCACAGCTGTTTAAACTCCATAGTCTTGATTTCCCGGAGGCTTTTGGGCATGAAGATCTGACTTTGTGGGATTTGTTTTTCAATTGGAGAGAACAGCTATGAGTGTATTTGGTTATGTGGGAACAATCATGGTGGGTGTGGGTGATGGTACACATGATTTTGGTTGCAGCTATTATGCTAAGTATAATGAGATTCGGAAAGATAATTTGGGTATTTATATTTGATATGGCGGTGACTGAATTTCGATAGTATTTGTGGTTCCTGTATGTATTTGGTGAATCTCGATACCTTTTAAACAAGATGTGAACAATGTGGTTGTTCGCTGCAAAGCTTTTGTACTGGAACGTAACAAAGAAAGCAGATTATGAAGTTCAGGGTTGGAACTACAAAGAAGACAAACAACGTTTGGTAATGTTCTTAGACATTGAAATATTGCTCAAAGGCCTAGAGAATTTCTTTATGTTGTTTCATTGTGAAGAACAATCGCTTTATTTATAGTCTGAACTGGGAATTGGGTGCTATAAAGATTCATTTCGTGAAGGCGTGGAAGTACCTTGTGTTAAATCTTCGTTCTTAGGTATCCGGAGCAAATAGATAGGTGAAGGAGAGAAACAGAATGGGATCAGAACAACCCTCTACCATGAGGTATAAATCTGGCGGATTCTATACTTCTAAATTCTCATCAAATCATCACTCCTTTGATTAACACTCCAAACCCTACAACAACAACTCAAACCAACCAAGAAAACACCAGGTCAACTTACCAACCACATCATGTGTAACTGGATCTGCACCATTGAGGTTTGCCCCACTTGCGACAGCAAGCAGAAGACTAGCTACGAGGCGTTCCACTGTGAAGCCAATTGCTACCCTGTCCGCCGAAACGCTTTCTTTTGTAAAAACTACAGAAAACTCAACAACGAGATCATAGCTGAATCTCCATGCGTCGATTGCGAAGAGCAGATATCTGTCTTCGAAGTCTCGGACTCAAGCGAGGATGAGCAGAAGACGGAAAAGGACAGCGAGACTGTTGCAGTTGACGACATTTCGGAAGATGAACGTGACCTAGATGATGGGAACATGTCCGATGTCTCAGAAGTTTCAGCACTCTCAGACGAAGATGATCAAGATCATGAGACAGTCATGGAAGGTTTGATGGCAGGACAAATTCAGTACGACGACGATGACACTTTTGACGTGCAGGGATTCTTCTGCGATCCAGACTTGGACGCAGAGGAATCACCGTTCTGGCCCAGACTCGACATGTTGAGAAGAGGGCATGATTAGATTGGCTGGACCAATCACACCGGACCTCTTTGACTGCGAGAGATGGAATTTGTTATTTTCCTTAATAGATAGATATTGTACCTAATTAATTTTGAATATTTGAATGTGAGTCCCGAATGTGAGTTGAATGAACTAGATATTGAACCGAAAGGTTGGAGAGAAATGAAATTGACCTTGGAGAAATGAAAGACGGGATCGAAGTCGTCTCGGGGAAGAATCGATCCTGACACATGAATGACGATCTAATGGTTAATTTTTGACGATATGTAGTCGGATAGAATGTAAATGAATTCCAACTATGGAAGTATATGGGAGCAGTGAGGAGGACTCGGGATATTGACGTTGACAAGAGGAGACAACCTCGGCAATTGCTTGGAGAAATGTGGCTATACCTAATCTAGCTTAGTATATGCCTTCGTCTCTCTGACCTAGGACCTTTCTAATAAGCACAATTGCAATGAAATGTAAAGAGTTTATGATGGCCCGTGTAATGCATCTCCGTTTATCACTTTCTTACCATACAATGTACGTGGTCTGCCTGATCGAAGGAGCTGGGCGCCAAGCGGAGCTGAAATGCTGCAATGCTAATAAGGACAATACTACAATTCCAGCACAATAATGTAAGTATTTCTCTTGAACATGTTATCTCGGCTTTTGAATTCTACGCTGGAAAAGCTGTCAATCAAAGAAGCAACGCCTGTGGAATCTCCTAAGGATTTATATCCAACTTTGTCTTTCCCTCCGCCTCATCCGGCGGGGAACGGAACTCGATCAATATGTGCACGATGTCTCACCCTACTGTCACATATGATAAAATTATATGGAGATGGAACAAAGCATGATAAACTTCAGATTGTGCACTCTCCATCTATGCGAGTACGCGATTTTCGACCGACATACACAAGTCTATGGATAAATCCTAAGGATTATCCCGAGGAGGATCCATTAGATGAGAATTGCGTTATATGTGCAAAGATCAAAATTCTTTTTGATGCAATGCAAGCACATGCATCATTTGAACATTCCTTGCGAGATGCACCTTATGAGGACTGGAGTTTAACTTGGGCGGGAAGCATAGATATTCCGAATAGATGTCTTAGTGTCCTTGTTTCCACAAAACACAAGAGCGGGCTTTCATGGGGAATTGGTATGTATCTACAACGAAATCTATGAAAACCCGTGGCAGCATAGTGATTTAACGTATGATCAGGTGGCTTTAAGGTCTACCCCAGTGCGGAGAATGATACTGTACATATACCGGCCTCCGAGGAAATGTCCCATGATTACCCTGTTATTGTACCACTGGATTTCCAGGATCCCACAGTGCAAGATACTGGCATTATTCAACCTGAATACGCTGCTATCTGTTCAACACTTAGCGGTACAACAATGGGCAGGGTAAAGTCATGGTTGAGTACTTGTGCAAACTCCCATACAAAGTGTCGCAAGATATTTAGTAAGGGTGGTGATGATCAATATGAGCCGGAAACACATTGGTTTCCAGATCGCCTACTTAAAATTACTCGAGACGACTCTGAGCCTGGATATTGTGATATCAGTGCACGTTTGGTAGTCAGATCTGATCCTGCTGACTTTCTTCCTGGATGGATGGGTTTAGAATATGCTTCCCTCTCTCATTCTTGGGGTCCATCGCCGGATCCTTCTGCTCCGCTTGGTGGTCGTGCTGGAGAGGTGCTCACTGAATCAAATCTTGCCCTTTGGCGAGTTGACGTGCCACTCGATGATCTTCCACTCACCTTCAGGCATGCAATAATTGTCTGTGTAGCGCTAGGATTTCAGTATATCTGGATTGATAGCTTATGTATTATTCAGGACAGCCTTGAAGATTGGCAAGAGCAGAGCGCTATGATGAGAGATGTTTACAAGTTTGCATGGTTAAACATTGCGGCTCTGTCCACTTCATCTGACTATGACGGTTTTATCAATGAATATCGAGATCCACGAGCTGAGTTTGGATTTCGGACTTCTTTTGCATCTATCCTTGGCCATGATCTTGGACAAAAGAACGCCGATAATGACGACTGCTTATTACTTAGTGGCGTAGCAAGGCTTTTGTGGAACTTCACCTCTGATATACCAGGCAATACTGTATCGAATGCACCTTTATACACACGAGCATGGGTATATCAAGAGCGCAATCTTGCTCGACGAACTCTCGCTTTTTCAAAGAACAGTGTGTATTGGGCCTGTGATGAACACTCTGGTGGAGAACAACCCGAATGGTCTGGTGTTGAAGGGTCAAGTTTACGAAGAACATTACACTTTGTACGAGAAACGGCTACATTGAACCCTCCTTCTGAAGAGCACCTATTACGGGTACTAAAAGATTTCGAAAGAACCTGGCAATCCACCGTAGCAGCATACACACGTTGCAAATTGACAAATAGCATTGATAAACTCATTGCCATTTCATCCATCGCTCAAGAACTGGGCGCAATGATGCCACTGAAATATCTCGCGGGACTATATGATTTCAACGTTGTGCATCAACTGACTTGGGTCAACGTAGATGGACGAACCACACCGCCAAGAAAGCGAGTTGGAGACCCGGAGTACGTAGCTCCAAGTTGGAGTTGGGCCAGTGTCGAGGCACCAATACATAATTATACCATCACTGCATCCGGCGTCAGTCCAAAATATGAAGAAACCCCTGGTCTTAAACAATTCGCACTAGCCAATGCAATAGTCGCAGATGTGGCACTTGAAACAGAGTATCTCTTTGGTCTTGTTAAAGCGGGATGGGTGAGATTACGTGGACGTTTAAATCGTGTAAAGGCAGCTTACAAGAGAGCACCGAGTTGGAATGCTTGGGAAAAAAGTGTTCAGCTTATTGACGAAAACACGGGACAAGGTATATGGTTTACCGGGGATACGGTAGAGGCATATGAGATTATTAGTTGGAATACGGGCATCAGAAGCTTGGTATGGATGCCGCTGCTAATATCATTCGATAGCACTGTGTCATGTCAATGCATCTTCCTCGTTGAGGTGGATGCTTCAGATCAAATTGGCGATGATGGTAAATTCGTCAATCCGGGAGAGAAAGTATACAGAAGGGTCGGAAGTGGAAATTTCGGGAGCGTTACGAGTAGTTATCGACAAAATAAATTGCTCATGGAATTGGGGTCATATCCGTTTACGCGAGCCAATGATGGTCAAGGACAGGCGTTAGCAAATGGGTTTAAGAAAAGAGAAGATGGATTCGAGCAGATAGTTATCATTTGAACAGGTGAGATTTCTAGTATATATTGAAAAGCTTGAAGTTCCCGAATACTCTCGATCACAACCAAATCAACTATGAAGACTATGAATTTTGCAACCCGACGCTACACACTCGGTTAATTGAATCGGTTAAGACATAGTGCATTCTTCACATCATTTTTAAGCCAACGCTCGCGTTGTTTTAGCGCTCTCATACCAGAAAGTGGGCGTGGGAGTAGAAGTGTAGATACAAAAGGGAAACTCCTTATGGCCTTCCGCTTCCCATATCCTTTTCACAGTCCGATGATTGTTCCAATTGACTTGATTGTTTCGGCTGACATGATTATTCCACTTGATCTAATTATTCTCTATGATCTAATTGTTCTACTTAATATAACTATTTCAACTGATGTGATTATTTCGGTTGATATAATTTTTCTATATAATCTAATTGTTTTATTTTATATGATTGTTTTAGCTGATATGATTATTTAGTTTGATTTAATTGTTCTATTTTATATGATTGTCCCAAATGATATAATTGTCCTCATTGATCTCATTAACTATTCTAAATATCCTTCATCTCCCGATATATATCATCATGTTATCACTGCCAGTATCCCCTGAATCATCGCCTATCGAGACTATCTAGAAACTTCGCAGGGTCTCCGGGCTCTGCAGCGTAATTCTGTAATACGTTAATATCGGTAGCACCGATGGAGCATTCTGTTAAGAGATCATTGTCGGTAGCTGGTCTCGCGTGTATTGTATATATATACCGTTTCTTTATCTCCGCTTCCTAACAGAGCAATGCTAAGTCTAGGATTCTGGATGAACTCCTCTGCATGGTTATAGCTGGGGCCTGAGTGCGTCTCAATACTGCAAAAGAATAGGACAATGGTGAAGTTGCAAGTTGAGGGGAAGTAATGCTATGAAGGAAAGTGGTCCGAGTGAAAACAGGGGGATGGTATGGAGGAGAAGAAGTCAAGTCTCAGCTTCAAGCATATTCAGTGAATACCTGTCGGTCATGAACCGCAAAAGATGATTCCATTCTCCGCATCTGTAAACATACCTCCTCCTTCCCTTTCAGTTCACGTTTGATTTAACCCACCTTCTATTCTCACCTTATACTCTCTCACCTTATACTCTCTTACTTTCCAAAAAAAGAACCTCATGATCTGATACACTTCCATCTCAAGTTGAACGAATTTAAGATGCAAACTACTTCTATCTTCTCCAAGGACTTCGGAGCTGACCTTGATCCTATTTTAGACCAGAGAATCAAAAGCTTCGGTAACATTCCCCCCTTCAAGGTGAGTAAACACTCCAGACCACTAGCATCGATTTACATCCATTATTGGTGCTGATATACTCTAGATGGCGACGAGATCATCAAAGACAACAGAACATCAAATGGCAGAGTAGGTCTTCACTACTACCGGATGGCATGTCTCCAGGCCTGAAGATCTCTCCAACGGCGTCACATTCATAATTGCGCATCCACCGTGTTCGAAAAACTTCAAAACAATCGTGGAGAGTTTGCAAAAGGAGGGATTTGTGACCCACAGAGCTTCTTTGGGTTTGAGTTTGCGAGAAAAGGGGCTTTCGATGGAAGCCGCTGAGGTTCAAAAGTATTTGATCGTCGGAATTACGTTTCTTAACCTGCCAGCTGCTATCGAGAAGAAATGTCCAACGGTAAAGAAAGGAGGTACCGTCGGTACAAAGGCTGGAGACGGCAACAAAGCTGACTTGGTTGGTTCAATGGCTCCATATCTGGTAGTAACCCCAGAGATATTAGAAGACGAGGAGAGTGGATCGAGAAGAACGAATTTGTACGCTCTCATCATGGAGAAGCCTGCACCAAATGATCTCTGTCTCCCAACGATCGTTTCACAATCAAAGGTGTTCTATTTAGCTAGGTATCGTGATGGTTCGACAACAAGGGATAGGAGATCTGCAAAATGGAACAAGCTGGCTGCTAAAGAAGGTATTCGGATTGCACCACTAGCAGCGATTTCGACAACACAAGAGCGACAAGCAACATCTCGAGATACTACTAAAGTAGTAGTAGACCCTGTTCTATCACTCAGGAACGGTATTCGCCACCATCTGACCTCATATCCGGTGTTACTGGAACCATGGCATCTTCAGGAAGCATTGCTTATCATGGAGCAAGCAGTCGAGAACCCCAAGGACGTGCACGCTCCATCAAACACAGCTTTGAGGGCATTTCTTGACAACAAGCATGATGATTTTGATGAGGATGATGCAGAGACTATGATCAAGGAAATGACTTCGCTTTGGCCCGGATTTGAGAAATTCCTTACTACCGATTTACTCACATTAAAGAAGCTAATCACGGAAGCAAATGTGTTTGTTGAGTACAGATTGCTTCGTCCTTTCTGGCAGAGGCAACCTACCTGCTAAAGGCGCTTAACAAAAGTCAAGGCCAATCTGGAATCGTAGAGACTGCTTTGCAGACAGTCACGAGAGTCATGACGAGCAATGGGTTCGTGGTTCAAAAGGAAATCCCCAAGGATATGGAGCTCCTATCAAATTTTCGAAAAGGACCGGAAAGCGTTAGTGGAAGTAGTGAGGCACTCGATGAGGTAATGAGAGATTCGGATGGTGATGAGATGGACACTGCATCATCCTAGGCTACCTGAGCATAGTTCTTCGCTGCTACCGATTAAGACTCAGCAAGAGCCACTTGGATGTAGAATGCGAGGAACTCGGTAGTTGCATCTAGGAATTGTGAGCGAGGTATGGTGGTTGAATGAGCATATGATTGCATGGTTTTCCCTCTCTTTTTATGAAAGCATGGTTTCACAAAACACGTTTAGACCTCAAGGATTGATGATTCAATCATGGGATTGGGGGAACGAAATTATCATATAGCTGCGCGATTTTCCATTTTCTGTCTATGAAAGTATAGTTTTATGACACGTTTATTAGAAAAGATATCACATATAGCTTTTTTTTTTCGTGGTTTATGTTTTTGGATGTTTGAGCAGTGCCCAACTTTGCTATCAAAATCGACAAAACGTTTTCCATCTCCCATTCTCAAACACTTTGCCCCACCCCCCATCATTCCCATCTCGAAGATAGTTTTCCATGGGGTAAACGGTTCTGCCTTGCAGAGAAACTTTTGGAAATGCTGAATCGGACCCACACTCAAACTGGCAAATGTGCGGCAATTGTGGACACGATGGTTGTGGACTGTGTCAGGCTTCCTTATTTTTCTTCCACATACAAAACTTTTCCTATAGGGTGAGTGGGGGAGGAGGCGATTAGCAGATTTTTACTGCAGTCTGCTTAGGAGTCCTTGCTTTCCCATAATAACCTTATGCATACATCGTTCCTGTAGAATAAGTCGGGGCAGGAGGCGGTTTGACAGTCTCCACTGCTTAAGGCGTCCTTGTTTTCTGTGCCCAATTGTTAAGGCTTCCTAATTTCCATCAAACACATTTCCCAATGCCCAATGCCTGGTCTTAAGCGCTGCGATGGATCCATCAAAATTCCATATTTCAAACTTGCTGAAATTAATTTGTTGCCTATCTAGAAAATATGCTTTCGCGTAGTTGGAGGCAAGGGCGAAATTTTCGTGGGAGTCTTTACGAATCCGAAGAAGTGCCAAGCTGGATATTCCTTGTGCACTTGCACATAATATGTTACACCAAGAATCCGAAGGTACCCCGAATGCAATATGTCAAAGGGTACCTACTCCACAACTTTCATGGATGATAATGAGTTTGACGGGCTTCCCGTATCAAGTCCTTCCCTTCTTCCATGTGAATTTCCCCGAACGGAGCACGAGCCGATACGCTGAGTTGGCCGCACGCAATGTTCCAACTCGCGTTTGAAGCGCTCACTTGGCCGCAATAGTTATTGATGATAATATACCTACCGGCAATGGTGGCCGTTATCCGTAATGTCACAGGGTACCTACATATTGTATGTTCATCTTTCGTCACAAATTGCTTGGGAGGAGGTTGGAAAGTAAAAAGTTCAGAGATGGATAGTTCAAGGAATACTTAGGTAGACCTATTCTGTGAGATTAAAAAAGCAGTAGGATTCAGAGAGTGGATATTCGAGATCTAGCTTAACGCGCTGTATCCAATGAATATGAAGTTAAAAGAAATATGGTATGATCATGATGATATCTGGGCCGGGCTGGAAATGGAAATGGAAATTTCGCGATGAAATCAACGACCAATGACCAAGTTTTTGAACGGAGTATATCCTGTTTGAAATAAGCGCGTGGGTCGAGGCTTCAGGAAATGACATGGATTTAATTCATTGTTTATATTTTGATCTTGATTTGATGCCTGGTATGTATGCTGGTTTGCTGATTTTGTAGGAGCCTGGGGCCAATTGATTGTTACCTAAAAACAAATACCCCTTCATCTCCGCTTAATTATGATTAACACTTCCTTTTGGCTGTCTACGTAGATAATTTTGCTCTGTACGATATACGATAACTATACGATATTCTATTATTTGGTACTTAATATACATAGTATACACCGTGACCCCAATTAGCTTTAATCTTACCCATAATCCCAAACCTTATTAGCAAATAAGTTCGTACATAGTAAGCGTTCCCCAGCTCAACATCTGGGTATATAGCGGTGGTATTGTGGCAGTAGCGGTATAGCGCACAACAACGGCGGTTATTGGTAGTTCAGAGGCGTTCCGAATAATTAAGGATCTAGGGTCTACGCGTCAGGGGGAAAAAAGTGTTTATTTTTACTACCCAAGGTGGTTAGGTTGTAAGATTCTGAAAGGATTTCCGCCGTACGCAGTGTTCGGCCATCTAACTTGTCCTAGTGATTTGAGATGGCCCCTCGTATCAGACTAACCTTGTAAGCTAGCCTCTTAATCCATTATTACCGAGTATGTATGGAGTACTATCTAATCTTACTATTATTTCTCCATTCCGACACTTTTGGGTCTACTCTACATCGTACTAACACTCCATCTAGTAATTATGTCTAACCTGCTCTTTAGCATTCTTACTTCTTCCTCTTAGCCCTGCTTCGGCAGGAGCGAAACCCCATTCAGTGAACGTTGTTTCCCCACAAATTCTCTTGCGCAAGAACCATAGAATCATATCTTTAACATCCGAAGTTCCACGTTCCCACCACGATGGTTCCGTCAAAATGGAGGCTCAAAGCCAGACTCAAAGTCTATCTGAATGTAATCAGTGTGGTAAAAAATTCCAACGCAAGGCACATTTACTTCGACATCAACAGCAACGTATGTATTCTCCCCATCCCAAAACCCAAGATACTCAAGCGACGATCTTATGCTGTCATCGAATGTGGAGAGTTTCCTGACGTGTGCGAAATCTAGATTCCGGTGTTCGACCATTCAGCTGCATATTCTGTACCAAAACTTTCAAACGCAGGTAAGTACCCAAGAGATACAAAAGCGTGTGTCTTTGTATACTGTTCAATACTCAATACTGACAACATATCATAGCGATGTTCTCCGAGATCATTTCAGCAGATGCGAACTTCGCGGATCAGCCGCCATCCCAGATTCCCTAGAACGAGGGCGGAAACGACACGCTTGCAATGAATGCTCGAGGCTGAAGGTCAAATGTGACAATGAAGTACCATGCCGCAAATGCAAGGAGTTTGGAAGGCGTTGTATCAAAACTTGGGGTAACAGTATGTTGTTAATTTTCACTGGAAGAAAGTTTGCGATATCGTTAACAATATGTTCAAGATTCCGCTTCATCGATAAAAACTTCTGCAAGCCCGGAAACCCCAGCTCCCCGATCTTTAACACCCCTATCTACCACTCCGGAACCTACATCAGATCGAAATTCCATTGGCTTCCTATTGAATTTTCCAAACGAGGCAGAGTTTATGCGCGAATTCCCAAAGGCTTCCACAGGGAGTAGTCCAAAGGAAAGAACTGCGGAATACACAAGCTTGGTTCCTCATAATACAATTCAGCCGTGGGCCACAGGAGACATAATGAACCAGAATATGGCAAGTTTTGGATACACTTCGAGTATGGATGTGGACCAAAACCTGGCCTTTCTTCACAACTTGGAATTCGACACATTTGAAAGACAAACGCATGGATGGCAATTTCCTCAGGATAACTTAATTCCTTGGTCACCAGATGGAATGTTTAACGATCGAAATGTTCTAGAACAACGTGCCTACGATATACGGGAAAAGTTGAGATATGCTGCAAGCTCAATGGTTGGACCGAATGCTATCTCCAAAGAAGTTTTGGAAGCAATTGAGATCCTAACTGCCGATACCATTGCTGCGTATATCAAATTATATTTCAAACATTGGCATCATCATGCACCTATGGTCCACGAAGCTACTTTTAATCCATGTACAGCTGCGTTACCCCTAGTACTTTCGATCATGAGTCTTGGTGCAATGGTAAGCGTGTTTCATATTCCATGAATATCAGAGTTAAATGGCTAATGAAACTTTAGTATTCCAAACAGGCCGATGAGGTAGCGAAGGGAAAGCTCCTTTTGGACATCATTGAAACCTACATCTATTCAATAAATGGATTCAATGACGAATTCGACTTACCCGGTAGAACTTATGCTGATCGTACGAAAAATCTGTCTCAAGAATGGTTGCAATACCAATTAGAGGAATTTCAAGGCGCGTATCTCATTGTGGTTGTGCAATACTGGACGGGAAATGAGATAGCAAGAACACGGGTCAGGCAACAACGCTTCGCAAAACTAATATCAGTGAGTACCGCAAATCATATCTTTTCATGAAGCCGAGCTAATATTGGGCAGATATACCGCTACTTGGAGTTGAATATCGTACAACATTCTCCTGGGTTTGTTATCAAAGACCAATCTTCATTCAGGGATTGGATTCGTAAAGAATCGTATATTAGAACGGCAACTGTGATGATGATGCTGGACAACGCATTTGCAATATTCAACAATCTTACTCCAAGGCTTCAATGGGCAGAGATCGATCTCCCATTTCCTAGCAATGAGGGTTATTTCAAAGCTGCAAAATTTGAGGATCTTAAGGATCATGCAGGTTTTCCCATTTCAAAAATAAAGATAAAGGATGCTTTTCTATTGTTATTTTCTCCTATGGAAAACGCCAAAGAAGACCTGATGCCATTATGCAACCGCAATCTAACTGCTTTAGATATGCAAATGCTCATTCACAGTAAGGCTATCAACTTGCATTAAACCACACACAAGGCTGACTCTATAGTTCTCTACGTTCATATATGGACCTCAACATTTTGTAATCCTTTGGTTCATTTACCCTCAACATCTATTCCTTCAATCGTCGCACCATT
The DNA here is from genome assembly GCF_014898295.1 of Botrytis byssoidea. Classification (NCBI taxonomy): domain Eukaryota; kingdom Fungi; phylum Ascomycota; class Leotiomycetes; order Helotiales; family Sclerotiniaceae; genus Botrytis; species Botrytis byssoidea. The sequence continues at coordinate 243,061 of NW_024065846.1, forward strand.
CAAACTCGCGATACGAAATTGGAAATTCGTTTGGGATGATATCAAATCAGCGGTAGATGCGGATGAATGGAATAGGCTTGGGTTTGAGAGAACAGCGGAAACTTACTATACTGCGGTTAGAAGTATCCTAGAGGTTTTTGAGTCCAGGAATGGAAAATTTCCTCCTTTTCCTAGCGATTGTGAGAAGGGTGCTCATATGAAAAGGCTTTTGAGCTTTTGATTTGGGAGCATGGAGATTTATATATACACATTGGGAATTCGGGTTTGGGAATCGGAGTGAGTCGGACTTGGTGGAATGGATGGATGGTGTTTTGGTTTCATGGAAAGTGATACTCAAATGCATATTGGGAATACATGGGATTTTATTCAACCAACATATTTATGGGAATGGGTAGGAGTGGAATTTTTTGATATCCGAGAGTGAGGTTTTGAGGAATTGCATTAATCATGGAACACCAAGTTCCCTGTTATCCTTAATCTCCATTTTATAATGTCAATCCATTGCATTCGTGTCTCCAGTTGGAATTATTGATCTTGTGTACTTTTGTAAAATACAAATAAAATAATAACTTAAGTGTTGTTAACAGAGTGGGAAATACGCGTGTGTACTGGTATCTGAGTTCTCAAGTCGAGATTACGAGAATTCTTCTGAAAATATGACGTCTGCTAGTGTATATTATGTGATTGATTGTGGGTATTTGCCGACGGGTTTGAGATCGGCGACGCCCCGAGGTTTAGGAAGTTCTACTAGGGAATAGTGCTAGATTGGAGATCATTGGTAGTCTCTTTCCATTGGAAGGACATGAAAGTGTAAAGATATTTATTAATGTTTATTATTCTTCGTACATCGGAAATTAACAAAACTCTGCTGCGAGAAAAAAAAAGAGGGCGATGGAAGTTTTTAGCAGCAAATACCTAGGTATGTATTGCATTTGATCTTCTTGGGGTAGGTATGTGCGTGTAGCTAGCTTCGGAGGAGTGTACAATTTGGCGATGGATGGGCGAGTAATCGGCGACTAGAAGAGCTGGATGTTTCAGAAAGGGGAGTGAGAAGTGAGAAGTGCCGAGGATGGAGGAGAGAAAGGGAGAGGGAGAGAGAGGCGAGACGAGGAGAGGTCGACCGGGTCGGTGGTAGTTCCTGGAGAAGGATGTTTGCCCGGAGGACCCTCGGTGGAGGGGGGCGAGCGAGTCAGTGGTTGGTAGCATCGGTGATAGGGATGGGATTTTTAATGTCCGTTATGGGTATTATGTTGTGTGGAAACTCGAAACTCGAAACTCGAAACTCAAGGAGATATGGTGATATATTTAGGTTTTTTCTAGGTGATGTCGGTATGGGAAATTGGCTATGGGGAATTAGAATACGATACGTTTTACGTGATGGGAAATTTATCATACATATGTAATAAATATATTTGTTTATTCACATCATGCGATAAACTAGTCTTCATTTGGATGTTAATATGCGCTAGCATTTGATTTTATGCTGATTTTCAGCTTGGTTTTTGGGCGTCTTCATTCGGTAGGTAGTTGATCAGTCTTGCATTTACATCGCGGCAGTGGCGCTTATTGAGTCCATTTCTTCCATCGGCATGGTTGACTCTTGGTATAATGATTCAATTTTTGCAATCCGACTGTCCTAATCGATGGTTGCTGGAACGATGTTCAAACTTATCACATAGAAAGTCCTGAGTTAGTGAAACAAACCAAGCTATAATATCATTCATTACTATTACATTACCACATTCGTAATTGTATCTCCTAATGTTTAGCGATCATCCACTCATCTACAAATTGCCGGGCTATAATAACCTCCAGTATATGCGAATGAAGAATAAATAGTATTTTCGACCCAAAAGAGCAATCAAAGCGATGCACTTACTATGCAAACGGAAAGAATGACGTGTTCATGACCAATGTAGTTGAAGAGGAATCAAATCATGTCAGAGTAGATCAGATCTCATAATCATATATTCATTAAGCATTAAGCAGTATATAGACGGACTCATGAGCAAATCCAATACTCCACCAATCCACACCAGTGGAGGTATCTCCCTATATTCATGGCGCATAGAATATGTCATAATGGGACTATGTTACAGCGATTTCCAAATCCAAAACTATCCGAGACCATCATTCTTCATAAGCATCACCTAGTTCTCTCTTTTTCTAGTTGGGGGGACGAAAGGCTGCGTTGTACGATTGACCCAGCCATTCATGCTCCTTTTGACGCCGAGTGTCTTTTTGGCGCCGCCCGATCCTTGTGCTATTGACATGCTAGTGGTATGCATTGTTCTCGCAGGACGAACCAACGACATCATTGCAGGTTTTGCTGTTAGACCAGGGGCAGGGTCTTCTGGCGCCGGTTCAGCAAGTATTCTAGGTTGCTTTGCTCTAGGTGGAGAGCTAGACAGGAATACATATTTATCGTCTTGTTTCTCTTGAATTCGATTAACGTTTGGTCGAGATAGTGCAGCAGTCGCCCCTAGACGATGTCCGGAAAAAAGTGGAGGTAGAGTTTCGCTATCATTTTGCGAAGTCAATTGCACCAGTCCTTCGGAGGTTGTATTTCGCTGTCTATGTAATTGCGCAACAGCCCTGATCTTTTCTTCTCGACAATCATCGACTATGGGCGCTGGCTTAGTCTCTTTTGGTGGTTCTTGCTTCCCCAAGAACCCCAAAAGTGTACCTTGACCAGTAGCTGGGTCTTTAATTGACCTTTTAGAGCCTTTGGTTTTCTCAATTGTTGAAGACGATTTGATTTCACTCCTGGTTTGATTCGATGATTGTTCGCCAAGAACCTGAAGATGAGAGCCGGCACTAACGAACTCGCTACTCAAGGTAAACTTGGAGGCTCTTCCCATGGTTGTCGTAGGAGTGTTGTTATAAAACACACTCGAAATGCTTCCCGCTTGGTCCGCTATATCAGCATGTCGACGTTTAGCAGGTCGCTGACCCATGGTGAAGTTGGGGTTACCATTACCAACATTCCATTTCGACTCGTCCTCTTTATCATTCTCCGGATCCAAGGGGTAATATGTATCCTCAGTTCGTTCGAGACAAGCAGAGGATCCGGCGATTGATTCTCTAGTCGGAAATGGTCGCCGAAGGATCTGAGCCAGGCACTGAACAGTATTTGAACGTAGCAAAGGGCCCTTGTAGTCTAAATGTGCTCTGAGGCCACGGGCAGAGAGAAAAGGACAAGTCGTTGTCAACTCTTGCAGTGAGTTTTTGAGTGGACAACTCATGTTAAGTAAAGCCTTAGCTCGAGTCATAGCTACATACAATAATCTCCGCTCTTCGTCAGTATCCTCTGCTCTAGAGTGTGGTATACTGCCTTGATATGCACCAGGAATGAAGACTATTGGCCATTCTAGACCTTTAGCAGCATGTATGGTAGATATTGTGACTTGAGGTGTGTTATGTGTTTTGTCTTCCTCCTTCGTTACTTCCGAGGCCAATGCTACATTGGCTAAAAATCGAGAGAGAGAATCGGAAGCGTCGTCTTGTTTCAAACCGTCGATTTGAGGAAGCGATTCATCCTCATAACCATTGGATATAAGCTCTTGAAAGTCTGCAGCCTGAGTCATAAGCTCTTTCACATTGTCCCACTGTGCCTTAGTAATGTCACCGCGGTGTTCCTCAAGCCAGGTCTCGTAAGATGTTTTCTCTATAATAAACTCCAAAATCTTTACAATCGAATTCTCCTTGTTTGAGGGATCCGCAACTTTCTTCATACCCGTCAGGATGATATCAACAAAGACCGAGAGATTTCTCTCAACTGACGATGTAAGCTTGGTTTTTGTTGCGCGTCTTCCCTGCACGGACTTGAGGATTAATGACCAAAGGGTTAGTTTAGATTGTTCTGCCTCTTCGAGTAGAGCCTTTATGGTTACTTCGCCGATTCTTCTCGAGGGATTGTTGATGATTCTCGCCAAAGCATCATTATGATCAGGTAAATTTATCACTCTCAAATAATCCAATAATGTTTTGATTTCTATACGATCATAAAATCGAAGACCGCCTGCAATATGTTAGCTAAGGGTCAATCGCGTAGCTGCTTTTTAAAGGAGGCGCTGATCTGACTGTAAGCTGCACAGTTGGTAGAAGAGATGATGCTTACCAACCATACGGTAGGCTATACCTGCTTTTCCTAGCGAGCTTTCGATTATTCTTGAAAGTGCCGAAGATCTTAACAAAATAGCGAAGTCGTTCAAATCTAGTAGGTCGCCCGTCATACCCATTATCCTTTGTATTTCTTGAATGATCCAGTCTGCTTCCTTCTGAGCGGTTGCGAGTTTGCGGAGAACTGGGCGTGTGCCAACAACATGAGTAGGCAAAAGAGACTTTGCAATTCTGGATGAATCTTGCTCAATTACATTCAGTGCTGTAAGTAGTATGGCGCCCGATGACCGGTAATTTTCCTCCAATGAGATGGTAACTGTATCCGGATATTGTGTAATCATTCGTTTGTAGTTTTTAATTTCGGCAGCTCGAAAGCTATATATGCTTTGATCAGGGTCTCCAACAATAGTGATTCGTTTTTGAGATACAGCAAACAAGCGCATGAGATCAAATTGCACCAGGTTTGTGTCTTGAAACTCGTCGATCAAAACGGCCTCAATGTTTGATACACAGGAGGGATGGAGTCGTAAAAGCTCGACACATCTGACAAGTAAATCGTCGTAGTCGAGCAAGTTCGAAAGCTCCAAGGTTGCTTGGTATTCGGCATGCACAATCTCGAATTCTTGCGTATCTACAGTTTTCTTCTTGGCCTCGGGGACTTTGCTCGCAGATGCGGAGCCCTTTGCTTTTAGGGAGCTTATGCGAGATCGCGCGACTTTTGGATCTATATTCAGACCCTTCCGCTTCACAATTCTTTTGATGATGGCTAGAGAATCATTTGAATCTGCGATTCCAAAGCCTTTTCGAATCCCTATTAAATGTCCGTATTGTGCCAGGTATATTCGCGCAATCCTATGAAATGTTCCCAGTATTAACTTCGATTCCAACCCATTTCCTATCAACTTCCCAATTCTTTCTTTCATCTCTCGAGCTGCCTTGACTGTAAACGTTGCGACAATTATATTACATGGTTGCAATCCTTGTTGTAATAACCAAGCCGTTCGCGACGTCAGAGTGTGTGTTTTCCCACTTCCTGGCCCTGCCAATATAGCGAGGGTATCTGCTTTTGATGAGACTGCCGCTTTTTGTGAAGCATTGAGGCCCTTGAGAAGGCTATCAATGGCCATTTTCGTGGCTTGAATTTCCGCTGGCGGATGTCTCAGGCTTGCGTGTCCTCGAAAATGGGAGATGGTTGGATAAATAAGGTAGGATGAGCATTTGTAATTTTCCTGGAATTTGGAGCATCCGCAAGTTAATTAACAGAATTTTTATATTTTTCTTCTTCCGAATGATTCAATCGTGCTTGATCTTGAGCCTAAAAATCTCGGGAAAGAAAAAGATGGACTCGATAAGGAAGAGGACGACGATGCGCGACGCGATAAATTAGGAATGGGCGTATTTTGATCGCGCTAAATACGCGAAGTCATGCGTTTTCTAATCATTTCATCACTCATTCAGACAGGCTGTATGTACATAAGAGAACAAAGAGGCCGAAATTAATCACCTTTATAAATTCCTTAATAAACCAATAAAAATGAGTTTATAATATTCAATAGTATCGAAAAGATTCTTCTTTTAATATTATATTAACGTAGTTTAATACCGAGTAGTCTATATCACTAAATAGTCTACTTCAAAATTATCAAGATACGAGTAAAGACTTATATTATATTATAAGAATAGAAGAGCTATAGAAGAGTAAGACTCTACTTATAAGAAGTAGAGTAAGCTAGTAGTCTATGTCTGAGGCACGAAGACAACTATAGATTATGTAGTTAGCGCCGTGACAAAAATACACCAAAATTAAACATTTTTGAATATTCCTATTTCGATAACCAATCATTATTTTTGAAAAATAAAATAATAAAAAATTAATTTCTTAGAAATCTAATTTTTATATAAATGTTTTTATTATATTTAATAAAAAATTAAAATGTTATGATTTTCGTTTTAAAAAAAGTATTTTAATAATAACTCTTATATCAATTTGAATTTTCAAATAAAAAGTAGATTTTTATAATACTTATATAATTAAATATAATATTTCAAATTTTTAAAAAATAATAATAATAAATAAAAAGAGTGTACGATTATATACAAACGAATTTTGTATATATATTTGAAGTGAGTTATTTAGTGATATAAGTTATTCAATGTTAAACTACGTTATTTATACTTTTTAATTATCTGATTTTGAACTGAAACTATTTAAAGTTTTAAATATCTAAATTAAAATAAAACTATTCGATCTTTAGATTGTTAGAATTGAAGTAGAATTATTTAAGCTTTTAATCCTCTAAATCAAATTAAAACTATTGAAACTCTTGATTCTTTGAATTGAACTAGAACTATTTAAGCTTTTAATCCTCTAAATTGAATTAGAATTATATAGACTTCTAATTCTCTAAAATGAATTAGCACTATACAAGTGTTTAGTTCTCTAAAATGAATTAGAATAATCAGAACATTAAAAGATTTCGCCAATAGTCAATTCCCGCCTGTTTCTTCTCTCGTATGGAGCCTAAGTCCTTCAGCAATCCGATTGTTTCATTTCAATTCAGAGAATCAGATATTTAAATGATGAAGTAGATTCTACTTTCATATTTCTTGTAATTTATATAAATGATACTGATAATATCTACCAACAATGTAACCCTAAACTCCAGGATAATGCTTTAAGAAGAAATTTTCTATGCCAATGCAACACCTAATCTCACTTAACAGAGTATTGTGCCTATATGCAATGCCAGAGACGATGCAAAACTGAGCTACTTGCCACCATACTCCTTACTCTTGCAATTCAATCATTGCAGCAAGCTACCGCGACTGCCGCTCCCAACAGTGAGCTCTCCTCCGCATACATTAACTCCACAATACCACTTCTTGCACCACTTGCTTCTACCAGCATATCAATATGCTTTTGTGTATTTTTTCGAAATTCTGGATAATTCTCCAGCACAGAGCCATTGTAAGCAACGACTGTGTGAGCTGAGTTGGCGAGCGAGATTAATTCGGATGTGTTACGCATGTGCCAGAGGGCATGAACACCAGCAGCGATGAGACCGCTAGAGCGAAGGGTTACGAGGGAAGCTATTAGTCGTAAGGCATGAAGATCGACTTCGGTGGGGATATGAGAGGATGGGTGACGGGTGGTAAATATTTCTATGGCAGTAGTGAGGTATGGAGTTGTATCGCTAAGGGTAGTGTTAGTCTAGTTTGGTAACTATCAATGCATAAAGCTGACGGAAACTACAAAGAAAAGTGTATGATGGTTGGTGACTTACGCTTCGATGTATGAGAGAGTCTCGGTCTCTAGCGAGTATTTCTCCCTTAGATTTGTAGGCACCACTCCTCCAAATAGCCCTGCGCTCTGAATCCCATCAATCAATATTAATCTTACGATCTCTCCAATATACCCACCACTTGCGAAATGTTCGAATGGTTGAAAGTCTGGTCGAGGGTGATTTGCCTTCAAATATTTATCCCATTTTGTGTACGGAAGATAACTTCCACCAAACATTGAGAGTTCTGTGTTGACAATAACATGTTTTGCGCAATCATGCCAAGATGCAGGACGGATTCCAAATTTTGGCTGTGCAAAGATATGGACAGGAAGATGAGCTGCAGCATTCAAACCAGTTCCCAAGATCAATGCGAAACGTGTGGTAGGATCTATATATGCTTTGGAAAGTAATGTTGCTGAAGAGTCGTTCACAATGGCATTCAACTGAACGTTCAGTCCTCTTTTCAAGCAAGAGTCTTCAATTAAGTCGCCTAGGTCTTTGCCAATCAATCCATCGGCAGCACAAAATCCTTTGCCCATGCCCATGAGAAGACCACCCTTAAGTGATGTTTGACTGTGAACCTATCGTCAGCTGACTTCTAATTGGATAGTTATTTTGATGATCATACTTGATGGGAAAAGACCAGGACAATCCTACGGACAAGGGTGCCTTTGAAATATCATGTCCTTCTTTTTCCCCGGAAAGTGTGTCGACAATTCGATCTGCCATCCAATCGAAGAACTGTACCCCGACAAGCTGTCTCTCAGCATTTTTGATCTTGAAAGACTTCAATCCAATAATCTCAATCTCTTTCCCTTCGCATCCTTTTCCAGCTAGTTTAATCAAAGCTACTCGAAAAGTCGACCCCCCAACGTCTAGAGCAAGGTATGTTCCACATTCATGACCACTAGGCAATTGATGATTGTATGAGGGAAGCATACATTGTGGATTTTCCAATAAGCTCTCCGCAAACTCTTTTCTCAAGCCATCTGACAGTGCCAGCAAGGAGGCCTCTGTCGTAGAATCTTTAAAGGCAGCTTCAACCTCGTCTAAAAACTTCTTGACTTTCGTCAGTGAAATCTCCTTTACATCAACATTTTCGTCCTTAATCCGTTTGATAGTCGAGGGCGCAATCCAGAATTTGATAATGATTTCTAAAATCGACTTTGTTTTAAGAAAAGATTTGATAAATGCGGCATAGAAAGCCTGTCGTACCCTATGCATGGCAGCGATGAACGGCTGCATGATATGAAGTCCTCATACATATAGGAAATGCTCAATGAGACTAACGCGCTAAAATACGAAAGTGCTAGGGTAGTGCTGATATGGTCCCGCCTGCTCCATATCACAACAAAGATGAAGAAGGGAGTTTAAACAAGTGAAAGATTGATAAGATGGTAAACTTCAATTGAGTCAAAAAAAATGGATCCGATGGATGGATGTAAAAGGAAAGGCCAGATCGGGCGGTAGAGGTATACGATGTAAAAAAGAAATATGGTAGTAGGACTTTTTACCCTCGTGCTCGTAAAAATTATGTAGGCTGGACGTTTCGGCCGATTTGTGGTAACCAGCTGGAATGAATGGATGGATGGATGAATGAATGAATGTCTATGGAAGAAACACGTACAGAACCTGTACAAAACCTGTTACTTTGCTGGGAAGGGTGACTATTGCGCCATCATTCATGAGGAATGCAATCTCAAACAATTGGTTATCCAGCTCCAAGAATAGATTGAATTGGTAGGATAAGGGAAAAAGTTTAAGCCAAGACTGAAGAGAATGCTACAAGTACGAAGGCAAGAATGATTGGGAGTAACATCGTATCCTCACTCGGTTCGTCATTTCCCAGACCAGAAAGTTGGATCCCAATAGTAATGAAAATGGAAATGGAAATGGAAATGGAAATGAAAATGAAAATAAATTAATAAAAGTTACCTTCTTCAATTGAAACAAGCTACTTGGAAATAAAGGGTCCAATTCTGAGCCGTCCCTCCATTCTGTTTAGAAGTTGATATTTCTGCGTTACTGCTTGCTGCATTGCTGCATTGCTGCATTGTTCAGCAGGACAAGATCCTCAAAACCATCGAAAATGGAGATGCCCCTGCATACTGGCCCCTTCCCCATCTTTGGATGAGATGCTATCTAATGAGTTACCAAGGTAGGAGTAGATCCGACGAAGAATCCGACTCGGAATCAGAATCAGACTCAGAGAAAGCTTCCAAGAGCCTTCCCATGAGTCAAAATGTCAAATTTCCATGATATGTGGTTCGTATCGTATTGAATTTAAACCGTATATAGTAATATCATCATGGACTCAATACAATCTAGCTAGCAAAGCGATTAGTTGCTTTGCTCGTTTGAAAGCAACGTTACAGTTGGGGAAAGCATTTTGCATTTTGATCTCCGTCCCACCACCCATCTATGGGAAAGGAAAGCAAAGGAAAAGGAAGCTTGGATATTATTTCTTTATGCTGTACAAAGGTGTAATAAGTCCAAGTACCAAGACGGAAGATCAATTCCATCCATGATCCAACCTTTTGCAGTAGTAATTCAGTCATTCAGTAATTATAATTCATTCATTCAGTAATTATAATTCATTCATTCATTCATTCATCTAGCGTACAGAGAACATTCCTCCAATCCACAATTCTGATCGGGATAAGCTTTAAGCGAATGTAACGGTAAGACAACCAACAACCAGAAGAAACATCAAACCATCCTCACCATCCCATCCCATCCCATCCATCAAACGTCCTTTGGAATTTCTCCGACCCTTCTTCCATGAACCTTCACCACCATCAAACTCCGGAAGGATTTGGGAAAGCTTGTATCGTGGGTGTAACTATGTATGCGACGACCAACAACCAACAACCAACAATTGTGATATGATATACCAATGAAGTGGTCAACATGTTTGATCATTCATCGGAATTTACGGACTAACTTATGACTCGGGAGTTCTAGGGCTCATTGTGACAGCCGTTAGTGGAGATGGATTGATCTTGTGGGGTAAGCAAACTACCATACTTCTTTCTATCAGACTGCCGATATCAGTAAGGCTATCAGTACTGGGTCGTCGTGACGTTCCATACACTATCAAGATGATGGAGGGGCAGAATGATAGAGTTAAAGGTCACAATACTTGAAACTGTCCAATGAACAACACCATCATGAGAACCTTCTGTCAAGGTTTGTCGATGAAAGTTTGGATTTCCTTGTTGTGAAGCGTTGAAGCATGGAAGCTAATGGCTTGATGCCATCATCTTGCGACGAAACCCATATCAGTAAAGTACGGTAGGTACGGCAATCCATTCGACCAATTTCTTTGATCATCGACTAGGTAGATAATCTTCGGTTTTATATTCACTGTTCGCATGCCGTATGCTCCATCTCTGCGGGAATATAATCATACCTAAACTTTCTGCAAACTTACATTTCAATCTACAAACACCCACATAGTACCTTGATACCGACATTCAGAAATCCCCATAACTTCCTACATCAATTCAAATACAATCAAAATGAGATTCATCATCAGAGATGGCAGAACAGAGGCATCTGCCTATGTTGCACAGTACATTGTTGGTATGTTTCTACCTCTAGCTGAACATATAAACATCAATTGACATTGGGCTAGATCGTATCAACGCTTTCGGACCAACCCCAGACCACCCCTTCGTTCTTGGTCTCCCTACTGGTTCCTCCCCTATTGGCATATATAAGATTCTCGTCGAAAAGTACAAGGCTGGTGAGATTTCATTCAGAAATGTTGTCACTTTCAATATGGTATGTTTGTAAACTTTGCACGTCGAGCTACATCTATCTCTAGTGTTAAGAGTCGGATCACTAACACGAGTGGCTTGCATAGGATGAATACATTGGTATTCCACGCAACCATCCAGAAAGCTATCATACATTCATGTATAAGCATTTCTTCTCCCACGTTGACGTCCTTCCTCAAAATGTCCACATTTTAAACGGCAATGCGGAAAATCTCGAGGCCGAATGCGTACAATATGAGGAAGCTATCAAAGCAAAGGGCGGAATCGATTTGTTCCTTGGCGGAATTGGACCAGATGGACATATCGCATTCAATGAGCCCGGATCTTCCCTCGCATCTCGTACAAGAGTCAAGACTTTGGCGTATGATACAATCATTGCCAATTCGCGATTCTTCGATAACGATTTGGAGAAGGTTCCAAAGATGGCTTTGACCGTGGGTATTCAAACTATCTTAGAGGCTAGAGAAGTTGTCATCATTATCACTGGAGCACATAAAGCTTTGGCTTTGGCAAAATGTATTGAAGAAGGTGTAAACCACATGTGGACCCTCTCTTCCTTACAGATGCATCCACATCCAATGATCGTTGCAGATGAAGATGCAACACTTGAGCTTCGAGTTAAAACAGTCAGAGTAATTGCCCCACTTTACTTTACCCCACTATCCACTTACCCCTCCATGGCCAACTTCCTCCCTTAATCACAGTTGAAGTTCATTGCTAACAAAATTTCAAACAGTACTGGAAATCAATTGAGAAAGTCGCCGCCGATGAGGGTTTCGAACAAATTCTTCCATCTGCTGCTCGTACAGGCCCCAAGCGTACTGTCCCTCTCGCACCTATGGCAGAGAGCTTAATCAAAGAAACACCTACCATCAAGTCTCCACAACCTCTCACAAGCACTTTCTTAGCTGCACCAGCTACCGAGTATCCAATTCGCAGAAGCATTACTCCGGATTTAATTCCTGACCGCATGGGAAGCAGAATTGTATCGGTTTGATACTACAGTTACATGTTTGGGTATGGATTCGATAATATTGGGCATGGGAGGATCAAATTGGGTTACATGGACGCAAGATAACAAGGTCTTCTCTTCGTAGCGGAATTGTTAGTCTTTACGGATTGCGGGAGTAGATTTACACAACGCGTTTCTACTTTTCTCTTTACTTTCTTCTTTTGACAATATGTATCTTGGCAAGATACTGAGTCGTTGCTGCTTCTTTGTTTTTATGGCGAGCGAGACGGAAGTTATTTACATTAAAGTAAAATCACCTACACTAAATTTCTGAGATTCCCACGAATCCTCTGTATTACTAAATAGAAAAGATGAGAGTCAATGAGAAATGAATAAATTAATATATATTAATCATCTTTATTGTGTCCTGCCATGATGTGCGTGCGTTGTGTGTTACCTATGTACGTGATTCTTGTAAAGGTTTATAATACAAATATAAACACACAACACAAGCATACAAAGGTATCAAGAGCATTTAATTTGACAAAAATTAATCTATATCTATCTAGGTATGCGTGTTCGTTCTGACTTGGGCTGTGAAACCAATTTCTATCTATCTATGCAGTTTCATTGGCAATTTGATGGAGTGTACTCGCTACGTTTGTTAATCTGTAAATACAAGTGAAGAGAAATGAATAGAAACTCTAATTGAAAACGCATTCATAATCTTCCTTCTCTCCCACCAACGACCAAACCCCAGAATTCCTCTCATTTCCCTATTCCACCATCTTTCCCCTCTCCTCCGCTTCCCTCTCAAAAACCCTAACCCCAAACTTCCACACCTCATCTACCACAACCCTCTTCCTGCCCTCCTCAACCACCACATCCAACACACACAAATCGGCATCCATTCCGCCCTCCAAGCCCCCCTTGACATGCTCTAGGCCCAGCATTCTCGCCGGAGTCTGCGTCACTGCCTTCAAGGCCTGCGCTACACTGCATCCCGTCCAGTTGAGGAAATTGGAAACACATTCGACGAGGGTGATGGAGGAGCCTGCGATTTTCCCATCAGACTCCAGACGCAGGTGGATGCCGTCTTTGAGGATGAAGTCGTTGTTCCAGGCGTAGCGGCCGTTGGGGAGACCGACGAGGTGCATGGCGTCGGTGACGAGGATGAGGCCCGAGGGGTGCGCGTTGTAGGCGAGGGTTATGGTGGTGGGGTGGAGGTGGATGGAGTCGGCTATGATGCCGAAGTATGGGCGTTGGGTTATGGGTTTGGGGAGAGGGGGGATGATGTTTTGGGTGACGAGGGGAGAGGAAGGGGGGGTGGTGGAAGGGGAGGAATTGGTGGTGGGGGTTGTTCCCAGGAGACCGAAGATTCCGGGATTGCGGTGATGGAGGGGAAGCATGGCGTTGAAAAGGTGGGTTATCATCGTTGCTCCGGCGGTGACGGCGGCGGTGGCGTCTTCGTAGGTTGATTCTGTGTGACCGATGCTGAAGATGATGTTGTGAGGAGGGGAGATGAGGGTTGGGATGAGGGAAGTCATGTTTGGAAGTTCGGGGGCAGCGGTCATGAGGCGGATATTTCCGACGAGGTTGGAAGCACCATAGCAATCTGAGATTGAAGTGAGATCTTTAGATTTAGGAGCTAATAGGACGGGCAGGGGATGAATTCCATTTTTGGTGGGAGCGAGAAATGGTCCTTCGACGTGAGCGCCGAGTGATTCGGTTCCATCTGATGCAACACGACTTGCTCCAGAGGGACCTAGAAATGGAAGTGCCTTGAGGAGATTATTAGTAGATATTCATCCATATAGATTTCACCAAATGCTTACATGATGATAGACCTCCGGCCTCGACGATGTGATGGTAGGTAAATGTGAAGTAACACCCGTCTTAATCAACAATTGATTAACCCTCCTGAATTCCTTTGCATAAGCATAAGGATCATCACTTTCTGGTATAGAAGCAAAATCGAATCCAAAAGCCCCATTCAACTGTGTATCAATAAAACCTGGTGAGATGATACGACCACCGAGATCAATAACTTCATCTGGTACACACAATTGAGCGTAAAAAGCTTCCTGGCTTTGGATGATTTTACCAGTCAAGGAGGAGACCCATAGATCTTGGGTTACTAAAGATTCGCCCTTGAGGAGACGACAATTTGTAAACTTTGTGATTTTGGAAGTCGAGGTTGGTAGTGCCGATGGCATGATTGTGGATTTGATTGTAGAGTTATGTTACAGAGGAAGGTAGGAAGATAGGAAGTGTTTTGAGAAATAAGGTAGGAGACAAAGAGAAAGAAGATTTGAGGATATCATGCAAATAGTACTGCAATCTCATCCACTAGTAAATGAATCTCTCTAGATTTGAAGAACTTTGAGAATTCACTTGTACCTTCCATAGTTTACTAACATATGACCATATACCTTACCTACCCGTGGACCTACTTGCTACTTACTTACCTACCGTAGCATACTGGGGATGATTTGATAGTGTAAATCTGAACATTAGCTCATCTAAAACATGATAACCATGATAACCTATGATAACCTTAAACAACAACCTTGGAAGGGCAAAGTATCTTCCAAACTGAACATAAAATTTCATGTGTTATCGATTGTATCATACAACGCCCCAGTATCAGGAGCAGTATCAGTATCAGTATCATGTCATATTACATCTATCCTATCCACCATATCGTAGCGTTGGACTGGTAGAGAGAGTGTGTGGTTGATCGAGTGGAGAGGAAGACGAGGTACCATCAACGTTCAAATGTTGGGATCTTATGTTGTAAGGGAACCGCAAATACACATGTAACGTCGTATCGAATCGACGGATCATCGGAGGTCGGTAGTTTAGATTCAAGAGAACTGATTATCGAATAAATCTATTTATCAAGCACACTTGAAATCACTTGATGATGATAAGATGCCAAGTCGCCGGGATTTTATGTTATTGTTTGAATTTTTAATGAACCTGGAAAACATGCTGCGTTGGGTTGTCTTTTCCTGAGCAATCAATTTTCAGATCACAATTTTGTCTGGAGTGGAGGAGGCCACACACACCACACACCACGGCGCACAATCCGACAATTCCCCGGTGTAACATCATGTGACCATCTCAGATGGAGGAAGAACAACATCCCAGCCACCCACTCATCACTAGATACGTTTGTACATCCTACAACACCCTAGCTGAAACCAACCACTTACATCTGTTCAAGTGACACACCCCAAGATGCTGGATATGTGAGGCTGATGATTATACATCAAAAGATATTTCAATTTCATGCAGACCTTTTGAATCGTAGCGAAGAAGCGACGGCTGTGATGAATACGCTCATTTTCATTTTTCCTTGCATAACATCATCCAATAGTATTCTTCACGTATCATGATTTCTTAATTACACACGGAAAGCGGAGCAGACGATCATCCTAGACACTCAGCCAACGTTGCGCTCAACTTTATAGCCCTGTTACACTCTCTAAATTGCGTTGTCCAGAGTGGGAATAACGACATTTGTACAGCAAGAACATATCAAAGATGGATGCTACAGAAGAGGAACTGGATCCTTTGTGGAATGACCTCGATTGGTAGGTTCTGGGCCACTTATGTAGAGACTGGGAAATAGGCTAACAAAATAAAGGGCCATGGGACAGTGAGTATATTCTTAATCTACCGAGCTGTATGGGACAATGTTTTATAGCTCTGCGATTATTTTTTGATCCTGGATACTAACCGGGTATCTCTGACTACAGATGCTTTATGATGGGATTCGAAGGGACCGAAGTTACTCCTCATATCAGGACTCTCATTGAAGATCATCATCTAGGTGCTATTTTGTTGTCGACCAAGAACATGAAGTGTAATAATTTGTATTTCTTATTTCTGTCTGTAGTGTTTCTTTTCTTCCCGTCGTTTTGTAATCCAATGGGTAGTGGGCAGTGGCTTTGACATGTCACCTTGATGGCTATTGACCCAGCCATGTAATTCGCCTCCCAGTCACATATATTTCACGTGCATATCATTTGTATGATGACGATGTTGTTCTTCACGTTCCCTTATAGACAGTCGTTGACCTGAGTAGCTGCCCGAGAGACAGCAAATTTAGTACAGGAACTCCAAACGATCGCGCACCAAGCTGGTCATCTAGTCCCTTTAATCATTGCTCTTGATCAAGAGAATGGTGGCGTTAATAGCCTTTTTGATGAAGATTATATCTGTCAGTTCCCAAGTGCAATGGGAATGGCAGCAACAGGATCTCTAGAGCTTGCATACGAAGTTGCCAATGCAACAGCCAAAGAATTATCAGCAGTTGGAGTTAATATGATAATGGGGCCTTGTCTTGATGTCTTGACAAATGCTCGTTATCAACCATTGGGTGTTAGAGCTACTGGAGATGACCCTCAGGAAGTTTCCCAATATGGTATTGCTGCCATGAATGGGTATAAGGATGCCGGACTCGCTTCCTGTGGGAAACATTTTCCATCTTATGGAAATCTAGATTTCCTAGGGTCATCTCTTGATATGCCCATTATCACAGAGACTCTTGAACAGTTAAGTCTTGGTGCTCTAGTTCCATTCCGGAACGCTATTCGTGAAGGGATGGATTCTATTATGGTTGGTGGATGTGCAATAGCAAATGCTGGTTTGTTCATCTTTCGTATTGTTGGGCTGTATTATTAATACTGAATAGGAATGAATGTCATGCACGCTTGTCTCAGTGATCAGGTTGTGGATGATCTCCTTCGGAATGATCTTGGCTTCAATGGTGTAGTTGTTTCTGAATGTCTTGAGATGGAAGCATTGAGTCATGATATTGGAGTTAGAGGTGGTACCGTCATGGCAGTAGAAGCTGGATGTGATCTGGTACTTCTATGCCGCTCTTACTCTGTTCAAAGAGAAGCCATTGCAGGATTAAAACTTGGACTGGAAAATGACATGATCTCCAGAGAACGTATAAACCTCTCTTTAAAGCGAGTCTTGAGGGTTAAATCACAGTGCACATCTTGGGCTAAGGCCTTGAACCCTCCAGGTATTAGCCATCTAGCATCTTTACATCCTGGCCATCTTGCTTTGTCCACAAAAGCATACGATAACTCGATAACTATTATGAGAGACAAAGGCCATTTACTCCCGTTATCAAATAGTTACTCTGAAGATGACGATGATCTTCTCCTTCTAACACCATTAGTGAAGCCATTACCTGCATCCACCGCAACTCTGGGTCACGAGAATGCAAAATCTACCAACAATGAATCCGAAAAATCACACAAATCATCAATCATGAGTGGTGAAGGTGTATTTCGAGAATTAGGGAGAGCTTTAGCACGTCAAAGACATGGAAGACTTCTTCATACTTCATACACCGCCAATGGAGTTCGACCAGTCCATGAAAATCTGATCAATAGAGCAGGAACCATTATCATTATAACGGCTGATGCAACTCGAAATTTGTACCAAAATGGATTTACCAAACATGTCGCTATGATGTGTTCGATGCTTAGTTCTGCGGGAAAGAAGAAGTCATTGATTGTGGTTTCAGTTAGTTCTCCATATGATTTTGCTATGGATAAGAGTATTGGGACATATGTTTGTACCTTTGATTTTACGGAAACGGCTATGAAAGCATTGGTGAGGGCGTTATTTGGGGATTTTGTTCCTCAAGGAACATTACCTGGTACGCTTAGAAAGAGTAGGAAGGTACAGAAATCGAGGCAGCATTGGTTAGTAGAGAGTTATAACAGAGATAGAGATGCAAGAGGTCTACAAGCACTTATTACATCTATTGAGAAAACTACTCCACCAAATCAACAATCGGCATTAGCGGGTGCAACAGCGGGCTCATTTGAAATGGTATGTGTTTCAAACTCTCTCTCGCACCACGGTATCCGCATTTAAATTCGAGTATAAAATAGCTAACACTTTCTTCCACTTTCTCAGCCATCCGCCGTAAATAATAATTCTCTTGAGGAGTCTCATTACGTTGTACGCAACAGCAGTACTCAAGCTCTATTTGGATTTTGCTCCACCACTTATCTGCCCAGCACTCACACCGGTACAATCTCCACTCTATTTGTCGACCCTTCCAAGCGTAATCTCTCAATCGGCCACTCCCTCCATCAACGTGCCCTCCGTCATCTCCTCCAAAAACCAAATATCACTCACCTTCAACTCGGCTCTACCCTTCCAGCTATCTACCTTGGCATTCCTATGAGTGACCTCACGGAAGGTGCACGTCTTAAACGTTGGTTCGCCACGAATGGCTGGGACATCCTTTCTCCCAGATTCCTATACACGTTGATAATTCGCAACGTATCAACCTGGACACCTCCAGAAGGTCTCTTAGGGACGATCCAACGCTTATCCCTTCAATTTGATTTGATTCATGGCCCTTCCAACTCCGCAACCCAAGTTCTCGATTTCGTCCAGACTCATTCATCGCCTGAAATTCATAGTCTGTACAATCTCGCAATCATGGATCCAAAATCTTGTGGTATCGTGAGGGCCAAATCGCCAATTGATGGGAGTCTCGTGGGTACGATTATTATCTCAAAGTCGGGTACTATGCTTTCGCGTTGGATGCCCGTTCTTTCTTCTTCTCCTAATCATTCTAATTCTGCTTCCCATACAAATACCAACAACTTCAATCCCAAGGGAAAAGAAAAGGAAGAGAGTGGAAATGGAAATAACACAGTAGGAGGTATCTTGGCCCCAATCATCCCATCGAACAATGCGCAACGAGAAACAATCTTGCAAGGATTAGTCATGTTGAGTATCAGACAGAATAGAAATAAGGGAGATGGAAAGGGAGTGGTGTTGAATTGGGTGGTGGGAAGTGATAGGGATGTTTTGTTGGGCATGGGATTCGATGTGTTGGAGGCGTGGGAAGAGGTGGTTTGTGAAGTTGAGAGGGTGAGTTTATTTTGATTTGCGATGTGAGAATGCTGTGGTTTTCAAGGAGCGCCATGTATTGAGAAATTGTATGGAGAAGATTTGCTAATGCGTGCTTGTTTCTAGTGGAGTGATATCAATTTAGGTTGAAGGAGGATGAAAAGAGGTGTAGATATGACATGTCGTTTTCTTGTATGCTTAATATAATCAATACTATCTTCGGAATCCTTAGGTATCTCATCGAAACCCAAGTCCTTGAAATATTCTGAATTCAGCCCACCAAACGAAGAGCTTTCAATCATCAGACCCGGTTCAACTATCAAATCTGATCCGGCAATCGAAAAAATCGGAATGGTTGAAAGGATATTTTCACTTTCTGAGTGAAATTTATGGATTGGAAATTTTTTAATTGTTAGACCTATCTACTCATTTAAATAGCTGTAATGATGATGATAACCTTCGTTCATTCATATATTATATGTAAAATCCTCTCGTCCCTTTTCTATCCATTCCGAAATATGTCTATCTAGGTATCTCATCCCTCGAGTTTCGTTTGTTCATTCGGGAACTTTCCTACGTAGTTATAGAGTCTTGATGATGGATAGATGATTTATAGATAGATAGATAGATAGATAGATAGATAGATAGATAGATAGATAGATAGATAGATAGATAGATAGATAGATAGATAGATAGATAGATAGATAGATAGATAGATAGATAGATAGATAGATAGATAGATAGATAGATAGATATGGATATATAATATAGTGCCAAAAGATAGGACGATATGATGTCATATGTATAGCTAGAATCGAAGATATAGAGTAATAATCGTACTTTGATATTCTGATATTCTGATGTTGAATGTGTAGTTTTATTTGTATTTGCTTGTTATTTATCTAGGTACTCTTTGAGAAGGATTGTTTGGGATAGGAGTGGTGATAATGATCATATAGTTGTATTTTTTCGCTTCTCCTATTTTAATTTTGTTCCGCTTTTAATTGTTTATTTATTTATTGCTTCTTGTTCACTACTCGCTACTCAATCTTTATTTTTCTCTCCTCTTTTCCCCTCTCTTCTTCCATGATCTCCTCCCCTCTCTTCCCCTCTCTTCCCCTCTCTTCCTCTCTCCTCTTCCATTATCTCCTCCCATTCCCTATTCAATATGTCCCATTCACTTTCTTACCCTCTTCCCCTCCCGTCCCCGCCCCGCTGTCCCCCTCTTCTCTTCTCTTTCCTATATCTCTTCTTTCCTCCTTATTTATTCTTCCCCTCTCAACATTCCCCCCCTTTTATCCATTAAATGTTTCCCCCCCTTCTTCCCTTTCTATTCTCAACACCTCGTTCACCAATCCATATTCACTATTCATTATTTACCAATATATATTCATCATCCCACAATCACCATGTTCCATCCAAGCACATTCAACAAAATCAGCTGACCGCACCCAATCCAACCATCCCAATATACAAAACTACAATCCACAAGCCTCGCCAATAGCCATCCATGATTCATCTATCACCTACCTACAAACCTCCTCTCCATCTCGTATCGCAAAAAGTGTGTGTGGATGCTTTCATCCGTCCACCTGGGCATACCAATCAATCCATCAGCCACACACACAACATCCACACACACCCAACTCTCACACCCATTTCACAACGCCTTGTGATCAACCCAATTCTTCCAAAATCATACTTTTCTTCTGTCGAAAAGAAGAAAACTTTTGTTGCACATCTATCATCCAATCTTAATATGCAAATTTCCGCACCCAAGCTATCAGCTGCTCTTTGTTGCATATCGGAGTATTTATACTTTTTATTGGTTGCGCACATGATCGATCTTATTTATGTTTCAAGCGAATGGTATCTAGATACCTATGTGATGTGTGTAGGTAGTAGGTAGTAATAGTAATAGTAATAGTAATTATTTGTTATTGTAAGTTATCTAGGGAGGGAGGGAGGGGAGATAGGGATCTGTTATTAATGTATATTTATATTTACATATTTACTTAACTACATATTTTAAGGAATATCATAATAATAATAATAATAATGATAATGAAGTATTATGAAGTACCTAACCTTGAGTATTATTATTATTATTATTTTTACCAACCAACCACCTACCTAGCAACAAACCAAAAACATTCCAGCCATCAAACCTTTTGTTGCACATCTCAAATCCAATGAGAAAGAACACACTCCCATCTCTCTCATCAAAAGGAGGTGAAGAAAGGATGCGTGCGTGCAAATCTCCACATATCAAATACAATAGGTACAGTACCTACCACCTAATTAGTGTCCCCCCAAACCAATAAAAGGCACTCCCGAAAACCAAACCCCAATTTGTTGCACGCCTCCCAACCAAGGAAACCTCTCTATTTCCTCCCTCCCCTTCCTCATTTCCCTGACCTCTTTGTTGCACATCTCAAGCCAATCTCTTCCATCTCCCAACCTTCAGTGCGCGACGCACACGCTTCCCTTATGGCGCTAGTCCCAAGTCTGGCATCCACTCCACTCCACACCTCTACACCGTACGTACCGCTGTAACCCCTTTTCACGCACCTCTCTTCCTCTCTTCCTCTCTTCCTCCCTCCTTCTTCATCCTTTTGTTGCACGTCTAAACCAACCACCGACTCGGGATTGATTCAGAATGGGATTCAATACATGAATTCGTTCGAATCAGATGTAATCGAATCTCCACTTACTCACTCACTCACTCTCCCTTATAAGTGATAACCACTAACTTACCTCGTAGCTACATATTACTAACAACACAATGACATCGAAATATTACTCTCTACAACCCCATCCCAACTCATCCCATCCCATTCCATTCCATCCCATCCCATCCCATCCCATCCCATTCCAACCAATCCGCATCCACCCTTCCCTTCCCATCTCCTCTCCCTCTCCCTCTCCAATCCTCTCCCTCCTCTCCAAAACCCTACGGAGTACCAACTCCGTACATAAACACTCGTATTCATCACGATCGATACGAAAAAGCGCCCGCCCCAAACAACCATCCATCCACCTAGCCAAATAAAGAAACAAGAAAATTTCCTCCATTTGTTGCACATCTATCCACGAACCATAAACTTAGTAACCTCAACCCGCGAACCTAGTTTCGTCAATACGATGTGATGTGGTGTAATCACTCGGTCCTCCGATTTCTTCTCCACACATTCTCCTCAGAGTTAGAGTCAATTTCCTCCCCTTCTAACTTCCGTGCGATTTCTAGAATTGTGTTTTTTTTTTCGGATATCTTCATCCCTATTTTAATTTTAATTCAAATCCAAATCCAAAGCCAAATCCAAATCACCATCTCAAAAGAGTTCTGTTCAATTCAGTTCAACGCAATAGGTAAGCAAAACCCTTTCATTTCAATTTCTGCTTATCTAAATACCTACCTACCTCTCTATCTATCTAGCTATCTCTCTCTAAACATCAACTCGTCAATCCCAACAATCCCAATAATCAAAAAAAAAAACTTTCATTTCAATCTCTATATTTACCAATCCCAATCCCAATCCCCTATCCTCTCCCTCCCTCCTCTCCCTCCTCTCCCTCCTCTCCAAACCCCCCAATCCAATCTACCACCCACACCCACACCCATCCCCAATCCACTAACCATCCTAACACACATCTCTCAATCTGAATCAAAAACTCCCAAAATGAGAAAAAAAACTCCAAGTGATTGATAATAAATTATACCACAACATCTCTTCTTATTATTTTATCTTATTCTATCCTAATCTATTCTTATTATCTATTCTTACTACCTATTCTTACTACCTATCCTATCCTATCCAATCCATCCTCCCATCCTCCCATCCTCCCACAATAATATACAAAATCAAAGTAACATAAAATCACAAAGCAAATATACAAATTCATTTTACTTTCATTCTACTTTTATTTATACTTACACAAGAGGTAGTCACTTATATTCCACACACACACATGTATACACATTCAAAGCAATACACAAACCCATTTACACACATACATTCAACCACCTCCCCCCTCCCCTCTCCCCCCTAACCACCTCGAGTCCACCTCCTCCTATCCCCCTCCCAATCACACGCCTCCCCTTCCCCCCAAAAAACTATCCATCATTTGTTGCACATCTCAACACGAACCATAATCCCTAATCCCTAATCCCTCTCAAAAATAACCCTTGAAATTTAAAAAAATTAAAAATTTCATGTGTGTAGCTGACGAGCTGACCTCACTCATCAACATGGGTTGGTGCCTCGGAACCAATAAATCTTTTTTCTAGAAGCTTTCGAAGAAAAGGTGTGAGTGGAGATTCAATTTATTCAAAAAGTAAGCGGGTATAATATCTTCTCGATTGGTGATGGTTTTGGGGGCTGAATACGAGGGGCAATATTATAATCATTGGCTCTCAATTCTCACATCATGTTACAAATCATGAGGTCACAAACACTACCAGAATTTGCTAAAAGCTCGTTCATAATTCTATAAAAAGTAGGCACAGCTCATTATCCCACTAAGCAATAACCTTTAAACCTGTCAATCATAATCCATTCATTCCATCAATACTTCCAACATCTGATATCATAATAACCGCTCCAAAACTTGCATTCGTGTTGAAATTCGCTATTTACTCTCCTGCCTTGACAATTTTACAGATGAGATCAGAACCTCCAACTGAATCTCCCTCCTTAATTTGCATACTGCTGACCTTACCAGCATGTGGTGCAGAGATAACCATTTCCTATATTCATAATCAGTATACTGTTCATTGCATTTAAATTGAGAAAGAATAGACTCACCATCTTCATGGCACTCAAGACAGCAAGTGGATCACCCTTCTTAACCTCACCACCATCCTTCACTCTCAACTCAACGACAACACCTGACATAGGAGCTCCAACTTGGCTGGAATCTCCTGGATCGGCCTTTGGTCTGCTTGTGTTCTCAACAGCTGCCTTGTTGTCATCAACTGTGACTTGTCGAACTTCTCCGTTCATCTCGTAAAAGACCTCTCTCTGTCCAGTGGTATCTGACAATGGACCAACAGCAAGAAGCTTCAAGATCAAAACCTTACCCTTCTCCAACTCAACATGGAATTCCTCACCAATTTCTGGTCTTGAGAGGAAATATCTAGTTGGAAGGACACTCAAATCACCATACTTTTGAACGAACTTTCGGTACTCGTCATAAACTTTGGGGTACATGGCGTAACTCGAAACATCGCACTCAGTGACACTGCCCCACTTGGCATGAATATCCTTCTTGATTTGAGCCAAATCAAGTGGCTCGAGAGTAAGACCAGGGCGCTTGTCAAGCTTGCGTCGACCACGGAGAGCATTGGTTCTCAATGGTTCAGGGAAACCACCGTATGGTTGACCCATCAAACCTTCAAAGAATTCCAAAACGGAACCTGGGAAATCCAATTCACTAGCTCTAGCTTGAACGGCATTGAAGTCGAGTTTGTTGGAAACCATGAATTGTGCCAAATCACCAACAACCTTGGATGTTGGAGTGACCTTGACGATATCACCAAGTAAGTCATTGGCTTGCTCGTAAGCTTTCTTTGTCTCGGCCCACTGAGCACCAAGACCAAGTTGAGATGCTTGGAACATCATGTTGGTCAATTGACCACCGGGTATCTCATGCTCGTACACATCCGGGTCTGGTCCGTGCTGAAGTAATGTCAGTATGAGTGAAGGGGTAAAAGATAGGGAACGAATTGTACTTACTAGGCCAGCCTCAAATGGTGAGTACATGAGACGGAGTTGAGACCAGTAGGTATCGATAGCTCGAACATGGTGAACATTCAAGCCTGGGTCAAGCTCTGATCCTTCCAATGAAGCAAGAACAGCTCCAACACTTGGTTGAGATGTCATACCAGACAAACTATCAGTAGCAGTGTCGACAGCATCGGCACCTGCTTGAGCGCAAGCAACCATAGATGCAACACCAGTACCAGCAGAGTCGTGAGTGTGAACGTGGATTGGAAGATCGGGATACTTCTTGCGAAGAGCTCCAATCAACAATGTAGCAGCTCTTGGTCTAAGAACACCAGCCATATCCTTAACACCCAAGATGTGAATCTTAAGAGCAACTAGCTTCTCAGCCAAAGACAAGTAGTATTCCAAGTTGTACTTCTTGGCTGGGTTCAACACTAAAGCACCAGTAAGTTAGTAATCGATTTTATGAAATAGTTTGAAAAGAGGGTGAAATAATGCCGGATCAAGGTTTTGAATGTCCGAATTGTTATCGACAATTGAAAAGTCAATTCAAGGCAAGGGGAAAACGAAAAAGAATCGCTCCCCTCGCCTGAAAGGAAGTTGAATCGCTATCCCCTCGCAGACTTTTCAATGTCCAAATTGTTGTCAACAATTGAAAAGCCGTTTCGGGGCAAGAAGACAAGCGAAAGCCATGGCTCTCCCCACAGGCTTTTCAATGTTTGAACTATTTTTGACAATTGAAATATGCATTCAAGGGGATTCGGTGCTTCAATGGCAAGGGTAAAATAAGAAGGTGCTATGTCCTCTTGCAAAGCTTTTCAATGTCCCAATTGTTATTAACAATTGAAACAACAACTTAGGATTAGAAAAACAAGGAGAAGATGTTGCTCTTCCCACAAGCTTTTCAATGTCTGAAACGTGTTTGACAATTTAAAGATTGCTCGTTGGAAGATGAAAGGGAAAGCTCTATGACTTCATGAAGCTTTTCAAATATCTGAAATGTGAAGGATCAATGAAAAGGCGCGTTAGAACCGAGTTTATTCATTCCCATGAATGTTTTCAATGTTCAAAATGCTATGAGTAATTGAAAAGATTTCAGGAGGAAGAATTCACCCCCCCGATAGACCTTTTCAAAGATCCAACAGCGATAGACAATTGAAACGGGGTCTGAAGTAAGGGTAGGATTGGGGAGAATTAGGAAGGAGCGAAAAGAACAAAACAAAATATAGGGGGAAAAACATTCAAACGAAGTTGGATATTGAAAAGTACGTACTGTCACCTAAAAAAAAAAAAAAAAAGTTAGCATATGGTAAGATTATCGGAATGGATCATTGGTTTCGTACCACTGTAGCAAATTGTACCCTCGACAACACCACCAGCCTTGTGTACAGCCTTAATACCAACCTCAAGTTGATCAATATCGTTCAGAGCATCAAAGACTCTGAAAATATCAACACCATGTTTCTTTGCTTGCTCACAGAAGTGATAGATAGCATTATCAGGCAATGAAGAGTAAGCAACACCATTAGCTCCACGCAACAACATTTGGAATGGAATGTTTGGAACAAGCTTTCTCATCTTTCTGAGTCTGTCCCATGGATCTTCATAGAGGAAACGCATGGCAACATCGAAAGTAGCTCCGCCCCAACATTCCAAACTGTACAAGTTGCTGTAAGCGTGACTTGTCTCCTTTGCAATGTTCAAAAGATCAACTGTTCGAACACGTGTAGCGAGAAGAGATTGATGAGCATCACGCCAGGTTGTGTCCATGAGAAGACATCCTTTGTTTGCTCTGACAGCTTTGGCAAATGCTTCAGGGCCCTCCTCAAGAAGAATGTTTCTCCATCCCTTTTTGCATGGTACAGAGGTATCAATCTTGTTTCCGCTCTCATCAAAGAGTTCTGGCATGATAATTTCACCCTTGAATTTTGGTTCTCCCATTTGACCCTTGATGCTACTTCCATTTACGGCAACATCTCCAAGGTATGCCAACAATTTTTGAGCACGGTTTTGACTACCGACCAAATCAAACAGTTCAGGGGTATCGTCGATGAATGTGGTCCAGCAGTTGCCATCAATAAAGGTAGGGTGAGTGAGTAAAGTAGCCAAGAAAGGAATGTTGGTCTTGACACCACGAATACGGAATTCGATCAAAGCACGAAGGACCTTTCTTCGAGCGATCTCATAAGTTGATCCGTGACAAGTACATTTGACCAACATACTTTGAGGAAGTTAGTCATTGTTCATCAATAATAAATCAATAGGAAAAAGGAGAAAATCAAATACGAACCTATCATAATGAGGGGTAATAACTGCGCCAGCGAATCCGTTACCACCATCAAGACGAACTCCGTTACCACCAGCCGAACGGTAGACCTCAATCTTTCCAGTATCTGGTGAGAAACCTTGGGATGGATCTTCTGTGGTAATACGACATTGAATCGCAAAACCTCTGGTGGAAATGCGATCTTGTGTAAGACCCAATTGAGCAAGTGTTGCACCAGCAGCGATTTGAATTTGTGCTGCAATGATATCAATTCCAGTAATCTCTTCAGTGATGGTATGTTCGACTTGAATACGTGGGTTGATTTCGATAAAGTAGTAACGGTTTTGTTGATCAACCAAGAATTCAGCGGTTCCTGCGTTACGGTAGTTGACCGACTTGGCAAGTTTGACAGCATCAGCCAAGAGGTTATCTCTCACTTGTTGAGGAAGATCCTTAGCTGGTGCGATTTCCACCACCTTTTGATGTCTACGTTGTACGGAACAATCACGTTCGTACAAGTGAACAATGTTTCCGTGGTTATCTCCCAAAAGTTGTACCTCGATGTGCTTTGGTTTGTCAAGGAATCTTTCGACGAAAACAGTTCCATTACCAAAAGCCGACTTGGCTTCGGATGTGGCACGGTTGAAAGAATCTTCGAGTTCTGATTGTTGTCGGACAACACGCATACCACGTCCACCACCTCCATATGCTGCCTTGATGATGATTGGGAAACCATATTCGTCGGTGAATTTCTTTACATCCTCGAATTTTTCGACAGCTCCTTCGGTACCTGGAACAACTGGTACACCGGCCTTGATAGCGATTTCTCTGGCAGATACCTTGTCTCCGAGGGAATGGATAACGGTGGGTGAAGGACCAACGAACTATACAAGGATCTTGTGAGCTATAATTCTCACATGTTTAAGACGACAAATCTTCCACTTACGATAAGTCCAGCCTTCTCGACGTTTCTTGCAAACTCGGCATTCTCAGAAAGGAAACCATAGCCTAATGGAAAATTAGATCATGTCCTCAATAATTGTGATAGATCCGAAATCACATACCAGGATGAATCATTTGAACGCCATGTTCAAGAGCAATCTTGATGATTTCATCTCCTGCCAAGTAAGCACCGACTGGTGTATATTGACCCCGCTTTCCAATAACATATGCTTCATCGGCCTCTGTAACACAACATAATCAGCCTCTCTTCACCGCGTATACATTTTATTTGTAGATTTGTACTCACTCTGCCTGTGCATGCTGAGACGGTCCTCATAACTATCAACTCGGTCAGTCCGGTATCCATCCATGTGATTATCGCCAAGGCGTTACCTGAAGACTGCGACTGTTTGCAGAGAAAGCTCGTGGGCCTAGAAAAAGAGACGAGTCAGTTTGATGCACGTAAGAAACGACGAGACGTAAAATATCTCGAGAGTTAAACAAACAAACTTACTGTACGGAAAATCTGAATAACGAAAAGAACCAGGTCAGCACATTCTGCAGTTATCAGCTTGTAGTAATTGGACGACAACATACACGAATAGCTACACAAAGTTAGCTTGAGTCACATCACACAACAATTGATTGATTGATGGGGGAAACTTACGAATTTCTCCACGATTGGCAACTACAGATTAAAAGAAAGAGAGATTAGCATATACTGCAGGAACTTTGAGAGCTTGGTAGATTCCTATCATGATCGGAAGTCGATGGAATGCTAGATTGATTGCTCACCAAGAATCTTCTTCAGTTGCATAATAGAGGAGTTGGCTCTGATGCGATGAACGGTATGTGGGTGTTTGATATCGGAACCCTCCTCAAAAACCTCACTGTAAGCTCCATCTCCATGAGGACCTTTCTCATCGTGGTGAGCCATGATTGAAATTTTGAGAAGATTTGGATTGTGATGTATTTGTTGAGCTTCTTTGCTCGTTGGATTTATCACAACGGACGGAGGGGCTTTCGGTCTAGGTTCGGCCCAAGGATGGTGGATGGATAAGTACTAGGTAGCGTTTAAAGTCTTGGTAATGGAGGGGTTAAAGTTGGGTTGGTGGGTGGTGGGTGGTGGGTGGTGGGAAAGCTCTCAGTAAAAAGAGCTACTAATATAAATCAAGCAATCTCAAAGGACCTAGGTAGAGTTGAGTAGTGGTAGGTGATAATAAGTAAGAGTAGGTAATAAGATGTGGTAAATTAATGAAAACGCGTACACGGTACAGCGAAATCAATTGGGGGTATAATATTCTTTGGAGGGGGAAAAGATAATCGAATGTCTTCTGGAGAGAGGGGAGGGGTGAGATCGATATATACTCCGTCGAGGAAGTATAAGATGGAAGAAGTGGGAGAAGAACAAGAAAAAGGAAGAGAAGAAGGAAGGGGATTCTCGACTTTTTGAACCTCTTTTCTATCTTCTCATATAGGTCGTAGTGAGTACTAAGGAACTAATGAGTAAATAACAAAAGAACAAAATCAATCAGAGGTAGAGAGGAGTGAATAGACCCGAGTTTTATTTTTGGTGATCTTGCGGCTTGTGCAATGTGGTGAGGGGCAGGAAGGGAAGGATATCGGACAAGGTTTATTTAAGTCTCACACCTGGTGCACCTATGGATTTCTTGGGATTTCTTGGTCAAGTTATCAAAACCAATAAGTCTCTTGGCCAGAATGGAATTTCTCTCATTTTTCTCTCTTCAAGAGTCTTGGAGAATGGAGCACCGATACATCAGTGGAGAGGGTTCGGTGCATGCTTCGGTGGATGGAGGGGCTCTGATCACACAAGAAACACAAGAAACACAAGAAACACAAAGCAACGTGAATCTCGTCCATTTGCTTTGCTTCACTCGGCGGACTACTCATTTACTCGTTCATGTTTTGATACTTCTTGTGATTTCAAAAAAGGCTTGATTATATAGTTAGTTGGTTATAATGAAGATGATGATTATTTTTCTATCTATTATTATACATATTGAATCAGTCCGAGTACCTGGTTGATGAATAATATATCAACATATCAATCAATATTTGTAGTTTGTAGTTTGTACGTTTTACTTTGATACAGAACAGAGTACACAGACAGATTCACATCACAATAATACCTAAATACCTAAATAGGTAAATGGAGAAAGTTAAAACACTACAGAATACTTAATCCAATTGAATGACGCTCCGCTGGCTCTCCGAGGGCCATTGCCGTGGAGGCAGACTATTTGATTTTACAATTCCCGTTTTACCATGTTATATTTTAGTTGTTAATATATTATAATTTTATAAACCAGAATATAATCCAGAATCTATCCCATCATTCCATCATTCCATCAACCCATCAACCCATCAACCCATCAACCCATCAACCCATCAACCCATCAACCCATCACCCATCAATCATCATCCATCACCCATCAATCATCCCAAACCCAAAACACTCAAAAATGCCTACCTAGGTACCCTGTGTTTTGACCGATCTAAGCGTCCCAAGTCCCGATCCAATCACATGCACACGATAATCCTCTGATCCAGATCGTCAACTAGGAATAATATCAACATCAAATCCAAATTCATTTTTGCAATGGGGAAAAATGGTGATTCAATTGTAGATCGTATTAGTTACCTAACCATGATAACACCGGAGCAAAGAAGTATGTAATAGAGAGACTACAACAATGTAAAATTCTTTCTCTGGGAATCATGGTATGCGATGTATGGTATGGTATGCTAAATCGATTTTCATAATTTCCCGTGAGTAGGTAGATACCCCCTTCATCAAACAAACATGGAAGCGAAATGTATCTTTCCATCTATCCATCTACAAAGTATCCTTTCCAAAACCATACAAACCAGCAAGGTACCTATCTAGCTAACTACCTCAATATGATTCCCGTTCACCATACATACATACATACATACATACATACATACATATTACATATGCATTTCTCCGCGTCTACCCCTCCACAACACATATCATCCCACCTCCCACACACACATATCAACCACCAGCCATCTAACCATCCAGCCGCGTGGGATACATCATACATCTCCTACCAATAACACCCCATTCAATACAAACCAAGATCGATCCTTTCCCTTCCTTTCCTTTCCTTTCCTTTCACCCATTGCATTGCCTCGCTCCGTCCTCGCATGCCTTTCCGATTATCGCAATTCCCATCCCCATCTCACATTCATCATTCTCCCACGCGTCCTCCGTTTCCATCTCTCCGTCTATCCCTCATCTCGCATCATCTCACATCACATCTCCCATTCCCAAATAATCCCACACGGCAAACCGCCATGATTTTTCCGTCTCTCGTGTAACAACTAATAAACACCTAATAAACACCTAATAAACACCTGCTACTGTACATACTAACCCAGTAACAAAACTAACAAAGCAAACATCTCTCAGCTAACTCCCCAATCACCAATCCCATTTCTCTTTCTCTCTCTCTCTCTCTCTCTCTCGTAGGGCCCTCCAAAATGTGGTGGGGAGTAAAAAGTAAAATTCTCCAATCTCGATTATCCAAACAATGACATCCACACCTACCAGCACCTACCAGCACCTACTTACTTCGTAGTATCTACAACCCTCCACCCAAGCTCCAAAATCTCAAAACCGCGGCTCGGCGCACAAATCGGCCGCCGGCGCTGAACCTGAATATTTCCGCTCTACGCATATCATAACCTGGAATGACTCTTCCTTTCCAAGAGAAAAAATATAGATTTATTCCCACAACCTGATCACCAACCTTTTTAATTTTAACTTTAATTTTTATTAACACAAATAAGATTACAATACAATACAACCTCACAAGCGATATCGCTCTCTTTCTCTTTTCCTCTCTCTCTCTCTCTCTCCATATTCCCGAGGCTATATTTTTGCATTACCTTGGGTATGATATTGCTCCCTCTATCAATCTAGTACCTCCCTATCTCTCAATCCCGTACGTACATCATAGTCTAGACTCACCTCACCTCCTCCGTAACCTGGCAAATTCTGGTATGTATGTGACTGTAACAGTATTAAACCAAACAATTCGCTATCTAATTGTCCGAAACTTTTCCAAACGATCAACTACTACCACTACCATAACACAACACAATTACCGCCGCAACATCCAGCATTGAACATCCATTCCTCCTTCAAACTTTCCCCTCCCCTTCCCCCCCCTCTTCCTTAAAAATTCCCACCCAAAATACCACTCTACGCTTACCTTACCCCCCAGCACCCCAGCACCCAAGCCTCTCAGCACCGCACCGCACCGCATCATATCGCATCACATCGCATCGCATCCATCCTCGCCATCCTCGATCCTCGCCATCTATCCCACGAACGAACCGCCCAACCCCGCCAAGCCGGCACGCCAATCTGTCTCGAAGCCGCCAAGCCCTGATTCCAGATTCTCTCGATGCGCCTCCCTACCTCCCTACCTCCCTCCTCCCTCCTCCCTACCCAAGTACCTACGCACCTACATACCCAAATATTCTCACTCCACACCCTATCAAACCCCCAAACCAAACCCTCCAAACCCTCCAACCCCCCAAACCCAACCCCATCCAGACCCCTAAACTCTCGGTGCATACCCGGTGTCATAGCCCTCCCCAAGCACCTTGGCACATCAAAACGCCCATCAAAACACCCAACCCACCAAGCCTCCCACCAAGCTTCCCACCAAGACCCCTCCCAAAAACTAAAAACCAAAACTCCCCCCCTCAAAATGCCTCAGTAACATCGTGAAACACTCTTGCAGAATTGGCATGCTTGGCCCACTCACTCACTCACTCCATCATATCACATCACATAACATCACACATCACACATCACACCAAAAATCTGCAGAACATCACACAAATCTCACATCGTATCGTATCCGCTCTAGATTTCTTCAACCCTCAATCTCCAACCCTCAACCCTCAACCCTCAAAAAATCAAATCCTCACTCATCACAACTTGGATCTTTAAACCTAATTAGGATATGCGCAAGACTTGGCATACTTATAAGGTTTGGAAATGCGTGAATCCATTGCGACGATCCAAACGGGTGTGGAGATAGATCTGAATTCTAGTCGGGCCGTCCAAGACGTTTGTATGTTTGATTTGATTTCAATTAGAACATTCAAAGACTTGGGATCTATAAATTTAGCTAGAACATTAAAAGAGTTTGATTCTATAAATCCAATTAGAACATTCAAATAGTTTGGATCAATAAAATTATTTCAAATCTTGAATTGCGTTAGAACATTGGCCGAGGGATACGGGAATATGGTGAAGACAAGGTTTCCCATAATCCAGGCTGCAGTCTTACTTTAATCTACAAATAGGATCTCTACATAATACCAAGGCGGGATCAACGGGACGGTGCGAGCATTTGGTTTCACTCCTTTCAACATCAAGGTTTTGTAAAACAAGCTTTTAATTTTCTCATACTGTTCAGAGATACATCAGAGAATCTAAAAGCAGACCAATCCACCGACGCTCCTCAAACTATCAGTTACAAACATGGTGAGTCCCCCATTGAACAAGGAAAAGGTTTCCACCCAGTAAATGCTGCACCAAGCATACAATTACATCATCATCATGGGAATGCACCAAGATGTAAAATCTTCATGAAATTCCAGACCTGATGAAAAAATCAAGAAAATATTACAACCCAAATGCAATATCATTATGTATAAACGTGTTTTTCATCCCCACCATCATCTAAAATCCTCCAAAACCTGTTGGTTGTGGTGCGAATCCATTAGTGTGACCGAACTGGGCTGGAGATGCACGTCCGGTAGGTCCAGCGGTGATCATTAGACGATTACCTCCGAGAATTGGGGTATTGTCCTCTTCCTGAACTTGTGACTTCTCTCTCAACTTTCTCTCCTCGTTATCCTTCTTCAGCTCAGCGATAGCAGAACTTTGCTGGGCCAAGTAGTTGATCATGAATGGCATAGTAAAGTCGGTAAGACCATGACGCCATGAGATTTCCATGACAACATGAACAGGAATGAGGTCGTAACAAGCATAGAGCATACCAACATAACATTCACGGCTACCGATATCGACGAACTAGAAGAATGATTAGCAAAGGAATGAGAGAATCTGGATAACACATTGAACTTACGTATCTAAGCAACTCCTCAACGACATCTTCCTTGCCAGAAATAGCAGCAGTCTCAATTGCGTCTTTGAAAAGTTTATCTTGTTTTGAAAGAGCAATGGATTTCTCCCAGCGCTTGTTCTTGCGGTAAATGTTGGAAGCAATTTGACGGAAGAAAACTAAATCGTGACGCTCTAATCGTTGAGCAAGCTCGACGGCATCATAGTTATCGTAATTCTCAACTGAATCACGGAGGGTCTTGTAATCTTCTTCTTCAATCAACAAGTCATGGATGGCGCTGTTGACAATCTTCTTGTTCTGGGTCTGAACGTTAAGAAGGAAGGGTTTGATGAGAGGGATGTTGTCAGATTTTTCGAACATCTTGACAACACGGTTGACGTCGATTCTTGGTGAAAGTGCTTGAAGAAGATCGGTAATGAGGGATGGTTGCTCTTGAAGATAGAAGTTAAGAGCGCGGTAATAGATCTCCAAATTAGCTACCTTGACAACGATATCCTTGAATGAGTGATGCTCCCATGCGTCGGCAGCTCTCTCCATCATTGCAAGAGCGGCATTGTCCCACTCGTCATAATGGCAGTACAAGAAAATCAACTCGGGCCAAAGGTGAGCTTCCTCGCAGGCACGAATTACCTTGGGAATATTGATTCTGCTCCAGAAGAGCTTCAAGTGCTCCATTGTGCGTTCTGGGTGATATTTGGAAAGGGCAACACCTAAAGAAGTGAACATCGCCATGTGAGACTGTATTCAAGGTTAGCTTCATCTCCCAGAGATGTTTGGTCTTTGCTTGGGATATTTCTTACACGTTCAAGACCTAGACCTTGCTCAAGCAGAGCAATAAGTTCATCAAAGTAGCCATTGTCTTCATATTGCTTGACCAAGCTCTGCAACTCCTCAGCATCAATGATCAAATTGAGACCACAAATCTGGGCAAGGCGGAATTCCTTCTTCTCAACACAAGCAGCATTAACTTGCTTCCAGACCTTGATACTGTTGGCCTTTCGGGCACATTCCACAGCAGACTGATATTCCTCAAGATGTACGAGGGTGGTAGCAAGTTTGGCCCAGTTTGAAATACTAGTGAAGAATATCTTCGCGGCTTGGTGGAAGCCTTCAGCATATGCCTTGTCACCCGATTCTTCGATATCAGCGACATTTGTTCCTCTGAGGAAGTCCTCAAGTTCGCTTAGTTGATCGGTACGAGCATATGCAAAAGCAAGTGCAGTATCAATGGGAGGCTCACGTAGAGTCTTGCGGGCCATACGAAGATATTTAATGAGGTCCTCGTCCTTTCCAGCATGAGTTGCAATTTCAATGACTTCGAGATAATTGCTTGGATCATCGGCGCGAATGTATGAGGCAATACCATCGCTTACACGTAGACCATCCAATTGAGCCTTGGCGACTCTACTCCATACTTCAGGAAGCTCGACCTTCTCGGCATAGTCGTTCGCACGATCGATACTGACAATGTGCTCAACGAGAACATTTGCAGCGTTGAGATGGTCGTTGATCTTCTTGTAAACCTCGAATGCTTCTTCGTACAAGCCAACTTCAATACAGATAGAAGCTACATCCGCTGGGTTAAAGGCGTCTAATTTGTGAATGTAATCCATGACTCGACCCTTGTCAGCTTTAGTAGCGGTGAGAATGAGGAGGTTTTGCAAGCTCTCATTGTCACTGAAGGGCGAAGGCTCGAGGACAATCTTTTCGAGCAACTCAATTAGTTCACCTGGAAGATCAGCACTAAGGAAAGCTGCGACTGCAACAGAAACCTTTTCGGGTTCAGTCGACTCGGGAACAGCTGTAGAAATAATTTGATCGATCACGGATCGGCGATGTATATTATTTTCCGAGAGAACAAACTCCCAAAGCTCTCGATCAGCTCTCTCCAAAAGATAGCGAGCTTGAGCCTTGTACATGGAGTTTTCATTGGTGATGTTGACAAGCTCAAGGTCATTTTGGCCTTTGCTATAACAGATAAACTACATCACCAGAATGTCAGCAATTGTTCAAAGCAAGCTTAGACATTTAATATGCTAGAATGATCAACCCAAATTTGGATGCTCAAAAGATGAGATTGAAGAAATCAACATTGGACATGTTAGATCTGACATCGATTGAAGTGACTTGGGGTTATTTAAAGGAGTGGATCGATCAAATGGTTTTCGGCACTCAAAGATCACAATTGTTCAAACTAGCTTTGAGCATTCAAGGGATCGATTTGATCAAACGAACCAAAGGATGGGAATACTTACGGCTAGTCCAGGGTCTCTCTTCTCACAGTATGACCTAGATCGTCAGTTTGGAGGATATTCAAAAGTGGACAATGTCGAAGACTTACCCGACAACCAAACTATCATATTGAGAATTTTCCTTGAGGAACTTTTCGGGGTTGTTGTTACTATTTTTTCGTATTAGCGACATCATACCATGCACTGTGTGATGATGAACATACCTGTCGATGTATATCTTTGCTAAAGCATTGTATACAGCTTGTTGCTGGTTGCCTGCAGCCAAGGTTGCCTCAAGGAATGGCAAAAGAAGCTTAAGACGGTTTCGTGTTTCAACCTCATGAACAAGTTCATCGATAGGGATGGAAGCATGATTGACTGAGTTCAAAAGGTTCTTGATAATTTGCTCATCACAGTCAACATCAAGTAAACCACCAACAACAGCGGGTGTTCGGGCTGGGTTCACACGCTGGACATAAACCTCGATAGATTGAAATTGTTGATTTTGATAGAGGTAGAGTACCAACTCGTGAGTGAAGTTGAATCGGTCACAGACGATGATGAGTGGTAATTGTTCGGTCAATTTGGCTTCCTTTAAGAAATTCTTCACGCGTTCAGGATTATAGAAATTGGAATCTCTGCAAATACGTTCCACCTCGTTGAATTGCTGCATCTTGGCGGCGCTCTCAATATATTTGAACACGACGTTTTGATCTTCACTCAAGTTGACGATGCTACCAAGATAATGGTAAAGACCCTCGGCAGTCTTGTACTTCTCGAAAAGATCAATCAATCTGACAGCACCGAGTAAATCGGAGTATTTAACAGCGATTTGAACAACAGCCGCAAGGTTTTGACGAATGTTTACCTTGAGCATAGCATCTAGACAGTCTAATGACTGCTCAAGGGACAAGCGACCAAAGTAACCAGTGAGCCATTCTTGACTGAAAGTTGGTGAAGCAACAATATTGACAATCACACGTTTGATGGCTTCAGGATCTTCGTAATGCTCCAAAGCTCTTTGAGAAAGGCCAGCTTGTTCACACAACTGTGCGATTCTAGGCTTATCGTAGTGTGAGAACATCTCATTACCAAGAATAGCGTCGGCAACTTGAGGAGCGTTCATGAGATTCATTTCAAGAAGACGAGTCTGCAAGTGTCCTTGCTCTGGCTTATTTTCCTTTAATGCATCAAGCAAGAATCCCGTAGCAGGTTGAACCATTCCCTGAGACTGGAATACGTCTACAACACGCTCAATATCGACAAGCGAACCACCCTCGGTGTTTGCCAACTGTGTAGCGAACTCGGCTCCCTTTTCGGGGTTGATGGAGATGATGTTACGAAGTAATTGGACATAGTCTGGTTGGTAACCTGCTTGTTGGGCGTAGG
The DNA here is from genome assembly GCF_014898295.1 of Botrytis byssoidea. NCBI lineage: Eukaryota > Fungi > Ascomycota > Leotiomycetes > Helotiales > Sclerotiniaceae > Botrytis > Botrytis byssoidea. The sequence goes on from NW_024065846.1 coordinate 280,810, forward strand.
GTAAGATCTTCTCAAATTGACCACTCTCTGCGAAAGCGGCAACAACTTTGTGAGGAACGTTTGCCTTCAGATAGATAGCAAGCGCTAGCTGTGTATCTTGTTGACGGACAATGTCACCTAATTCTTCTGAACAATCAAGCTTTTCCTCCTTCATCCACTTCTCAAGAAGATGCTTTCGGTTCTGAGCCAGGACAGGTCGTACAAGCTCCAAAGTCTCGTGCTTATTCAGCGATCCCTTGTCAAGCAATACACCAAAGTACTGCAAGATGACAGATAGTTGACCTGGTACAGCCGGTACATTCTTAAGACGTTCGATGGTTTGTGGGGTTCGCAAGAAGCCGCGAGGAGAGTTTGCGGCAATCTTTGATGCCTCGGAGTAGTTTCCTGCAGCCAAAAGTTGCTCAAATTGGTTGGCATAGAGGTTATCTGCACCAGGTAGACCAGCTCTTGAAGCAAGCTTGACGGCTAAACCTGAGTTTGCAGGATTTTGGAGGAGGTATGGAATAATTGTGGTTTCATCAACAGATACCGACAATACTTGTCCTCTTCGATTAACACCAACAAGTCCTGCAGATTCCGAATCGCCAGCTGTGATGAAAATCGTCTCGCTCGAGATACGGTTCATGAAAATGCATGTACCAGTCTCAAGGTCGTAAAGGTGAATAAAGCCGTATTTGGTAACCAAGTAGATAATGCTGTATTTTTGTGAAACTTGCATTGCAACTGGGAAATCGTTTACGGCTTCAGCAGGGAAGTATACATCGACTGCCTTCTTCGAGAATGTTGGGTTTGAAGCTTGGTGGTCGACCTCGACTATGTGTAGCTTTGCGCCAGTAGCAGTCCGAACCGAAAATGTGAATACCTTTGTATCTGCTGGGGCCGATTCCAATCGTAATGTACCGAATGCTGCCGCGTGACCTTCGATAGCCTGACTGATGCCTCTGTCTTTTGAATAAAGTTGCATCGCTCCTACCACTCGTCCTTGTTGTTGTGTAATGCCTACGACTACCATCCACTTTCCATCGCCGCTAACACGATAGTTGATAATTTGGCAGCCCTAGCGTAACATTAATACCATTCATTCTCCTAGAGATAAACAGGACTCACAGCAAGATTTGGATTTCTCTTGAAGACCTCTACCGGAGATGCCTGATTTGGGTCAAATACATCCCAGTGATAAACTGTTGTATCGGTAACCAATCCCAAGCTTGTCTCACTGAACCATTTCCAGAAGACAACATCTTCATTCATGGTAGCAGACTTCAGCTTCGCCTTGGCGCCCAAGTCAAATATCTGTAAGGTCCTTGATTGTGCCTTTAATGCAATGACCTGTTTTGACCAGTGCATAATGGCACTATCCGCCTTAATAGGTCTTCGAGTGACAGCATTGTTCTGTTTTAGATCAACGATGACGACTTCTGGTTGTGCAGCTTCGTTCTTCTTCTCTCGTACGCAGATGTAGGAATCTGACTCCAGTGTCTATTCGAGTAATCAACATATGCCCAAAGCTCAATTCAGAATTACGGAATTACTTACACATGAATTAAAACCTATCGATTGTGCCTACAGGGTTAATCGTTAGCAAGCCAGATAGAGATTGGATGTTTGAAGCTGAAGTTGTTATGGCAGAAGCTGGTGAGAATAGCTGTGTTGTGGCTGGTACATACCTCAACCCCGACACTTGTTAACTAAATTCAAGTCAGTAAACAGAAGTCAACAATCCCATCATCGCACAACTCATATCATACCTGGAGAAGCTCCGTAAACTTGATTGGTAATGGAGCCATATTTACTGATTCTCTGGATCTATGCGATCAAAGGAAATGGCCTTATTTAATTGTTGACCCAATGTAGTGGGCAAGCTATCCGCGCAGAGAGGCGCTGTTTACCCAGAAACGTGCTCAATTAAAAACGAACGGAAGCTTGAAAGTACAGATGTTATGGAAATTAATTAAGAGAATTTGAGAAATACCCAGACTAAGGGGATGTTGCGGAATATGAGATTTGAAATGTGGAGAGGATATGTGGTTGTATTGCTTCTAAAACTGGCCTTGTCACTTGCGACGACGACAATTGTAAACGGCTGGATCAGTGAGCAAGGAACGCGCTAATCTGTTTTAGTCTTTCGGGCCAACCGCGTCACATGATATAGTATCTAAGGGGCACGACCTTTTTCACCAGCGTTCAACTTTACGTAAACACTCATTTAGCAACGATGAAGCTGTCAATCTTTCTGAAAGTTTTCGAAATACAATGATTCGCTTTCACACCTAAGGCGGCTCCCGATTGCATTTCATAAGGCTCGGCTTCTAGTAGTGAAGCTGTGGGTATACAGTGGCAATCCCCGGGTCACCCGGAGCAGCGTTCTTGTATCTTTACACTTAGATAAAGCTGCTTGCTTGATGAATAGGCAATCACTTTATACGACAAGTTTATTTGGCATGACACGATTCTCAGCAGATTGTTCATTCTTGCCACGTTATCTGCTTCAGAAACGGCATATGTACACAGCTTTACCTCATCATTGTTTTCTTTTCGCGTTTGCTCTGTTCTCCAATCAAGCAGACCACGCAAACAAATTTGTCAACCGCCAGTCGAGTGTATTCTACTTATGTAGCATCCGAGTTGGATGTATCGTTTAGAGAATTTTAGGGTTTCGGGTAATTTTGGGTGTTTCTCTAGCTTTAAGATACTCAGTAACAACATCTGATATAATCAACACTCAAACCATCATTTCTTATTAAATTTCATCTTCCCTGTCACAAGTCAAATTCTTACAGATCCCCATATTCAATTTACTCACAGAATATTTCATTCCGCCAATATCATTACAAGTATGGCACGTAGTCTGTCGTCATAAGCTGTCCTTATACTATATCCTGTATTGTTCGTTCCCTTGACTCATTGCTACCATTGTATTTACAACCTCTGTCTTTAGAGACATTGTCTTCGGTGTCTTCATCTTCAATCTTATAACTTTGCGTAACCAAAATACCTACTTCCTTCCCAGTACATTTCGGTTCGGGCTGCTCTGGAATATGCTGTAATATCCCCCTTTGACTACTTTTATCCCCATCGCTAGCATTTATGCTTTCATTATAATTATCTGCAGTTTCGTTCCCAGCTCCCGTGACCATGGTCGTTGCAAGACCATCTTCAATATTCCGTAATCTGATGGCGCGAGCTTTCATGTAGCCTTTTTTATGAGGTGTTGCAATGGTTGGAGGACTGGGTCTATCGTCTGAGGGGCCATAGGAACCATTTCCTAAAGCGAAACGGAGTAATGGTCTGAGAGCACTGAGACATGCTGCTATTATTCCTAAACCGATTTCGATGGTAGACCACCAGACGATGGGAGCCACGCCATAGAGATAGTCAACTGCTTTTGCATAGTTGGGAAAATATTTGACACGAATTATCGTGGCTATGCTAGCGAACATACCCATTCCTAGGAGAATGCTGATGGCGACTTTGATTCTAGGAGAGAGCTTCAAGTTCCATACTATGAATGCGGGAATGAGGGCAGTAGACAAGTCGGTGATGATGTTCATGGCCGAGAAACAATAGCTTAGGATGAGGATAGCATTGATACTGCTGCATTTTCCATCGGGAATGGTTTTGTCCCAGGTGAATGCCATGGGTCGACATGTTACAATAACAACGACGTCGGAAATGAGGACTGTCGCTACGGACCCTGCCATGATTGCGTAGAGAATTTTTCTGTAGGTCAGGCTGGGTGTTATGCGCATTAGGGAGATACAGATGCTAGCTTTGACTGGTAGTGTGCCTGTCAAGGTGAAGATTTGAAAGATAGTGAAGTACTGTTCTCTTTAATTAGCAACCTTAATTTCAACACCACTATCCACATGTATGTACTAACCTTGACTGCAGGCTCCATTTCTGCGGCAGTAATAGTAAGGTTATGAACACCCAGGCCATGAATTGCGGACATCGTCGACATGGAGACATTCACCACGAACATGATCTATATCAAATTAGCAAACTCTCCAAACTATGTGAAATGGGCACTCTATATACCCATCCTAGCAGTATCATCCAATCGTCCAAGCCGAACGCTTCACGTGTTACCCGAACCAAGCATCGCAATGCTAATGTAATGGTCGATAGTCCAAGAAATACAAAATTGACAATGACAATGGTAAGAGCCCTCTGTTCTAAAACCATGATGGTCTAATATGTTCTCAGCACACCACCGGCACTCTTTTGATGACGTTAGCCTCAGAAACAAAGCTACAAACAGAACGATCGAATAGCACAACTACCGGAGTCATCAAGATAAGTCAACTCCGAGTGAAATTTAATAAGTTGCACCAGAGAGGGTTGAGGTCTTAGGGAGTTCTTTAAAGTCGAGCCTTCAAGAAAAAACCCCTGAGGGTTGGGCTGAGGTTCCATATTTGCGGTTCTTTTTGCAAACCTCGAAAGTTTAAAAAGCAATGTTATACCACGAAAGGATACACAATATTTTTGGATCTGTGCACGCCTTACCACCTAACACAACGAATTGTTCAAGTATTGTCGAGAGCTATAGGCGATACCATGTCTAAGAAGAAGAGATCACCAAACGTCCAAAATCTTATTTCCGTGTGGGAATCATATAACTACCAAGAATTTTTCATGCAGGCAGGGAAACTTGAGTGCCGGGTTTCCAGGGGTCAAATATTGATGTCCTCTTTCGCCCTCGTCAGACGACACACCATGGGTCGGTGAGCCGAGCAAGCCCTATTTGGGTATACATCATATTCGGAACACCTGCCCCGAGCAAGGTATATAGAGTACGGGGTAGCACAAACGTTTCGTGTAGTAATACCAATGGATGTTACAAGTCGTTCCATTATCATCTTGCATTCGTTCAATTCAGAACTCGTTCACTTTTATCAACATTCATCCTTTTCCTAATGCAGTCAGAAACCGTTTGAAAGGATTCGGGAGTGGAGAGTGTGGAGTATTGTCCCTTGAGAATTCATATTCACAGGAGAGAATTGTACTATGTCTCGTTGTACCACTCCACTTATTTGTCCACTACCCACTTTTGAGATGATCTCCGTTGAATTCCCGGAAGCTTATTCCTTAAATTAATTCCTAGCCGATCATATGATTGGATGGGTGAAGAATATTGACAGGGTAAGTGGAAGCGATGCATACTTTTGATTTATGGCAGTAGCAGAACATGGGTGAGTTGCATAGTTGATATATCATGTAATCTTGGGTGATAGTTTTTGCCGGTTATTTACCATATGGACCACACTGTCGGGCTCTGGAATGCCTAAGTAAGAGCAAAGTCTTATTCTCCAGTTATGCAAGGAGCCAAGATGTCCGTAGGATGCTACAGGTCAATTTCTTATCTGTCTAAATGGTGAGTATGCAGAGCGGCCCGTTATTCTCCAAGCATAGGGCTCTAGTCTATATGAACAACATGATTTTGTTTCCACGTGGTGATCAGGCCCAACAAATGACCTGAGAGTTACAACGTTTCCAAGTACTCACACACGCAAAACGCGTGTAACTTCGAATCTAGTTAATGCACATGCCACGCGATACCAAACCACGCTAGGAATGATCTTGTTTTTCTAGCTCCGGACCTGTGTAATTTTTGGCGGGACAAGTATATAGAAGTGCTTTGATCTTTCTTTCTATTTGCAGAATAACGAACTTCTAGCAATTTTTTATTTTTTTTAAGATTACGAGACACGAAGATACGAATTACCCTAACAGTCAGCTGCGAAGATGGCCGACAAAATCCCATTCAGAGTTGTTATTATTGGAGGCAGTGTGGCTGGTCTCGTGTTGGGCAACATGCTTCAGCTGAACGGAATCGATTTTATCATTCTCGAGGCGTACCCCGCCATAGCTCCCCAAGTTGGGGCTAGCATAGGATTGCTCCCTAACGGCAACCGAATCCTCGATCAATTGGGATTGTTCGACAAGATTCTGGGACTCGCGCCTCCGGTTGAGCAGTTCAATTTTCGCAATAGCAAGGGCGAGAGAATCGCGGGTCATTCTGGAATGAGACATTCTTTCGAACAGAGGTAAATACATACATACTTACTTACTTACATACTTACTTACCTATGGGTGCTGTCTGGAATACGAGAATATGTTCTAATGCAATATAGACATGGATATCCCATTTTATTTCTCGATCGACAGGCGGTGCTTAAGGTGCTCTATGATAATATCACGGATAAGTCCAAGGTTCTAACCGAGAAGCGTCTGACGAACATCGAAATGAATGAGAAGGGCGTCAAGGCAATCATGACGGATGGATCCGAATTCACAGGTGATATACTTGTCGGTGGTGATGGAATTCATAGCAAGACTAGATCGGAAATGTGGAGGCTGGCTGAAGAGAAAATTCCGGGCTATATTCCTGCTGGGGAAGATAATGGTAGGTTTCTATTTTTTTATTGATTTTTGCTATATGGTGGGGCTTTGATGCACTGGGCGTGAAACTCTCTGGAAGCGGGGCTTCCAATAGTCTAGACTGTGGTCAGACAATGAATGGTTCTCCGGATTATGAATCCTATCAGAGCATGTAGATGCTTTACAGTGTTGAAAGCACTTCATCCATGAAGTTACCTTCATATGACGAAAGTTCAGCTCTCGTTTGCTTGACCAGCATATTTCACAGCACATCTAGCAACAAATCGTCAATCATCAATCACACCCAACTCGCACCAACCACACAAAACTCCCTTCCCTCCAAATTTTCCAAACCCCTCAACTAACGCCTCCTTAGCCCTTCCTTGCGACTATAGCTGCATCTTCGGCATCTCCAACCCGATCCCGGGCCTCGAACCGGGAAACCTACACTCCGTCTTCCGCGAGCAAAACTCCTACCTCATCAACGGCGGCCCCGAAGGCCGCGTCTACTGGTTCTACTTCTTCAAACACCCCACCACCCTCTACGGCCGCGACATCCCCCGCTACACCAAAGCCGACGAAGCCGCCGTCCTCCAAGCCCACGAAAACGACCCCATCACCCCCGACATCTCCTTCAAAGTCCTGCAAGACCGCAAAATCTCTTCCACCCTCACCGCGCTGCCCGAATACGTCTACAAGAAGTGGCATTTCGAGCGCATCGTTACGATTGGGGATTCCGCGCACAAATTCAACCCGATTGGTGGCCACGGCGGCAACTCCGCGTTTGAAACTTCCGCCGCCTTCGTCAATTCGCTCGTGAAATTGTTGGAAATCTCCCCCAAGCCCACAACGTCCGAAGTCTCAAACATGCTCGCGGGTCTCCAAGCCCTCCGTGAATCGCGCGCGACAATCCTGAAAGATGCCTCGCATGAGCAACAGCGCACAGAGGCGATGGAAGATCGGCTCCATAAATTCATCGCCCTGACGCTCTTGCCCATCACGGATACCGAAGACGTGATGTTTAATTTTTCGGGAAACCAGCCGTATGCGGAGAAATTAGATATGGTTGAGCTGCTGGCCCGGCCCAAACTCATCCCGTACAAAGATGAGTTGGCGCAAGCCCCGGAATTGCGAGGGCGGGTAGGGTGGTTGCAGATGGCGGTTTATATGGCGCTAGCGCTGGGCGCGTATCTTGGGATGTGGATGCATTCGAAGAAGGCGGGGCTGGCGGAGGAGTTGGCGGAGATTCTAAGGAGTCCGAAACGCGCGGCGGAGAAAGATGCGCGATTGGGGGTTTTGAGCGTGTATTTCTATGGGATGTTGGTTCAGCCGCTGGCTATCTGGTTGGTGGAGGGATGTCGCAAGCGTAATGATATGAATCTCGTGGCCATGTAAGGAATTCACGTCCTCCTTTGATTTCCTCTCTCCTTTTCCCTCTCTCCTTTTTCCTCTCTCCTTTTCCCTCTCTCCTTTTCCCTCTCTCCTTTTCCCTCTCTCCTTTTCCCTCTCTCCTTTTCCCTCTCTCCTTCACATTTTCTCCCCAAAAGACTATCAAGAAAAGGAAGACTAACATCACCCAGCCCAACCATCTGGCTCGCTCTATCCCAATACCTCGGCTTCGGCATCATCGCCCCCATCTACTACACCGCCTACACGCTCTTCTCCAACGCCGAACCCTACTGGTGGCCGCTCTCGCGTCTCATCCCCGCTCACTACATGAAAGCGATTCTTCCCTGCCTCGTCCTGTGCTACATTCTCCCAACTCTCCTCCTCATCCTCCCCCTCCAATCCTCCACCCTCACACTCACCCTCTCCAAATACTTCGCCCTCCTCCCCCCCCTCACTACTCTCCTCACCTTCCTCAGCAGCATCATCCTCAGAAAACTCTCTCCCCCACCCACACAAACTCCCACCGCATCCCACACTCCCACCGACATCCTCCCTCTCCGCACCCTCTACCTCACAACCTTCATCCTCGGTCTCCTCCTGCACATCTCATCTCTCATCTACATCCTCTGCTCCCCTAACCCCCTCTTCTCTCTCCCCTCCATCTTCCTCCCTACTCTCTCCAACGCCTCCCCCTCCCCCTCCCTGCATACCTTCTTCCTCATCAATTTCTGGTCCTTCCACCTCGCTACCTACATCTGGTCTTGCAACGCAGTGTGGGATATCAAACGCGTGGGTCGAACCACCATCGATGTCGGCAAAGCAGCTGCGTTACTACTTCTCGCGAATGTGGCTGTGGGGCCTGGAGCAGCATTGGTGGGGTGTTGGTATTGGAGAGAAGCGCAGATGGCGCGTACTAGCGTTTCGGCTAAGAAATGAGCTAGTTTGTCGGTATGACAAAATCGGCTGTTTAGGCGACCAATTTGAACTAGAGAAAGCCGGGAAAAAATGAAGATAGTGGTGGCCTTAGACCAAATAGCACATACATTCCGAAATTGATATTTAAAATAGACAATAAATGATTAAGATTGATATCTCGTTCTATTAATTAAAATAAGTAGAGTTTAGTTGCTACCCCCTTTATCCATCTCTCCATTTATACATATTCCATATCCCATCATCCATCTATGCATTCATCCATTATCTATTAAATCTTCCAGCCTTTCAGACACTCAACCCCTATCTCATGTGTCATACAAGTAGAAGGAGCCAAGTGAGCTGCCCTCACTTTACCTCGCAAGCGATAGCTATATGGCCAAATCTTTTTTCCCAAACGCCAAAGGGGTATATAGTACAACGCAAGAAATGCAGCACATCCAAAAAAGATTATCATCCCCATCCCTCACGATCTGAAATGAAAGCCGTAAGCTTGAAGTCCTAACGATAAGATTTAAATCCAGCTCAAATCCGGAATTAAGCAGCAGCCATTTCAATTTTCTTTCCCTTAACACTCTTCCATTCAATGGCAACACTGCCAATAATAGTAAGTGCAGCCATAACTGCAGCCACCAAGAATGATTGCGTCAATGCATTGTTATAAGAAATTGTCACACCAGCCAAATATTCTGGTGCGATATCTTTTTGAATACTAGTAGCACCTGTGCTTAAAACGACTGCTGGGTTGAGATCCGGTACATAGTGTGCCAAATTCTGGGCAAGTTTATTTGTAAAGACATTTTGACCAATAGAAACAAATAGAGCTCCTCCGAGTGTTTGGACGAAAATGATGACTGAAGTACCGGTTGGCACTTGAGAAATGTCGAGGACGGTTTGGCAGGCTATAAGGGGCTGTTGCATACCGAAACCAATACCGATACCAGCGAGACATTGGTAACCGATCCAGGCAGCGTGATTAGTATCTGGCTTGAAGGTGGTCAGGAGACCAATCCCGATGGATGCGATGACCGAAGAAACGATCATAAGTGGTGCATAATAACCGATTGTTGTGACGAGAGCACCAGAGATGATACTTGAAGATTCAGTTAGTATGAAGTTCAGTGAGAATAAGGAAGGTTGTACGAACCTGACAATGACCAAGGTCAAAACCATTGGTATGTTAGAAATACCAGACTTGACAGCCGAATCACCCTTGACGGCTTGGAACCAGATAGGAAGATAGTAGATCAAAAGGAGGAAATATGATCCGAGACAGAAGGAAAACCATGCAGCAGACCACATGCTTCGCTTCTTCATGATGCTGGGTGGTACGGTGGCACTATCCCCTTTCCAGAATTGGATGGCGATGAATATTCCGATCAATACTCCGAAAAGTACAAAAAGTGCGATAATACGCCCATTTCCCCAGGGATATTTGGTTCCACCCCATTGAAGTGCGAGCAATAGACAGATGATAGCTGGGATAAAGAATGCGGTACCGAGAAGATCGAATTCCTTTATGCGTTCCTTCCATGGGAGGTCTGCAACAGCTTCTCTATCGGGAGCTTTAAAGAAGACCAATATAACAAGAACCGTGACTGAGAAATTGAATAATTAGCGATTGCTTTTCTCACAAAATTCTGGAGAGACTTACCAGCTCCAATTGGCAAATTGATTAAGAAGCACCACCGCCAAGTTGCTTTATCAGTCTGCTCAAGTCAATGTTTGTGTTCCCGTAAAGTGAGATGTTAAGTCAGACTTACGAATACACCTCCAAGTAGAGGTCCAGCAACAGAGGCAATACCATACATAGCTCCAATTAAACCAGTATACATAGGTCTCTTAACCAATGGGACTGAGTATGCGACAATGATCAAAGCACCAGAGAAGATTCCAGCACTACCCAAGCCAGCAATAGCTCTACCAATGATCAACGCAATTGAATTTGGCGCAACACCACAGATTAAACTGCCGAGCTCGAAGATACCAATCGCAACAAGGTAAACCCATTTTATCGAAAAGTATGAGTAGAATTTTCCAAAAAGTAATTGAAAGGAAGCAGTGGTAAGCAAGTCTGTGAAAGGTATGATGTTAGTGATTAAATTCTACTTTCACCAGTTTCTTCCCCATGGGGCTACAAAACCAACAAATGGTAGGGATTCTTACATGCCGATCCGTACCATCCAACATCGTTCAACGAGTGAAACTGATCAGTAATCTTAGGAATAGCCGTTGCAATAATAGAGTTATCCTATTCACCAGTTAGAACACACATACACAAACGATACGATGATGCTAGGAAAACTCGACAAAACTTACCAAAGCCATCAAGAAAACGGATAAACATAACGCCAAACTAATCAACTGTAATTTAACTCCCGTGGGATATTCGACACCCTCTGCACTTGTGTGAACTCTATTCAACTCCTCTTGCTGTATCTCTGCTGCACTCTTTGTCTTCTTCAACTCTATGGGATTATCACTGTCGCCTTCATGAACCGAAGGTATCGTTTCCGAAGGCTTCTCTGACAACTCGGCATCTTTCTTCATCGCTTCGCGTGCTAGAATCGCTTGTTCGGCGTCGGATTTCTCGTGCATGGTGCTTGAAGAACTGATCGAAGCACTGGTAGTAGGTGGTACCTTTTCGTCTGTCATCATTTGGTATCCCGTTGTATAATGTTTCTCTTGCTGGAGAAAGCTTCTAAGAAGTACGAGAGAAATGAGTAAAAGACACCTCAAGTAGGTACCTAGGTATAGGTAGTTCAAGTAGTTGAAGAAGTGATCTTTAAATGAACTACTAGGTATGTACTCTCAAAAGTATAGATTGTATTTAAACCCTTGCCAACGGACGAATTCGGCGGGATACCTCGTCCGTGTTTGGACCGGAGGAAAGAATAAAATGAACGGAGGATCGAAAATGAACGGATATAGAAGAAGATTAAAGTCCGATTGGAGAGCCTTGTTGAAAAAATGGCTTTGTGATTGATATAAAAATATCCAAAAAGAAAAATATGCCCGGTAGACTAGGGCAACCCAAGAGATTGGAAATTCTTTGACAGATAGATATAAGAGGGTCCAGATCCAATTATGTTCAATGAGGTCCAATTATATAAAATTCAATTCAAGAATCCTGGGGTAAAAATGGTTTTTTCAATTAAGGTTATTTTTTGGATCATCTTGGACAGATGCTTGATGTATTATTAATCGATTGAATCAATAAGAAATAAGACTTAGGTAGAAAGTAAAAGGAAAGAAGGACGATGAAGAATAGAATATATATATATAACCCTTCATCAACCGATGAACTCGAATTCGAAAAATATGCAGAAACAAGAGTCATCATAGAAGAAGAAAAGAAAGTCTCCGAAAACTTTCCTCTCCATCGATCCCCTTCTACCTATTCGTACCTAGCTGTCACTTCGATTAACTCAAAAGAGCAAAAATCACATAATCCAATCAATATTTTACTCACAAGGGGAAGGCAAGAGAAGAAAAGGGTAAATTGAAGCGCCAAAATCTCCATTTTCATCCACTCTTCATCCCAGCTACCCTAACCTTTCCTCGCTTTCCTTCCATCTAGATGCTTCTCGACTCCTAACCGAATCAGCTCGCGTTGGAATGATCACATCCATCCCACCCAATCACAACCCACGTAATCCGATGCGATGATCCCAAGAGTCGCCGCGAGACATGGACACGGATGTTTTCAACTGTCCGATGTTCATCCTGTCTTCTCCACCTGGGTGTTCATTCATTCTTGGGGCGAAAATTACTCGCTTTGATCCCTTGCGGCCTGACTCATATTTACTCATCTCATACATTCAACGAGGCAAGAGCCTGTAAGACGTCGGGTGTTCGAAATGTCAGAGTGAGCAGGCGTACTACTTTTCGTCTTGGAATCAGTATAGTCTTACATCAAAATAAGGCAGGTATATCTGGTGACGAGTTACTGAATTTCGCATCGTTCGCATCGTTCGCATCGCATCTTCCTTTAACCAACGATGTGTTTTTGAAGACCTGGTGAACCGATGAAATGCTTGACCAACGGTGAACCCGTTTCGTGAGCTAGCTGAAATGAATACTAGGAAGGTACCTAGATATCGAGACCGCTATTCAAAGAACCTTGCCCTAATATCTTGATGACACATACCTTAGGTAAATAAAATACTCCTCGGTTACGATTTACGATTTACGATTTCGAGTATTACCACGATCGACTCATATCGACTCTGTTACATGCCAATCGTAATGGTGTCGTGTCGTCCTACAGGACACCATGTCCATTTCACGTACAACTTCCCTAGTATTTATTATTCTCCGCCACGCCATCACAAAGTTCAATGACAATACGGATAATTTCCATGTCTATCATATCTTCGTATCATACACACCTACTCAAAGAAATAATCAAACTACAGATAACAAATTCCCAGTAGCCCACACAGATCCCCTATGCTCCTATTCTCCTATTCGCCTTTGAAAGTATCGTACGCCATATCCGGGTGCGTACATGATATCCAAATCCCAAGCTTCAGATTACAAGTATACCTACCTATAAACAAATCAGCCAATGAATCAATCCCCCAAACTCTTTAAAAGCATCGACACAATATCTACCTAGCTAACCCGACATCTAGCCCGAGACAAATCTACGTACTACATATAAATCTCACTTGTAAACAACAACAATAATCATTTACTCACTGCCTGCTCTGCAAACTTCTAACCGAGGATTTTAGTTCATGCACAGTGTGCATCTATCTATCTCTATCTCGCTCCTATATACTAAATAACTTCAACTCCTACTCCACGAGCATCAACCTCACAAGTAGAACATCCATCCCAAACAAATCCACATCCACATCCAACCCAGCAGAAAGCACACATCAAAACACGTCTTAAGATAAACTAACCAACTACACAGCGAGATTCATTTGCATAGCATAATTCCTTCTCATCTCATCACCACAACCATCCCACACTTCCTACTCCCTACTCCCTCCCATCCACCCAAATACACAACAACCCCCTCCCTCATAACACATAACTTACATATAACTCACAAATAACATATAAACCCCACCACCTCCTTCCCTCTCTGACTACCTACCTATCAGCACTACCCTATCCCCTCAAAACTTACCATCTTCTATACACATCCGCATTCGACTCCCAATCAAACCCCCAATCAATCCATAAAACATAAGTTCATATCACCTATCACCTATCACCCATCACTATCTATTCACCGCCAAGCACTCATCTCATCTCATTTCATCTCATCTCGTCTCATCTCATTTCATTTGATCCATCACTCCCACTCCCACTCCCACTCCACTCCACTCCACTACGCGAATTCGAGAACCTCAACCCCATCCCCATCTATCCCCATACCAATCAGCCAACCAACCAATCCAACCCAACCCAAGCTCTCTCCTCTCGCCTCCAGAATCCAAAATAAGAAAACGAGTACGAGATTCCTCAAGTAATCACCATACCTACCATACCCACCATATCTAGGCAAACATACACAGGTCCACACAATCAGAATCAATCTCAATCTCACCCTCACCCTCACCCTCACCCTCACTCCACTCCACTCCACTCCACTCCAAACTCTTCAACAAAACACATCAATAAACACTGTCCAAAAGAATTCTTTTCATTATCGAGCTGCCTAGGTAACTTTTAAATGCCCAATCTATCAACATCCCATGACCTCGAGTACAAAGTATGCATGCGATGATCAGACCAGAAGAGGCGAAGAGTCCGAGATATTGAGGCCTTTTCCCCCTTCCACCAAACCATCAGATCATATCACCACATCACTTGCGTCACAAAATACATCGCTGCGTTTCTTCTTTTCACTTCCATCTTGAATTTCTACTTTTAAGTGTGAAAATATTACACACGTCTACCTATCCACTCGCTTAAGAAGTGCTTGGGTCAAGAGTGACACCAGCAGCAATAGTGGCCCAACCAATCAATCTCCAATGCTTTTCAATACGACGACTTAGCGCAACCTTCTCTCCAATGTTTGTGCAGGCTGGGTTAGTCAAGAGCAATTTAGCGGCATCTTGCTTAACAGCCATGACCTTAGCACCAGTAGCAGTAGATCCAATGTTGACCATGAGAACCTCGTTCTTGGTGAGCTTGGTAACCTTGGCTTGTTTACCGTCAGCAGTCTTAACACCCAAGAGACGACGCAACAGATAATAGTTGACTTCGATTTCAATGTAGATATCAGGAAGACGACCCTTGAGACCGAGAACGAAACCAACGAGACGATCGGCACGGCAAAGAGTTGGATCAATTCGAGTACCAACACCAATAAGTCCTCCTGGAACAGCGTATTTCAATTCATTGTTCTCCGAGTTGAGAGTAATGATTCTGCTGAAAATTGGTTGACACTTAACACCTCCCTTTTCGTCGCGAGAAACGATACCAGGTCTAATCTCGATTTCATCACCCAACTTGATGACACCGTGCAAGATACTTCCACCAGCAACACCACCCTTCAATTCGTCAATTTCAGCACCTGGCTTGTTAACATCGAAGGATCGAATAACAATCATTTGTGGATCCATGGTGAAATCTCTTGGTGGAACAGGGATGTTGGAAACAAGAGCTTCGTTAACGGCATCGATGTTGAACTTCAATTGGGCGGAGATAGGAATAATTGGTGCTCCACCTGCAACAGTTCCTCTGATGAACTTCAATATCGATTGGTAATGTTGGTTTGCGCCTTCTTCTCTCATCAAATCGACCTTGTTTTGTAAAATAATGACTTTGTCGAGCTTCATAATTTCGATAGCTGCCAAATGTTCGGATGTTTGTGGTTGGGGGCAAGTTTCGTTTCCAGCAATAAGTAAGAGAGCGGCGTCCATGACGGCTGCACCAGACAACATAGTACTCATGAGAATATCGTGACCAGGGCAATCGACGAAACTGTGGCATGTTAGCTATTGCTGCTGCGTAAAATGGTAAGCAATGATAACTTACGATACGTGTCTCAAAAGTCTGTAGGTACCGCTGCATCCCTCTCTTTCACAGGGTGGGTCAACTTCCTTCTCACTCTTATAACTTCTAAAGCATCCAGGTCTTGGGCACTCTTTGTTATCGCATTGGTAGATCTTTGCATTGGCATAACCAAGCTTAATCGTAATGTTTCTCTCCAACTCGTTCTTGAAACGAACAGTTTGTACTCCAGAGATAGCCTTCACCACAGTTGACTTTCCGTGCGCCACATGTCCAATAGTACCAATGTTGATAGTTGCTTGTCTTGCGATAATCTCTGGGGTGAGGGGGGTCAAGGACTTGACATCCAAGTCTTTTGGTTCTGTTTGGGGTGGTAACGTAGGTCGAACAATAGCTGGCGCAGGTTCTTTATGTGATGATTTCTTTAATGCGGATTTGATGGGCTTCTCGTCAATATCCTCTACATTGTCGTCAACCTCTTGCGCGTCGAGATTAGGAGATCCTGGATTAGAATCGGATTCAGATTCCAGATCGTTTCCAAACTTGTCACCGTTCGAAGCCATGTTGGGTGGTCGTTCTCTGGTGGATTTTTGCTGTTCTGTTTGCTAGAATATTTGCGTAGCGGGGTAATCGGGTGAAATTACTTTATGTGGAGCTATCTGTGGTGGCTGAAATATCTTCAGATAACTCAATATTCTCTCTAAGATACGATCTTAAATTCGAGAGATGATTCGAATGTCGTGAATAGTATTCCTCGTTGACTGTGAATGGGCAAGATTTCGAATCTAGATAATATTCTTTGAAGTGGGTGACTCAACCGAGAAAATTAACAATCTCGGTGACCGTACTCCCACTATTTCGGTGACTAACGGATACTGCCGGCCATGATGTATCAATCAATAAATTAATATCATTGAGAACACAACTCATCTTGAACGGAGATCCGAAAGAATTATACAAGATTCGAAGCTAATTTAACTCTCTATAAGTCTTTAAGAGAAGTAAAATACAATGGCAAAGCCAATTGCAAATTCCGTACAAACACTACCGCGGTTCTTACTCCCCAAGTTGAGCTGGCAGACACGATCCTCAATATCCCCGCATACTATTCGAGCATTCAGCGCCGCAGCAAACAATAATGGAAATTCACAAAGACCTATTTCTGGTCAGCAGATATCCCATCGGGTACGATCCGTAGACAACGGATACAAAGCTCGAACTAGCATATTACAAGAACCATCATGTCGAAGAGCATTCCACGCAACCCCTCGTCAATCTCGAGACCACCATTTCGATACCCTGAAGTTTGTTCAACGGTTACGGGATGAGGGGTTCACAGAACCCCAAGCTGTGGCTATGATGAAAGTCCTCAGCGATGTTATCGAAGAAAGGTAATGATCTATACTCCTATACGCATTCTCTCCCCAAGCTCCGACTACAGTCAGCTAACCTCCGTCCCAGCATCCAAAATCTAACTCGCACAATGGTCCTCCGCGAAGATGCCGCTCGCGCAACCTACACTCAAAAAGTTGATTTCGCCGCCCTCCGCAGTGAACTGCTCTCTGCAGATTCCACCGAATCATCCACGACCCGCGCTTCTCACGAGCGACTCACCAATGATCTCGCTAAATTGAATGCTCGTCTGCGCGATGAGGTTTCCCGAACCCAGGCTTCTGTTCGATTAGATTTGAATTTGGAAAAGGGCAGGATAAGAGAGGAGGCCAACGTTCAAGATCTTAAAATCAAGGAAACGGAAACAAAGATTGAGCAGGAGGTAGCTGGGTTGAGGGAAAAGTTGGAGGGTGTTAAGTTTCAGACGCTGCAATGGTTGATGGGAGTTTGCACCGGTACGGCGGCGTTGATTTTGGGTGCTTGGAGACTGTTGATGTAGGAAGCGTTTTCTTTAGTGGGAGAAGAGCAGTATTGATACCAGAATGCTTTGTGTTATGAATAGACCTGGATTATAAATTAATCATTGAATTTGATTGCAAATCTCAAACACGTCAAGTTGATGTGAGTCAAAGAATTGCAGTGACTCTACCTCATATCGGATGACATTTCATACCACCACTTTGGGAACTATCAATAGTTCCATGAGTACGCGGGATTATTTGCTGCACAGGCAATATCTCAAATAAGATTATCTTCATTTTTACTCGTCCCCTAGTATCATCTGTAGCTATTCTATAATCTTTCCGCTCCGTCTCGCCTTCAAATTTTTCACTATAAAAATAACTTCAGCCCATCCACTCTCCATTCATTTTTAGGAGCGCATAGGGGAGATGCACTCTTTCAACTTTCATCTCATATCCTGACGTAGGTCCTCCTCGCAATGTTCTTCGGACGGGGATAAGTATTGATGGTCAAAGAGGGGCTTTCCAATGAACAAACGAAGATATTGCTGCGCGAAACCAGATCATGATTGAACCTACCCAGGCCCAAAAGTCGAAGGCACATCCAGTTCAACAAGTCCACACATCCTATGATGGTAACAAATTAAGAATGTTGGCTTGATGATAAACAATGGGAATATTGGATCAACCGGCTTAAATAGTGAATTGGCTATCGTCAAGCGGATCGGTGAACCAAGTGGTGGGTTTTTTGGGGGTTTTGCTGCGCGTATATTCTTGTCGATATTCCCTAGTACTTGTAGTTTCAAAAACTTTCAATAATAGAGCCGATTTAAAGTCATTGTTCAGCCTGAATGCAAGATGCGCTGGCTTGTTACGATAGATTTCGATGTCGCCTGGCGTGAATTGGGAGTCGTCGTCAAACTCCTCTTCGATGGAAGTGTTGCCAATTTTGTGACAGAGAAATGGTCGTATTGATGCTCTGACGAATAATTTTGAAATGGGATGACTAGCTCCAAGAGTCGAAAAGACCCTTTCTACATGGTCACCTTTCAAAATAGTTGAAGGAAACGGTCCCTTTCGTTCTTCCTTTAGAAGACTTTCAAGAACCGGAAGCATGGTAGTCGCTGGTCCAGCAACTTTGAGATCATCCGCGAGAAGTATGAAGTTTACGATTGAAGTAATCTTTTGTGTTTGGCTTCCTCGAGAACCAAATGAGACGTTGCGACAGGCCATATATTGTATGAGCGCATCAAAGGAATGTGACTCGATATCCAACAGAAGTATCTCCTTTGGAACATCTTCGTCTCCTGTGAGATCAATCAGATTCTTTAAGCTTTCCGAGTTGTCGCAAAGAAGCTTCGTCGGAACTGAACGACTTTTCGAGTCAGAGAGATTGACAATTGTAAGGTTAGCCGAATTTTGACAAAGGTCAGAAAATGTGGTTCTGTAAAGCATGATTAGAATGTCCGTTCGACGTTCAAACAATGGGGAGTGGGCACATACTCAATCCACTGGCTCGCGGGCTCTAAATTTGTATCTCGGTCGCCGATCTGAATACGAGCCTTCTTTGTGACACGCTCAACCTAGGTATAATCAGAAGTTGAACAATATCATTATCATTCAAACTCGACCTACCGATGTGCTTCCCGATCCTCTCTTCCCCGAATCATTCTTCCGTCTATACGAACCTCGATCGTCAACTTCTTCATCCGAAGTCAACGCCTCCCTCTCCAAATTTACAGCCTCTTTGACATTATAATCGCACAACGCTAAGGAGTCGATGCATTTATCAGACGAAAGGCGAGGGAGGAACAGCTGCATTTCCTTCACTTTTTGAAGCTGATCTTCTGTGTAAGAGTCAGATGAATCGAAATCTGGAGAATTATCACGAGAAGCGGTCACTATTGTTGAACCACGGACTTCGTATTCTGGGCCATCACATCTTGAAGTTTGACGGCCGTCACAACTGGCTTCGTGCCTCCTGATATTTGACTTCGAGACTTCCCTTTTGCACTTGACACAAATTGACTTCGTCTTCATACGACATGATTTCTCGTGACTAGTTCGCGCCAACCAGCTCTTAAGCACCGTCCCACAAAACTTGCAAGTGCGGTTCTGTTCCTCGTGTCTCTTAAACCGAGGACTCTCCTTGAAGGGCGGAATATTGCTCATCTCAAAATCGGAGTTAGGATCCTTCGGGTCTGATTTGTCCACGCCTTTACCTTTATCAATAGGTGGCTTTTGCAGGTTGCTGTAGTCAGGGCTGGCACGCAGAGTTGTATCTTCTTCTTCTAACTTAGGGTCTTTGTCGTCGTCGCTAGTGTCGACGAATAATTTGTTTAGTGTTTGTTGTAATAGCTCAGGTGAGGATAAAGTGGGTTTGGACGACTCGTTGCCATTAGTGTCGCTGAAAAAAGAGCTATCGAAGTCTGACGACGAATCGATGAACAAGCTTTCATCTGGTCTGCTCATAGGACTGATTGCCGGACTGACACGCCTAGAAGATGCAAGAGCTACCTGTATCGCAGGGTCCCTAGAAGCATCGACAACACCCTCAAATAATAAACCAATAGCATGATCAACAGATCCATCACAAATTTGCAAGGCATAAAAAGCCCACCAGATAGTCACTTCCGGTACCATCTTGATAATACCTTCAACTTTGTCGCGCATCGTAACATCCCCGATTTCCTTCAAACTTGTGATGTAAGTGATCGGTAGATATTGATCTCTATTATGGCGTGTATCGTGGAGAAGATCTCGGGCTGCGTCCGATTTTCCATTTCTCCTAACTAGTACATAAGTAAGATAAAGAAGAGAGTATGATGGATAGGATGGAAGCATTGCTGCAACTTTATCGCGGATCTCCAAGTCGATGATATCGCTAATCTGCATATCGACTCTCTTCGCTTCTCCTTTCGATGGCCGAAGAACGAGAGTGTTTGAAAAAGTAGATGAGGAGGCCTGAGATAAACTGTTTCGACTACTGGAGCCAATGTTGCCCATCATGATGGGGTAGATTGTAAAATCCCAGTAAGAAGTTCAGTTTTACCGGGGAATCAAGTGCCGAAGATATGAAGAGGATAAATTGGAATAGCAATGTTGGTTCCTCGGAGCGGCGATGGAATTTTTCCTTTAGATTGAAAGCATTAAGAAGAATGACTGCATCCCCGAATATCGAGTTGATAAAATATCCAGATATCACTCTTATCGATGAGAGATAGTTTAAAGGATACGTATGGCCTTGGTTATGCTAGATGAAATTTTCTGCGCGAGTAAGAGACAGCGACTAAAAGCCGACAATCGGGATTGAGATGTCGAGAGAGACTCGCTATCAAAGTCAAAATTTAAGTATTCGAAGGGGAAAAAAAGGTCAGATGTCGAACAAAATATGATCAAAAGTTGATTCTAAAGCGCAAAGTAGACAGTTTTGAAGCCAGAGGGAAAAGTTAGCGGTAAATACTAGGTATGTATCGAGTCACCTATCTAGAGATAACGGGTATTGATAGAAAGCTAGCGCGAAGTCGGTTGATAGCTGAAGAAGTATATCAATTTCAAAGAAACCAATATCAGAAATAAGAAGGAAATTCAGTAAATCAGAAGGCTGTTAAACAAACTGAGAAGCCAAAGGTGAAAAGATAATAGTAATGCTCCTGGATCAGCGTACTTTTGCAAGCGTTTGCAATAGTCGGCGCCAGCAAACAAAATAATAGTGGTAGAAGATTATGCTGTTGAAACGTTATTATTGAAGATAAGTTTTCGAAGAGCCAAAGTTGTAAGTTGCAAGTTATAACCTGAAAAGTTAAAAAGTCAAAAAGTTGAAGACCAAAAGAAGATGAACGACAGCAAGAAAATCAACTAACCAACCACTAACCACCAACCACCTCAACCCCAAAGCGGGGTCCCCTAAACCCCCTCTCCCAAACTAGAAAGAGCTACAGACACCCAGCCATGAGCAGCAGGAACAACAAGAAGACGATCCAGTGAATACTAGGTATTCAAAACTAGGTAGGTCCCTAGTACTTGATAGAATACCTAGTAGGTACCTAGCATCCCAAAAGTGAACACATTCCGCAGACACAGACATAGACACATCTCAGAGCTCCAAAGGTGAGAGATATGAAGTACCAGGTATCCATAAACACCACTCGCGAAAGTGAAGTGGGAAGTGAGAAGTGCATGTGACGTGATGTGAATGTCTCATGAGACGTCGCACATTGGGAGCAATGATTGTGAAGAGTGAGCGAGCGATCAATATTCACACTTATAAACATATATTTCCATCTTTAGAGCCCCTTTAGGAATACCTCAATGACTTTCGGATGAGAAGAAGCTTCTTCCAGAGGAGTCATCATCTTCAATTTTTAGAATATTAATACCTAACATCTCTCGCAAGCCTCGATACTAAGTACTTGACACAAAACCCCTCAATCCTCTTGGAATACCAAATTCAATTCTGCCAACCAACGCCTCATATCGTAGATTCGATCAAGTTTGTACCTAACCGATCCATCCATCCATCATGATAGACCCTACCTGGGTCTTCTTCATTCCTCATACCTCATGCATCGTACATTAAAGATTCGTAATTGTGCACTGATCCACTCATCGTCTCATATCCACATCTTCCTCATCAGCCGGTTCGACCCTGACCAAAATTTCCTCTAACAATCCCTCGAGGAAAACATCCACATCTTTCCCCATCCCCACTGGTTCCTGTTTATCCCAATGGTCGATTTCCTTGCACACATGTGCAAGCTTATAAACTAATTTTCGTAATTTCTCATGAGCAGCTTGTGCCCTTTGTTGCTTTGGAGTGGCTCCAGTCGTGCGGAAAGCATGTTGTAAGCGATACTGACGTCGTTTGAGTGCTTCTTCAAGCGCAGGAAAGATCACATCGTTCAAGGCATCAAGATCGCCGGTTGGACTAGCGGGAGCAGGTGAAGGCATAGATGATGGAGCTCTAGAAGATTGAGATGAAATACTTTCTTGAGAGGGTGTATTGCGTAATTTTTTCGATGGTAATGCAGGTAATGGCTGCTGGCCTGTCTGGCGTAGATTGATATTTTGAAGGCCTGTAGGGTTGGGAGGTAATGGAAGCGGCTGTTGCTGTTTCCGAGGCTCTGTAGCAGGCACTTGGTTCGGAAGTCTTTGCTGCAGTGGTTGAGGCTGACCGCTGCCACGGAATGGAGGAATTTCAGGCAATTTGATAGGGGTGAGTTTTGGTAATGACTGTTGCGTATTTGGCCGTGGTAATGCTGAAGGCGGTGTATTTTGATTCGTGTACTGTATTGGCATTGGGGCGGTAGAAGGGGGTATTCGCAATGGCGGTGGAGATGGCTCACCGAGCTTCAGAAATCCCATATCTTTTTGGAGTTGTTCTTGCAAAGTACGATCATAATCAGGAGAATCAGAAACTTGTCTATTTATATAGCTGGCAGCCGTTCTAGGTGTCTCCAGTCCTGGAGGTCTGAATTTTTCTGGTGATGGTGGAAGAGGGACCTTAGTAGGAGACACTGAAGTCTGAATACTTGGAACAGGCCGTCTCTGTGGAGAAGGTTGCCTTGGTTGTGCATCTACTGGACAATTTGTCGCTTTGACAGTTTCAATACTCGAGACATATCCTGGTTCTTTTGATTTCGAGGGCGATTGCTGTCTCGGGCGCTCTGCATAATTATTCTCCTCTGATAACCTCGATGCTCTTGCATTCGTGTCAGATTCTCCCATAGTATTCAGCCCAACCCTTCCATTCCCTCTTCCGCCAACTGGTCGGACCGTACCAAAATCCCACAAGTCTTCATCGACAGGCTTAGGTCGGGGGGCTTCTTCTCGTTCGTTATCCGAGTCATCATCGTCACCCTTGTGATGCACTGCCCAACGTTCGTATCTCTCTATCAATTCCGTTAAATATGATGTTTTCTTGGCTTTCCGAACAAAGGCATGTTTCAACAAGTCTCTGGCCGATGGTCGTTCTCTCGGGTCTCGTTGAAGGCACAATTCGACGAAATCTTTGAAAGCCCTGGTAAAGTTTCCTTCTAATTTTGGGGGCGCATTCTTAGGGATGAGGAACAAAACTTTCATTGGATGGATATCGGAGTATGGGGGTTCGCCATTGGCGAGCTCGAGTGCTGTGATACCCAGAGACCATATATCCGCCTTGTGGTCATAACCAGATTGTTTGATGACTTCCGGGGCCATCCAGAATGGGGTTCCAACAAACGTATTCTTCTTGGTCATGGTAGCAGATAATTGGCCTGAAACACCGAAGTCCGCGAGTTTAACTTGTCCATTGGCGCCCAGTAGAACATTTGCAGCTGTCCTCGGATGTTAGCTCCTAGAATCTAAACCCAAGTTCCCACCGAATATCATGCAAACCTTTAATATCCCTATGAAGCTTCTTATCCCCATGAAGATAATCCAAGCCTAGCAGGAGTTCCCGTATGATAATCGAAATATATTCCTCCTGTATCAGACCCGGCTTCATCAAGTCGCCACAACTACCACCCGAGCAGAATTCCATAACGATCCAAAGATCCGAACCTCTAAGATATGATCCATAGTATTGCGTAACAAACGGGGAATGTAATTCGGAAAGGATAGAGATCTCTTGAATAATATCTTCGACTTCATCTTCGGCATTTTCAACGTCGATAACTTTTATGGCTACAGCCTGCCCGGTGCGCTTGTCAACTCTGTTGGAGATCAGTGCATGGCCCAGATGAGAAATTGGATTGGCAATTGGCAGAAGGAAGAACCATACCCTTTGTAAACTTTACCAAAACTACCACCGCCTATAAAAGTGAGCCTCTATACAGAATGATGAAAGTATACGCAAACATACCGATGCAATTCTGCTTTGTATACAAAGTCTCAGGATCTACAACCCCACTCATCTCATGCGCCATTACTCAAAATCAAAGTCGATTCGATTTGGAAAGAGAAATGAGATAACGCCACTGCTGATGTCAGGTCGTGTTGTCGGTTTGTTGTCCGCGTTTTACTGGGAGCACCCCGCTGATATTTCGTCGCTCTCCAAACCCCGGGAAGGGCTGTAGTAGTGAATTGATTTGGCCTATCGTCCAAAGTATCAGGCACAATCAGTTTTACTTTGTTATAACTTATCGTCTCATACACGAACAGCCGGGAGAAGGTTTGTTGGTTTCGTCTCTTCCTTTTTTCTGCAGAGGGACAAGGGGATCGCGATCTGGGCCTGTGAACGCGGTGTACGGTATGGTATGGTGGGGTCAACGGCTACCGAGGGTGTGTATCACTATATCAAATAGAGAAGAAAGAGATTGAATGTCGAAGCCTGTCCGGGTATCTAGAATCGTGAATAGTGTAAACGTAAACCTTTCTTTTCGCAAAGGAGTAAGAAAAATGATTGTATAGAAACGGAAGAGAAGTAGCAACTCGAGCTAGCTATCTAGAGGAATGCAACTTATGGGAAGCGGCATGCACGAATAGATGTGGACGCGGGATAGATAGATAGTAAGTATGGATGGATAGGTATTGTTTCATCAATCTGGGGAAGGTACCTAGGCATGCATTGGCTGTCGAGGAACGAATGGGCCTAGATAGGAAATTGGGTTTTTATTTGTTTAATGATAATTATGACTCTTCTCTTATGCACTCCCAGATTTGAGATTAAAGAATCAGGAACAAATCGAAATCCTAGAAAAACAAACACATTATTGCTTATTATTTTCACGAAATGACTGGTCTTTGTTGTCATTTCATGCATCTTGTCTACCAGCCAACCACCTCATTCAACCAATGGGTGGAAACCGAAGAGCGTCAATGATTCCAGGGGTTAAAAAGCGTAGCGTGTGGCCCCCGGCGGTTACTACTGTATGTCATAAACGTCACTCGAGCAACACCAAAAAATTATATGAATCTAATAATCCAGTATCTAGAACTTTATTATATTTAATGTCACTACTATCATGCCAATAAAAATGATTTCATATCGTGATATTCTCGTTTCTCATTCCTATGATTCTATAGCCCAGGAACCCGGTAATCCTTGCATTGCTGGAAAATCCTGTCTATGTACAACGATGAGGTGCCGAAGTAGAGAAAGGGAAAGCCCCTCTCTATGTGATTTTCTTGTGAGAGACAATGGATCAGCAACTTCAGGGGAGTAAGCGTATTTTCCATTTACGGTGTGAGCAGCTCATTATTATCTCGCCCTGCGATGCGAGCAATCTCTCTGGTATCAATAATCTCCAAAACTCGCAAAACATTTACTCCTCGATGAATTCCACCATCACAGTCCCATTATTGAGTCCCGCAGCCTTGACTGTTTCTTCCAAAGAATCTATCAAGTCTTTCCCTGCGCTTCTCAGCTCAAATGGAACGCCTGCTTTCCCCTCCAGTGGATCCGACTTTAGCCATTCGTAAATACGACGTACTGTATCATCGAGCCTAAATCTGTGAACAACGCGACCATTGGCGTGTCTGAACTGAATGCGCGTACTTTGTGAAAGGGGGCCTTCGGGCTCAGTATGCGGTCTGTCAGAAGCAATCTGAGAGAAAGGAGAGACTTCTGCACTAGAATTGGAATCATTTTGAGAAGGTTCGGCTATCTCTGAGCTCTCTTCTGAAGTCTCTTTACCCTTTCCTTTGCTGACATCTCCGAAACTCTTTGTGAGGTCATCTGGATCATCAGCTTTAGGTCCCGTTGTTTCGTTATTCGCGAGACTATTTTGCATCGCTAGATTAAGCATCTCCTCTTCAGTGAGCTTATTGACATCTACCGCACTTGTCTTCTCTTGCTTTCGTCTTGCGACAGGATTCTTCTTGGACAGATCGAGACTATATCGGTCAAGGAACTCAACCAGTTGCATGAGAAATTCTGCAGGCTTTGGTACTGGAGGCCCTGACCAAACCTTGACTTGCTCTCCAGTTCTTGGGTCGACGATCGCAATGTGAGGATATGCGGCCTCGCTATCTTTCTGGGGAAAGTAATATTGAATGTATTGGCTGCCCCGTGGATCGTCCTTGGAATACTGCATGAATATGAAATTCTCCTTCACAACATCTCTAACTCCAGGGTCTTTCCATATGTCGCGATTCAATGACTGGCAGTCGAAGATAGAATTATCTTGAATGTTGACTAGTATCCACTTTCCATTTTCTTTTCCCTCGTCGCGAGCGGAGTCCCAAGGTAACTTGTACATGAGGTCGAATGGTGGCCTAAAAAGCTCTGCAAGACGGGCGCTCTTACTAGTGCCTTCTGCTCCTGTAACCGCTCGTGCTGTATCTTCGTTCTCCTGGTCCCAAATCGATGGAGCCGCTCGTCCACCTGGAATTCCTGTTCGAGCTGTTTCAATATTAGTAAAGAAACATATGGAAGAAAATGAAATCATTGTCCTTACCTGTGCCTCCATCGCCAGCCGCCCTGGTTTGTCTTTGAGCCCGGAGTCTCATTTGCTCCAAGACTTCACTTTGCAGGGCATCATCTCCATCCCATCCACCTGGCCCACCGACAAGCGTCTCCGTTGTTCTCGCAATAGGCGCTCTGACGCCTTCTGCATCGAATCCGCCACTTGCATCTCCACCACTGTAAAGCTCTTCTTGCATTCTGCGCGCCATAGCTGCATCATCCTCAACTTCCGCGGCGCGTGCTATAGCGGCAGCTGTTGCAGTTTCAGAGTTGCCATCGCTATTATCATCATCGACTTCCATGTCGTCATCGGAATCCAAATCGACTACCCCAGACGCATTTTGTTGGGCGCGGTTCGTAGATCTTTGTGGTCTGGTAGAAGTAGGTATTGGTGGCGGCGCTTGTTGAGAAGCAGCATTTTGGCTTGCAAGTTCGGGAGCTTCGAAGAATAATCCTATTGCCTGTTCATGATTGTTGTCGGTCATTCCAAGGTACACTCTTGCCACAGCCTCCGATTGTCCTGTAATGGACGTAAAAGCTTCGACGGGGTCATCCATGATGAATGATCGGTCGAAGAATGATCGACTAGGTTCACTTTTTTGTGTGCGATGAGGAAGGGTGTGATAATTTCAGATGACAGAAAGATGTTGGATTTGGAATTATTAGAAACCTTCGCGGTTGGAAGCTAGAGATTGAAAGTATGTTAATGAGAGGAAGAGTTGAGTTTCGTGAATCGTAAGGTTATGATGATGATTAGAAATGGTGCGTGCAGTTCATAGAGTTCAGTTTCGCAGGTGAAGAAGTGGTGGTGACTTCAACTGATTCAACCTAGGTCTTCTTTTGTACAAATGAGTTAAATGTTGTTTCATCAAGATGTGGATATCGATACTATCCGAAATCGTCACCCCTCTGCAACCTGATAACATAAGGCGGCGGGGCAATATTAACCAATCACATAACAGACAAAAGTTTGCGCTTCGGGTCGTTGCAGCCTCATGAAAACAAGGCCAAACTACAGAGTATGTGTGTACCTAGGTAGTCTTGTACAATATTACCCAATTGGGATATGTGAAGTTAATTTGTATAACCTGGAATGTCTAAGAGCTTGCGAGGAAATTATTCTATCAAGATTTATGCGGAAAGCTTTTGTATGGCATAAGGGTGATGGAGGTACCTTATATGTACTATTTTGACTACATTCTAGAAGTATAATAGTAATATACGACTGTAAAATCGAATATATGTATAAATTGGAATAACTATAAACCTTTGAAAGAGGGGGAGGGTATGCCTTTGTATCTATCTGCATTTCTACTCCAACCCGCAGATGCAGACGTCAGATACAAAGACTCTTATTTAAAATGTGTACAACAGATTCATGGTAGTTTTGATGTAACATTATGTTCTCAGTATTAATGACTAGGTAGTAACTACTATTGTTACAAAATTCTGATCGAGAGATATCTATCTGATCTAGTTCTAGCCCTACAACTAATAGTACGGAACAACCAGAACGCCCTGAATAACCAGAACAATCAGAACAGCCAGAATTGTTATCCAAGACCATTTGACTATCCAAATCAATTTTTGACGCCATCTCATGTCATCCCATTACAATAAGCCACCGACACCGCGAAGCCCATAGCCCGTCGATAACTTTACAAGCCCACCAATATTAATTGTTGTCCACTCGATTCCAATTCTTCAATCCAACTAACACACAAATGGTTTCCCGTCTCAGCGGTCGCAATTTCTTGTTTTTCGATTATCGATCCGAGCAACTTTCTCGTGGTGCGTGTATTCGAACCAAAGCTTGTCTCCTCCAATCTGTGAAGGAAGCTTAAAGCACTTTGTTTGTCTTCCTTCACCCGAGATGCCATACCCGCCATGAAAATAGGGAATACTATGAATCTAGACCCAAGACACCCTAGATCTATCATCATTTTGCTTATCAAAATTATCTCTCTGGCACATGAAGAGAGTTCTTCTCCCACTTCTGCTGATAGTATCAACGATTGGCCTTGATACATGCTTGTGTGATAGTATATTTTGCAAGCTCGATAAAACAAGTTTACCTAACTCTGTTAACGGGGTTTCTTCTGCATTGATTTGGAAAAACTAACATTTGTTCTACAAGTAATAAATGGTCCGCTTGGAAGTTGTGCCAATTCGCGAAGCCAGCTCTCTTCCACGGTCCTCCTCTCTAGAAATCTAGACCAAGTGTCACGAAATTTCATCAGAAGTATGTGCAAATCTTGCATAGATCTGCATCGATTCATGTTAACTTCAAGTCTTGGCTTTGAAAGATCTTTTTCTTCCGACTTCAATTTTCGTGCCGTATGTGCCATTTTAAGGGCAATCAGAGTTAGTTCTCGACTCATCCTCAGCAAATCGGGCATCTGGCGAAGCGCTTCCGAGTTGAAAATCATGTTGAGCGATCGGTTCTGCAGAGCGTCTTCGGGAGGCGGTAGCATGTTTTGCTCAATAATGGTCTTGCTGAAAGACCCCGTGCCAGTAGTGGTCAGAAGAGCATACATGTCAATATATGAGGTATACTATAATATCTGCATCAGTGGTTGTCTATTATGAAGGTAAACGCAATTAGACGGCAAGTGGCTGCTATTTTGAAGAGTAGAAAGGCACAGATTTCCAAGAGTACGCGCTGCAGCCCTACAATCAAAGTTTTTTAATATTCAAGTATACCGGGAAACTCGAATGGTTTGTTGTGCTGATTCCATCATTGGAAGCAGATATCAAATTTGCCAATCATGAATATTTGACGTCTTGAAAGGGGGTGCCGTAGCATAAAGCCGGGGGTTGAATTTGAAATCCAAGAACAAACATTTGATTACACTTACAACAATAATGAATCCATGTGTTTCTTTGCCATAAGCTTTCTGACGAAGCTGAAGAATACATAGAATTCTATCGGAATGCTGTTCCCACATATTGAATTCACGATGTCCGGTCGCAGCAACCTTTGCACCATTCGTTAATAAGTGTGTTTGTGAAATGACCAAAGATATCAATTATGATTCTACCTCGAATACGAAGTGCTTCTCTGACTTACCTCAAATAGTAAAAGTAAATAGTGCGTGAATAGCGCCCCATCAGAGTAGGCGTCTTCCTCAGTTTTGACTGAACTGCCCAACGCGGTAATGACCATATGGTATCGCTTCCTTCCGTTGATATTAGCTTTCAATGTCAAGTACCAGGATTTCCAAATTGATTTGTGCAATCTCCTGGTGATGACAAGGCTTACTCACAAAACGTCCTCAAAAGGTATGTGATTCGATTGAGATAGACTCAGGGAAGACAAGGCTAGGATGGCGAGATACAACTTCTCTATAAGTAAGTGTCTAGGTTTAATGCCTTTGGTTTTACTTACAGGAGAGTAATCTGCAGAATATCTTTCAAATACATCTGGCCCCGAAACTTGTTCAGCCAACCAGCATATTTGATTCGCTAGTACATTTCGATAATGATCCAGCAGATATGAGTCTGTTTCTCTATCCACAGGTATGGTAGATAGCTCACTGGGAGGTGAAACATTTCCCAAGCTGGGTTTCCTGGAGGGTGGATTTTCTGACTGGCTACGACTACCCGAATATCCTACAAATCTTCCTAGGATAACAACATCTGGTCTGTTTGACTGGAATCGCTGAGCAGAAGGAAGTCCGTTCGTACCAAAGCTTTTCGGGCCTGGGCTTTTGGTCTGGTACTCTGGCAGCTCATGAAAACTTTCCGGTACAACGACTAAAGTATAAACTCCCGGTTGATCAAAGGAAGCCTTCTTCTCACGTTGACCGTCGTTTGACAGTTCGTTAAAGGGTGGTAACGTGTCATGTTCTTTTGATCGATTGCTTTGCGGAGGCATAATCGAAGCGGATGCTGAAGACGTCAATAATAGGACTTTTCGAAAACAAGATAGTTCCGTTAGACATACGATCCCAGATCAAGTTACCCTTCAAAGTAACCCCTGGCATACGGGCTACAATTTTATTTGTTTCATACCTGAAATTGAGTCTTGGTTCCCAGTCACTATACTGGTCAGTCATTTAGTTACACACAAAGAAAAGAAGCGGCTGTACCAATGATGATATAGACGAAAGCATTTCTAGAGATATGTCAGTAATATGATACAATGCATGATCCCCAGTAGAATAGTTACTGACATTGCATATGGGCTTTGTTTCATCACACTTGACCTCTACGCAACGAAAAGTATTAGCTGCAGTGTCCAGTATCAAAAGCTTGGAGGTATGCGATAGAATACGAACTACGAGATCTACATGTCCTACAATTAAATTAGTTGGTGTAAAAAATCCGGATAGACGAAAGGCATACCAGCATCCTCCTTTCGAACGCACTGATTGATGAAACCCTGTAGGTTTACTCTTTGACGAACCGGCATGAGGGGTATAGTGATGGGGTAGAGCTACGGGTTCTGGCCACACAGACCTGAGTGGTACAAAAGGTCGATCGGTCATCGGTTCGAGGGAGAATGAGAATGAAAATGGTCGTCAATCAAGTGCACTGAGTATCAACTGCAGTTGTTTTGCACTTTTATTGTGGGAGGTATGGCCTATAATCACTCAGATCTTGTTTGTGAATTTCTCAGAAAGTATACAAGCCTTAAGATGCCCAGCCAAGGTGGTGACCAGATGGTTGCCCTTTCCGGAACCGGTAGCTGTGGAAACTGCAACCTATATGTATGTGCAGGTACCAGCTCATGCAGGTCGCAGTCAGTCAGAGTCGAGATTGAAAGGTTGTAAAGGAGGGTGAAATCAGAAGATTACTTTTGATTCAAACAGTATCTGTTTTAAGTAAATTATATAGGTACTTGAAGTGGAATGTAGAGGTGGTATAAAATCCTCTGATTTCAGTAGTCTATGGGCTAGCGTCACCTATCATGCACATCATTTATCATAAAGAGGGTCCAGATTAGCAAAACGGCACTTACACCAATGTAAAGATCGATGATAGAGAAGACCGGGCTTCTGTCATGTTAACTACTGTACCCTTCGTGCACAAGTAGGTCATCGAACCACAAGCTTAACGAATTTTTAATGGAGAAAGCTTGTACAGCCAAATAAAAATCGTACATTAGTGATTCAAGAATGACCGGTTCTAGCCAAGATAGATACAAAGTAGTTAGTTGACTGTTGATCGTCCACCTCGAGCTCGGGGAGAAGATCATGATGATGTGGTCCAAGCATCATTTTTCCCCACGGCAGACAGACGGGACAGGAGATCCGCACTGTCCACAATGATAAAGAAGCTACTGACAGCTTCTGCTCAGCCATAATGTTGGTTTCCATTATCCTCAGGCTGATCGAAGAAGTGAAACGGTTTGCATTGCTCATACAGTGAAGTAAAGATATACAGTCCGGAAGAGTTTGTTGCATAGAAAGATTAACTTTGTACATTAGTGACTCGAGAAGTTGGAAGTACACTTTAACGGCCTACTTAGTCCATGTGTGACATACTATAAGAATTGGACATATCAACGGGCCTTACTACTGAGGACTAGATACCCACCTAGTAATCAACCTTCAAGGAAAGAAGAGAAACGACAGAGGTATGACAGATGTATGACTGAATTGATCCATACTAGAACTTGAGTATCCTAATATTAAGCTTGTTCGATATCAAACTTGTTCAATGTTGTGTGTGTGTGCGTGTGGGCGTGTGTATGTGTGTATGCCATTGTGGTGATTCTTCTCTAAATAGAGTTTTGGTTGACGAAGTCTAGACTTTTAGACTTTTATCAGAATTCTAGACTCAAAAAACATTTGTACGACAGACTAGTAGTAGTCAAATTGATGCCTGCAAAGTAGGGTTAGTGAGTGGCAAGTCGGCTGTAAAAATATCTGGGTAGGTAGTGAAGGCGTCGGGGACTTCAAGCTTTCGAGATTCGGGACTTCGGAGAATAAACTGTCTGACTAAAATATAAGGCACCAAGGTATCAGAAGCATCACACCAATCTCCATTCAGCCTAGCCTTCCAGCTAGCTCAGACCCGCCAAAATTTGTGAAATATAACAAAATTTCCTCGCACAACTAGAAACCTTTTCTTTTTCAACTTATTTTTTAAGTGCGGCTTGGTACCTCGTGTTTTTCGCGCATCTGCTCGCCATGATGTTAACGAGTGTCAATGGTACCATAGATCGATCCCAATTGCAACCGCTGCTTTCTCTTTAACCTCTTTCCGCGAATTCGAAACTTTACGTCGAGAATTCAGGCTGTGTTCGTCGGTTTGTCTGAAAGGGCCCAACGGATAACGGTTGGTGGGTGAGAGGATGGAGAGAGTTCGGACATTCTTTATTTTAATACCGTGTTGGTTATTGGATTAGAAGCAGATTCGATGGACTGCAGGAATCTTGTTGGAAGTTCGCAATTGTCTGGGTGGCATTCAAAGATGTGCTTCGGGACGCGCACGCCAGTCAAGGTAGAATTTTGCGAACGTGTTACCACAGATCCGGTTTGTGGTTTTTTCTTTTTCTTTGAAAGATAGGTTGTAGTTTAGTATTTCAATTCAAATCATGACAATCACTTGTAGTCATCGACGTCAACGTGAAGGCGAGTTTCGCGGAAAAGGATATCTTCATGATGCTGATTCATAAATCATGCTACTCAAATGCCATGCACAAAAGCGCCCCAGAAGGCACATCTGTTAACGCCATCCCATGCCTATCATCGTATAACTATACCGCTCATCATCGTAAACAAATCATTCTCCATCATCTTTAATGGTCATGGTCAATCTTCTCCAGCTTTCCCTGGTCGCGCTTTTCACCAGTTTCCCCAATAATTCTAATGCGATCAATGCGTACCTTCTCACTGTCTCCATCACCATCCACAATAAAGAATACCAAGCTAGTAACGTTCTGGAACTTGACAAAGCGGAGTGATAATGTAGCAGTGCCGGTTGAATCCCAGTCCTTGGCTTCCAGTGTGATAGTTTGTGTCTCAGGAAGACCTTCAGCCTCGTCAAACCCAACAGTGTGAGCTCGGTTTGTGTAGATCTTGATAGTTTTTGGTCGCATTGGCGCTTCATCATCATCCTCATCGTCAGAAGCTGAAGGCAGAGAGGTGATCTGTGGGAAGGGAGATTAGCCTCAATACTTGAAAACTATGCGCATATGTTAAATGCCTCTTACCTGAACACTATGAACTTTCAACATAGATTGAAACGGCATAAACAACATAAGCTGCTCATCCGTGTCACTGACAACCCAGTCCTTAGTCTTCGAATCTGCCGCCTTTCCAGTCGACAAGGCACTGGGTTTGCTTGTATCAACTAATGTTCGCACAGTTCCGAATTCACTGTCGGCGTTCAACAGTTCTAGACCTTTGATATCAACCTGGTCTGTCACATCGTTGTAGCCTCTTGGAAGAGCTCCTGCGCGCCAATCGCCAGATCCAGATCCGCTTGCGAATCCAGACGAAGAATCCCCTGAATCATCTGCCTCTGCAGCCAACTTTCTTACAATATCTTGTAGCTTCTTTGGATCGGCACCTTGGACTTTCTCGACTTGCTTGCCCCCCTTGAAGATCATGAATGTTGGCATACTGTCGAAGTTATGTTAGCAGACTCTCCGTATAAATACCCCGGATCATCGACTCTGTCCACTTGTTCAGTAATGTGCTATACAGGGGGAACATACGCAGTGATACCATAGGTGGATGCAATCTCGGTCTGGTCGTCAACATTGACCTTTGTGAATATAATCTTGTTTGGACGTGATAGCTGCGCAGAAAGCTGCTCGTACATGGGCGCAATAGCCTTGCATGGTCCGCACCAATCCGCGTAAACTGTATAAAGGATAAAGCATTAGTGAAGTCCACACCAGTTCATAGTAGTATTGCAAATAGTGATGGAGGGGCAAGTCGTAATGGGAGGGGCTTTCGGCGGGGTAGCTTACAATCTGTCACAACAATCTTAGAGGTCTTCAGTAGATTGCTGAATTCCGCTGGTGACTTAACAACAACTGTTTTCGACATATTTTCTGTAAATAAGGTGTAACAAAGATGCAGAACCAAAGGACTAAAATTATTATTATGGAAAAGGTGTCGGAGTTGGTTCTTGCCGCTGGGTTAGAAATCAATACCTAGTCATGTGATGTACAGCACTTCCATTTATTTCCCACATTTTCTTGAGCTTCGTACCATGGTAATAAGTAACATGGAGATATTGAACATAAACAAGAGTGAAGTTTTACTACCTGAGTAGGTAGGTATACAAATGCCTATCTAGATCCCTTTATCAATCAAACTATCATCTGAACATTTATGTATCAATTTCTCATAGCTAGTGCTACAATTCTCATTGAATATTTCACGATGCCTGTTTCGAGTCACCAACTGAGTTCGAGAAATTTACAGCCAGGAATTTGGTCAAAGTCGATGATATTGACTTATTCATGAGATACTTGGAAGCATTCGTGTGACCTTATTTGAAGTTGTAGCACATAGGTAGTCCCACGCATCAATTTGTCCAATGCTAATGCTAATCCTCCTGTGTCATGAATGATGCTATCCAATCCGCCAAATACTGCATCGTAACCCATTACAACTTATCGCAACTAGTCTCTGCAATCTCAACCGTTCATCAAGATACCCATACACAAGACAACCTAACTCCTCTGTCTATTCTCTCTCGTTCCTTCATTCTTTCCTAACAGCTTAGCTGCCCTTTCTAACCTGTTTTTTCTTTCCCTTAACCCATTCCTCACACTTTCCTCACTACCATCAAGCTCCATACTACTTTCTTCATCCCTCTTTCTGCTTCTCTCTCTCCCCTCCAAGTCGCTTTCTCTCTCGAGCTCATCCTTATCTCCCTTAATCTTCACGGTATACATCCCAGTTCGCTCGATCTCTCCTTTCACCAATCCAAGTTTCCTGCCTATGCTCACGCTCCTGCTGCTTCTACTCCTGCTTCCGCTTCCACTCCTACTTCCATTCCGAACTTCGTTACCACGACCAGAACCGCTCCCGCTCCCGCTGCCGCTGTATCCCAATCCGAGTACACGCCTCCAAAAGCTCTGTGGTCGTACAACCGGTGCATTCCACCCCATGTCCACTGCTACACCCGATTGCGATGAAGTTTGCGACTCAACTTCACTGCGCCAGATTTCGATACGATTGCGTGATATATCTGGCATTTTGAGTATAGCTAGAGAGAAAGTCTCCGACTAATAATTTTGGTCTTGATGGATTTTGAAAGAGAGGAAGGCTTGTAAGTGGCGCATATTGACTTCGAGTGACAGAGGCTTGTTTTTGAAGAGGAATTTGAGATATGGTGATCGTGATATTTAGGGTCAGCTGCTATTTGCGAGCTGATTGAAGCGGGTGATAAATGGTGAATTCTAGGTGGGTTAATAGAAGTGTGGAAATGCTGTGTCAGTTCAGTTAATGAGCTGTGCTTAAATTGAATGGGTGTGGTGAAAGATAAATGGTTGGAAAGGTCGCAGAGGCTTTCGTTGGCTTTTATGGGCTTGTGGGGGAGCATATGATCAGTGCCGACTCGGTTCGGCTCGAGATGCATGAGCTTGAACGTCATTTCGTGTTTTTTATGTCGCATCCTCTCTATCCTTTGAAATGCTTCACTGAAACAAACTCACCATTATTTTCTCATTTATAGCAAACTGGAAATCCCTATCACGCTCTCGAAGTTCTTCGCTTTCTAAGTAGAATTCGAATATCGAATTTAAATGAGATTATGTGCCGAAAACGTAGGTTATGTTTCACTAAATGATTCCGAACAATCAGCCACATTCTACGCCAGTAAACTTATAATTATTTTATTATCTAAATGGTTCACCACCTTTTCAAATTGCTATATTAATGATCTACATCTCTCAAAAGTAGAGAGAGTTGAACTCGTCTCTTGTTGACAGCCGAGAGCTTGATACTCGTATGATTCTCATTGTCTTAGGTGTCCTTAAGCTTTCAACATTGGTTGACATCAATGATCAATGTGATCAAGGACTAGAAAATCTCTTGTCAGATCTTGGACATTTATAATGATATAAGCCGTACCAGTATCAGACAATGAGCCACGAGCATTTTACAATAATTCAGTCATTGATTTCTGGACATTCAATAAATTGCTTGGTTTGGTGAGCGGGAACAACAAAATCATATGGACCCCCTTAATAACAGTCGTGCATGATTTGCAGAGCATTTGACGAGGATAGACGACCGCCAGTGGGTGGTGTACGGACCGACTTGACGCTGCAAAAATCGACTTGCCAATATTCCTTGAAATATTACTTCGGCTGTCTGAATTTTTATAATGATTCATTACAGATTGAACAAGAAAGTATAGATTCCGGTATCAAACATTTGGAGAACGAATTTGTTAAAATTCAGAAAGCTGAGAAATGTCCCGTCAGTCCATTTAGTGGACTTAGCGATGTCGTCAACGCCATCGACCGGGTCTCTTTTGTGTGATAGCCAGAAAGGATCAGGAGTTATTTGTGGATTAAGTTTGTGGTTGGGGATGAATGGGTTCAGGAGAGCTGCAGAGAGGAGGCAATGAACTGGAGAACGTGGATGATACTGATAGGTGTGATTGGAGATATCATCAAAGTTACTCCAATCATATTTCACGAAGTCTCGAGGAGTGGAGCGCAGCATACACATTAGGCTCGGAACCTGTAGTGGTTGAGAGGTTATTATATGAGCCCTGCTGTTAAAGTCGTGGGTTTTCCCGGTAAATACACGATAATTTGCAGTATATCATCAGCGGAACAGTGGCCAGGCTTGGATGCAGAGAGTTCTACATCTAATAATATGATAAATTATAGTATTCATTGCTGAACAAAGCCGAATTATAACTATGTTTCTTAAAGGCCATGTTGCTGAAGGAGTAGCCTCTGCTACTTTATATCAATCCCGTAATCTTATCTCGATACTTCAATACTTCAATCATTTACCCATAAGAGAGGGGGTAGCATATTATTATCCTCGTCTTCATCAACCTCATCAACCTCATCATCCTCATCTTCCTCATCTTCCTCATCTTCCTCATCTTCCTCATCTTCCTCATCTTCATCCTCGCTTTCCTCCTCACTCTCCTTATCATCATCAAACATCCCTGACTCTTCCAACTTCTCCACCGCCTTCTCCAACACCCAAAAGAAGTCCGCAAAAAAAGTCGCCCAAAGCCCCAGCCCCGTTGGAACCACCCACCACCCCCAAACCCCCCTCGTCTTCCACAGCCCCGCACACCCTATTATCAAAACACCCCCCACAATCCCATTCTCAATAATAGCCGTGGTCTGCTCATCCTCATCTTCATCCTTGAATAGAACAGTCCCAAAAGGTGTCTTGATTCCTTCGGTCTTCGCTCGTTCTTCCCATTTCTGACTCTTCCTTCGACAATGATAACAAAAGTGCTCATGATCGCACATGTAAGATGAGGGAGGATAGTTGTCGAAATCGGCGACGAGAAAGGTGCGGTCGAGGATGGTGCGGAGACAAGATGCTGAGAGATGGGTGAAGACGAGTAGGAAGAGCCAACCGCTGCGTTTGAGAATGTAGTGATCTGTGTTTGGCATGGTGATGTTTGGTATTCTTATTGATGAAAAAAGTATGAAGATTATAGAACCGATTTTTTCGCGGGGTATATGATATGCTCCTTTTCAATAAATTTTTGGAAGAATGAAATGGTACTCTACCCTAAACCGATGAATGTTCGGCGCAATCACAAATCGACAGTTCGATTAATAAATCAAGACCAAGAGAAGTTATGGTATTTTCAAATTCCAGAATGGTATTGCATACTCATGAGATAGACAGGAGATTATCCTGAGGGCTAGGTAAGTACACATTCAAACTTAAAATATACTTGGGATAAATTTCCAACGTCAAACAGAAGGTGCGGAACAGATACATCATAAATTGAAGGGCAAGAAATTTATAAATTTAAGCTGTTCCAACATCATCTCTACTCTTGCCACTCGAACACACAACAAAAGGCTTAGACTTTATTCTTCCAAACGCTTTCCCTATAAAAATGAAGTTACTGTACTTAAAATGTGAATTCCAGCTTGTGGATTGCATGCCTCTCTACCTCCCGGATACGATATCCGTACACCTCAAAAGTTCCAACGACTTGTGGATTTCGAACGCTGAAGACTCTCATTTGGTGCATTCAAAAGTTTGTATCAGACTCACGGAAAAATCTTGATGCATCTACATCCAAGTCCCACTTGTCGTATCAGGAATCGAGTTACTTTATCTAGTGTAATATTGAGATCTTTGTTAATGGAATCGAGGCCATACATCCCATCGGCCCAAGGTACACCGATTATCCTATTCTCTTGCTCATCCTCTTTGATCTCTGATCACTGCCGAGAATCTAACCTACGATTTCCCAAATCCCCTCTCTTCATCGGAGTTGGAACCTTTCTGCTCATCACTTATTATAGACACCTGAGTAACAGTATCGGAACAAACTTGCTCAGCAAAAATAACACCCTTTGCTTCACATCAAATGCAAGAACAAATCCAACAATTCTTGCATTGACATATGACGTTTCTTGACACCAAGTATATTCACAGCTCAACTAATCCTAAGTGATTACTCAGACTTTTCTGATTTCCTCTCTGTCATCGCAGATATGATTATCGTTCCTAGCTTCTTGACTTCACCTACTTTCAAATGTTCAACTTAAAGTCTTAGACATCTATCAACTTTCAAATATCGACCTATTCTCAAACTAACACATGATCAACCTACCCATCCCTCTCCTATTACAAAAGCCAGCCACAACCACACCTACAATCATCCATCCCCAAATCCCTCTCCCAGCACTCTCAACTCTCAATCAAACTCCAGCTCAAGATCCTTGGTCGAATTCCTCTAAACCACAACCTTATCTGATCAGCCTCAGTCGCTTAGCAGCAACACCCCTTTCCCGACCTACCCTCTAACCTTCCATTACATATACACTCAACGCAAATAGCCATCAACATTTCTTTCTTTCTTTATTTATTCCCACATGTACATTTTCTATCAGGAAGATAGATATAAATATCGATACTCAAATACATTTTTCACTCCATTCCACCCCATCCCATTCCATCCCCACACAATAATCCCCTCTCATCCACAATAAAACCCAATCTCCAATATCCAATCCCGAATCCACAGTATCCTCCTCAAAAATGCCAATCTAAACCTAAATCTAAATCTAAACCTAATACCACACTCCCCATCCCATCCCTCCATATTCATCAATAACCATAACACACCTGTACTATCCACATCGATCGTTATATATCATGAAGTAGATATATATACCTACCTATACCTACCTATGCCTACCTATACATATATAAATCTCCCACAAAAGACACAAAGACGAATTCAAAACAGATTCGATATCAGATATACACAAGAGCATACTCAAGAAAATACTTCAGCAAACAAATAATTAAATATCAAACATCAACACATATAGAACATCCCCCCGAATAACCACATCTTAAACCCTTTCTCCCCTTTCTCCCCTTTCTCCCTCCCACTCCTCCCACTCCTCCCAAACACAAACACAAAAAACTCCTCTCCGACCCCTCCAAGCTCTCAGAAATCCAAACAACCCCCAGCCTAAAACCAACTTTCTTCATAAAATTATGATTACTTGATATGATATGATATATATTATCATATAGGATTCATTTGTATATCTTCTATATCTTCTATATTTATGTTTTTGTGCCTTTTGCATTTTCTATATTTTCTGTATTTGATATCTTTTGCATTTTCTATATTTTCTGTATTTGCATATCTACTCCTACTCCTACAACTACTCCCACTCAAACCACCATCACAATCACAATCTACTCATCCACCATAAACCACAAACCACAAACCACTCACCATTCACCATAAACATCCATCTCACTTACTCAATCACTCAAATACTCGAATACATCATGCTATCAATCCATATCAATACATGTATGCATGCATTTATTCATTCCACACTAACCCATATATCCATATGAATATGCACATTAAGTCTATCTCTTTCTCTGTCTCTTTCTCTATCCCTTTCCTTCTTTCATTCATCTTTTACTCGTCTTTCCCTCTCCAACCTTTTCACCCCCCTATTCTGATCCGATTTACACTACAACCGACCAACCAACCAACCCAACCCATCCCATCCATACGTATAAAATAACCCATTCATCAATCCATCCATACAATGCAATGCACGCACCCCGCACCCAAAAAGCGCAAAGTCAAAATCCAATCCAATTATGCAAAAGTCATCTCAATTTCCTCCTCTCCCCCACCCCCCGCGAATTCATCCTCGTCATCATCCGCCCACGCATTTTTTTCCGCCACATATCCTAATCCCATACCCGTCACTCCCAATCCCAGTCCTACTCCTACTCCTGTTCCTATTCCCACAGGTAATGTAGAAGCTGATTTCAATTCTGGTCTTGCACCACTTGATCCAGTTCCATCGAAACCACCTCCAAACGCACCATTGCCATCGGCCACATGACCTAAAGAATGGAAACTTGTATGTCCTCTCTCAGGTAACCTTGTACTACTAACACTAGCCGAATGAGGAGGAGAATGATACGCGGTATCAAAAGTCATCTCAAGTTCTTCCTCAGGTTCCTGAGCCAGATATGGTGAATTCCTGGCGAGATCTTGTCGAGAATTTGAATTCGAGTACGAATATGTTGAGCCTGCGCCAAACCCATTTGAGGGACGTGGAGAATGACCTGGCGAACGATAATCATAGGCATGTAATGCTGTACTCGCATCATCGCTTTTTGTTGGTCGAAGAGAATTTCGTGGACTAGACTGTGGACTATTAGATGAAGAGGCGAGGCTGAGTTTCATAGGTGGAAGTGTGGATTTAAGTTCTTTAACCGCCATATGCTCCTTTGTACCACCGTCGGCAGCAACTCCACTGGCGACTTCTGCACGAATAGCATCGATGTCGAAAAGAATACCATGGTTATTTCCTTGGCCATCCTCTGTTCCAGATCGGCTTGAATCACGACTCTGCTCGTTCTTTGAACTTTCTACATATGTCTCCCATTCTTTCCGTTCGACGGCGGATTTCTTTTTACGGCCGAAGAAACTAAATCTTCCTTTCCCTTCTTTCTCTTTCTTCTCGAATTCTTTTCGGGCTTCCTCGATTTCATTAATAAGTTCTCTCTGCCTCTCTGCATGATTTTCTGGGTCTGGATCTTCGATTTCAGTAAACTCATCGCTCTCAACCTCCCATCCCACCTCTCGAAGAAGTTTGGGCATGGCAGTACGATATGCCATATGTCCCGGTACTAGATCAGTAACATCCACATTTTCTATTCCAGGAACGTTCTCGACCGGTGCAAGACCTGCAACACGTCTAATACCACCACTAGTCAGGCGGAAAAGATATCCTAGAATCCAATCATTCCTTGCATATCCATTGACAAATCTACCAGCCACAACGGATCTCGCTTTTAAGTAGTCGTCCTGGTTCACCACATTAGGTGAACCAAACAGGTAAACATTTTGAACCAATCCATAAGCGCCTTTCTTGGCGAGTTCTTTAAGACATGAGAAGATGACTCGAGAACCAAGGGAATATCCCACGAAGGTGATTGGTCTGGTACCAAGGTTTCGATCAATAAGCGAGTCTGCAAGAATAAGACCTGCAGCATTTGCACGATCAAGGGAAACCGTCCATGGGTTATCAATGAGATATGAAAGTTTAGTTAAAACGACTGGTAATTGCAAAGCAGCCATCAAACCAATGAGGATGGTACTTCCGAGAACTTGTTGAAGACCTTGCGTTAAAGCCTAAGATGCGTTAGTGTATACAGTGTATGCTGAGAAAATCAAACCTTACCTCTGTTGCTAGAATGTTAATGGTATCTCCCATACTTGTAAGCATTTCCGGCTCCCAAAGAACCGAGTAAATATCTCCCATGATAGGATCAACTGTACTATATGGCAAGCGAACATCATCAACTTTACCCGTCATCCATCCCGAGACTGTAATAATCAAGTTGACTCGCTTGTTATTATGCAATGGCCTATACTCAAAAGTTTTGACTGCTCCAGTTCTACGATTTGCAGCTTTGATCGCAATGAAACCACCTGAAGTGGCGGCACCTGTTGTGATGATAGCAGCACCTGCAGAACCAGCAAGGAAGCCACTAGTACCTGCTACGCCGATTGTAGTGAAACCAGCAGCGAGACCTGCTCCGATAACAGGTGCCAAGAGACCTGCGGAAAGTCCAATAACTAAACTTCCACCAACGGTAGCAAGACCCATCATCAAATATCTTTTCTTGAGAGCCATTTTCCTCCTGTTCTCTTTATGATCATCCTCATTCCAGTTCTCCTTTTCGGCCGCTTGTTGCATTTCCAAGGCATCCGTTACTCGTTTCTCAAAACGACAGATTTCTAACCAGGAAACTTCCATATTATCACCAACCTTTTCTAATAAAGTTCTAGATCGTGCATCATAAACCGAGTCCGCAATCAAAGTCAAGAATAGATCACAAAGAACAGTCCAGCGAAGATCGATATCAATGTTCTTAGTAGTGGGAAGCTGTGAAGGAGTTCGAACTTCAGGTAAATCTTCGCCTTCATGCTCTTGGTATGGTGGAGGCACAGCAGCCGGTTCTTCCTCATCATATCGTCGAGGAGTTTGTGGACTTAAAGGTGATTGTGGTAAGCGTGGAGACTGTATGGATTCTCGCGCCAATCGCGGAGATGAGATGGATTCCCTAGGACTTCTACCAGAAGCAACCGAGTCTTTACTCGAATGAGCTTTCTCGGCCATAGGATTCTTTACTCGTGCATTTTGCATGAGAGTCCCTGTCAGATCTGAAGGGACTACGCCATGTTCAGCCAACTGCTCAATCATGATCTGTTCATCTGTACTGATTTCCATATGCGCATATAGCCGAACCATCATTTTTTGAGTCCACATTTTCATAGCTTCGGCTGAAACTTGCAATTCTTTCTTGTTTCCTTTCTTTGCTGACACCAACAATTCCTGTTGTTCAAGCATTTTAGAAAGAATAAGTCGAGTCATGCCAACATATGCAATTCTTTGCCCTTCCGTTAAAAGATCTTTAGTAGCTTGCATTTGAGAAAGTGCATCTCGCTGCTCCTCATCTTCCACTTCTCCAGCTCCAGTGCCATGAACATCTTTGAACAGGTATTGTGTGTTCTCATCCAGACTCGTCGCAGATTGAGCATCTTCGTCTAGCTGAACTCTGGTATATCCTCTACCGGCACCACCTAGACCTGCATATGCATCCGGTTCCTCATCAGATTCGTGTGCCTCCTTCGCAATTAACCTATTGTCGTCATCATAAATATCGTATGGAGCATACGCTGGCATTGTTTGCCATTCATCATCTTCTTGAGGTGGGCTTTTTGGATCAGGTACAGTGGTATGTTGATGCGACCATTCTGATATTCCCTGATTTGGTTCCATCCGACTATTCCTGTTATTCACCGCGGGAACCGCATTGCTATTATTGTTGCCGCTAGTATTCTCCAAACTTTCTGCAGATTTTGGCTCTTCTGCAGGTTTCGCAGGTTCCGACGATTCCGCCAGAGCTCCTTTACTTGT
The DNA here is from genome assembly GCF_014898295.1 of Botrytis byssoidea. NCBI lineage: Eukaryota > Fungi > Ascomycota > Leotiomycetes > Helotiales > Sclerotiniaceae > Botrytis > Botrytis byssoidea. Next base: position 325,346 of record NW_024065846.1, read on the forward strand.
AGATTCGACTTCTTCGATTGTTTGTTGAGGGGCCGGATGTCCATGAGCTGGCAAGCCCTCATTCCGAGTTGTCTCGCGAGGTTCTTGAGGTTCTTGAGGTTCTTGAGGTTCTTGAGGTTCTTGAGGTTCTTGAGGTTCTGGATTCGTGGTCGCAGACGATGGCGTTGTTTGCACAACCTTGAGTTCCTCTTCTTCCTTATCTGACCCATGATCCTTTCCATCGTCTGCCTTTTCTGCGTCTTCCTTAGCAACATCCGCATTCTTCAATCCATTCTCTTTAGTCTCAGCATTCCGATCTTCTGGGACACTCGACTTATCCTCCGATTCGATATTCTCCAAATCTTCATCATATGCTACCGGTTCTGGAACCACTGTCTTCTTGAGGGGTAATCCGAAGTCATCCAGTTCTGCAGGTCCATTTTGAACAGCTGTACCCGGTCCCACAATGCCATCTTCCTTAGCATTTGTGGTGGTCTCATCACTCTGTGGCATATTGTTTCTAGCACTTCGACCACCACCTTGACTCACAGGGCAGGTGGCGTCTCTAACAGATAAATCATCTAACGTCACTTAGACATTCGTTGTTCATTCATTAAATGTGTTCTTGCGCGGATCCATGGATTCTGAAGCACAAAAGTGTTCCGAGGTCGATGCTCTGTGCTTTGTATGGATTTCGTACACACCGTACACACAGACACCGTCCAGTTTGACCAGGATTTTGGGATTTGGGAATGACCGATGCACTTCCTCAGTGAGTGAACCAGTAAACGATTGGAACGTGCTTTCTAACGGGTAAGGGTATAGTAATGATTCAGATGTTTTATTGCTTATTGCTTATGGGCAGTGAAGGCTTAAATGCTTTTGAGTACTTGTGACTTTTGAGGAATCATTATGTTGTTGCTATACTTTAAATAGATTAATCTTTACTTGATATGTAGTTTGGGAGTCCATTTTCTTTGTTCCGTAATCCAGGGGGTCGGCGTCGGTCAAATGCGACCTACCTATATGACGAATTGGAATCGTAATATCGTGCTCCCCGATTTCTTCATTATTGACTGACTGTACTTAACTTCAACGACCATAATCATACAGCTTAATTCCAATAATTTGGGTATCATTTTAAAATTGAAATTAGTCTACATGTAATATTCTGCTCGATATTCCTGTACATATTAAGCTGTTTCATCCATTTTCTCACTTGAAATTGTCATTTCCCCATCAGCTCCATCCTCTGCCTTTTTCTTCGAGTGTAGACGTTTTCGTTTGCGTTTGACAGGTTCTGAACTATCCGCTCCCGTATCATTTGCATCAGCCACTTTGGTTGACGCATTAGGCTTCGTACTCTCTCCCTCGACCTTCTTTTTCTTCTTCATTGCTAATGGATTGGGTCCTTTTGGTCCTGGTGCATTCTTCTTCTTTTTCGCAACGCCGCCCGATACACCCATATCTTTCTTTGCTGATTCTTCGTCATCGTCCTCATCGCCTTCATTTCTCTTCCTCTTGAGACTTCCTGAGGCTCTTCCTGACTTGATGCCTTGTCTAAATTTCGACCTTTCTTCTCGATCTCTCGTCTCCGCAGATGTTTCTGCCATAGGTTCCATAATCATGACACTCCTGTTAATGTAAACCAGAGGTACGCCCTGAATTGCCCTCATCGCTTTTCTCACTTCTATATCTTGACTTGCTACCACGTATCTGTGTTTATTGGTTCCGTTGTTTTTGCCGTCAACGACTGCTTTGATACAATCACGGGCAGAGAGAGGTTCGGGATAATCTTCTGGGAGATGACCGCAACGACGTCGCTCGTAGGTTTTTGCTTTGTCGATGAGATAAGAAACTCCTGGTTCTGATGAAGCAGCGTATAAATGGCGCATTGAACATTGTGTAATCACTAACGTACGTTAACAATCGATGCGACAAGACGTAAAGGTATATGAACATACTAGGCTTAACTTGACCATGAAGTGTTCGCTCTAAACCACCGACCAAATCCATCTTGAATCTATCTGCATCCTTAATAATCTCTGCGTCAACTGTTGAGAGAGAAAGTCAGTCATTGAAAACGAGCAATAGTACTAATGCGCAAGATTGGGGAGCTCACGAAGTACTTGATATGCTTCACGGAAACCAAAGCTCATGCCATATTGCTGCATGAGCTTTTTATATTGCTTCGCTCTTTTTCCTCTCATGTTTTCGAATTCGTCAAAATAGTTTGAGGGTCAATTGATTGAGTTTGGTAAATGGTAAGAGATGTGATGATGAAGATTGATAATTTTTTTATCGGATAAATTTAACGATAAGGACTTATCGGGAACTAGGGTGGGTTTTCCCAATGGCCCAATGGCTTCCTAGTATTTGTTGCTAGCCATGTTAAGCTAACAAGTCTAGAACCAAAGGACAGGAGCACTTTCAAAGCCTCTACTTAATATTATATGAATGTACAAAAGTCTATACCCTGCCTAAATAACAATACCTATTACATAGATGGTTCGTACGCCTTGTATTCCTCCCGCCCGCGAACCTCCTCACTCTGCCCATCTCTTGTCACGATTTCCATCCCTCGCAAATCGAGATCTCCTGTTTGGCGTTCTTCTTCCCCCTGACAACTGTCTCTATGTACCTCTTGGCGCGAGTTGCTATTACATGAACAGCTTCTATTGACTTCAATCCCGAGGTCATATCTTATATGCCCCAGATAACTCAACCTATGCAACTACTTCACTTCATCCGTTACTGCGTTTACATAGAGCTGCAACTACACTTATGTCGTCTAGTTTACCTAACAATCAATTAGTAAATGATATAATTTTTCAGCCTCTTTGTACTCACCTCCTTCCATAGCAAGACCCTCCTCGACAGCGTGCTCCATGAAAGGACTCTCCGCGAAAGGATCTTGCGCGATCACTTTTGCAGCTTTCATGAGCTCATCGGCTACAAATTTCATACCACCTCCAGCACCACCTTGTCGATCTCCAGTACCTACACCTCCTTCACCTCGCTCCCACTTACGGATACTACTCACAACACTTTCAATTATTTCATGCTCCCATAGATTGTCAATTACGCCATCAGACATGGCAAGAACGACATCATTTTCCTCAATTTCAACCTTCTCCATAACAGCATTGTTAACAGGCGTGTCGGGGCTATTTGTACCAAGTTGTCGAGGACAGTCAAACCAATGCCATTGTTCTGTAGTTTTGAAAACACGTTCCTCCTGTTTCGGTCTTATGACTAGCACTTGTGAATCGCCAATGTTGGTAACGTATAAGAGAGGAGTAGCGGGCGCTGTAAGGTCTGTATCATCTAATTTATAATGCAATTGTGCCCCGGTCGCAGTCGTTGTGCCTTGCCATTTATTCGGGCTCGCGGTAGCTTGAATAGTTTGCTCATATGCCTTTTGTAGATAATCAATAGGATTCGGCTCGAAGTACTTTCCTGCAGGTCGAGATCTTCTTGCGTCATTCTCTACTTCCGCAGCCCAGAAGTGTAGTATTAGCCTTGACCATAAACTGACCATATGTTAGCACTCCAAAGTAAATCGTGATTTTAGAAAGCCACAAACCCTGCATGACCACTTTCTCTTGTAGACCAGGCGCCCACACCATCATTTGCGCCAATAAAGTAATCACTGGAGTAAACCGCATCATCGCCATTTGTATATCCCCTAATCACCTCGCCGTTCACTGAAGGTCTTCTATCGCGACTCCTATGATGAGTACTTAACGGATCGGAAAAGGATCCCGATGGAGGAGATAGGAATGGAGGAGGAAAAGGTCGAGGCTTTCTCTTAGCAAATAAGGCAAGTCCCGTTTCGAATTTAAATGGAAGGGATTCTTTTCGAAATGGTGGTATATCGACATCTGCAGATGTCGAAAATGCCAATTCAGGGCGCCATCTCGGAGAACTGTGAATGAGAGTACGACGGGATTGAGTATGTATAGCTTGCGCAACGTGTGTTCGACAAATCGACCTCCTCATCCCAGCGTCGTGATTGATGCGCAGAGGTGAAAAATTACCTCGTGGTCAAGTTGATGGAAGTTGTCGGGATATAAACCGAGAAACTCCTTCACAAAAATTGCACTTGAGACGATAAGAACCTTTATTATTCAATGGACCGACTGCGATAACGAATCAGGTACGTGATACGAGTAGACACGTGATCCATGCCATCAATATAGATTTCTTAAGGCTGAATAAAGCTGTGGATAATGACAATTTGTGTGGAGCCTACCAGGATCATCAAGCCGACTAGGGAGGAATTTGAATCAAATCAAGAGTGGGTGAGAGACAGGTGAAAGACAGAAAACATTATGAATATTAATGGACCAATTAATTTCGTAAAGAAATTGACATAATCACTCTTTTTGCGTCTACTCATATGATGGTGATACATCGATTCAAATCTACCACGTGCTTACTTTCTACATGACACTGAAATCGACGAATGGACATCTGCGTTGCCTTTGCTTGACTTGGCCTGCGTCGATGAGTGAGTGTCCAGACCGGCTGTGCTGTCCTTTGAACATAATCTTGCATAATCCGGAGAATTCGGCTGAATGTGAAGGTGCTTCTCTTTTCGATTTGCGTTGTCAAGCCTAAAAGGATGATCACCGCAGGCATGTTTTATATCTTTCCGGACCAAAATGGATAAATTCTTCGTATTACCGTGGCACTGCAACTTTCCGCGAGAAGGAGATTCGCGGACAAATTGATTGGATTCTATGGAGGGAAGAGAGAGCGTTTGTCCTTTCTTGTGTAAGAGCTTGGGCCAGATTTCACACAGTTTGGTAATCATCAGGTTTCAGAAAGACTGGAGACATTGAGAGATATGGAAGGAGATTGGAGGGATTGGAGAGATTGAAGATGTTGGAGATGTTGGAGATATGGAAACTTGTATCTCTCACACAGCCATTCATTCCATTGCCAATTAATTGATGGATCCGATACCCGATAAACGAGCTGAGAGAGCCGCTTGCATAGGTACCTGGGCCCCCTTGGGCTAGTAGCTCGATTGTGATGGTTCAATAGCACCCAATAAAGGTATACTCGGCGTTACGATCTCGTATTATTCCTCCTCGTCTTGGAGCTTGCCGGACTTTTCTTAGACCTCCGCAGAATTTACAGGCACCGGTACAGGCGATCAGATCAGCTCTTCCTTTCCATCGTCTTCCAGCGCGTGTTGAGGGGGAAAAGGCCAATAAGCATTACGAAGTGAGTTTGCGCTATTTGGGGCCAGCGAAAATGACGCGTCCATGTGTTGAGGATGCTAAGGTATTAATTAGTAGTTAGCCAAGACCGGTGAATTGGAAGATGGTGGATGCTTTGAGGACAAGAGGGGCATGGATAGCACAATACATGGTCCTGTGCTAGATATGTCCTGCGAATGTATGTGAATGTATGTGAATGTATGTATGTACGAGTATCGTATAATAAGGGAGGTTCTAATGCAGGAGATAGCGTACCTATTTGTTTTCTCATTAGTATGCATACCTACTTACACATACATATACTTGGAATTGGTCAACGGTTCCAAATCTTGATCCAAGTCTTGAACCCAATCGTGATGTTGTTTAACAATTGGCAAACAAAGAGGAAATGATACATGCTCTGAGCTACCAGATCCGTATAGTTTGGATGTGTTGTTGCTGTGATGAGTACTAGATGGTGATTCTCTGTATGTATGTATGTATGTATGTATATATGTCTTTACTACACTCACTACCTTACTCCATCTGTACCTTTTCGTCCGGTCCTTCCGCCCATTTTTATGTTATGAGATATGGATATGAGACCTCGTAATTGAATCATTTCATGTGATGCAAACGAATTACTCCGTGAAATCAATTTGAACCCTTCACGCCCAAATAAACTCCCCCTTATGATCAATTTGGCCCCAGGTGCGAAATATGGTCTATTGTTTTCCAAGATTACCTACGAGCCGACCTAGGTATTCTTCTGCTCTTTTGACCACTGCCACTCCTGCCACTTCTTCCACTTCCTCCTACCAACCTCTTTATCTTTTCCACCCTTTCACGACCTTGACCTTGACCTGGGACCTGGGACCTGGGACCTTAGACCTTGGACCTTGGACCTTGAACTTTCTGTCTTCTTGAATATCTCTTCTTTTCCATCTTCCATTCTCTCCCTCTCACTCTAGCTACATATTTAAACTACATTACGTTACATACCTTCTAGACTTCTCGGTCCATTTACTCTCGTACAATTTTCTTATTCATCTTTCTTTCTTTCTTCCTTTCTTTCTTTCTTCCTTTCTTCCTTTCTTCCTTTCTATTTTGAGCATTTGAGCATCGGTAGTCGGACCTCCCGCCTCTTATCCTCTCATCGTTCCCTGGTCTCACAAAAGTGACGTCCCCCAGATCCCGCCAAACCCCCCCAAAAAATAAACAAGATGCTAAGCAGGTACATGAATTAGTCCGCATACCAGTAGATTATTCACCTGCTTCTCCCCAAATTATTCATCATTCCTCAACATTATTCAAAATACCCCCAATTCAATCTTTACATTCTTTTGCATTGTTGGCTTCGATTCATCTCCTGTTTGCAGCCGTGAGAGCTCCATTTACCGCCGGGTTATAAAATTGGGAATCATTGTGCTGTTATATAATCAACAGTTCGACAAAGAAAGAACGAAACGCAGAACACTTATTAGATTGTACATGTCATAAGTCAACCACATCGATTTGAAGGTTCATCCGGAGCTCGCGGAATCACCGCGTCATTCATAGATTCCTGAACTTACTATTATTCAAAGCAAATTAATTCATTCAAAATGGGCCGAAATCGAGGTACGTTGGAATGCGCCACCATATTTACAAGTCAACCATTGCTAAATAGCTCTTTCCCTTAGTTATGTCGTTCATGTCCCAATTTAGGGACAGAGACTCTAATAGCCCTACTCGACCACCTCCATCTACAGGCCGAGCACGAAGTCGAACTGAATCCTACACACAGCAAGGGTCTCAAGACACAGGAAAGTCGTCCTCGGGAAGAGAGCCATTTCCAACTTCGAGCTTCCAAATGCCCTCTCACCAGGAATCCCCTTCGAGCGAAGTTCGCGCATCTCCCCAGCCGACTCGAACAAGGGAACGCGCATCGTCCAGACCAACGTCTATGGCACAAACCTTTCAGCCTCCACTGATGGATGTGAACCAAGATACCTTGCCGGAACTCCAACCAATCTTCACATTCTTGAATAGTCACAGCAATAAATTGTACCAGGAAGGGTATTTCTTAAAATTGGACGATCAGAACATACGTACGTATTGTATTCTACCTTGGATAGAGCATTATAATCTAACATCATGCAGATGGCAAGGCCAATACCGACCGAACCTGGACGGAGTGTTTTGCACAGCTTGTGGGAACTATCCTTTCATTGTGGGACGCAGCAGAGTTAGATGCTGCTGGGCAAGATGGAGAGGTCCTTCCAAAGTTTATCAATCTCACAGATGCCTCGATCAAAATGGTTACTTTTGCTCTTCTCAGAATTGGTATGATTCCACCTACTAATGGTCTATAGATCGAATCCCTTCCCACGAGGTCACCCACAGAAGCACCTTTGCAGAATGTCCTCAGCATATCAACGGCTGGTAAGAATAGATATCTATTGCATTTCAATTCACATCACTCGTTGGTTCAATGGACCGCCGGTATCCGTCTTTGTATGTTTGAGCATGCGTCATTACAAGAAGCCTATACAGGTGCGCTCATTGCTGGAAAGGGTAAATTATTAAACAACATCAGGCCCATCATGGAGCGCTCGAGGATCCAAACTGCAGACTGGGCCCGAGTGAGATTTGGCGCTGGAACGCCATGGAGACGATGTTGGTGCGTGATCACTCCACCCGATGAAAAAGAGGTCCAAAGATTACAAAAACAATCGCAAAAGAAAAGGTCGGCATATGATCGTTCCCGACCCCCTATATTGAAAGGCGACATCAAATTCTATGATTCCAAGAGAACAAAAAAGGTTCGACCAATCGCTACAATTAACGATGCATATTCTGCGTTTGCTATATATCCTCAATCCAAACCACTCATAGATGCTTCCACTTTAGTCAAGGTTGAAGGATCTATCACGATTCACTCAAACCCCCCTTTGACGTCTGAAGGATTCGTTTTCGTCATGCCCGAGGTACATCCGGCTGTAAGTGGCTTTGAAATGATGCTCCGTTGGCTTTTCCCAGTCTACGATACGTTTGGTCTGTATGGACGCCCTGGTCGTTTGGTTGCAGAGACAAACGATACCAGAAGTTTGATGTTTGCAATGCCAGAACACCGAAGATATGGATATTTAGAGACCCTCGATGTTTCAAGTCTAATATCGGAGCAAGGTAGCGCTAACTGGCTAGAATCTGAATGGAGAGGAAGAATGAAAGATTTGACAGCCAAGCGAATGGTGACTCTCAGAAACAACAGCCAAAGAAATAGCCAGTACGGCAGTAGAAGAAGTCGCCATAGTGTAGGAAATCCTCGAACTCGCCTTCAATTTGACGATGCAGCATCGGTTAGATCATCACCATCCATACAATTTGGTGTCCGTCAGTCGGGAGACGTTGGCTATGGCGGTCTCCCTAGAACAGATTCGGCACCTGTGGCATTCCAACAGCCAAAGACCTCAGGGCTGCCTCATCAAAGATCAATATCTGAATCTCAACCACCAAGCCGTGATCAGAATCAAAATCCTTCTGTCTTTGATGGAGCTTACGAACCTGCTACTATCCCACCTCTACACTCCGGCTCAGGTTTGAAATTCGTACAAGATGCTGCACCTTCCCCCGATCGTCTCAGTTCAGAAGACGAGCAAGCAGCCAGTGCAACCCCGGTTCGTGAACTTCAAGAATTGCAAACCGTTACGATGCCAGAACCCGTAGCTGCACCCCCAGCTTTCAAACACGCGCCGGGCGCCAAGCCCCCTAGCAAACCCCTCCAATCAACAGATCTTCGAAAAGCGAACAATCGCATGTCTACCGCGACGTTATCTCAGTTAACTGGTGCTGCCGGTGCTGCAGCCACTTACCAAAGTCAAGAACGACGAGGACTGAATGCTCAAACGCATGATAGAATTGAGGAGGATGAAGATCAAGGTAGAGGGGTACTGTCAGACGTCACCAGATCTCACCATATGCCTGCTAACCATAACATCATTAATGAAGGCATCGTAGCAACCTACGAACCTCGTAACGAACAAGAGTCAACTCTTCCCTCGAACCGCGATCAAATACCGTATCAAAACCAATACTTTCAATCTAATAATACAAATTTTAATTCACGATCACAATCGAATTTCTCAAACGATATGCTCCCACCAAAGAACCCCTCTAGCCAACCATCTCGTCTACAGACCAGCCAAAGCATCTCAAGAAAGCCTCTTCCTACAAGAGAAGAGAATCAACCAAGCCCTACTTCGTCGCACCCACCTTCCAGCTCTGGGAGCTTGACTCAACATATTCTCGATTCTGGCGCTTTCGACTTGATACTGCCTAAAGCAGACGACTTTAAGCTTCCGCAGATGAATAGACACAATAGTGATTTAAGTAGTGCATATGACGACGCTGCATCGACTGGCACCCCGGATTATGCCAGTACCAAAAAGTCTGTGCGATCTGTACGCACGCAAGAGTCTATCGAAAAGCCTCGAGCGGGGAAGAAGAAGATCATCGGCAATATTGAAGTTGGGCAACCACTTTATGGTGACGAAAACACATTGTCAAAGGGGGTTGATATTGATTTTGGTCCTACCTTTGATCTTAATCGAGCACCCGGTCAAGACTCTCCAAGTCCTTCTCCTAAACAGAATAATTTTAATCAGTCCAGTCCTGAAAAGCGTCCAAGTCATGAAAGATCTCCTAGCGGCAATGCACTAGCCTGGCAACCTGGAATGAGTGCAACAGCTGCTAATAATACCTTTGGCCACAAACAAGGTTTGACGGCGGAAGAGTATGTTCAACAGCGTTCCATGGTTGCTGCTGCCACACCGCAGTATATCCACCAACGTCAACCTTCAGGCAACATTCTACGTGCAACTTCTCCCACGCCTGCACGTGCAACGCCTTCCCCTACACCTGGAAGATATACCCCTTCCCCTACGCCAGGTCAAACTTCTAAGCGTTCCAGTGCACTTATAGGTCAACATTCGCGCCATAGCTCGGCAGATTTGTTAAATCTCGGTGAAGGGTATGGTCAAAATCGTCACTCACGCCATAGCTCAGCAGACTTGTTGAATTTCAATGAAGGTCATGGTAAGAACCGTAACTCGCGTCGTAACTCAACAGATCTATTGAATTCTGCTGAAGTTTATGGCCAACAGCAACATGCACGTCACAGTTCAGCTGATCTTTTACGTCCAAGCTCCAGAGGTGCAAACAGAGTTTTAGGGCCCTCTGGAAATGGCACCCTTACAACAAATCTCTCTGCTCGAGAGCAAGCTTTTGTTGCTAAAATGACTGGGGGACCTTTAATTGCCATGGCTAAAAATACCAATAAAGATAAAGTTGTTTCTGCTGGTCTCGTTGGAGCTATTGGTTCGCGTGAGAAGGAAAAGCAACATGTCAAGCAAGGACTCAAATCTCAGTCGGTACAGCATGCAATTGCACTTCGTCAACAGCAATTGGCTCAGCAACAGCAACAGCAGCAGCAGCAGCAAGCTGAACAACGTCGTCTTGATCAACAATTAGCTGAACAAACTCGACTTTTGCAACAAACTGAGCAGAACCGTCGCCAGTCGCAATATGCTAATACCAACTATGCACCATCACAGTTTGCAGTACCTAGTAAGAGAGGCTCATGGATGGGGCCAAACTTCCCTCAGTCAGCGGCATGGACAACACCAGCACAGTTACCAGGCCAATATCAAACAACTATGGCTCATTCACCTGGACAATATCAATCAACATTGGCTCACTCACCTGGACAATATCAATCAACATTGGCTCACTCACCTGGACAATATCAAACGACTCTGGCCCACTCTCCTGGACAATATCAACCAACCTTAACACACTCTCCTGGATATCAAGCTTCCCCTCATCAATATTCTCAACAACAGCAATATTTCCCTCAATATCCACCAACGCAAGGAGGACAGAGGAACTCTGGATACTATGGATAGGATATATATTAGGTCGACAGCATAGCCCGGCGTTATTCTTCAAAAATCTTGAATTGAATTGGATTTAAAAAGATTGTCGTTTGGAATTGGAACAATCCTTGTTTTTTTTTAAATGTTTTGGTCTTTCCTTTTGGTCTCTTTTCTCTTCCTTTCCTTTGTTCATAGCGGGGGCATGGCGTGAAGGCTCACGTAAACGGCTAGATGGAGGGGGTTTTTTTTTACATTTGATTGAAGTTGAATGTGGGGCATAAATTCGACTTAGCCTGGAAATGGCATATCTTCTTTCTTCTCCTTTTCTTTTGTAAAGTATATCAAGTAAATTGCATAGATGGATGCTGTAGAGCAAAAGGATAAGGCAAACTCACTTGATCCTTTGTACTTGAAGGGGCATTAGCTTAGGAAAGAGTAGATTAAATGAATGTATAATTCTAAATTTTGAATTGTGAGCTTTAGGAACTTTTTCGTTGTGTAGTGTGAATTGTTTTGTATTGCTGCTTTGAAGAGTTATTGAATGTGGTTGTGCTGAGTGCTTAGGTAGCTCGTAGGTATTAGGTAGGTGGGTAGGTAGGTAGGTAGGCAGGTAGGCAGGTAGATAGATATAAAGATATAGAGATAGGAGTAAATAGATAGGTAGATATAGGGATGAAAATAAGAAGATATATGGAAATAGGATTGAGAATATCAGCATACAAGAAAGATAATTCGTATATTATGAAACTTAACTCAACTAACTTAACTATCCTCTTCCTTTTCCTTCCGTTTCTAAAGTAAAGTATCTAGGTAGGTAAGCTTCTGATTGATTGCGTTTGTTTATTCTATTACTATCTATTCATCTATCTATATTTGATTGATAATTGATCTGTCTGGTTTTATATATGGATATGTATGTATCTTGGGTTATGTATAAGTTATGGTTGTTCTGATTTATTCATTTGGGTGTTATAATTTATGATTATTCTAATTCCTCAATTTATACAATCATTCTCACTCAATCACTCCTACACTTATACTCTCTCATGCAAGAAAATCACTACAAACAAATCCAGAGAATCATAATGGTACAGTTTGTCAAATACGTATTGACTATCTACTGGACGAAAAGAAGCGTGTATACAAATCTTCTCTCCGTAATTTATTTTGGGAATAAAAATTACATTAAAATACTGTACACGAATACTCCACAGTATCAATACCTCGTTCAGACATAGGAAACCCTCCAATTCAGTTCATACCACTCATGTGCAATCCACCTTTTTCCATCACCTAATTTACAAGAGAGCGACAGCGCCCATAATGACAGCAATCAATCCCATGGAGATGCTAGAACGGCTAGCAGATCCAGTGACAATCATGCTTGGGGATGCAGTTGCTGATCCACTGGCGGCAGTGATGCCAGTGACGGAAGAGGTTGGTTGAGTGGGTTTGTTGATGCCAGTTCCACTAGCATAAGTTCCAGAGGTACCGTTGTTGGATGAGCCAACTGGGTAGACTGGAGATCCAGTAGGGGCAACAACTCCTGGTACAACAACAGTGGATGAACCAACTGGGTATACTTCAGATGCAGATCCAGTAGGGGCAGCATTTCCTGGTACAACAACAGTGGATGATCCAACTGGGTAGACTTGAGATCCAGTGGGGAGAATAGCTCCTGGTACAACGATGGTGGATGATGCACCTGAACCTGGAACAATCATAGTCGATGAAGCGATGGTGATACCCTCAGCGGATGAGACTGAAACAGCCTTACCTGGGAGACCAGAGACGGTGGAGTTCTCAGGGGACCCTGGGTAAGCAACACCAGATGGAGAGCTAGCACCGGCAGTTTGAATGATGGTAATGACGGATGCAGATTGAGTCTATGTTTGATTAGCTGTAGAACTTCAAGATAATTAAAAGGGGAAACTTACAACAGTGAGAATAGAAGGAGAAGCGGAAATGGTGATAACAGATGGTTGAGCACATTCTTCAGAACCTGCACTTCCAGATACACCAATGGCAGAAGTCAATGGTTGAGAGGAACCAGTTGCTGGTGCAGGTGTGGTCAAGCCTTGAGCTGAGCTGACTGCTTGACTAGCAACGGGAACAACTGTCACAGTGCTGTAAACCATATCTCCACTGTTAGTGTTGATAGCGGAGGATGGGCTACCGGTTGTGGCACTCAAACTTGCAACAACAGATGGTGATCCATTTCCAGAGTTTCCAGAGTTAGATCCAGTTTGTGTAGAAGCTGGAGTAGAAGCGACAGGGGCAGGGACACCGTTGCTGGAAACCACAGAGGCAGCTGGAGATGGAGCAGTGACACCAGAATTATCAAAAGTAGATGATGGGGCTGGCCCGGATGCTTGTGCGCTACCTTGTGGAACAACGACAGAACCGCTTGGGGAAGAAGTTCCTTGTGTTTGAACGGCAACTGTTCTAGTGGCATAGATGGTGGAAGACTGGAAAATTGTCGCAAAGCTTGTTGTTGTCTCAAGACTGGTGACTCCTCCGTTGGTCTGGGTCAAAGTGACTGGGTAGACAGTGACGTATGATTGGACGGAGACTGTGCTGTAAATTTGTTCGGTAGACACACCTTGGGAAACAGCTGGGGCAGAGCTTGCTGGGGCGGAGGCTACTGGAGCAGATGACGCTGGAGCAGAGCTTGCTGGAGCGGAGGCTACTGGAGCAGATGACGCTGGAGCAGAGCTTGCTGGAGCAGAGCTTGCTGGAGCGGAGGCTACTGGAGCAGATGACGCTGGAGCAGATGACGCTGGAGCAGAGCTTGCTGGAGCGGAGGCTATTGGGGCAGATGATGCTGGTGCCGATGGTCCAGAAGAGCAGGCAGTTGGAGTGACCAATGATCCGTTGCTATCAAACGGAGAATATCCGAGGCACGATGCATAGTCAGAAGCACAAGTGGCTCGGTTTGCACCTGAAGCACTTCGACAAGTGTTGTACTCAGTGGTGCAGGTCTCGGAGCATGCATCAGCAGATCCTGTTGACGATGGTGCTGGGGTTACGACAACAGTGCTAGTACCAACATGAGTGGAAGTGCTGTAAACAGTGGACAAGCTGGTGGTTGTCTCAAAGCTGGTTGTACCTTGGCTGGTGTGGGTGAGAGTTACTGGGCAAACTGTAGTGTAAGAGTCGACGACGACAGTTGTGTAGACAGTTTCGGAAGATTGAGCTGGAGAAGAGACAGCTGGGGCGGAGCCTGCTGGAGCAGAGCTTGCTGGAGCGGAGGCTACTGGGGTCACGACAACAGTGCTAGTACCAACAAGGGTGGAGGTGCTGTAAACAGTGGAGATGCTAGAAGTAGTCAAAACGCTGGTGGCTCCTCCAGTAGTTTGAGTCAAAGTAACTGGGCAGATAGTGGTGTAAGAGTCAACAATGACGGTAGTGTAGACAGTCTCGGAAGATTGAACTGGGGAAGAGACAGCTGGGCCAGTAACTTGAGCAGAACCAGATGGAACGACACTAGCACCCTCAGAATCGGAAGTTGCGGAAGGTGCAACAGTGATAGTACGTGTACCGGTAGCGGTTGACGAGCTGTAGACTGTGGAGGTGCTAGAAGTAGTCAAAACGCTGGTGGTTCCGCCATTGGTTTGAGTCAAAGTAACTGGGCAGATTGTAGTGTATGAATCAACGATAACGGTAGTGTAAACAGTCTCGGATGAGAATCCTGGTGAAGAAACAGCTGGGCCAGTGACTTGAGCGGATTCAGATGGAGATGAACCAGATGGCTTCACGACAACAGTCTTGGTGGCAGTCATGGTGGAAGAGCTGTAGACAGTTGAAATGGTAGAAGTGGTCAAAACACTTGTTACACCTTCACTAGTTTGTGTCATGGTAACAGGGCAAACAGTAGTGTATGAATCGACGATAACGGTTGTGTAAACAGTTTCGGATGAGGAGGCAGATGGAGAAGAGCCTCCAGTAACACTAGCGCCACTGGAATCGGTAGTACCAGATGGGCTTGAGATGTTGGCAGATTCAGATGGAGAAGATCCATTGGAAGAAACGGCTGGCAATGAACCACTGGCAGAAGGTTGGTTTGAGCCTGAAGAAGCATTGGGAGAAGATCCAGATGGTCCAGTTGATCCTGATGGATAAGCTCCGTTAGATGCACTTGGGGACGAACCGGAAGCGACAGATGATGGAGAAGATCCAGCTGGGACGGTGGAAAGTCCGCTGAGTTCACCAGTGCTGGTTTGAGCTGGAGTAGAGCCAGAAACTGGGCAAGCAGTTTGACCGGAGAGAAGAGCACCTGACGAAACACATGGAACAGAAGCAGCGGCGGTGCCAGATGGAGACGAACCATTTTCTGATCCTGAGGCACTTGGGGATGAACCGTTTGGTCCCGAAGCACTTGGATAGGCTCCACTTCCAGATGGAGAACCACTTGGGTATGAGTCACTTCCAGAGTTTCCAGAGCCAGATGCGCTTGGGGATGAGCCAGTTGCGATAGAGCTTGATGGGGATGAACCGTTTGATCCAGAGGCACTTGGGGATGAACCACTTGGGGAGGTGGTCTCACCGCTGAGTTCTCCGGTACTGCTTGGGGTAGGAGCTGAAGCAGCATTACTTCCGGAACCAATCGTACTTGATGGAGAAGAGCCCGAGAGTTCACTGGACAAGGCGGAGGTGATGGATGCCAAGTTAGTGGTTGAAGCTCCAGTGCCGACGGGAACGACAGCGATAGGAGTTGAGCTTGGGACGTCGAAAGTAGATGGGCTTGCTGATGCAACTGAGGTAAGAATGATTGTGCCAGGGATAGATGACGGGGCAACATTGGTATTGGCCGAAGTAGTAAGGGATGGCAAGCTTGATGGAATTGCTCCTGACGCGGTGTTACCAGCCTCAGTAACTGGGCAAACGGTAGTATAATCGATAACGGTTTGAGTAACAACTGTGGTACCTGCAAGGGATGCTGGGCAATGGATAACATTTGAAGCACAGCTAGTAATGGTAGTAACTTGGGTAGCATAAGCTGTAGATGTGGTCAAAGATGCTGCACTAGTAATGGTACCGATCAATGATCCAGTGGCGGAAGCACCGGATGGTCGGGAAGCAGTTAGCACAGTGCCATTCGAGAAATGTCCAGTTCCAGATGGGGCGGAGCCAGAGTCAGAGGCTGATGCACCGGAATCAGAACCCGAGCCACTGGAAGCCGAATTGCTGGAACCGGAGCCAGTGGAATCAGAGCCACTGGAAGCAGATCCAGTGGAAATAGCACCCAATACTCTGGTGGAAGTTGGTCTAGTGGTGCAAATAGCAGCTAGGGCACCAGCATTCACAGTAATAGCGGCAGTTGGAGCAATCTCGAATGCAGCAAAGTCGATGTTTGCAACGGAAGCAGCATATGCACCAATGTTAACATCGACTGCACCCGAGATAGAAAGTGGACAATCATCGGTGCTACCAATTTCAGTGACATATTGAAGCAAATCGGCATAGACACCAAGTTCAAAGCCGTAGCCAATGCCCAAGAGAGAGACGGTAGTACCAGCCTCAACTCTGCAGCGAATGGAAGCTTGCAATGTGGCTTCACCAGCAAGGACAACGATAGGAAGGTCATTCATGACAGCTCCGTCGAAGTTATAGTCCTTGATAGCACCGGCCAAGAGGTCAACAGTAAGGGAAGCGCCTTCTGGGAAGGAGAATTCGAAACCAGCAGAGAGATCGACTTGAGCATCAACGGAGATAACCAAATCGAGGAAAACGTTCAAGCCAACCGAGACAGTATCGAGGATAGAAACATCAGCAATAAGACCAGCTTCGAAAATATTGAGAGTGTAAGTGGCGGATTCAGCGGCGAAAACATTGAGTTCGATGTGTCCTCCAACATCCTCCAGAGAAATCAAACATTCCAAGCTTGCGGCCTCAACAATGGTTTCGTAAGGGCGTTCCAAGAACTCGAGCACCTCTTCGATAATATTGCCGGAGATTTCGGCCACGGTGTTGGTGACGACGGCTGTACCCCATGTTCGACAATCAACACACTTGATCTGGCATCCTGATGCACTTCCAAAGCTGATTCCGATATCTGCACCAAGACCGAGGTCAAGAAGACCAAATACATCTAACGCGGCACTGACTCCACTATAAATATGTCAGCAACAAACCTAACATGAAATCATCTTTGGTAACCCTTACGTATCTAACAAGACCTCATTCTGTCTCGAGCAGCCAATGTCATGGCTGCAAAGCTGCTTGTGGGATGTGTGTCTTGCAGAAACACCAGAGTGTACAACAGTAGAGATACCGGTGTGGACGACATCTATACGATCAGAATACTTTTCAGGTGCATAAGCTGGTGGATATGCTGCTACGTTTGTAGCAAGGACTGCCCCAACGAGGGCCGTCCCTAGAGACGATGAAAACATGACTGATAGAATAACAATAACAATAAATGAAAATGAATGTGTTTAATATGAAAAAAATTAAAAAAAAAAGATTGTAACAGGCCTAGAAGGACCTTTCGTAAAGAGAGTGGTAAAGAATGCAAAGCAGGCTTGGAAAGGAAAATAATGAAGGAGAGGAGAACATCTTTTAAAGACGACGACCATAACGTTCTCACCCCTTGAATCTTGGCATAGCGTTGAAGCTATCATGTTGATCATCTCGAATGAGAAAGGTAGATCTACTCTCCGAAATGAAAGTGTCTTTCCTATACTGGAGCCCCCTGTTCCGTACCTGACTTGAAAAATCATCATCTCCATATTTTGTGTAAAAATATGGGGTACCTTCGGACGAAATTCCAGAAGCCGTCCAGCAACTTTGCACCCGTAGACTTGATCTGATTACCGTCGAGATAAAAATAAGGTCTATGTGGATAACACATAATAGCATTCTATCAAAGCACTTGATGCCACTGGACATAACCTGGTGAAAAAGGTCTGGAAGGGAATGGGGGAAGTGAACATTGAGAGATTTTTGAGCACTTCCGGACTAGTAATTAACTGATCTACAATAAAGCACGAGCTTCATACCCATTTGGAATGAATTACCATACTCGGAAAGTCCCCTGGAAGTTATACCGTACGGCATAAAGTTGGCAGTGGGGTTGACACGTCCCCTTAGAATGGATTGGATGTTTCAGGTCAAAGATTCCAGGCTCAATAAACCGGATTTGTGTACGGACTGTATTGCACAATGGCTGTCCTTGATACCTATTGCCGTGTTGAAAATGACTTGTAAGCTGCTAAAGAACTCAATGCCGGTGAACCGTTCCGTACAATAGCGGCAGTGGCAGTGGCAAGTCCCTGGACGCATGGTTATGCCCTTAAAAATAGGTCTGAGAGTTCATTGAAAGGGGCAATGTTCATCTGTATGTTTATACATCCAATTAGTATGGAGTCATAAAAAGTTGGACTCTTCTGACGAACCAGTGGTACAGATGTCATGAGGAGCTAATCATTGGATACTTTTGATTATCCAATCTCTCACACCACCCAGGTATTTGGTCTTGAAGGAATCCAAGAATAGATACGACATTCCCAATTTGTGGCCCCCAATTTGCAATTGCTCATACCAAAGTATTAGATCTGCATTTTGGCCGCCTCATGACTCGACAAGGCTATTGTGCGCTAGACCCATTATAATGTTTTAGCGTGCATGTCAAGCGAAATTGCCGCGACGTCGCATGAGGCTAAAAGTTAATACTCAGCCTCGCATTGACGCACACAGGCTAGATTTGAAGTCCGAACTTTCATCAAATTTACGAAGTGCTTTATTTACCTTCACAAAATATCGGAACCGAGCAAATAAGCATACTAGGACGTCGAAATCAAGTATAGCTCGTGATCAGACCGAGGCATTATTCCGCATTGTGGTCTCTACACCCGCGTCATTGAACGCTACCTATCTAGCACCTTTCAAGCTATCGAAATTATCAGTTTTCTATCATAGGATTCACAGCACAATCACCACCACCCAGCATGTCACTCTCCTCCTATCTCGCCAAAAATTACCTCACCGCCTCCACCCCCTCTTCCAGTACCCCCAAAGACAAAAAACGCAAACGCAAGGCTGCCGCGCAAACCGGTCTCATAATCGCCGACGACGATGCCCCCGGCTGGTCCAATCCTCAAGACCATGCCTCCGACGATGATACCCCCATGATCACCAACCACAGCACCTCGGAATTTCGCAAATCCAAAAAATCATCTTGGAAAACCGTCGGCGTACCTGCTCTCCAGCCACAAAATGAAGACACCGCCGAAGCAGACCGGATAATCCAGCAAGCCGCCGCCGAGAACTCTGCCGCTCTGCACGCCGATGAAGAACCTACGATTGAAGAAACCCGCGGCGGGCTTCAAACTCGCGATGAGGCAGCCGCTCAAGCTGAGAAGAAAAAGCGAGTTGAAGCCGCGCAATGGGCGCGCGAATCTGGTTCAGGCAAAAGTAAAGGAAAAGAAGAAACTGTTTATCGAGATGCAACGGGTCGACGAATTGACATAAGTATGCGACGTTCCGAAGCTAAGAAAGAAATGGATGAAAAAGCACGAAAGGAATTGGAAGAAAAGGAGGCGCAAAAGGGAGACGTACAATTATTAGCAAAGGCGAAAAGAAGAGAGGAGTTAGATGAAGCGAAATTTATGACGGTGGCGAGGGGAGTGGATGATGTGGAGATGAATGAGGAGTTGAAGGAGGTAGAGCGGTGGAATGATCCCGCGATGCAGTTTTTGAGTAAAGAGAAGAAGGGAAAAAGTAGGACGGGAAAACCGTTATACAAAGGTTCGGCAGCGCCGAATAGATATGGCATTCGGCCGGGTCATCGATGGGATGGAGTAGATAGGGGCAATGGATGGGAGGCAGAAAGGTTTAAAGGGGAGAATAGGAGGGCGAGGAATAAGGATCTGGATTTCCAATGGCAGATGGACACCTAAACCTATATTACATATTTTACGTATACCCCGGGAAAGCGACGATTAATGGAGTTCAGATAATGATAATGCACGCTCTCGAGACGCTGTACTTGGGAGAAAAGAGGCCAGATTTTATCTCCTTTATAAGTTCTATAACAAATCAATCAATAATGAAATTTCAGAAATTAAGAGCTTTTAATAAATCCTTGAAGAATCTTCAATTGTCAAAGTATCTGAACATGTAATTGTCTGAATTGGAATGGAACAATTAGATTATTGGAGGAAGGGCTTTGCCAGTGGCCAATTTCGGCCTGTTTTTCCTCCTACGAAGGGGCACGGCACAAGCATGACAAACATATATTTCTGTATATTTTCATTTCTTTCTCTATTCTATGTAGGTATTGTAGACAAACTGTGAATGGCATCCCAATGCATCATACTGCCGTTGTAACGAATTTGTTGCATGTACCATAGCGGCCAATGTATGTTCCCCTCATATCCATATTACCAAACACCCTTTTTCGTAAGGTATTACATCATCTCCCATCTCACATTCTCACTCACTTTCCACCATTAAATTCATTCCACGATTGGATCTCAACACCGAAACCCTTTCCTACACGAAGATTCAAGTAACCATGATACCATGCTTCCTAAACTTTTGGTCGCAAAAGTTTGTCAGGTCCGTATTTAGTATATTTCTTGATCATTTCCATAAACTCCTTTTTAGTGGTCTGTCCTTCACCATCGCCAACTCTTCCACGGAAGTGTGCCAATATTTGACTAATGGAGACACCTGTTGAAGGCAGACCAGCAATATCTTTGGGCGTAATTGGACCAGAACCAGAGGGCGATGTAGCTTCTGTAATGATGTCATTAGTAAGTGTCTATTATCTGAAGAATTACGGAACAATGAGCACAAAAAGATATCCTTACCAGCTCCTTGAGAAGGGCTACCAGCGCGGCTACCACTCGCTTTACCGGGGATTGGACTACCAGGTCTTGAAGTTGTTGGTGATCCTCCCATACGAAGAGTGATCTTCTTCTTCTTTGAACCGGCTCCATCTGACATTTCACCACCCGTGGCTTCTCCGTCGCTTGTGGCACTTTGTGGGTTGGGTGTAGAAGAGCTGATTCTTGAAAGTTCGTTTGGATTTACCGACATCTTGACAATAGATGATTTTCTCTGAGGTTGACTAGGAATTGGAGTAGATGTACCTGTAGGTTGCGATGAGCTGACATGCTTCTTCTTATGCTTCTTTCTGGAAGATTCGTTTCCACTAGACTCTGAGAGGTTTGGGGATCCAGCTCTCTTAAGATTCTTGGATTTCTTCAAGGGATCAGTGTGCTTAGGTCGACCGGAAGGTGTGGTGTTGCCTTTTGACGAAGTACCTGAAGGCTTTGCTTCAGCCTTTAATTTGGCTTTGGCCTCTTCATCTTTCTTCTTGTCTATCTCCTTTTGCTTTTCCTCATCGGAGGTATCATCTTCGCTCTATTAAATGTTAGCAGGTAGATCAATGACCTTTGCAAAATACATACATCCGAGGAAGCATATGGATTGCTAGAATCACTATCATAGATGAAATTCTTTTCGCGTTTAGTCAAAGCCTTTCGGACACCCTTTCCCAATTTCTTCTTTGCCTCCAATTCTTGTTCTTCTTTGATGAAATCTTTCTCAACGGTTTCTTCATCTGCTTCACCAAACAAGTTGGCACCTCTTTGATCTTGCTTGATTCTTTCCTGAGCATCCTTTGTATCTTCATCCCTATCTGGCTCAACTGTGGCAAGCTCATCATCATCCTGAAACAGATCATCAGCATCAAAATCAAGCTCATCAATATCCCTTGTTTCATTTCTGCTTGATCCCTTGAAACTTGCACTCTCTGTCTTGACAGTGTACAACTTATTCATTCCTCTGATATTTTCCTGAGTTGCACGTTGAGCTTCGTTTCTCTCTTGGGTTTTCATAGCCCATCTAGATTCTTTAGTCTTCTTACTCAGCAAAGCTTCCGCTTCATCGATTGTGAGAGTGTTGAATTTATTTTTCGAGGTGAACTTGTACCACTTTTCAACTGGAATCATCTTGAAAGCACTTCCCTCCGTGAAGAACATAACATTGACTTCTGACAAAGCACTCTCATAATTACCAACCCAAGTGTTCTTGTTGTCAGCATCTTCCAGGTGCCAAGGTAAAGCTTCCTCATATCTAAGATCGGACTCTTTCTTTTGCTCTGCTGTCTTATCTAAGCGATGTACTTGAGTTGTCTTTTCATTTCGGAAAGCTTGAGCTTTCTTAGCAGCTGCTGCATTGGCGTTATTGCCAGTAGGAGCTATTTGCGCACGATCTGCAGCCTTTTGTGCCTCCTTCTCGGCCTTCAATATTTCTTGTCTTTCTCTCTCCTTAGAATCGACTGCATCCTCCATAACTACATCTTCATCCTTGAATGCTTTGCCCGGAGGTGGTTGCCGAGGGTCTCTGCGATGAAGAGAAATTGGTCGCGTGAACTCGTTTTGATCTGTCGGGTCAACCTCTTTCTTTCCAGAAAATCTCATTGCGTGATATCGGATGCCATCACGCAAAGCCCGCCTGGTAGTGAAGAGAGGATAATCCGTGACTTCTCCCTTGGGAGGATGAGTCCAACCACCGTATGTTTGTCTAGGCGCAACATTGCCATTGATAGGAATTGGACCTCTCGGACCAGGTGCGCGTGGACCAGAAACGTTGCTTAAGGATGTAGGCCCATTCGGTCTGGCTGGTGTCAAGCCGTTCAAGTTCGCGCCGGCAGGTATAGAAGATGGATTGGGTCTGCGGATAGGTTTCTTTCGTGGTCTCAAAGGATCAGCAGCCTTGACTTTACGTGTAAATTGTGGTGCGCCGCCGCTGTTGGGAGTTGGGGTAGGAGTTCGACCATTCGACATGCCAGATGGGGAGGCAGACATCTTGAATGATTATTCGGAAGGTGACTAGATTCTTGATAATGGAGGTTCGACCGATACAGTAGACTGAACAACCGATAGAGAAATCGTCTGGACTGAACAAACTCAATGAGTCCCTTCCTTCTGAGAATGAAGTTGAGAGCTGTTGTTGTTGCCTTGGCTCCGTCCTTCGGTCGCAAAAGCTGAAAAGAACGATATCTTTAATCTTGAAGTTGTGTACATGCGCTATTGATCTTGCTATTGATCTTTGTCGAAATGTATATCTAAGTAGGTGTAGATGAATTGAAATTTAATCCTCCAAAGTGGTAGTTGATTGTTCTTTGTTGAATTTAAATTTGCTTTGTGGATCAACTTGGTCGACTTTCTGATATGCTTCTACCATCCAAGATACAATTCAGTTCTGTTGCAATGACAAGCAATTAAACCTTACTAGTCCCAAAGCCGTATGGTGACTCCCGGATCGCCAATCCCTGCTCAGTTGTAGATAGTAGTGTCATATTGCTAGGGTGGCCGTAGTTTCAAGCGCCAAAAGTCAAAAGTCAAAAGCCAAAGCTTCTTGTGCTGGCCCGATATAAATTGTTTGCATCACATTCACTCGGAAGACTTCGAAGAGGGGAACATACATTTTGCTCATACAGTAGGCATAACTCTTTGAGGTATTCAAATTTCCATTCAGATCCTACATCTCACATCTACCATCAACAACAACTATCACATACTTCTTCTTGATAATCACTATTTGATCTGGAGAAGGAGGGGTATCTCAACAACTCCATTCTCCCCAAAGAGAAGGAAAAGAGAATATTCTAGACCACCAATCATCCAAACGACGACATATGGAAACTGTTCGACGACAACAACAACAACAACAACAGCATATTCCATCGGATTTCACCGTACAAAAGTATCTGATGATTAAGCATTTACAACGAGTCAATTCAATTCAACCTTTTCTTTACATCCCATTCAAAAAAATCATCTGAGATATTGAATGTCAGGCTTCAAGAAATTATCACATGATTAGTCTTCATTGATTCAATTCACTTCCAGAACACTGAATATATCTACTTCCGAGGTCGTAGATACTATCTGAAACATACAAAGAGGCATTATTCAATATATCAATCTTCGACATCATATTATTATTTTGTACTGGAAAACTCCAAACCAACTGGTCATCACATATTTACAAGGATGCTTCCAGTAGGGAAGGATCAAGGTGCCCACCTGCCTAGAGGAGATTTTGGTGATAATGGACTAGAAGATCGTCTTCGAGGTCTCATTCTCAATAACGCCAATGTTATCACGAATAATGAAAACGTCAATATGCATCCTCTTCCTGCTACTGGTGTCGCTGGTGCTAAACTGCCACCACATATGCTCACAGCCAGCCCATCGGAGCAACAGGAATACCTTTCCAATGTGGCCTCGAAAGCTACTGCATTATCACAGCATATCCCCAACAACGCTGCTCCATTATCTCCTCAACCTGGAAAGAAGAGAATGAACCAAGCACAAAGACGACAAATGAATGCTCAACTTTCAATCCCAGTCAACTCTGGACAACAACAGCATCATCAGCAAACAGGCCCGTCACCCCGAAACCACACACCTCATTCCGGAGAGCAACATTCAACACCATCTACACCGCAATACTACAACAACAATCAAAGGAACAACCAAAGACCACAACAAACTTACCAACAAGGACAATTCTCTCCACAATTACCTCATCAACAGCCCAGGTCTCCATATACCCATCAAACGGCATATAATAACTCTCCTAGGTCAGGTGGTTTTTCGAATCATGCGAGTTCCAATCTTCCGTTTCAAAATCCTGTATACCCTCAGCAACGCCAACAGCATTCTTGGCAGAACACGAATCAAACAAACCCCGGGTCTAGTTCTTTCGCCCAAAGACCTCAACCACAAAATCGACAATTGTATCATCCAGGTCCTTCGAATTCTGGTGGACAAGGACGCAGAAATT
This sequence comes from Botrytis byssoidea, assembly GCF_014898295.1. Lineage (NCBI taxonomy): Eukaryota > Fungi > Ascomycota > Leotiomycetes > Helotiales > Sclerotiniaceae > Botrytis > Botrytis byssoidea. The sequence goes on from NW_024065846.1 coordinate 350,256, forward strand.
TTGGAGCAAGTACTGATGAAATGATGGGGCAGGGTGCATTCTTGGACAAATTGGCTGAAGAGTGTGTTCCAAAAATAGCGATTGATGTCGATGAGGCAAACAAGAAAGAGCAATTTCGAGCTCATATTGAAGAAGTCTGTAGAGTAGCGATTACTGAACATGAACGAGAAAACAGTGGCAACAAAGAGTTTGATTCTTCGACTGTTCAATTAAAATGCTACGGAAGTTTAAGTTCGGGCTTTGCAACTAAAGGATCTGATATGGATCTTGCAATTCTAACACCATTCTCGAATCCATCTGCAGAGTCTTCGGAGTCTCAAATACCACGGCTATTGGAAAAGCGATTGCTCAGCCTGGGATACGGCGCACGATTACTCACTAGAACAAGGGTTCCTATTATCAAGCTTTGCGAGAAACCACTCCCAAAGTTGATGGCAGATCTTTTGGCGGAGCGTGATAAATGGGAAGGTGGTTTGGGCGAAAGTCAAGATGATGATGCAGACGACAAGCACTTAGACAGTCATACGACAAAATCTCCTGAGCCAACCCCAACAGAGACTCATTCGAAAGCTAAGCCATTGACCGAAACTACCAGCAACACAAGCCAACCAAACAGCAAAGGGGAAGCACAACAAACCGTTAAGAAGGGTATCAGCTTGATGCAAAAAGAACACCAGAATCTTATTGACTACCATATTTGTGCGAAGCGTGCATTAAGAAAACATGGCGGGCGCGATTTATCTGTGAACTCGACTGAGCTTAATATGAAGGAAGCAAAGATTCTCAATGAAGTTTGTCGCGCCTTTATTCTTGGATTGCATTCTGAGGACCTATCAAAGCGGTTATCCGATTCTCCTTCCATCTCTCCATTGTTTGATCCTGCTGTGCCTTTTGTACAGCGGTCTCTGAATGGAATTTGCACACAAATCGAAGGGGAAAGACTAGCAATGGCATGGGATAAGCGGACTTTATTGGAAGCAACTGATAAACAAGAGTCGGATGCTCTTGCTGTTCTCGAGTCCTGGAAAGTTTTACGAAATAAAACAGGGCCCCTCACCGAGTCTGATATCTACAATAGACAGTTGCATACCGCCACAGAACGATTGAAGAGAATCCATTCTTTGCGTTTTGCATATCTCGACCAATTAATGTTTGAGAGTCCAAAACAATATCTCGCGAGAGTCGAGAAACTCAAGGAAGATCTTGAAGGCAAAGGGTTACCCCCAGACCTCATCCGCCCCCGTAACTTGACGGAAGAAGAAGTTATCGGCCAATTTGTTAAGAACTATATTGATGGCATCCATGATGTTCAAATTCGCGATACCTTGCAAAGTATGGAGGGAATAGTGACCTTGAAAGATGTAGCTCGCCGACATCAAATTTTGCAACTGGCGAAAGACTATGAGCATGCTCTTGAAGTCAATTTCTACGATGAGGAAGCAAAACCTCACATTGAAAGATACATTCCAGTTTTACGTGATCTAGCTTCTAGACAATTTTCTGTTGATTCTTCACAAGCAGAGTTGGTAGCGATCGTTCGTACTCTCCCTGATCCAACTCAAATATCACCAAACAAACCACGAGACCGATACAAGGATCATCTTGAATTTCCCAAAGACAAAGTTGGAATCCAATGTGATATCAATTTTTCAAATCATTTAGCTTTGCATAACACATTACTTCTCAGACTGTACTCTATCTGTGACCCGAGAGTCAAGATTATAGTATTATTTGTGAAGCATTGGGCCAAGATGCGAGGAATCAATACTCCATATCGTGGTACGCTTGGAAGTTACGGCTATGTACTAATGGTTTTACACTACCTAATGAACATTGCCCAACCTCCAGTGCTCCCAAATCTTCAGCACATGAATAAAGAGCCACCTGCACATCTTTCTCCCGCCGAGAAAGAAGCCCAAACTACTTGTGATGGTCATGATGTGAGATTTTGGAGAAACGAAGCAGAGATTAGATCTTTGGCAGAGCGTAAGATGCTAACACATAATCATGACTCTGTGGGTATGTTACTTCGGGGATTCTTTGAATACTTCGCACAGAGTCAACAGATGACAACGGTTCAAGGAAGAGGATTCGAATGGGGTCGTGAAGTTTTGAGTTTACGATCAAATCATGGTATCCTTAGCAAGCACGAGAAAGGATGGGTTGGTGCAAGAACGGTCGTCGAAACCACGCAAATTGCAGCTCCCCCTACCCCTTCAACACCAGCATTTTCGACTCCCGCGACTCCAAACGTTACAAAGGAGAATACTAATAGTTTATCCGCCGCGTCAGAAGGCAAACAGCCTCCTAAGACTATGGAAGAAACTAAGGAGGTTCGCCATCGGTATCTCTTAGCAATAGAGGATCCATTCGAGATTGAGCATAACATTGCACGTACTGTGACCCATAATGGAATTGTATCAATTCGAGATGAGTTCAGACGTGCATGGGGTATCATCAAATCTCTCGGAACCAAATACCAATCGAAAGATGGTCTGTTGGATCCGATTCCAAATTCTCCCAACGACTCCAAACACGAGTTACAGATTCTACTGGATACTATTCACGGATGGGAAAAGCGAGTAGTTGCGGCTGGAAACGTCTAAAATTCCATGTGAGACATGGACATCTCAGGCTATGTCGAACAAAGGATAGACGGACGGAAAAACTGGAGCACTTGGCGTTGTTGGGGAAGAGATAGATTATTATTGTATGATTAGAAGAGAAATACGGATTAGCTCTTGTTACGAAGAGTACCAATATGCATGATTTGTTGGTGATTAACGATAGTCTTCCAGTTCCACGTGAAGAATCCAAGCGGATTTGGTCCCCTGCTTTTACCAAAAGATAGTTCGCATTGTAAATATTGCTTTTGTACTTCCCCGCATATTGGAAGCTCCAGATTTTCTCGACATCTTTTGATTTGATTCATCAATACGAAGTGTTGGAAATACTGTACCAGCATGTTTCGTACCCCCATGTATGCTTACTCGCGCACCAGCGGAGGTTTACCCCAATGACCCCAACAAAGTTCGGCGAGTTCTTATCTGGGGGAATTTCCCCACGGATATGGAAAAAGTCCCCCACAAGTGCAGGCAATTTCTCCAGGATTACTCCAGGATTGCTGGGATTGCTATAGGATTACTCCAGGATTACTCCAGGATTAATATCAATTAATGCGAGGCGAGTATCGCTATTGGAACGCCACAACTAAATAACTAAAAATGATGAGTGCGGATTGGTGCAATTATTACTTCAATCATTTCCGTGTGGAAGTAAACCCTTGGGAACGGTGTAAAAGATCGTACGGCGCAGTAGACCATGTTATAGCTATCAAAGTGTCATGGGGAAGAATGATAAGTGGTATATATACAATTCGAGCCCCTTGATTGAGGTTACACTTGCTTGTCAGTTCTATCTCATTCATTGTACCTTTATAACTTCTTTCTTGCTATCAATTGCAGAAGAAGTCAATTGACTGAGGAGGAATTCACTTCAATTGTGTCCGTTGTCTATCACAAGAAAAGTCAATCAGCGTTGTGAATAGGAGAACAAATTCAAGATGTTCAACACCACTAATAAGAGATGGTACAATTGGTTAGTATCATTTGAAAACTTTAAACAGTTGAACAGAATTCTAATTTTTCTTTAGGTACATTTCTATGGTGGCAGCCGCATGTATGGTGTTGTACGGTTATGATGCTTCCGTTTTCAATGCTTGTCAAAACTCCAAACATTGGGTTGCATACTTCGATAATCCCGTGAGTGACCCAATCATCCAACCAAGTAGTGATTAGATGCTAATATTCTCCAGAGTACATATACGCTCGGTCTCGTCAATACATCTTATAATATCGGTGGTATCGTGTCTGGATTCTTCTTTGGTGGACCAATTGTATGTGGACTATCCATCATTTAATGAAGCATTCGTATGCTAATATGACTTAGGCCGATAGACTCGGACGAAGATGGGGAATGGGAATCGGTTGCTTCTTAACTATCATTGCTACATTCGTCCAATGTTTTGCACCACGAGGAAACTTGAATGCCTTCATCGGAGGTCGTGTCATCATTGGTCTTGGACAGGGAATTGCTTTGAGTATGTATCAATCAGAGTGCTTTACGCAATTAGATCTAACAATAGTATAGCCGCCGGACCAGTTTACATTGGTGAACTTGCACCACCCGAGATCCGTGGTAAAATCATGGGTTTCTGGCAATTGTTCTACTCAGTCGGTTCGTTCATCGCCTATTGGATTGCCTTCGCTACCGGAAAACACACCGCTGCGCTCGGAGATTGGGATTGGAAAACAATTGTCATTTTCCAAATGATGGTTCCAATCCTCATCTGTATCCTCCTCCCCTTCATCCCCGAAACTCCTCGTTGGTACATTTCTCACGGAAATGTCGAAGGAGCTCGTCATGCCCTTCTCCAAGTCCGCGACACTGAACAAGAAGTCGAAGATGAACTCCTCCAAATCAGAGAAGCGCTCGAATACGAAAAGGAACAAACTTCTACCAGCTCTTACAAGGCTTTGTGGATGGATAAGTCCGTCCGCAAGAGAATGTGGATTGCTTTCATCATCAATGCTGGACAACAACTTACTGGCCAGGGTAGTCTCAACAGTTACTCCTCGGCTATCTACAAGGGAATCTACAAAGATGCCGAAACTATCAATCTTATCAACGCTATCAACGGAACCTGTGGTATTATCTTCACTCTCAACGCCGTCTGGACCGTCGATCGCTATGGACGTAAATTCCTTTTCATCGTCGGAGGATTCGGAATGGCTCTTTGCATGATCGCTTTTGCCGCCGTCGGTATCGCGACACCAGATTCATACTATTTGAGCGGAACAACGAAAACTCTCACGAAAGAGCAACCCGTCGGAATCGCACTCACATTCCTCCTTTTCTTGTTCATCTTCTTCTACAAACCCACTTGGGGAGCCACAACTTGGATTTGGACCTCCGAAATCTTCAGTATGAATGTCAGAGCCCAGGCCGTGGGTATGTGCAGTCAATGGCAAAACGTGTCGAATTTGATTTTCAATCAATTCTTCCCCGTTTTTCTGGCCAAGTGCAGTTTGTAAGTTTCTTCCCCCTTTACTTCCTTTTGTCTTCGTATCGATAACTAACATCCCTTCTTTTAGTTACACATTCTTCTTCTTCGGCGGTATCAACTGTCTCCTCGCCGTCTTCGTCATCTTCGTGGTGCCGGAAACCCGAAACATCATGTTGGAAGAGATGGACGTGCTCTTTGGCGGCGTCAACCATATTGAAAAAGGAGGAGCACAGCTGGGAGTTGAGGATACCCATCACGCGTACGTTCAGCATGTTGAGACTGAAGGCGCGGATATTGCGGGCGTGGAAAATGAACATGTCGTTATGCATGAGAAGGTTTAGATTTGGAGATGCTAGGGAGATTTTGAATGAGGTGCCCATTGGTTGATGGGTATATGGGTTATATGGATGGAGCTCATGTGGTATGACTGGCTTGTACCTACTCACTTACCTACATCTGATGAGGAATTAGTTAATATGAGATGATGTTATGTATTTATGCATTTAATTGAAATTTTTTGTCTCTAGTAATTTTTTACGCTTTTGTGTAATATTCAATGTTGTATGGATTCGTGAAAGACTGCATATTGCTTTAGAGTTCTCGCACATGAGATTAGATTTGGGGGTGTAGAGTATTTCTTATGAATCCCGTAAAGACACTTTTTCCCGCTGATTCCTAAATTGTTGCTGAGCCACAAGATCACATAATATCTGGAAAATACATGGCCTGTTGCAGAAAGGGAGAGTAGTAATGTGAAATGCATTTTTGGCCCTGTGATCCCTCGCAAGATCTAATCGGTACTGTTCGACCTCTGAGTATCGCTTACATCATATTGTTATGCATTCATAATTAGGATCTCTTAATGGCTTGACGTTCAATCGAGAAGTTTCTAGCAAGTTTCTTGGTACCAAAGATATGGGTATGTATTTTGCTTAAACATGAGGCAGGGCATTTAAATTGTTTATTCCTATCGAGATTCACGAGATTTACTAAGGACTGCGGCTTTTGTTTCTCGTTTGAGCTAATCTTGATCCCTATATTACCGTTTAAGCTCAATCCTCACTTGTCCGCAATTAAATACTCTAGAGCACATTTGTCCCCGTCAATCGGAGGATCAGGCTTGAACAGGGTATCAAACTCCACGAAGCTGAAATCTGCAGGTACGGTACCCGAATCCCCATTCCCAGTCGCGTAGACTCCGAGCATCATTCCTGTAAATGCAGCGCCTATGGGCGGATCGGCCGTTATTTCCTCAACTATTGTTTCGCCCATCCATTGTATGGCTTTTTCGTTGGGTTCATCGCACGGTTTAAAGCCTAATTTGTATCCTTCGTCTGTACACCAGATGTACAGCGTTACATCGCCTTTGGTTTTTAGCTCTTTGATGCTGTGACCTTTGGCTTGACCGTTAATGAGGATTTGAGTGATTACTTGTTTGCGGGATTCTTGTGGACTGCCTTTGATTCCGATGTGGGCGTAAGTCAAATGGTTCCAGTATACTACAGTCCCTGCTTCCATATGGGCAGACGTAGGATTGAAGGAGAGTCGAGTAGACCAAACTCCCATGCGAGATGTTTGTTTGCGGAGGAAGACAGTAGGGCAAGCTGGACTGCCGAGTGTGTATGGACTTCCAAATAATCGTAAGCTAGATGGATTGGTCGTTATCTCGAAATCTTGTTTTTGAGGAGTATCTAGAGTAATAATTAGCATGTTCGATTGAGAATAGGCATTCAAGCATCGAGTGGCACAGACGAAGTGAACTTACTTTTTCGATACCACCCAAGTTGTAACTTTGGACTCGTAAATTCATCACGCCACTTGGCGGGTTGCTGTATCTGATATAATCCCGAACCCTCGCCTTGAAGGGTAATTTTCTTGCCTTCGTTTACAACAGGCCAGTCATCCTCCCACGTCATAGGTACGAGAAAAGTCTCTCTTCCTAGATTTCTAGATTAGCTAATATAAGTGTAGACAGTTAGATCTCTCATCTTACCAAAAACTGAAGATTTGACTCCATCAGCTAGTATTATAGGCCGACATGCAAGCAGAACTGCCCACCAGTTTCCTTCTTTGTCCTCAACAATATCAATATGACCTGTGTTAACCACTTCATCACCTTCAACTCCGATTTTCCATAATGGAGCATTGATAATTTCCCATGGTCCGAAAGGTCCAGTTGATGATCGTGATACCCACTCACAATGTCCTGATTCGGTGCCGCCTTCAGCAGTAAATAGATAGTAGAACTTCCCTCTCTTGAAAATATGGGATCCTTCTGCAATACCCGACGGGGAAGAGCGAATCACCCGGGGAACAGATGTAGAAACCCCAGTGGAAATATCAATAGTAGTGATATGGATGGCAAAATCTTTGAGGGGTTTTTCAATTGTACGCTCATGCTTGCGTCTGGTGGTTGATAAATAGACTTTTCCGTCATCGTCAAAAAACAGCTTCAATGATTGTTAGCGTCTAAATCATCATACTTTTCCATCCGAGTGACATTAACTAATATCTAAGCTCAACGTGAACACTCACATCTTGATCAAACCCCACTTCATCAAACCAAATTGGTTCGCTCCACTCACCCCCAAAAACACCTTCCGCTTTACACTTAACATAAAAACCTCTTGGCCAAACTCTCTGATCTTCTTGCGGTCTATACCTATCAAAACACGCTGCTGTAATATAAAACCAACCTTCATGCTCCCTAATAGTCGGGGCCCATATTCCACCTCCAGGTTCAGGGGTGCGAATATCAAGCTGGGAACGACGGGTCAAGGCATGGGATATGAGTTTCCATGATATCAAATCAGTGCTGTGGTATATGGGTATCCCGGGAAAATACTCAAAGGAAGATGTGATGAGGAAGTAATTATCGCCAGAGCGGATGATGGAGGGGTCGGGATGACTTCCCGGAAGAATAGGGTTGGTGTAGGTGTTGGGTTTGGTCATGATGAACTCGGAGTATGGGGAAGTAACTTCAAGATCATCGATGAGGCTCAACTTTAAGGCGTGAGAATGTAGTTTTAAATAAAGTCATGTTGATTTGAAGTGCTTGCATTCTAGTATCAATGTATCATGCATGCGGCCACATGGATTGAATGGAAAGTAATATAATTGGTGGATCTTAATTCTCCCCACTGCAAATTAGCGTAGCAACTGACGGCTGGAGCGTGCATTAGTTCCCGTGACGGTTCAAGTCTGTAAACTTCATCCACCGGTGATCAATCTTACAACAAACAGTTTGTGGTCAGACAATTTCTCAAATTTCTACCAGCATTTTGACATCACTCTTTTCGATATTGGAGGCACCAAGAAATTCCCCAGATTCCAATGTGGTCCCTCAGTTCTCAAGCGAAATAGCAGAAAATATCGTTATTGACAAGCGTGTTCATTGCTTGGCGCTTCGAGAACTGTTTTCCTTCAATATTAGCCTGTATGCTTTGGCAACCTTCAATCTAGGCTGTTATAATTAACTTCTCCTCTCAGGTGGAGCTTAGATTAAAAGGTGGTAGATCTACTTGTTCATGCTATAGCAATGGCCGACATGGACATCATGACTCCTCTCTCGGTGGATTTGGTGTCCGAAATGCATGCCTTCTCCTCCCCAGGGTATGTCTAAGAGGTAGGTACTTGAGATTTATGAAAGAGATCTCTAGCTTTCCCCTTTCCCATTTTCTCGTTGTATTTCGTCCGTACTCTTCTCATATCTGCGAAAATTGAACATACGCAAAAATGCATCTCAATTCCCATTCCTACAATATTCTCTCTATTCTTTTGCTCTCCTCATTTCCTAATCTTTCTTCCTGTGCTGAGACCGTATCTTCAACTCTTTCACGCCCAGAGATCATTGTTGCACCCATCCAACCTGCCAAGGCTCACTTGGCAAGTACCGCGCTTTCTACCCCCCGAAATCGCACTTGCCATGTCTCCTCCTTGGGCTCTGGCCGCGATGATTCTCCCGCTTTACTTGCCGCCATCAAATCCTGCAACAATGGTGGAGTTGTCCAACTGAATGAAACTCTCTACACAATCTCCACCGCCTTGAATCTTAAATCTCTTCAATCTATTGACTTCAACATCTCAGGCACCATTCAATTCTCCTCCAACATAACCTATTGGACAGCCAATAGTTTCAAGTATACTTTTCAAAACAGCAGTGCCTTTTGGCAATGGAGTGGAAATGACATCAATTGGTATGGAGGAGGAACTATTGATGGGAATGGGCAACCATGGTGGGATGCCTTTGCAAAAGATAGCACTCTTGCGCGACCAATATTGTTTGTCATGAATGGAGTGACAGGAGGAGGTATGAGTGGGTTGAAGATGAAGAGTCCACCGAATTGGTTTAATCTCATCACGGGCAGTCAGGATGTGGTCGTTAGTGGAATGACTTTGACGGCAGCGACAAGTAATTCTAATCCGGTTAAGAATTCTGGTTGGTTTCCCCTATTATTTGCCGACGCTCATTAATTTTTGATGGATACATTAAACTAACGAGTGCTCAAAGATGGCTGGGACACTTACCTCTCTTCCCATATCACAATTCAAAACTCAACCATCCTTAATACCGACGACTGCGTATCCTTCAAACCTAACAGCAGTTCCATTATCGTCCAAAATCTTGCGTGTACAGGTTCTCATGGCATATCCGTTGGCAGTTTAGGACAATACGTTGGAGTTACTGATATCGTCGAAGATATCTACATTTACAACAATACACTAAGCAAAGCCAGTGATGCGGCGAGAATTAAGGTCTGGGCAGGCGCCGTACCGAATTCAGATGGAAGTCTACCTTATGGAGCAGGTGGAGGCAATGGCGTGGTGAGAAATATTACGTATGACAAGATGACGGTTTCTAGTGTTGATTGTAGGTTTCATATCATCCTATCAAAGATTGAGTTATCATCTTTACTAATTGGAAAATGGTAGACTCGATTGAACTCACTTCTTGCTATATGCAAACTACTGCAAATTGCAACGCTTACCCTGTGAGTACTTTACTTCACCACCCTCTTTGTATCTCACAAGAACTACAAGGACAACTAGCTGATGATTCTACCAGACGAAAATGACAATACAAGATGTAGTATTCAAAAACTTTGTGGGTGTCTCGAGCACAAAACATGACCCTAAGGTCGGAACTTTGGTGTGCAGTAGTGCTTCTGTGAGTATATTCCTTTTATCCCAAGTCACATAATCCTATGTCAAGGATTATGTCCCTCTTCTCAGTGATTCTAGACTAACGAGTGATAAGTCATGCATAAACATCGCAGCTCAAAACATCAATATCACCACGCCGAGCAAGAAAACTGCAACATGGACTTGTACGAATGTGAACAAGACTTTGTTAGGGATCAATTGTGTTTAAAGGGGATTAAAACTGTTGGTCAGATGAGGATAGATGAAGAAAATAGTTCGTTAGTTCATTAGTTCTCTAGTAGTGGTAGTTGATGGCCGAAATATGTTTTTCGTCATGAGTTTATTATTGTGCGACAATAAGGAGATCATCGTGGATCAATGACAATGAAAAATATCAGACACTATTTCGACTAGGTGACAATTTCAGAAATATGTATCGATATTATATAATTGAAAAGAAACTGTGAAAGTTAGGAAATAATACAATCGATTCATTTGACACTACGAACCACAAACTCATTTCAGGATCGAAGACAATGTATCAATCATACTAGTAGAGCTCACCAGTAGTGAGTGTATCACTCGAGTGTAAAGAGAATCGAGATAAGAAAGCGGTGACCCCAACACAACGGCAGAAAAGAAGGCTTGCATTTTACCCCTCTAAAATATTTTTGAAGCAGTTCGTCATAGACATCACTCAAAACATTCGAAAAATTATCAATATGCCGACTGAATTAGAAGAGGTAGAACTTCAGCTCTTATTACATTCTTTTGAATCATGCTAACTATTACTGAAGCTCGTCGATTTTATATCGCATGGAAACACCCAGGTCCGGACGATTGGTAATTTAGGATATTTGAACCGCCCGCTCAAACTTTGACTGATTTGCGCCATAATAGCTGTCGAGAATCTGATTCCATATTCATTATCGCAACCTTCAATATTCAAGACAAATGAGCTTCTACCAGTGAAGGACTTAAAATTGCTGGTCCGCGACTACAAAGTACGACTGAAACCTCGCAAATATAATCGTTGATAGAGGCGCAACTAACGCCTATACAGCAAATAGCCAAGGATGCAATGACAATTCTCATAAATCTGTCGACAGACAAGGAAGTTTTGGAATTTCTTGCGAGTGATAAAGAGTTCATCAATACTTTATTTAACAAATTGACAGTATGTCAATCTCCTTTCTTGATGTTTGAACCGGCAATATCTGATACCTCTTCACTCCTAGAACCCCGCAGAACCAAATGCAAATCTCATTGCAATGCTATTCGCAAATCTTGCGAAATGGGATGACTTGAAGGAGATCATATTTCTTGAACGTCCTGCGCCGAAAGAATTAACCTCGAATAATCGCGCTATCGATCAACTGATGGATCTCTTCGTGAAGGGTGCAGATGGAACATACAATAAAGAGGCTGATTATGACTACCTCGCATATTTGTTTGCAGATCTAGCCAAGCACGAAGAAGGACGAAAATACTTCCTGACAAAACAAGAATACGATGGGGTTGTACCTCTCACAAAAATGACGGTTTTTACCGAACACAAATCAGACATTCGCCGAAAAGGAGTCGCATCGACGATAAAGAATGTTGCGTTCGAGATCGAATCACATCCTTCATTCCTGTCAGAGGATGAGATCAATATCTTACCATATTTACTGCTACCTATTATGGGAAATGAGGAATTCGATGAAGAGGAAACCATGGCAATGTTACCAGATCTACAATTATTACCACCAGATAAGGAGAGGGATAGTGATCCCGTTATCATGCAGACACACGTGGAAACATTGATGTTGCTCACAACCACAAGAGAAGGAAGAGATATTATGAGGGAGATCAAGGTTTACCCAATCATAAGGGAATTGCATTTGAAGGTTGATCACGATGAAATGAGAGAGGCCTGTGAGAGACTGGTACAGGTATTGATGCGAGATGAGGAAGGAGAGGAGAAAGTGGACGCAGGCATGAAGACTTTGGCCCGAAGATCTGACAAACCTTCTTCCTCGCCAAAACCATTTTCATCGCAGACAAATGGTATCGCAGGAAGTTGGGCATCACAAGATGCAGAGGACCCTGCATCAGATTCGGATGATGATAAAATAGTAGAAGTATAAATTCAAAGTAGTGAATACAAAAAGTTTATTTCCTCATTTGTCATACCGTGTCATCTCACATTTCGTTCAACCACACCAAATGCCCCCCGCAACAATACCTTTCCCCTGAAAACCCTCTCAACTCAAGGTAAAACTATTACTAACCGCCGTGAAGGGACTAATCGTGCCCAAAATATTCTTTGAATCCCCATTATACCTAACCCTATAGGTACCCGCCGTTGTTCCATCTCCAGTTCCCGTCTCCCAACTCACAACCACACTACTAGTACCCGTCAAGCCATTAACCCTCGTCCACGTATACACCAAATACCAATCCTTATCATCTCTCACCGTTGTCCAATTCCCATTCGAGCCCAATTGTTCAACCGCCGTAAACGTGCCTTCCAATCTCAAGTTATTGCGAGGATTAGCTCCCACAAATGTCGTGTTTACTACAGATCCGATCTTGTAGGATGCTGCTGGCTGTACGGATACGCTGCCAAATGATCCACTATCGTATGCTACCCCGGTTATAAAACTTAAACTCGAGTTGGCATTATTTGGTGGACTGGGTCCCGGGGCAGGCTGACTGGTATTGGTAGCGGAGAGATATCCAATGGCGGATGTGGTGAGATGGATGTAAGCATCTAGTTCATGTTGGCCAAATAAAGTCGAAGCACCTTCGTAGCGTTGGATGGAATATTCTTCGGGGGTGGCGAGGTAGTGGGCGTATGTGTTTGCGGGACCGCCGAGAACTACTTTGGGAGTGGCGGTAGTTATTTTGGAAGATACGGCTGCGGCCGAGATGGCGGATTTCCAGCGTCGGCCGGACATGGTGGTTGCTTCGGAGGGGGAGATGATCATTATTAGTTGTCCGACGCGAAGGAGTTGTACGTCGACTTGAGCGAGTTAGCGAGGTGAGATAAGTTTGATGATGTTAGGGGGATAGGGTGAGAAGATGATGTGAAATGATGATGTGAGATAAATGATTAGAAAACAGTTGAGAAACAACTTACCGATATTGGGAGACCAAGCATAAGGACTTGACATCTCTCCCACATCTAGAAGAACAGGCTTGGGATATTGGCAAGCGACCTGGAGACGATTAACACTAGGTCTTCAATAATCAACACCCAATAGGACCAGAAACATACCTGTTGAGCAGTTGGCACTCGGAGAAGACCAGATACCAGACTCCAAAGAGGATTTGAGGGCGCACCTGGATCATTTTGTACAAAGTCAAAGGCTCCTGGTCCATCGGTTGTACCAGCTGCAAATGAATATCCTAAGGCTGCAGGACATGTTTGGACAATCGATCCATTTGCGAGAGGGAAGTCATAGTATTGCATATCTTGGAAGAAATGGAATGATTTGACACTTCCTCCGACGATAGGGGTACCGACCGAATCCAATGTGTTCTATAAGGATCAGAACTTGATCGAATTATTCTCGACAAAAGGGGGAGAAGACTTACATAAAGAGCTTGAGCTCCATTATATTGTCTCTGTCCAATGATATAACAACTCTGAGTTCCCAAATCCAATGCTTGGAAAGCAGGGCCTCTACCATGACATGTTTCGGAGATACCGGCACAAGTACTGTTCTCTAGGGTACATTGTTGACCAGATCCATCGTCACACCAGGCGCCAAGAACATTTGGTGAGGTGTCTCCAACACTTGATTGTGAGAAACCAGCGACGAAACCTGGGGCGGCTTTAGGGTCTTTCAAGGCCGCTTTCTCGAATAGATAAGCTGCCACTCCTTTATTGTCACCTGAATTAAAGTGCTTAGTCAGAAGACGTATCTCTTATAGGGAATCTCTGAATAACTTACCAGTAACATGTGTGTTGTTTTCTAACATGGAAGTACCGTGAACACTGAACCATGTCAAAACACCAATATTCAATCCATCTGAAGCCCGCTGGAATCGAAGCATAGATAATGTCTTGTCAACATTATCCGTATATAATGCCCTTTCCGCTGCAGGGTTGGCAAGATATGCGTAAAGACTACGGTTGATATTTGCATCTGTGATGTTTGTATCTCCAGCGGTTAGATACCCAGTAGTGAGCGAATCATGGGCTCTTTTAACTGAGAGAACTGCGCCATCAACAATTGCTTGGTAGCTTTGCTTATCGAAACCCAATGAAGTAATTTGTGGTAAAAGATAATTGTAGTACGCTCCAGGACCAGAATGTTGATGTGTTCCGGTAACGGCAACATTGTTTTGCCCATAGATTGCATATGCTGGTCCCAAGGCAGCTAATCCTTGAAGTATTCCATATCTGATTGCAGTATCCCCAGATGCTGTGTCAAGAACTAGGTAGACAAATCTGTTGGCAGGGGTCTTTACATCACCGACTATAAAGGCTCGGGAGTAAATGCGTTGACGCAGCCCTGTTCCGACTTGTGGGAGACTAGCATAGCCCATAAAGTTTATTTCAACAACAGGACTATTGAATAAGATCAGTATAGCAGGAGGATGTAGGGACCGAGCTTGAGTCTTACCCAGTGATATCAGCCTTGCCGACTCCAATGAGATATGGGTCACCGGTTGCTCGAGTTTCGTGTTCATGATTGTTTGCCCATCCAGAATTGTCATTGGAAGACTCGTTGGTTGGCTGAACGTCTTCAATCTTTGCAAGTCCCACAACCAATGCAGTAAACGCAGTAAACAAAACGAATCCAGCTAATGTCAAGAATATTGCACTTGCTAGTGACCTTTTGCGAGGAGTTTCTGGTCGCTTATTCTCCGACTTTTCGTCGGCCGGGACCTGTGAATATTCAAACCTCGACATGATCAATAATCAAGGTGCGAAAACGTAGCAAGAGAAGAAACATAAGTAAAAGGATGGTAGCAGGTAGATAATATATCATCCAAAAATAACAATCATATTGGTGTGGCTCGCGTGGTAGCATCATTGTTACACGTGCCATTTTTTTTTACCATGCAGAAAAACATTCGATTGTAGATTTCAACGGAAGTTTCGACCGATGAAGTACTCGCGCATGGTATTCTTCAATCATGATAGCATTGCTTGTACCTCAATGTAACGAGGGGCTAGCTGATCAATTTCTTCTTCAGTATCATCACCCGATCGTATCCCCTGACGAGCCTTTGTACAACCTATGGTTTCGCTTGAATCTTAGGAAGTCAATTAAACTTGCTACTGCATTGATGATGCCTGTCCAATAGATAATGCGGGGGATTAAGCCTTCATGGTTTATTTCGAGTCTCCTTCGCAGGGGAGCTCGGGGAACCTCTTCTTGATCATAAACTGTTAGATTTGGCAGGTCGTTGATTTAAACCCCTGACCGGCTGCTACCATATTTAACTTCTTGGCATATCTGTATCGCAACTTGAACATGGTTGATTGACACCAATATCACTTGCCAAGGTGCCATACTTCTGCGAGAATGGGGGGTTTTAGGCTGAAAAGTAAACGTGAAGAACTCATTCTGCAATTCATTTATACGAGTGCATAACTTTAGCGTAAAAGAATTGTACTGATAGGATATTGAAATAAATGTACCGCAAGCCATACAACCTTCGCTAGCACTTGAATTCCTCACGTCGGTTTGATGTATCAAAGTGTGAGTTCCACGCAAGCTAGAAATTTCATCTCTAAGAAAGTGATCGATGGCGTTCCCATAAAGAGATATGATGAGAGACCGGATGGAAGGAGACTTGTTGCTTGAAATTAAAATCATATGCATGAAACTATGATAAGATTTGATGGTAAGTACCAGGTATTGGAAGGAATAGATAAGGATCAAATTGATAGCTGAAGTGAAGTGTGCATGATGTGCATGTGCGTGTATTAAGCCTCGGCTGCTAGTTGATCTCGTGACTTTGACTAACGTTCTCGGGTCCTTGCAGCCAGCCTCGTCAACTCTTTAAATTCCCTACGAGAAATACATTTTACAGCGCAGAATGCGTAAAATTAGACCCTGGGGAGTGATAATAATTGTTCTCTAACGAACCGCTCGGGCCGATCTACGTTATTACAAACTTCATTTTCAAACTTGCTTTCAAAGCTTCTAGATTGTAGACAATCAAGTCGATAGACCTACCACGAGGGTCAGAGTTATCAAACCGTGTAGCGCAAGAATCAGCCTAGTCCCCTTCACAATCCACACTTCATTAGCTCGAGTTGGTCACAAAGGATTGTTTCCTATCGAGCCCAGAAATATGTTTCAGTCAAAGCTGTAACGTGTATTCAAGAAACTGGGGCAAAGAAAGCGGAGTCGGAAACCTTAGCATCTCCATTCAGCAGTAAATTTATTCGCCGATGCTGCATTTGTTATTCAATCGCGGAGCTTCGAACAAACCAGACGGTCACATTAGCTATACTCCAATTATATGTGCAGATACAAGAAACTTGTCAAAGTCCTCCGTGAGTCTAGTATAGAGGTACCCAAAGGAAAAGGGTGAGCTAAAGATGCTAAAACTGAGTTCGAAGGATAATCGCTCAGAATTCTGCGGTTGACTAGGTACACATTCTATGCCAATCGTGTCACTGCATGTCTGTCTGGTCTGCAAAGCGCCTATACACGCAATGGAGAGGATCAATTCGCCCACTCAAACGGAGATACATTAGCAAGATTCGATTCTGAAAGACCACCTCGGTCATTGTTCAAATCTTTTAAAGTGACTTCAATGGCCAAACACTTGAGACTTGTTGAACAATTCCGGACCATCTGACATTTCCAGCAATGATACGCTATCGCGATGCAATAACCTTTCCTGTTTTGGAAGTTCTTTTGTCGCTTTGTTATAAAAGAAATTCGCTGCTGCTAGAGCAAAGCTTTGGAAGTTCAAATTGCTTTACATTTGTCCATCTTGCAAGATGCTACTACGTCATTATTATGGTGGGTATCATTGATATACTTATTAACATTCGACGCCCAGATCTCTAGTCTCTTGGAATTCTGGAAGAGGATTAGTAAACACTTCTAGAACAATGTTCTTCTCAAAGATTGTCTTTTTTCCATAATGATCATATTGTTCTTCACACCTCGCTTAACGAACAATACTAAGGGGAAACATCACGATTATTTCTCGACTCGAAGTGATGTAGGTCTGATTACTATTTTAGAGCTCTGAACCATGGTGATTGATTGATGTCTTCTGTCCATTCCGCACAAATCTCTCCGATGTTTTCAACACCATTTGTCGGACGCAAATTCTGTTTCAATGACAATATTGAAAGGTAAAGGCTCGAAGAGTCACAAAAAGCATAGCCATTCTACATCACGCATTCGACTGCCAGATGATGACGAAAATTCGTCAATTGAATTGCGAAATATCGATGACTATCATGCCGACGAAGAAATTAAATCATCTTTCAGGTCCCTATTCTCATTCACGACCAAAAACCACATATCTAACATAGTTCCATGTATAATATTTGCAATTATTAGCGGCATTCTCAAACCTATATCGGCAATATTTTACGGCAATATCTTTGGTACTCTTACAGACTTTGGGGCTGGTGTTCTCACAGCACAAGAGACTTTACAACAAGTCTCGAAATGGTGTATAGCTATAACTATTCTCGGAGGCGCGGTATGGTTGTTCGAAGGCCTATTTCTGTGCTCGTGGATGGTGTTTGGAGAGCTCCAGGCTAGAAGCGTGCGCGAAAAAATGTTTGCCGGCATGTTAGAGAAGGACCTGGAATGGTTTGATCTGCGTAAAGATGGCATCGGATCATTATTGATTCGAATTGAAACGTATGTGGAATATATTCATCGTCGATTTTAAGCAATGCTAAAAGAACAATAGCCAAATTCGAGAGCTTCAATTATCCACATCCCAGCCTCTTGGGTTCCTTCTGTTTGAGACTGCAAGCGCATGTGCAGCTCTTGGGACTGCTTTCTTTTACTCTTGGAATCTGACTCTTGTCATTATAGTGACATTTCCAGTCGCCGGCGGAATACTTTATCTGATCTCTAGAAAGATGGGCCCTGCAATCGAAGCTCAGAAAAGAGAGTTATCGCAAGCTTCGAAATTCACAAATACTGCCATTACAGCTATCGATACTGTCAAGGCATTCAATGGACAGGACCAGGAAGTTTGGCAATATTTATTAACGATTAAAAGATCAACAATTCATTACATGATCCAAGCCAGGTCAAACGCATTTCAATTTGGGATTACGAAGTTTGTCATGGTGGCTATCTTTGTTCAAGGCTTTGGGTATGGTCTCACTTTAGTCGATCATGGACTAGATGCTGGAAAGGTTCTCACAACGTTTTATGCTTGTCTGACTGGAATGATGGCTATAGAAGTCGTTTTACCACAATGGCTTGTCTTGGCAAAAGGAATGTCCGCTGGAGCAACTCTCAAGTCTATCATGAATCAAGTGGATAGAGGAGGGATTGCACAACATGCAGAGGGATTAATGATACCTAAAACCTGCAGTGGTGATATAGAAGTCAATGATGTAAGTAAACATGGCTACAGTAGACCATGAAACTAATTAATATCAGGTTACATTTGCATATCCTTCCAATCGACAACATAACGCTCTTCTAAAAACAACATTCTTCTTTCCTGCTGGCGAAACTACTTTTGTAGTTGGTAAAAGTGGTTCTGGGAAGAGTACATTGGGAAACTTATTGCTCAAATTCTACGAACCACAAGAGGGGAGTATCTTGATAGATGGTCAACCTATAAAAAATCTCGACACAGATTGGCTGAGACGCAACATTACTCTCGTACTGCAGCAGAGTGTGGTATTCAACGAGACTGTTAGGAAGAACATAGAGTTCGGCAAGGAAGGAATAACTAGTGAAGTTGATATCATGGATGCCTGTTCTGCAGCCAGTTTAGAACAAGTAATTGCTGATCTCCCTGATGGACTTGATACTCTGATCGGTTCTAAGGAGAGACAACTAAGTGGTGGACAGAAACAGCGTGTTGCATTGGCTCGAGCTAGATTACGAGATGCACCAATCTTGATTCTCGACGAAGGGACCAGCGCCCTTGATCTTACTAACCGAATCAAAATCATGGATAGTATTCGAAAATGGAGGAAAGGAAAGACGACAATCATTGTGACTCATGATATCTCACAGATATCGGATGATGACTATGTTTACGTTATGGAAGAAAGTAGGGTTGTTCAGGAAGGTTATCGTAGAAAGCTTTCGGCGAAGGCTAACGGTACTTTTGCGACATTCTCGCCGCTCCCGGAATTGCTTGTGGAAGAATCGATAGACCTTCCTAACATTAGAAGAAACTCGGACCCAGGAAGACCATTGACTGGAAGCTTTGAAGAATTTGTCCAAGAACTGACACCTCGTTTTTCCACACAGTCTACACTTTATGGCCCAAATGCAGCAAATCGTAGGTCTTTGGATATGTCAAATAGACGATTGTCTCTTGGATATGCTTCAATAGCCTATGCGAATGACCTACAATCAAACAATATTTGGACATCAGGAATTGACAGTTCACGTTCAAGAATTGATAGTTTGCAAAGACCTGGCTCACAGTTCCAGAGACGTCAAGCGTCAGATAGTAGGCAGTCTATACGTTTTATTGTGCCACCAAGGTATCAAGACGCAGGATTCCGGTCGATCCCAGAACATCTCTCAGGCGAATCGAGTTTTGATAGAAAATCTCTGATTCAAAGCCATCTTAGCTTGGTGTCAACCAAGACGAATCGAGACTCTAAAGTTGCGCCTATCGATTCCTTGCTGGAATACTCAGATGACTCCGCCAAGAATGCGGGTGATTCCAAACAGAAGAACGAAATGGGTCATCTCAAACCCGATACTTTAACTAAAATATTGAAGACAGTTTGGCCTATGCTGAACAGAAAGGAGCGCATAATCCTCTTGGGTGCATTCGCTGCAGCATTCATTGTGGCAGTATCAACCCCAGCATTTGCCATAATATATACCAAACTTCTCGACACTTTTTACCAAAAGGAAAACCGAAACTCGAATGCTTTAAAATGGTCACTTATCTTACTCGGAATCGCTATCATTGATGGCGTAGCATGCTTTTTTTCGCATTATGCTCTAGAACGTGCCGGACAAGCTTGGGTGAGTGCTTTACGAGTAGAAGCATTAAAAAGAATTCTCGCACAACCTAAGTCATGGTTTGAGGAATCCAGAAATTCTCCTGGTCGGTTGAATGAAGTTTTGGATAGGAACTCTGAGGAAATGCGTAACCTCGTTGGTCGCTTTGCTGGTATCGTTTTTACAGCATTCTTTATGCTATTGATATCAATTATATGGGCTTTTGTGAATACATGGAAACTCACATTAGTCTCAATGGCAACTGGCCCAGTTATATACGCTGTCACCAAAACGTTCAATCGCGTGAGTGGAAAATGGGAGAACAAATGCAACTACGCTTCCGAAATGACCACAGGCATATTTTCAGAGACTTTCTCCAACATCAAAGTGGTTCGGGCTTTTACCCTGGAAAATTATTTCGAGAAGAAGCACACCAAAGCTACAGAAGAGCTTTATAAAGTTGGACAAATACGAGCAAACTACTCGGGGCTACTTTGGGGACTGACAGATGCAATGTCATTTTTCATCACTGCAACTATCTTTTATTATGCCACAGTTCTCATTACCAAAAGAGAGATTAGTATCGCGACTGCATTACAGACTGTCAATCTTCTACTATTCGGTATTTCCAATAGTACGAATATGCTGGCCATGATACCACAGATCAACTCTTCTCGCGTTACAGCTACACATATGCTTGAGTTGGCCAATCTCGATTCATCTTCCTCCCACGAAAATAAAGGAACTGAACGGCTTTCGACAATTTTTCCAATCAAATTCAATCGCCTCTCATTCACGTATCCTGCGCGTCCTGAAACACGGACGATATCATCCTTTTCTCTTTCCCTAAGTCCTAACTCAACAACTGCGCTTGTTGGACCCTCCGGCTCTGGAAAATCTACGATAGCTGCTCTGCTCATTGGTCTTTACCCACCAGATACTTCAACACCTCCGCCGTTGACATTCAATCATGTTTCTATAACCAACTGTCACATTCCGTCTCTCCGAGCTTTTATCTCATTCGTCCCACAAACACCCATTCTATTCCCCGCCACTATTCTCCATAATATCATTTATGGTCTCCCACAATCTTCTTCCTGTGCTAATCTTCCATCTGCTATTGCATCAGCCAAAGATGCTGGGATCCACGAGTTTATAACGTCGCTCCCACAGAGTTATAACACGATAGTAGGAGATGGAGGGCAAGAGTTATCGGGAGGACAGGCCCAGAGAATTGTTATATCGAGAGCACTGGTTAGAAAACCTAAGTTATTGATATTAGATGAAGCGACGAGCGGATTGGATGGCGGTAGTGCAGAGGTGATTAGAGAGACTGTGCAGAAGTTGAAGAAGAGAGAAGGCATGGCCACGCTGGTCGTAAGTCATACTGCTGAAATGATGAAGATGGCGGGACGAGTTGTGGTTATGGAAGAAGGAAAAATAATTGAGAGTGGTGATTTCGATGAGTTGAAGAATAGAGTTGGCGGGAAGTTTGGGGCGTTAGTTGGGGATGATTCAAGGGATACTGCGGTGGTGGAGGAAGAGAATGATGTTGGAGAGGGCTGTAGTAACGCTGGTGGTGGTGCTGATAAAGAAGGTGGGTTGGGCATTAGAATTCCTGGTTACGAGGAGGTAGACTTTCATAATGGAAGAGATACGGCAATTCGAGATACAAGAAGGAGAGATACTTGGTTGCGGGAAAAGAATCATTGAGATGTCATATCACTCACTATCGTTATCACGATTTCATAAATTTGATAGGTCTAAATCAAACCATTTGTGTCCACACTTTCATCTTGGTTTCTACGAGAATGTTTTGAAGCATATATGTTGCATACAACTCTCCTTGAAGCTTGTTCATACGTCAAAAAAGGACAATAAAGATAGGATAACCCCAAAATATTCGCATCTGCTTGATGGAATTGATCGTTCTTATCAATTATCTGATTACCATCACTCTTTTCATACCAAAATGCTAGTGATCCCATGCCCCAAATCAGCGATGCTCACTAGCTGTGTGAGTTACCGAAACGAGATGTAGTCTCAGTCTAAAATGACAGATACTGTTTTATGATTATCCTTGATCGGAAAGAAAGATGAAGAAAACAAACTGAGGAACAACAAGCAGAAAAACAAAGCATAGCGCAACGTCCCAGAATGATGTGATGATTTCTACCAGGCAGCAAAATTGATAGATTCATCCCCTATCATCAGCTCTTGCAAACTGAGATCACTAGTGGGTGCATGGACTGACGGGACACTTCCCAATTTTCAATATTTTCAATAAATCCATTTTTCAATTGTTTGATATCAGAATTTGTATTTTGATTATTTTATCTTTATTCAAAAAATATAACAAATTTTAAAATAAATAATTCAATATATCAAAAGATATTTACTAGTTCATTTTTGTACTATCCCGTGAGTCCGTACACCCACTGGTGGTCATTGAAATCAATTATTCAATTGGCCTATAGTGTGACATTGTGCCTTAAAATTACTACGAGAGCAGGATCTCCGGCGTCGTCGCTCGGAGATCGCACGTGCGGGAGAAACTTTATCCTTGTTAGATTGCAGCCTATTAGAAGTGGTGAATCTTGTAGAATTAAGCTAAGAATTCCAACCACGCGTCACCTCAAGTCTACACGCATGTAGTACTCAACTATAATTACCTGATTTGGATTTAGGCTAGAGCTGTCCAGCTGGATACTTTGCTACCTTCAGATATATGCAGGAGGTTAACGAGGGCCGGAAACGCCACTGCTGGGAATGTCTTCACCGCTGTCTCGTCTGCGACTTCACCAAGCCGGCATGTAAGAGGTGTTCCGCATCCGACATTGTCTGTCCTGGATACAGCGATGTGAAGCCCGCACGATTACGATGGCTCGAGCCTGGAAAAGTCAAATTCCGTCCGAAACGTTTGAAGGCATTAAAATCCTCGAAGGCTTCAAAGGATAACGATCTTGAGAAAACTATTACTAAAAAAGCTACTGGTAGTGTATCTAACTATGCAATGATTTTGCCGGCGGAGATTTTCATCGAACCTGGTGCCTTAATTCAGGCCGTCGAGTATTGCAAGTTCTAGCTTTCCAGATATAATACCACATCGCCCACTAACGTTGTCTAATAGATAACACCTGCATATATCAAGATATGGTCCCAATAAATCAACTGGGGCAGAATCCTCATCTATTTCGCATTTCACCTGCCCTTCTCCAAGAAGCGATGACATCCCCACATTACCTACAGTCAAGCATGGTTTGTATGACTTTGAGTCATCGAATGAGCCGAAGGCACTGGCACAGAAATTTTACATGTACCGTGGAAATGTTATCCGCTCACTTACCGAGGAATTTAACATGGAGGATAAATGTGCTGCCGATAGTGTCATCGCCGGGGCCCTGACTCTTTTACTGATTGACGTAAGTCCATCCTCTGTTAAAGTATGAAAATCATACATTGAACTCTATCGCCTGTAGGCTCAACACGGGACCATTACTTGGCGGTGTCACCTCGAAGAATTAACAAAATGATCAAGCTCCGAGGAGGCTTCTTAGAGCTAGCCCGATCAAAAAGCTTAAAGCCTATGCTCACTACCATCTGGTTGTACGTACTCCTCTCGAGCTGTGGATTTGAAAGAGTCGAAAAAATTAACTTGATCTAGTGTTGAAGTCTTTGGAAACACAACTTGCCCTGTGTCAAGCCTGGCATGGACCGAATCGCATCTCGATGCTGTTGATTTCATAATCGAACAGTGTAGCGCCGCGATATTACCCTTTCATCTGTGTCCACTGCCACTAGTTGTTAAGATCATCAACATTAATCACCTCCGGATGCGAGGCTGGAAACATGACCCGAGTGAATCCGAGGATCTCTCAAAAGAAGCGTATGAAATTCTCCGCCGCATCCATGATTTCTCCCCAGAACAGTGGGCTGCATCTAAGCCGTTATCGACTAAGGAGTGGGTACTCATAGGTACCACTTACCAGATTGCCATGAAATTATTCTGCATTCACTCATTGCAAAGCGTTTCGATCCTTCTAGAAATACCATCTTTAAGGCCACTTTGTACCACATATGGCCAGCATCTGCAGGAACTTCTTACACAGGCTTTATTATTCCGGCACATCAAAAGATTCATGATATGGCCACTGATACTACTAGGTGTGGAAGCTATCCATGGTAACGCGGAAATGCGTGCTTTCGTAACTACCCAATTAACAGAACTGAGCTATGAGGTTGGCACATATGGGCCACTAATTGCGAATGGTGTCCTCGAGTCATTTTGGGCCTCGGGTAAAACACGTTGGGACGATTGCTTTGATAAGCCATATGCCTTTAAAACGCAAATTGCGGTCGACAATAGCCAGATAATAACGGGACAAGGCGAAACTACTTGATAGGCCACTTCAACTAAATTGCAATTTTGTCCACATATGCCCCGACGCTAGAAATCTTTCACAGTTCTAGACGCTGTTTTAGACACCGGATCAAGCATCAGTCTCTTGAGGGCACTTGTAGGCTGAAAAGATAGTGGCAATAGCACCCTCTTTCTATGAATCTGAGGCTTTGATTGGCTAATAAACATCAATCATCTGAAGCGAGACTAATGTATCGGTTGATATCTACTTAATTTTCTTGTCGATGCTGGCAGTTCCTGTCGCACATATGTCAATTTTATTAGAAACTGTGGGAAGGTATCAGTGCGAAAAGTTATTTTCAACTGCAGGATACTCAACATGGCCTACATTGATTCAGACCAGGGATCTCACTTTGAAGCTGGGTTGAGAAATGGGGAAGAAAACCTTAACACCAAGTACGATGTATTGTGATAGAAGGTAAGTGTGGCAGCACCTACATAGCAACACGTTCAATACATCCAATGTTAAGCTCAGAAATATGATATATTCACTGGGTATTTTTTACAATGTTTCATTGACCCCCCTCAACTGCTATGCTACTAATTCGATACTGGCTAGTTATTTGAAGTATCTTTGCGGTTTAAGATAAACGTTCACTTTAACAGCGAGAAATGATTACAAGCAGACGAGATACCATCTACCCGTGCCTTTGTTCTTTACTCAGGATACAGACTACACCCTTTGTTACGCTAGTTGTGTGTAGTTTCTATATAACAATTAGCCTGGCTGGTTAAAGGGTTGTTGAACAGAATCTTTCCGACTAATACCATCTTGACTCCTGTACTCCGAGAGTTCCTGGTTGACATAATTCATTCTCTTCCTTTGGAACAAGAGACCGAATGTCAATACATTGAGCGTCTTGATCAGAGCCGACCTTGTATCCGGATCCTTCGGACCTTCCACTTCAATTCCTTCTCGCGTAAGGTGGATGCGGTCGTTGCAAGGGATAAAGCGTCCTGGGTTCCAGATATTCCACAGAGCAGAGTTTATGAGCATGACGCTTGCTTCGAACACGTAGAAAAAGACCTCGTATCGGTAAAGCGGGCTTAGAGCACGGAGAGCATCAATGTCGGAAATGTCAATTTGACTTGGGCCCGCGTGCTCTACCAGACGATAAATGGAACGAATGAAGATTAAAGCCATACTCGCAAAGAGCGTAAAGATCATGGTATTGACATTTCGAGCGTCCAAACTGGCTTTCTGAAGCCTAAGATAGAAAATCCCGCCGAGGGAGACAAAAATGATAATTGCGATGAGTTGAATGCTCACGGCGGCTACTGTCAAATGAGCACCCAAGGCTACGGTACTCGAACTTCCCCTCGTGTTGGATGCCAAAGCCACACCCAGCGAGTTCAAGACCTCCACGAGCGCCATTAAACCACCAAAGGTGGCCAGAACTCTGTTGGCAGGCATTGGCGCGTAATATGGCACGTAGTAGAATAGTCGACCCAGAATATGGTAATTGGCTAGTTCAAGAAGGGGACTAGGTTGAAAGATGACGACGACAGCTTTGTTCTAGCACTCGGTGGATAAACAAGATGCTATATTTGGAGGTAATTCACTTACGGACATATGTATATGAAGACTTGACTGAGGATAAAGACTATCAGTGTGGTCGCTCTGCTCGTATCTGCTGCGTCATACGGGTTATAGATGTACTTGTATGCTCCGTATTCTCGCAATGCGTAGCCCGCAGTAAACATGATGGCACAAAATGGATGCAATCCAATCAATCCCCAGGATATATAGCGACTGTTGCAAGAGAGAACGTCAGAGGCTATTATTCTGCACCGATGAATGAAGGAGTTGATGAGACCTACAGGCATTGCCAAATGTGAAAGGCGGCGGAAATGGCAAACGCGATGGTGAAGAATATCGGCGCACCGTTATTAGGAATGTAAACTTACAAACTCCATTGTGCTGTGGTCATGTCAACAAAGGGTCTCGAGCTCACGAGATTAGAAGACCTCACTAGGATCTCCGGCTGCCATCACGAGTAAGATCGATGCGCTTTTACGATGTCTTGGAGACGAGAAGACTGGTTTGAATGAGGGAATGATGTAAAGACCGGCTTGCCTAGGAGGATTGCTGGTTGGAATTGGATGGTAAGATTCAAGAGAAGAATATTCGGACCTTGGCTTCTTCGATTAGAGAGGCCTTTTGATATGCCGGAGTTGAGGTATTATAATGAAAAAATCTAAAATAATGGCCGTTGATTTTTTTAGCAGTAGACAGAGCTGAAATTGCATGATATGTAGTTTGAACTTCAAGCTGGGCGTGGGAATCGACTCAGCTCTTATTCTAAACATCCCTGCATCAAAGGAACTTCCCCTAGCTATATTTACCACCGTATTTGGTATTGACCCAATCGAAGGTTCGAGATAGGGGGCTTCTGAGCAGGAGATGTACTTCCATCCCTTGTGTCCAAGTTGATATAATCAGCGGGATAGCATTCAAATCGCCCGAGATAGATAGAGTGCCTAACCCAAATAGGAAAATAGAAATGCCAAGACATTAGCGACCCACCAAGAGGTCGGGTCAGGATGTTGTAGATTGCGTAACGTCGAGGGGGTAAGCAATTCTTTATCAACAGAACCCAATCAGCTTCTTAATTCGGGATCCTATCCGATTTCCATTACATATGATTCAAGACAAGGTAGCTCACATAGCCTCTTTCTAAAAGTGTTCACAGATTTGGAGTTGTTTATATCAGCGCCCTAGAAGCATCAGGAGCTAGGAACTGAAAGTACTTGTCGGCACTAAAAGTGCTAGAGACTGGGAGCTGGGATTGTTTTTCAGTATTAGGAACAGTAAAAGCTAGGAACCGAGAATCCATGTTTGTAATTTGTTGAAGGACGAGCCTTGAAGTTGAAGGATTGTAAACTGTAAGAAAACTAGCGACATACTGTTGTGATTAGGAACTCGCCAACAATTCACGTTATGTGACTTTCAACATAGATCGATTTGTCGGATACTTATATTACGAGACCTGACAGAATGGGAAATATTATAGACATCATTAGCTCGCTCATATACAGTAATCTTTTCCAAAGCCTCTACATCAACAATACAATGTCGGAATCTGAAAGTCATACTTCAGGCACTGCGGGAAGAATGTTGTTATCAAGGGGAAGTCTGTTTCCTTGGTTGGCCCAGTGAGCAGGCAGATCTTCCAATTCGTGGCTTCGGGCATCGGTCTCGCAGCTGGAACAATCCACAATTGCAAGCAAAGAAAGGGAAAGGCAGCTGAACCGAATGAGAGTCATTGCACAATTTGGAAGACTCTGGTGAGGAGGTTTGTCGATCAATTCGGAGCCATGATAATAATGATCACCCCTCTTCACACATCCGACCAAAGGCACAGGAGGCAACCTGGCATTTGGACAAGGCACAAGATCAGGTTAACTTCGAGGAAAGCCTACCGTCATCTTACGAAAAAGCTGCGTAGGAACAGAAGCGCGGGCGGCGAATGAGGGAGAGATTTTCCAGACCGCCACCTCACTCTTGCGAGGCCACCTTTTACCGGCCCCGGAAACAACAAATCTGGACTCCCGCGGCCTTTCTCTTCCTGTCCTCCTCACTCAACGACGACCTGGTAAATGTTGCCGAGGTTTCATCCGCGTGTATTCACCTCTTCTAAACGATGTCGGAATCGACCAAACAACCTTTTTCGATTTCATCGACAACTTCAACAAGGCAGTCCGAACTAAGAGTTCAATTCAAGCTCTAAACATGGCTCCAATTGTTGGACTCGCAGTTCCCGATCATCTTGGCATTATCATTGGCATCGCTGTCCAAGTAGCCACAAATACTGCCGGTGAGATTGACAGTAGCAGCAAAACAACCATGTTTCTCGACAAGATTATTGACTCTTTCTTCGCACCTCGCGGTCTTATCGCGGTCATAATTTCCTGGAAATTCAGTGAGCGTAACGAGCTTTTCACGACCTCTAGTTTCGACATGATCGCCGCTAAGTAGGAGCCGTGGATCAAGAAGGTCAACCACAAGTTCGAGACGTCAAATGGGATCTCGAAGCTCGAGTGGTTCGAGACGTCCCCGCTCGTCTTCCACAGACTAGATGATCTAGTCGAATTTGAAACAGACGGAAGCCCAGCTCAGGTGAAGAAGCAAAATACAATCATACGGTAATCCAAGTTCGTCGGGAAGAATATAGATCGGAGAGCCCGCGCAGATTGGACTGACAACAATCCGCAGAGCGTACTCGCCAATTTCGTTCTAAAGGAGACTCTCAGCTTGAAATATTCGGTTATCAATCATCCTGTCAGCAGCGGTGATCCCTTGCCTTTGGTGACTGGTGGACGTGCGCAGCTTTCCTCTATCCCCTGGCCATTTCTCGCACGCAAAAACAGCGAATAAAAAACAGGAGATGGCAGTAGTGAACTACCGCTGGCTGGTTCCAGAACTTTTGGAAAGGCTAACGACGTCGCTTTGCCAATTCTCTCTGGTGTTTTAACGTTGCTCCAGAATGTAAGTGGTTCTTTTGCATCTCTTGTCGAAACAGGTAAGCTGATTTTGATATAGGATATACCTTTTCTCATGATTATCAATCGTCCCACAGGACAGCAACTTGCAGAAGCATCGAATATCTAAGAACAATACATTAGTATGTAGACAACGAGGACTCACCTCACAATCTCAGCCCGCAACCACATTATCCCTTTATACTGAAAATTCAATGCAAGCCAGATAATTATCATAGAATATATCTTCAAAAATGAATACTCATCACTGTAGTGAAAATAATACGCCGTTCTTGAAGCGAGACAGACCAAAGAACCATGAGTGATTCATCACCGCCTTCCCATGATTTCCTCCATACTCGCGTGATATAGCTGGAGCTTCGGCTCTTCGGCAGACTAGAAAGTGCAGCGACGAGAAATATGTCTCTCATTGTTTTGAATGACACGAAATGCGATCCGAGACAGATTTTCCTTGCTGCCCAGGTTCCAGAGTAATTATATTGAATGATTATATAATCTCCTTGATTCTGATTGGTCTACAGAGTTATTTAACTCTATAACTCTGTAGTAATTAGGTTTACACTACTCGACACATACCTTCAATATGCCATTTGCAATGGAATGTTATGATACACAGCTAAAACCTACGATATATACTGAAAAGTCGAATTTTATCATCATTTGTCCCAAGAACAATTCATAACCTTCAGAGATATCCAGAACTGTGGCGTGTGGCTCTGTAGAAGGTTTAAACTAAACGCTCAAGTCGGTACTCTCACACTCATAGCGCTGTTAGGGACAAATATGGAAGGTGCGAGTGGATCAGTATATATAATATATACAAGTCAGATCCATAGCATTAATAATCCTGCACCCCTTCTACGCTTCTAAGAATGATTCCTTCAGCGCTAAAGTCGCCTCAACGGAAGCTTCAAGCGTGCAACACTAATTTGGCATAGCCGCCCGCCAAAACTGCCGAGAAAAAGCAAATTTGAAGTTACAAACATATCTTCTTCTTGCTATCTCATTTGCTTTATGTTACGACTTGACATTTGAGAATCATAGTCGATACTTCACTCGGGACCGAATTATTTCAAACATTTGGTGCATGTCTCTGCAGTATTCCATGAACAATGTTTTAACCTGTAAAATCTTCAAGACTGCCATGAGGTCCTTTGCGTTGCCGTGGTTGGATAGTGTTACATCGGAAAGAGAGACGTTATCCGATAAACCCCACAATTATCCTAGTATACTGGATCCAGGCATCAGGAGAACAATCGCCAATACTACAATGGGGTCTCGCGTCTTTCGCACGTGTGGCTCAGTAGTAGATATTGAGGTTCACATTGACTTCCTGAGTGTTGTTGATGTTATCCAGACTAAGACCATCTAAAAATGATTTACCGTACTATGGACTATCAAGTGACAATGTCATTGGATACAGTACATGATCAGCACCCTAAAGCACGCCTCGTTCGACAGCTTCGAATTAAGTTCAGGCCAAATATAGAAGAAAATTGGCATGTTGCTTCTAATGCATATACTAGTTGCACAATGGTGAAGTAACATCACTCCCAATCACCTTTCTATCTTTTACCATTCACAAATCCCATATCCTATGGAAGTCTTAGGTCGTACTGCGTCATCAATTGCTATACTTTCCCCCACGAGAGTATGCAGTCTTATATCTCTAGTTTATCCATGCGCCCAGCATTAAAGATAACCTTTCAAATGGCCGTTAATAGACAACCTCCACAACATCCCATTCTCGGAACAACGTATCCTAGGGTTGTGGAGTTCTTATAAGAACTCTCAAGGAAACCACGAAGTTTCTGCTTCATCTCTTCAAGCTATTCATAGCGCGTCAACGAATTATGAATCTAGACTTGATCATTTCTTTTCTCATATTTGACATTGTCCAAGCCCAAACCGATTATTCACAATTTGTGAATGTGTTGTAAGTGTACAGAGCTCTTTCGATACAGATATTCTCTAACTACCCAAGTACTGGAACACAAAATGGAGGCAACGATTTTCCGGGTGTTGCTCGACCTTGGGGAATGGTCAAACTTGGCCCCGATCTTCTAATCCAGGGTACCGACTCATATTCTGGCTATCTTCCTAATGGAAACTTCTCAGGCTTTAGTGTGATGCATGAGCAAGGTACTGGAGGTGCACCGAAATATGGCACGGTTGCCCAACTACCTTTGGTGGGCACAATCACCAACCCTTTGTCAAGTATAACTGTCGGCAGAGCAGTCCCTGACCAAGGCTCTGTGGGTTACTATCGAGCTCAGACAAGTGATAATGTTGTTGTCGAGCTTGCTGCTACATCACACGCTGGACTCTACCAATACACGTTTCCTCCCACCAGCACTGGGAACAATATTCTGATTGATGTCAGCCATGTGGTGCCATCTTTCAGAGGTCAAGGCTTGAGTCAAGCATACGATGGAGGAAGCTTTCAAATATTTTCAGATGGCCATTATGAGGCATCTGGTGTATACAATAACGGATGGAATAGATCTCCTGATTGGACGATATACTCATGTAAGTCTAATTTTTATGGTACGATTTCTGTTCTAATCAATTTATCAAGGTGGCTATTTTAACGTAACACCCTCTGCATCGAATGTATATGCCAATACTGGTGCTGGTAGTGTCATCCAGCTTAGCAAATCAGCTACTTCGGCTGACTTGAACACTGCCGTTGGCGGGCTTTATACATTCAACACTACTGCTGTTACATCGAGAGTTGGGATTTCCTGGATTTCCACGGAAAAGGCATGCCAGAATGTCAACGATGAGATCTCGAGTGATTCCACATTTTCAAATGTCGTTTCTGACACTAAATCTGTTTGGAACGATGAAGTTTTATCAAGAATCACAACTACTTCTACCAATGCGACCAATCTTGGATTGCTATATACATCTATGTATTTCATGAGTCTTCTTCCAACAAATCAAACAGGAGAAAATCCAAGATGGACTTCCACCGAACCATATTATCAAGACATATTCACTCTTTGGGATTTATTCCGTTGTGGTACAGCTTTACTTCACGTCCTTCAGCCCACTGTCTACGAAGAATACATTCGCTCCTTGATAGATATTTGGCGTTTCGATGGCTATATGCCCGATGCTCGCTCTTCAAATTATAATGGTCGGACTCAAGGGGGTTCCAATGCTGATAATGTCCTCGCCGATGCTTATGTGAAAGGTGTAAGAGGTCAAATCAATTGGGATGATGGCTACGCAGCCATGGTGAAAGATGCTGAAGTCCAACCTAACAATACCGTTCCACCTGACCCAATGGCTCCGGACTCATCAGCAAAGGAAGGAAGAGGCGCTTTACCTGATTGGAAACAATATGGCTATATCACTCCGACATATAGTCGTGCCGGTTCTCGAGCAGTAGATTATGCATACAATGATTTCTCAGTTTATCAGGTAGCCAACGGATTGGGGAACACAGAAGATGCAGCCAAATATCTAGATCGCTCACGAAATTGGAGAAACCACTGGAATCCCAATTTGACTTCTATCGGATACTCAGGATTTGTGGTTCCTCGCACAGCAGCAGGTTCTTCAACGCCTTTTGTTACTGTTGATCCTTTGACTAATATTGGATACTGGGGTGATCCATTTTATGAAGGTAGCTCATGGCATTATTCTTTCGGTGATGTTCATGATATGGATACTATCATTGAATATATGGGAGGAGATGCCACATTTTACAAGAGATTGGAAACAATGTTTACCGTTGGCGCGAATCCTAACAACCCAGGAGGTATTATCTTTGATGGTACAAATGAAGTGTATGTATCTCATGGTCTATATCAATCGAAACAAAATCACTGAAGCAACTAACTAACAAAATCCAGTACATTCAACGTCCCCTACCTCTACAACTTTATCAACCACCAATCTCGCTCGATCTACCAATCTCGCAAAGTAGCCAAAACTTACAACCTCTCTCCGACTGGTCTTCCCGGCAATTCGGACGCAGGAGCTATGCAAACATGGCTCATATGGAATATGCTCGGTCTTTATCCCATCACCGCGACCCCCAATTTCCTAATCACATCTCCCTGGTTCGAATCCATAACCATAGATTTAAGCCCCAGCGGTTCTTCCGCTAGCAATCGCAAAACACTCACCATAGCCAGTACAGGCGGTGACGGAAATGGAGATTCCAATTACTATGTGCAAAGTTTGAAGGTGAACGGTGTTGAATGGAATAAGAATTGGGTGGTTTGGAGTGACATTTTTGAGGAGGGAGGAAGCATGGAATTTGTGTTAGGAAGTGAACCGAGCAGGTGGGATGAAAATGGGGAGAGGGTGCCTAGTCCTGCTTCGGAAACGGCTGCAGGAACGAGCAGGTTTAGGAGAGAGATTTGAATAGATCTCGGGGGAGTTTGGATGAATGCTGGGTTTCTTGTATATATATATAACTATGCGTTTTAATCACTCCGTGTGCTTGGAGTTTTGATCGTGGGATGGAGTGGCCCAAGCGAATGAATATTTCGTTGATAGCCATGTTTTTACTCTTTCGTTTCAATAGTATATTTTGATCACTTTCAAATCAATCCCGCAGTCTTCTCACAGCAGATTTGAAATTTCATTTTCTTTTGTGGATACAGGTATAGATTTTCTAGAAACCTCAAGTATAGCTTGTGAGCTAAGGAGCTTACATTCTAGTAAGTTTGTCTTTGTTCTTCGGATCAACACGCCTTTTTTCATGAGTTTTATATCGGTCATTTTTCAATATTGACTGGTACTCATCGTTTATGAAAAGTACGAAAGGCATTATCTGCTTATAAGTATGGAAGGGCAGAAGAGGAAGTCTTGATGAGGTATGTGGATAGATGTTTGCTACAAAAACGAGAATTATAGTAATTAACTGGATATCAAACGCTGCTTCTGAAGAAGACAAGTATTTTGGCACGCTGCAAGACAGATGAAAAGGTTGTGGTGATGACATTCTTCAAAGGCGATTTCGAAAGGAGGTAGTAGTCTTGGCATTGAGCAATGACTAATCAGAGCAGCGACCACCAGACCTCTATCAGTGCGGATTTCAGTTTGAAACTGCAAACCCTTATACATGATTTAATTATCGCATGAATGTATCGTACATTTATTGAAATTTTACCACGCAACCTCTTATAAATTTCTCAGCTTCGCAACTTTGGAAAGCAGCGAAACATCCGAGAATGTTTGTTGCAGACTCAAGCGTGAGCTGCGAACTGATATACATATCCATCCCTAGAACCACGGCCCTTTTCTTCCAGACATGATCAACGAGAACACACAGCAAAGAGACATAAATGAAAACAAGATGAAATAAGCAATGGGTATTGTAACGAAACATAACACGTGGTTACCAGAACCACCGATGGGAAAGCTCATCTCAAACCCGAATAAACAATTAACATTACGCATGCAGTTCAGACCAGGAACCCGCCTCCGGATTATTCCTCCCTCAAATTCGTCGCAGCGGAACTGTGGTAGCTTTATCGGCGGCAATTTTTCCCAAGACACCGCCGCCCACTGCCGCGGCGGGAACATTGCTAGTTGCTTTGGCTGCTGCCGCTTTGTACGTCCCGAAGTTCTGGGTTCCATTCCTAAATAACCAATCAGTCAACGTCTACATAGACCGGTTCGCCTGGTATAAGAATCGCTTACGATGCATTGATTGTCAATACCATTCCTGCTTGACAATGTTTTCCCTGCGCACAATACATGAACATGGGATCTGTACTATTGACCGTCATAGTGAAAGTCGTGATCATGCTTTGATTTGCCGTCGCTGGGACGAAACCACTGTTGATTGCATTGGCCATTGGCTGACACGGTGAATCGAATGCGGATTGGGTGACGGTGTGGTTCCTCTCGTGGAACTGGAATTCCACCGTGTCCCCAGGCTTTGCGGTGATTTCTTGTGGGGTGAATAGCAGAAGAGAAGTGTTGCTTGATCCAACCACAACGGTATGCACCTTTGCATCTGCAGCACTGGGTGCTTGTGTGGGAACTTGGTGTTTGTTAGCTGGTGAAGCTTAAAAATGAGATTAACACAACTTACCACCGGCTACGAGATTAACTGCCATCAAGGCAATTGCGGAGAATTGAGAGAAATGCATGTTGATTTATTGGTTGGTGAATGGTATTTTATTAGTTTCTAGAAGACAGTGTTTAATGGCAAAC
This sequence comes from Botrytis byssoidea, assembly GCF_014898295.1. Lineage (NCBI taxonomy): Eukaryota > Fungi > Ascomycota > Leotiomycetes > Helotiales > Sclerotiniaceae > Botrytis > Botrytis byssoidea. The sequence goes on from NW_024065846.1 coordinate 385,708, forward strand.
TATAAAAACAAATGGGATTGTGTATTATATATGCATGCTTTAAAATGGAAGATGATCAGTTCTAGAAGTCCTAGCGTCAACATCAGAAAATTCGCATCAGACTCTCAAGCTTTTGTCTTAGTATCCCCAGCCGAATTTTCATCTGTTCAAGCATAACTGGGGTCTTCGCAACCGAATTCCAGCGTATCTGATGTCAGACTTCATGCGGGAGTTGCTTTGCCGTCAGAAAACCTATATCCGGCAATCCAGTATCTAAAAGCCGAGACTTTCTGGAAGCGATCAAATACTGAGACAAGGTTCGAGTGAGGAAAGGAGCCTCCCATTCGGAAAATTATCCTTCTTTGTTGTGTTGCGAAACGATCTAGTGATCTCTACCCTCATGTCTGTGCGAAAACAAGTTAAGTTTGTGTTGAAATTTGCCTCTCCTCGCAGGAAATGGACGAATTAAAAGTGTGGAGATGTGTTTTGGGTATTCTGAAACAAATCTGCGACTGGACTATTTCTTCAACAGAGATCGACATATCTTTTTGTGTCATTGAAAAGGGGACAACTGCGCCTCGTTATCCTTACAAATCACTGGTGCCGTTGATGCCGTTGTTTCTTGTTGTTGATATGACGACCTTGGCAGTACAAATATCCGATGACAAGCCCATCTTGGGAGACTTGGTCTCCAAAGCTGGGACGTTCATGAATGCCGTTCGATTGGAAAACTCCGGTCCGACAGTTTCAGAGCAAGAATATTCATCATGGAGGCGGAACAGCAGTGTCATTATTCATAGGTATAGCCCAACAACACATGGTTGGATTGATTTATGCTTAAAACTTACACCCCGGATGTCCCTCAAGATCTAAAAAAAAGATGTGAAGAAGATAATAAATACAAGGCATATCATCTCTTCATTTTCCCCGGACTGGACAATTGATGCGTTTCTACAGACCCGATACAGCTGCATTGTGTCATATCCTAAGTCGCCAAATACAATTCTTATCCTTCCAAGCATTGTTCTTGCTGGGTGGGCATTTTAAGATGTATGAAAGTTAACGGTTTCTACCACTCGAAACTGGTCGCTTGATAGCAGAGAATTTATATATACATCTACCATTTCAATGTCTAAATTTAGATCCTCGAAAGATTCAAGTAGGTACTAACCTATGCCACAAGAATATCTGTTTATTTTTGTACTGGTTGTTAACATCACGCTGTCTTTGCAGGTAGCTAGCACCTACTTCAGACGGCCAGTAGAAGACTTAGCCATGGACACAAGATATACAATAATACGATTAAGAATAGGGGGTGGATGTGTCCCCTCAAATTTATGCTGTTAAAATATAGGAAATCTCGAGTACTCATCTGACGGGTTGGGATATGTAATATGTATGTTAGGGTCGTTAATAGAAACATTATCACTCTTGATACTATATCTTTCATCAAGAACCAACTGAAATATCCCTGGATATCTGATAGCTTTAGAAGTTATGGCTCCGTCTTGATTTCTTAAAATAGAATTGTATTTATTTTTACTATGATATTCATGTAAGTATTAGCAGGCATAGATAACTCATGCCTTCTGATGTGGTTTATGGCAACGTCTCTCTCTTCTCTGGTAATCAACATCTAATGAACTGCCACAATGTCAAGAAACATTTTTTGTAATCATGCTACCTATGCAATACACCACAAACTAAATGATACGACAGAACAACAGCATCAACCTCACTCGGAGATCCTCACCCTCCACATTATCAAAATGTATTCCCAACCTTACCTCCCAACCTACCAACTGAACATCGCCACACAAAATCAAACCCAACCAATTCCCCATTCATTTCCTCCAGAAATCGATGAAAAAAAAGTATAAGACACTCATCCCCTACCCGAACCTAGCTCCAAATTCGCCACACCTAAAAACGCGATCGATTTCATCACATCAGACATCAATTCACACAACACCGTGAATACGATATCCAAAATCCCATACCACACATACAATCCCATGCCATCCCATCCCAACACGAATACGACAAGGTGAAGGTTACAACTTACCAGCCACGCTCGCCACGCGCAGGTAGGTAGGTACTTAAGTTTTAAGCTTCTTACAGGGATACAAGCTACATGCATCGGCAGATCGACACGCTAGTACACTAGTAGATTAGTAAAGCAATCTGAGTTTAATATCCACATTTTGATATTTCGCGCCCGAATAGTGCGAGCTGGGAAACGAGCGAGGAGGCAGGGTGGGAATGTTTAAATAGGGTTTGGGCGGTGTGGCTGGGATGGATAGCTAGCTTATGTTATCTAGTGTTTATTTAGAATGTCGGTGGTGAGGGAGCGGGAACTAGTCTAGGCTAGTCTATGTATAATGGGTGGAGAGGTACCGGGAGAGTGGTTTGGTGTGCGGCATTAGGGTTTGTGGGGTTGGGATGATGAGAGGGGGAGAGCGGTGGAGGAGGGAGGATATGGGTCGCTGGGTTTGTGTGCATGCAGATAAGAGTAGATAAGAGGAGATAGAGATAGAGTTTGATGTTAATAGGTTGGGGTTAACTTTAATGTTAATATTATTTTTGAAATGGGATGGATGCGGTGGCGGGTTGGGTGGCGAGGAGAGGAGAAACTTTATCATCGTGTTGAGAGGTAATGCGAGAAAATGTTTGTCGGTGGCGATGGTGTAGATGAAGTTTAATCGTGTGTGGGTGTTCAGATAGTCAGATATTTCTCGTGCATCGATCTTTCGCATTTGGATTTCGTCGTGAGACTTTGATTTTTCTTGGTTGGGATGTGACGGCAATGTTTTGATGGCTATAATTTGTATGTTGTGTTTCGTTAAAGTTCAGTGGTTATTCTTCAGATTTATCAAGGCATCATGCTGAGGATCATATTGACATGCAATGCAATCACCGTCTCCCGTCCAAGCCTGTTGTAGGCATTATGTTATCACAGTCTCTTTCCAGTCACAACATGCACAAAAGTTTTCAATATTCCAAGAGATATAATAAAGATAACTTTTGAAAAATATAAATTCTATAGAAATAAATATGTTCATGAATCATTAATAATATACTTAGATGCCATTCTTTTCCATGCTATCATGGCATCCAATCCTTTTACCCCAAAAATCTCGCTTTGAAAACAAATAAAAACAAATGAAATAATCATGCGTCGCTTCCGACCAAACGTTCATTCCAAGGCAACTATGCAAGGATATGATATAAGTTCACCAAACACCAAGCCCCATTTGCGAAAATTTAAAGTCCCGAATCAATCTCATCCACAACAGCGGTACTGGAATATGCATTCCACTGTGTGCAGGTCTGCAGCGCCGAAGTGGCAATGGCATCATTCTTGATATCGTCTGGTCGCTCCAAGATGTTGGCATACAAGCCTCCGCTAACATGCCACGCGATGTGGCAATGGAAAGGCCAGACGCCCGGGTTGTCGGTGGTGATTTGCCATACCAAGTGACCATTTGCTCGCACAAGTTGCACGTCTCGTCTTTGAGGATTCGCTTGTCGCGTAACGGTGACACCATCCCAGTCTCCGTCACCTTCGTGGAGAATTTGCATGTTGTGTCCGTGCAAATGCATAGGGTGCGATGCCGGAGTAGGATTGTTTACCACAATGCGAATGGTAGTGTTGCTGCCGAAATTTCGAACGTTCCATTCATCGGGGTAGGTTAAATTGCCTTCATTGGCGAGTGAGAGAATAGGGTTGTTGTAGTTTGCACGGAAGGATGTTCCACCGAGGGTCCAGAGGAAAGTACCAGTATCATTAACGTAGGAGCCAATATCGAGGTTTTGGGTTGTGGAGGGTGTTTCTGCTGCGAGGGTATAATAGGGTTCGGTGGTGTCTAGATCATCGTTTGTGCAAATTGCTAGATCTGGAATATCCCACGATGTACTTGCTGGAGTGGAGTTTGTGTCGGCGCCGTCGTAATAGATTGCTGCAAGAGCATTTGGTTGATTGGACAAAGAACATGTTGTGGAAATATTTGATCTCATCCAGAAAGAAGAGTCAGATGTTCCGACATTAGCGGTGACAAGAACATCGGTTCTTTGACCGACTGCCAGAGTGACAACATTGGTGGTATACGGTTTCTGTATCAATCAGTATATTTTCTGGTGATCATAAAAGGTTCTGGTACTTACGACTGGTACGAAATCATTGGCAATAACAACCATCTTGTGTCCATCGATACTGAATCTTTGAATTCCTTCAGCACCGGCATTGATTAATCTCAATCTGTGTGTCTTTCCAGTGGTAAACTTGAAACGAGAGATACCAGCGTTATCAGAGCATGCGGTATTATCTCCTGCAGCTTTAGTAGAACAGTCGAAATTCATCTTTCCATTGATGAGATTGTTGTCTGAAAATGGTTTAGCATCCCCATTGCTCTCGACAACCGATTTGACTATCGAGAAGTAATCCTTGTGATAATAATCTGTTAAGAAGACTGGTCCAAGATCAATGTCATACGGTGCGTTTTTAGGGCCATGGATAATCATAGGTCCCATAAGTCCACCTGCATGGATGTTAGTATAGAAAAGGGTTGTAAAGACTGTTGTTCTTACCAGCATATTGAGCAGAGTAATGCGAATGGTACCAGGAACTTCCATAAAGATCGGCTTTGAAAGTATACGTGAACGAAGCTCCAGGTGCGATAGGGCATTGTGTTACAGCCGGGACACCATCCATATATTGAGTTTCTTTTTGTAACAATCCATGCCAATGGAAAGCTGTTCCCTCCTCAGGTCCAGTAATCTGATTGTGTACTGTAATCACGAAAGTATCACCCCAATTTGCCTCAATCGCGGGTCCAGGAAATTGCCCATTGACAAGTATGACGTCTTTGGAATAGCCATCAGGGGAAATTGTGCCTCTCGTGACAGTAAAATCGTAGGATCGAACAACTCCGGTATGAGGAGCTGATGTGTATGGGTTATTCCCACCTGCAGTCAATGAACCCCAGGGATATCCATTAGGAAGGGGATTATCCGTGAGGAAGGGCGGAAAGGTTGGAGCCTGTAGAGTTCCCCAAGCAGAATTTCTGGACGAAGGGTCAATAATTAAACATCTACAGCATGGATTTTCCTCGACGCAAGAACTGAGACTCACCCATTAGTTGCCGTTTGGGACATAGTATTAATAATTCCGGCGCCGGCAGTAAAGATGCCAGCGAAAAGACCGAACCAAGTCATCTTGAAATGACTGTCGCAACAAGATTAAACGAAAGACTGTGAGATAGTATGTGGATATCGATTATAGATGTGGGCAAGTGGTGATACTATATAGACATGAAAAAAAAGGTTCCGAAGCGCCCATCATTTCCCGGGGCGCTAGGTCGACAAACATTTGCTCTAGTATAGTATTGCACAGACTGAACTCTCCGTGTAACTTAAAAAAAGATCAGACACTCCCTACATTTTATCTGGGGCTTGACGTCTAGCGTAGAGTGATTGAATAATTCTGTACTTTGTCATCATAGAAGAGACTGATGTGGGCCTGGGGTATGATTCGGTCTAGCTTTGGGCACATCTAGCGTGGATCCTAGATCTGCTACAATAACAAAATACGGGAAGAGGTTCATCGGAAATTAGCCTACCTTCCTAATAGAGTTGGAAACTTGAGAAGCATATTTTATGCTGCCGCAATTTGCCTCCAAACTCTGGTATAAAGTGTGAAAGCTAAGTTAGCATTATCGAGTACCGACATCTTACCTACATCGTACCTACATAGTTCCTAGGTACATTGTCAATAAAGATTGTGAATGGTGCTTTGCAGATAAGGTTACCCGGGGATCCACTCCGCTCCACAAACGAAAAACGCATGGACGGTACCGAGTGGCACTAACGAGATGCGATGAAGGGATAATATAAGACGGCAAAAAGGCTAACCTTAAGGAAGCGAAACTAATCAACTTCCCGCCGTACTCTGTATATTAGAGCTTTCTAATTTGAAACAAAATCCCTTGGATCCAGAAACAAGAGAAAGGAAAAAATCCAAAAAAAAAAATCCAAAAAGCCAAAAAACAAAAGATTCCTCTCCTTGACTTCTTATTTGATTTGAAGGATCAGAAGGATCATTTAGAGCGATCCACTCCGTATCTCAATATAAGAAATCTCGTTTGTGTACAGTGACCATTCCCGCATGTATCTCAAGCAATATTCCGATGACCAGTTGATCATTGCTCAAAAGGAGAATAGTGTAGATCTTCATGATGTTTCGAAACAAAGTCATGTCCAGATTTGGTAGTGGATACCCAAGTAAAGATCAAAACTTACATTGAGTAACTGAATAGTGCTATTTGTATCAGGTACCGAGGTATCAACGCACATCTCTGGGTCTCGGTCCTATGCGATATATCGTGTAGACAGAAATTATATTGCTGTCGAGTAGTGGAGAAGATATTACTAATAATGATGTGTTTCATGATTTATTTGTATACAGTGATATGTTGCTAGCCGTGATAACGTGAGGACCCGTGCAGAGGTCAACGTTGTGTTTGATTAGGTGGAGGATTCTGTGGTAATTGAGCTTATTGATGATTTGAAGTCAGTATTGACACGAGGAGACCACGATCAATGGTAGAAGTCTCAAGGAATAAGACCGTGATTGGAGTACATAATAAATCTCATCGAATCCAGTATTGGACATCAATTGGCTACGAGAAACGTGGTCGTTTATTATTAGTATACAACGTCGTGGTTTTCGCATGCAATTCTAAATCGTTAGCTCACGCAAAAAAGGAGTTGTGAAAACTTCCGCTTTCGATAGTAATACACAATTGATGAAGTTTGAAGAATCATCATGTTGTCATTCGTCGCTGCCTGTGTCTTACCATCATAGATAGTCTTTTTACGGTTCAATTAGTTCTAGAACTAGAGGGTGCAAACATGTCGATGGATAATAGTTTTCTCTCTTAGTTATCCCAGACGTGCCAAGCGAAGAAAATACTTACTTCACGCTAGGGAAGCATTTTGCCCAAGGAACAATCTTAAATCGGAAAATATTTTTAGTTGGACAAGTACTCCGTAAGAATGATCACTTCCCGACGGAGCGTCACTGCTGATCTTTCTATGGGTACGATTGAGTTCTGATATTTTTCGACAATGATAATCAAGTTGTACGGAAATGTTACTTCCCGAAGCGACGTTGATGTGGCCAAATGAGTTGAATATAGGTCATGTTCTTTTCAAAATTCTTGTTGATTCAACAAGCATAAATGAGATTGATTCAAACGTTTTCTTGATGAATCTTAGCTGAAGCCAACTCGATTGTTTGGATGTTACCGTGTCATTGCTCAAGGTCTTTAGTCAAAGTGAGGTTTCACCATAAAAACTGAAGGGCCGAGGACCTCGCCCAGTGGCGAGCGCCTACCTATCAACACCTGGGCAGCTGGAGAGCTAAGTCGACGTCAGCCACAAAGCGAAGCACTTGAATTAAGTGGTTCGTGTGGATGAACAAGTATGATTCATCTGATCAAGAGTTTATAAAAACCATATTCTTTGCTGTACCGATGATTACAATCTCACTCCGGGAGGGTCTTTCGATACGTCTTATAATGGCTAGGGGTCCATCATTGAAGGTATCGTCAGATATCTAACTTTTAGAAATTGGTATTGACATCTAAGATCGAACTCACATTCTGCTCGGTTCTTTGATGGTTTGTAGTGCATCAACCTAATAAGAAGACTTCGGTTTCCGTTCACGCCGAAAGGGATAAAATTCATCAGTACGACCGAAAGCGCGATCTTGGGCGAGTATGTACATCATGCCGAGAACGAATTTTGAAACAAAGCCACCAAGCCATTGCGTCTATCCCATATGGCTTCAAGAATGAAATTGCGAATCCGTCAAGAATGAGTGTCTTCATTAAGAGTAAATGATACTGTGAACATAATTTAGATCTAGAGCCCTCATCTAATCGTTGAGATCTCCTAAGGAAGACCAGGATAAAAGGTCAAGAGCAGCGCTTGCATAGCTTGCCCCTTCATATGATCGAAGTCGCAACATAAAACACGAATGCTCCATGGCCATTTCACGTTAGTGGCTGGCAAGATATCCAAGCCTCTTGGCCACGACATAGGATTCAACCTTTCATGACACCCATGAACCAGTGATAAAGTAGTAGGATTCGTTTATTGTTGAATTGAGCTGATCAGGAGGCTCAAGTAAAAGAAAAACGCTGGGCGAGGCTTTGTTGATATAGATTGCCCCCATTAAACTCCACCCCTATGCAAACAGTTGAGCGGCGAGACCCGAAGATCGACAATTGACATGTCTTTACCCATTATGTATAAACATATGCCTTAATTTACAAAGCATTCGCCAGGTTCCATCTTCTCCAAGGATAGATGAGCTTTCCCTTTCGACTCTACAATCGAGCATTTTTCATTGCGATGTTCGCGAAGGGCGATATGGACGATTCATAACTAGGGGTCGTCGGTTTGCACGACCGAAAGCTGCCAATGTTTCTGGAGATGCGATACTATCGGAACGAATGGTACTGCCAATGGCCATGAAGAATCTGAGTGATAACTCATTAGCACATTGAAACTAACTTGACAGAAAGGAATGATGAGAAATACCCGAAAGTGGACCCAGAAGTGAGCATGTATGTGCGTAGAGTCCTCCAGACTCCATTTGGGCCAGGACCAAATTTGATGATAGTGAGTGTGCCTTAGCCTTGTCAGAATGAATTCTTTTTATCCCTCCTCCAGCTTCAACATACCGTACATAAACCCCAAAATGGCGCCGACAGCTGTTATTGAACGTAGTCAGTAACTTGCATATATGAGCGAGATCATGATCGCATACTGCCACCCATCATAGCACCCATCTGAACTATAAATCATGCATGGTCAGTAAAAGTCCTAGATAGAGGGGTGAAACCACAGCCTTACGCTTATTCCAGATAGTTTGGCCACCGGGATGGCCTTGAGGTTGTGGTACTGGAGGCATGTTTGGCGATTTCAAATGATCGAATTGGTTTATCTAGCACCGCGAAGTTGTAAAGTCCATCAACTCATATATCGCAGCTTCGAACTTTCAAAGTTTCAAGAGCTCAAATCTACCTAGTAAAATGTAAAATGATCACGGCATTTGCCGAAAGCACAGACCATACATAGACAAGCACTATATTCCCCCACATTCTCAACACGTTGCGGCCTTAACATCTAAGGCACAAAGGCGAAAGGAGGATCATGTGTATCACGTGATAATCCTCACAATCCAATGATTTCCACTCCGAAATCTAGAAAATTTGGAATTGTTGTAGTAGTTCACACTAAAAATACCTAGTTCGTAGACAAAAGAGACTTTTGCGATAGCTTTGAGATGCCATAATTAATTTTTTCATGACATTCAATCTCTTCCTCTTGTCCTTTCGTTTTCTTCTCTTCTCTCCTCTCTCTTCCCCCATCAAAGACCCTTTTGTATCTGCAAGAGAGCGCGTGCGCAAGTGCTCTTATCCCCGATCTCGAACTCTGGTTGGCTAAACATAAACCTCGCGTGTCTCAACCTGAATGTCCAAACTTTCCACCTTGGCAACATCAAATTGAAATAGGTTTCCTTTTCTACCACCAGCAATTGTCCTACAATACCTGCATTGTATAGATGTAAGTGTTCATATTCTTTGCCTCAAGCATATAGTCCACTTTGTATGATTCTTGATGCGTTCCAGTTTTCTTTGCGCTCCCTTTCTCGACCATCTCGTCACTCGTCATCATGGCGCCAAAACTTTGTGGGCATCTACTAACGATCATCATAACTTCCAGTGCGATACGATATCTCTTCCATCAAGTTTGTTAGATAGAGAGTTGCAGACATTTAGTACCCACAATATAGGCCAGAGGGTCATCGAAGCGAAGCATCTTTGTTGTAGTTGAGGTTGAATGGGGGGAGGAAAGCAACAACATTCCAACGATCTTTTTCACTCAACATCGTCAGGGATAAACCTATCTACTGTGAAATACGGCCAATAACTAATTTAACCGATGACGGCAGTCGCAAATCCACCAAGTTTCCCGCAGATCAACAGGTCGGCATGGGGATCTAGTGTTAACCAAGGAGGAATGAATGCTATTAACGGCGACGAAGTGGGCAGAATGTTCATGCCACGAAAAAGCGCTCAGCGTGCCAACTCATCCTCGTCGATAACTTCATTGTCTTCACTTTCTTCAACTTCATCCAACTCGACGGTAACGCAACAGAACCCACAGACTAATGGCGTACCGATGTCCTCCTCTAATGAATCAAGTAATTGGGGTACGGCAGCGGCACGAAAGAAGGTCCCAAGGGTGCAACAGCCATGGACCAATAAATCAGACTCGGTCCCTGGTTCCCACACGACACGACAACCTCCATCGGCCTTAACAAATGGAAATTCTGGTTCATCTATGACTCCATTGCATCAGCCGGCTCCCATGGTACCATCCCAGCATGTTACACTAAATGGATCACAGCAGATCAGACCCCAGGGCCAACCTACAGAAGGGGAGCCAATGCTCTACTTGTTATCCATGAACGGCACCTTTGATCACAAGAGGATATCAGTGCCTTTCTATCCGGATAGCTTGAGAATTGGACGTCAGACAAACGCTAAAACAGTACCATCGCCTGCGAATGGATTTTTTGATTCGAAGGTACTATCGAGACAACATGCAGAGATTTGGGCAGATCGTAGTGGGAAGATCTGGATTCGAGATGTTAAATCATCAAACGGTACCTTCGTCAACGGAGCGCGCTTATCGGCCGAGAATAAGGACTCAGATCCGCATGAGTTGCAGTCGCAAGACCATCTCGAGCTTGGTATAGATATTGTTAGCGAAGATCAAAAGACGGTTGTACATCACAAAGTCGCTGCGAAAGTCGAACATGCAGGTTTTGCGGGCTCAACTAATAACGTTCTGGATATGAGTTTCGGTGATCTGAATCCTGCTAATGGATCAATGATGTTGCCATCTCAAGGTCCCATGATGAGGGGAAGAACTGGAAGCCAAAGCTCAATGAGTAGTAATGGTCGTGTGGGACTACCGGGTAGCGTAGCTGGGAGTCAAATGAGTGTGATGGGCCAGCAACGCCCGATGAATTTCTGGTTGACCCCCGTTACAACAGAGCAGATAGTGAAGAGGCTTTCTGTAGGTTCATATATCTACACACATTAATTCATTTTGACTGACTTACAACCTAGCACGAGATGCGAACAGCCCGATTGCAAAACTCCGACCTTGGGCGAGCAGACAACTTTTTTGGTGGCCTGTTATCGAAGGATAATGTGAAAGAACTTGAGAATGCTCCAAATGTAGAGCTAAAGCCTGCAGCAAACGGTTCCGCTTTATCTTTTAGGGCTGAAGGAAAACCTCGATTTTCTGATCCTCCCGCGCCGCCGCCCCAACAACCTCTTCCTGAAAAGCCAGACGTTGCTCGCTCTCATAACTTTGATCCCTCGTCACCTACTGCCTCTTTAAGAAGATCCAATACAGAAAAGCAGCGGTCTTTAGCGAATGGTTCTCCTGTGAGAGAAGTCAGTAGTCAAATAATTACGTTGGTGGAAGCATTGGCGTCGGCAAAGAAAGAGATCGACTCTCAAAGTGCTCGGATGCGGGACTTAGAGGAAATGCTTCAAAAGGAACGACAAGCACGAGAAACGGCGGAAGAAATGGCCAAACGATTGGAGCTTCAAACGCCGGACAAAACTTTGAACGGAAGTGCCAGATCTGGGATGGAAGGTTCAATACTCGAAGACGCTTTTGAGCCACCCTCAGACGATATCTCATCACTTGAGAAAGCCGATATACAAGTTGACGCTACTGGTATTGCAGACTCATCTCGTTTGTTGGAACAGCGCCTTGAAATTATGGTTTCTGACATGCAGGAGCTGCGATCCCAGATGGAGTCATATAAGAAAAGAGCAGAAAGCGCCGAGGGGGAGAGGGATACTGACCGAAAAACCTTAGCAGAGATGATTGAAAAAATTCGCGCGGATGAACAACTGAAACAACTGTCTTCCGACCGATCCCGATCTCCATCGAAGCAGGCTTTTGAAAAACATGTCAACGGGACTACGAATGGAGGTGATTTGGCACTGCATCCCGTAAGGCGACCAAATGGTATGAAACATACCTCATCGGAAAATGATCTTCATGCATCGCTCACACGTGCGATCGCTTCTAAGAATGCCAAACACGATCCTTTATTATACCACTCAACACCCTATGTCTCGATGCTTGGCGTTGTCATAGTCGGTATGGGTTTGATGGCATATCTCAACGGTTGGTCACCACCAAAGGCGGACCAATAAACCGTACAATCTTTTCATACACGTTTTCTTTTATGTTGAATCAAGCGCAGATACCATTCACGCGTCATACATCGGGTCATCGAGACCAAACCTCTGTATTTAATCTCCTTTGTCATTTTCACAGGGTCCGAAGATTGTTTAGTTATGCATGTGGGCGTTGTGGGGTTGCGGGATTGTTGGAATCGTGGCATTGGGGCAAGCGGGCATGGGCAAGCGGTAGGGGCACAACAATACCAAGATTCTGGTTTCGTTTGATTGTTTGAGGGGAAATGGATAGGTTCATCCATATACATATACCAAAACGGGTTAGGGAATGGTATGGATTGCTTGAATGGATTGAATGGACATTTATCACTTTGGTAGAATAATTCCTTACAGTTGTTGACGATAGCACAAAGTGGACCCGTTACTGGCACTTTCGATATTCTGAAAATGTTCAGCTGAAGTGGACACTTGAGGCTCTATCACTTTTGCCTGTTTTTTCCACTTCTCTCGTGTCTTTTTATGCATGGAAATACCTAGGTAATTTGCCTCAAATTAAACATATGGGCTCATGAATAGCCTCTCTCGTTTCTTGCAGACTCACAGTCAACTTTTTATCAGACGCTATGTGCTTCTTAGGTTTATCAATTAGAGGCTCTGAAGTCTGTACTACGAGGCCACCAATAGTATCCATTATTTTCGTTTCTATTGTAACATTGCCTACAATAAAAGCACTACATTCTTTGAAGATATCATCTCCAATTGTCTCAAATCGAGTTTAGAAGTCCGGTTCAAAGTGGCCAGATGTAATCTGAATAGATGCTAGCTAACAACACATGTGTGTGTTTTATGTGCCGGATGATGCTTTTATTGTCTAGTAATTTTGAGACTAATCCATTTGAAATTCCAGACGATATAGTTCAAAGTCAAATTATGTGTTTTTGAGCTGAACATTGATATCGGAACAGATGAGTTGATAGGTATGGATTCAATGTATGATTTCAATCAAAGATCAGTCTACAGCCCTGCTATGCAAGTTCCTTCAGGATATATCTTGGATACAGCTTTCCAAGCGAAATACTGTTGAATTCTTCTCTCGGGCAAATACCAACCTGTCTTGATACGATTCTTCTGTTGGGCCTTTTGTGAGGTTATGAAGAAGGTGCGTAGCGTGTTTGTCCATGGTAACAATGATTCCCAAGGTCATCCAAGGCAGGCGCTTTCGATCATACACTATCTACAACGAATTGTGACTTGAATTCAATTGAATCAAAGTACGAATTGCAGATACCTGTCTTAGCTCAACAACATTTTTCTCCAATCATTATCATCACTGTTTTTAGATTAGCCTTTTGGGCGCGCGCAGAGTCGCACATTAGATGAAATCAAAAAATATCAAATATACCTATTCTAGGGTTTAGAGAAAATTTTCAGGGTGATCTTTGAGGCCTATGATGGCTCAAAACAGAGGTATTTGTGGCGCAGAGTTCCCGGCAAAAGAACCAAGGCCTCATTTTCATCACGAGAGAACATTGGCTGTTCATATGAGAGATGTGCCTGTGACCAGAACATCATCCAGCCCTGAAATTTCCAGTCAACGGACTCTTCATGCGCTCACGCCCCCGCCGTTCGATTATACTCAATTCATGGAAAGTTCGCTTGATGAATCCAACCATACTGGCTGTAATCCGGAGAACATCGAGGATAAATTCAACGTGCCGTACGGTGTTGATGCTCAGGGCAACTGGTATGGTACTGTGCCAACCCCAGGGGCTCATACGGACGAATACATGGGTCGTGCAGAAGATTTGTGCAAGGAATCAAACTTTTCTGATGTCCGGCACGACGTAAACAGAGAGAAATATTTGCCTTCTCAATCTGATGATGCTGATCTTTGGCACGCACCGACTCCGGGAAATGGTAATACTCCAAAGATGGAAGTTACCGATAGCCCTTTGGATGAACAGAATTCTTTCAATACGCAAGATAATTACACTGTTCTTCCGCCTCCTACCCCTCCAAATATGAGGCCCGATTTTAGCCAATGGGATGGTAAAGTAGGAAATACTGTATGCTATAATTCGCTCAATGACAGGCTCAGTATCTTATTCTTTTTAGGACTCAGGAGTTGAAAATCCGCAGAGTGTAATTCGACTAAGCGATACCAAGGGCTGTGAAAAGATTGAGAAAGATTGTCAGGCTGGGAATCTCCCAGAAAATGTTGCTAACAGAGCAAAGTACTATTGGAAGATGCTTTCCCAGGCTATTGCAAACTTCAGTTGGCTGCATTTGGACGAAACAATGGATAAAGTGCCAGCAGTTCTTGTTGCTTGTTGTATCTACATCGCCTGTCGACAGAGTGAAATCCCCAGAACCTTCATTGCAATTCGGGTGCTCACAGAAACTTCTTCGCTGGATTTCCGTCAGTCTGTTCGCAAATCTTTTGAGATTATTCAAAAGTATATCGTTGAGACTAAATGCTCTTGCTTGAGAGCATTCAGTATGTTTCCATATCGAGATATACAACAATGAAATATGCTGACCACTTTAGGGGCACCTTCTGAGGGATGTTGTCAGATATGCCACAGGCTGTATAAAAAGGATGTCGTGAGCAAAATATCCGAGCCACTAGCGTTCTGTATAGAATGCTCGGGTGCATATCACATGAGTTGTGCAACATCACTCGACGCGACGATTGCGACCCCCGACCCTAGCGGCTTGATCTGTCGACGATGCGTTCCATGTCTTATCCATCCTGACGTGGAACAAAATCAAAGGAAACCAACAGAGAAGCCTTTAACAACCGCTCGCAATAGTGTTACTGTAAAATCCAACAGTGTCGAAAAGATTGGAAAAACATCCAAATTGTGCGACGATCAATCTCAGGTCCCTGACTTAGTAAGGGAAGAACTCAAAGCCAATTCAATAGACAGTAAGATGGTAAAATGGCTTATGAAACGTTGCCGAAATCTCAAAAAAAGGCAAGATGAGAACATTGCAAAAGTTCTCGCCCCTGTCCCGCACGATTTTCTGGCACAAATTGAAGATGCAGAAAACGCGACCATAAAACTACTCAAGGAGAATCACCAGGCGTCCCGGACGAAATTCAGCAAGGCACAAGAAGTCTACCTAACTGCTCTTCAGACCGACTTCTTACAATTTAATATGCAGTCTAATTTGCAGGGCTTCCTCGCGAGATTGCAGCAAACGAACAAGACAAGTGGATTTAAAAGAGACCGCAGTATTCTTGACCCATCGGAAGAAGCTTCCCAAGAATTCAACACCGCTCTCGTTAGCTGCGACTCTGAAATTCCTACAGAAAGATCCTCAGGATATGCGGTCAGGTCCTCGGAACCTAAAAGGGGAGGTTCCTCGCAGCATTTCCAGGTTAATTCAACAGGACCCCAGCGCTCATCACGATACATTCTAGACTCTGAACTAGAGGAGGGTGAAATTCAGGAGCATCCAGAAGTTAAATTTCGGAAATTTGAACCTGTTATAAGACCTGATATAACTAAAAGGGCAAGAGTTTTTATGCAAGAACAGATGACTCAAAGTGCTAGTCAGACAGCAGCCACAGAAGGTCGATCAAACGAGAGATATCATAGATAAGCTGTGAAATTATAGCAGCATACATGGAGAAAGTTGATAGATTGGATAATGTCAGTGCAGCGAAAGATTGGGACATACGTATATCAGAGATTGGATGCTAAAGCACTTGTTACTAGATTGTTTTGCATTAGTGGGCCATTAGCGACACACTTTTTCAGCGCATAATGTATCATTAGATGAACAGCTTGAAAGTTGTTTGGATTGTAGTTTCGGCTGTGTATTATTATCATCCTAGAAGACCGGAATTCATATTTATCCAGGCTGGATTAAAACACATGCTCACAGCGTACGCATTAAACAACAAAAGACGCTGTATTGAGTTTTAAGAAACGGGAATTGATAATTCACTTATTGATATTGAATGGAATGATAGCTAAAATCTCTCCTGTACTCAGATTGTTTTAAACATCGTCACCAAATTCTCTTCCAGTAGTATCATCCAATGTTAGCATTCATCTCATCTTCCCAGTCGTTCATTGGTGAGTCTTTCGGATCATCTCTTCATTTTTCCTGTTGAGTTGTGAATCTTTTGTGTGCAAGAAAATAGAAAGAGGACTTGGGAAACGAAAGGATAGGCAGACCAGGGATGATCACAGTAAGGGATCGGCACTACAAAAAGTAATGAACATCTAATCTCATGTTTTTATGCACTTTTATAGATTTCTAGAAGAAAATGGAGTTTCTTTCTCATATAGAGATATTGAAATGATGTCTGCGTGAATCGAAATTCTCGATTTGGCCGTCATCACTTCTATTCTCTCTTAGATGTATGGGTAAATGCTTTGGGGAGAATTTAAGTTACATAAATTCTCAATTCACGGGTTATTCTAGCATCGGAATACCTCAGCTAACAGACGATTAAGAAAGATTCTCATATGAAACTTGAATAACAAGCCGATGAAGAGTATAAATGGTATGGGAGCAAAAATCCTATTTCCCAACAAGCTTCTTCAAGTTGACTTCTGTGAGGTCCCTTATTTCTATCCGGCTGTCCCATCCTCCGCTAGTCGCTGGTGTGTTTTTTAACTCTTATTATTGATGAAGCTTTATCGACTCAGAGAGACCGTAGTTTATCCTCGTACCACGCCATCAAGAGATCCTTCTCGAAATACGGTACTGAAAAGTCAATCAGATATAAATTTTCGCTAAAGATCTTGAATAGTCCATCTTCATTTCTGGTGCTTGATAACTGGAATCGATAGTTCTGAATTGTCTCGGCTTGATCTTTGTTCTCTTTCTTCAGAGCTGCATTATCATCGGATAGTTGCTGGAATCTTGACATAGCTGCACTGGACGCCGAGCTCATTTGTTCAATTTGTGCTTTGAGTCTCTCAATCTCTAACGATTTGGCCAGCAAGATCTTTCTTATGAATTCCATTGCGTTGTCAACATCGTCGTCAAAATCACCTTGCTTTGAAACGTCGGTTCTTGCTCTTTTTCTACCTTGAAAAATGTTAAATCTAGTCATTAATGCTGAGTGATTCATGTAATCTGTGTGCACTCACTATTGGTCCTTGAATACACCATTTTATCTTTCGAGGGGATTGATGGTTTCGGCTTTGGATTTGGCAAAGATTTCTACATGAGATGTTAGAACCACGAAGTATTGCTGTCAGCTTGAGATAGGCTTCACCATATTTTTATTTGATATTGACGAGTTCTAGTCCTTTTGCGCCCTAGTTGTTCACTGAAAGCTATGCTATACACAATCTCTAAGTCGTGATACTCAAGAAGAAAAGGCGAACAAAAGCATCAAGTCATGTGAGAAGCAGGCGTTTATATGTTACACAAATGAAATCAAATCAATAATGATTATTTTTCTGATAGGTGATAATATCTAATCCCCAACAATTTTGTTTGCTATAAATATGGGGAAGTTTGCAAAGAGATCCAAACGTATTATTCGACCAATCCCGTTCTAGATCAATGCAAACTGCCGAGAAGTCTGAAGGTTAAAGGCATTCGAATTGCGCATATTGATCAATCAGGAGAGGGTAGACTATAGGTTTTGAAATATAAAAAATAATACTTCAGGCATTAGCTAGGTAGCCTTACTACAATCAATGAACATAAGTTTCGAAGGCTTGCACGTTAAACTTTTCACCAACAAAAAGTGTAGCGTCAATATTGTGTTTACATTCGAAGCCAAGAGATAAAGCCTACCCCTTAATTTTTGAGGGAATGTAGCAACTCCTATTTCTGCTATTTTATACTCCAGACATGGAAACTACTATGCAAGAATCCGGAAATTCACTTCCCGAGTCGAACTCCGAGCAAAATATGTATTATGATCTAGTTTTTCCAAAAAGGAAGAGATCAAAGGCAACGGAAGCAGGGGGCGATAGAGCAAGAATGCGTCTCGATGAAATTAATCAGGGTACTGGCAAACGTAGGAGCTCAGAAGTGCATTCGAAAACTCATGTGAGAAAACAGTTAATCTAACTACTAGGTACATGCAACTCAGCTCCAATCCCGACTTGCCCAAGGGTGGTTATATCGGCTAAGAACGATATTCATGTGCAGCCAAATCCACCTTCGTCTTCTCTCATCAACGAATTCGAGTCAATTACGGACCACTTTATAGACTTTACAAATAAACAGGATGACTTATCAGACATATCAGAAGACGGTATCTTCTAGAAAGTAGTACCTTATTTCATCATCCCCGGAAAAAGGCTAATTAGTTCATCCAGACGAAACTACACAACTTAACACACTATTGGGTACAATAACCGAATGTGAAAGATTTCTGGCATCTGTCAAGAAGAATGCTGTCGCTTACCGAGACTCGACAGCAGAGCTCCGCGCCAAGCTACAGGTTGCCGATACGGAATCGAAAGAATCGGCAGCAGCATTTACTGGAGAAATTATGTATCTCAAAAAAGATATCAAGGCGCGCGATGATGAAATTGCGAGGTTGAGAGGGGTGACTGATAGATTGAGTCGGCAGAAACATCAGAATGCAAAGCTTGTTCTAAGGAATGCGAAGCTAGAATCAACGGTGGAGGTGCAATCTGCAAAGTTAAAGAAGCTTGAAAATTGGAGAACGCAGATGCGGAGGATTTTGAGCGAGGAAGATGCTGAATCATGAGATGATATGATGGATGCATTGCTGTTCAAACTTCTAATGCATGACAATGATGAATTTTTGGTCTGTTGAAAATGAAGTTGTTCCTTTGATAATGGTATTTGGTGATGCGAATCGAAAGATTGACTTCTTTAAAGATTTCGAAAGTTGAGAAGCGTCCGGTCAATTCATGCACCCACTGGAGGGCATCGCTCTTTCCAAAATGTTGCGGCTCGTCACTAATCGATACAAATGCACATTTTTATTTCGAACTTTCTATTCTTAACACGCTAGAAACATTAATTAGATTATCATATTATTCTTTCATTCTGGAGTCCAGTGGTATACATACTCTAATACCAGATTCAATCTATAACTTCAGACCCCCAGATATTCCTACCCTTCGATTTTACGACTACAAAGTATGTCTTCTTCGAACCCTAAGAGAATTTATCTCAAACGAAACTCCAGAAACGATCTCGATGATGAATATTCACGAAATCAAGCGGGTTTTCCAGAGCTAGAGTATGGCTCACCGCCTCGGGGTACACAAGTTCTTAATTGTACGTATCACGGATTTAATTTATGTTACTATGCTGACATGGCAAAGTCTCCAAGGAAAGCGCTACAGAAAAGGAGAAAAAGACAGACGTTATTGACGAAGCAATGCGGAGACGTCGCGTCGCCAACGAATAAACCGACGAAATTGTTGAAACGCTAAAAAAGAAGGTAGATACTTTCAAAGAGAAGATCTCTGCTTTAGAAGCTAAGGACAAAGATCAAGAAGCTGAAATTAAGAGGCTGGAAGACTTGAGTAACAAGTTGAGGAGAAAAAATAGTATAGAAAAGTCAAAATCGAAAGGCCCCAATTTGGAGCGTGAACTCGCAGACGAAAAAGCCGAGATTTCGGGGCTGCAAAGGGCCAATTGGCGTTTGAAAGACCTGCTTCGCGATGAAGAGGCCAGGGCTGAGAAGAAAACCTCAGAAGCAAAAATGTTGAAAGCAGAGATGGCCGAGCAAGGTAGACACTTCCAAACTCTGCAGGGTATGATGTCGACTTTAAATGAGGCAACACAAAGCGCGATACACGAGCAAAAGCAGCTTGAATTAGAAAGCAACAAACGAGAGGCCGAAACCAATGCACTGACAGTTGCAAAGCGAAATCTTCAGAGACAGCTGGACGAAGCGAATCGAAAGTTAAGTGTCGAGGTCGAGAAGGGCAAAAATCTACAAGCAAAATCCACTGCTGAAATCGCCAGAACACAAGTATTGCGAGAAGAAAAGCACAAACTGGGAACGGAGTTGGAAGATAAGAAAAAGTTGCTAGATACACTTCGCAGATCGTTCAGAGCGTTACACGCGTTTGCGAATGATGAACCGCTCGATAGCTAGTTCAACTTGGGGGCTTGGTTACCAAGTAGCGGGAGTTACGATAATTAAGCGAAAGTAGTTGGTTAATAATAGCCTTGAAAGTTTACTTTAATGATCGGCCTTTTCCTTGCAAGTCTTTCATGATCTATTTAATACTCCTCAACAATGCCTACACATATAGAAGATCTTAGCCAGTCGGATCTCAGACTGAAAAGCTTTGTATTAGACCCCCAATACCCTCTTCCATTCTCATGACAATCACAAAATCGGCCCACGTCCACATAGTGCAGCCACCCGAATCGACTGCAGGAACACAATATGCACCGTAACTTCCTGCTCGTAGACTCGCGTGCAAGAAGTGCTTGAATCGATCTTGGAGCCAGGATTGTCTTTGTAATTGCATCGGTCGAGATTTGGACGCTCTCCATCTTACTTACCACATACAATTCATTGGTGTATTCAACAAACTCAATGCTCATTCTCCGAACTCATGAGTGTTGCTACGAGGAACAAGAATGTTATGGAAGGAGATATTTCACTTAAATAACTAATCCATAGCAGAAGACAATCACCACAATATTCAACTGTCCACATAACCCCAACACTCGCATTTCTCCACAACATCATTGCCCAGTATCTTCCTCGGAACTCTCCAAACAATGAAAAAATCCAAAAAAGAAATCCAATCACCACAAAAGAAAAGTATAAGAAATTGTAAATCCACAGACAAAATCACCAAGCACACTAATGCCCATAGCTCCAAAGTCAAAAAAGATTGCATCATGCGCAAGGGTATTTTTGTTGTACGGTTTATCATCAGTCTATCTATTTATATCTTTCTTTATAAACCAAAATTTCATCTCATCCATAAATATCCACTGTAGATCTCCAGCCATATACACATATATCCGATTCAATCAGATGGATACCCTTTGCCGTCCTCATCTCTCAGTTCAAAAAATCTATCCAAAACGCCCGCCAGAATCTACTGGCATTCAATGCGCAAATGATCCGTATCCCTTTTATCCAAAAACGCCCATATGTAACAGAACCCTATGTAACTGTCCGCTGACACACGAATATATACATCCCCTAAATCCCCTAAATCCAGCAAATCTATATCCAGAAAGATTCGAAATAGAGAAGACAGCAAATAGCCCCTCTCCTAGAATAGAAGCAGACACAGCTCATGGCATGAATCTCAAAACCACGACGTTTTCCCTATCTTCTTCATTCTCATGTTGACCAACCCACCTATGGTCACCCCTCCTCTTGACATAAACCATATCCACCACACCATCCGCTCTTTTCCTTCCTCCAAGCGCCTCCCACGCTCGCTTCTTGCCCGTATAACTCAGCCCCTCACGGAGAGCGCCATAAGCAAAAGCTAATCGCACATCTTCCTTTCCAGAAGCCCACATGTCTGAGTCACCGAGATCGAATGTCCCCTCCATCTTCGACATATCCCAATGAATACCAGTGGGATATTCGGCGAGAGAGTATCCGTTTGTGAGAACCCATTTTGACGATCCCTTTCCGTCGAAACCGAATCTCTGGAAAACGCATGCCTCACCACAGGCATCTGTAACAATGTGAGATATCTCGGGAGTAGCATGATGCCAAGATTTGTAATGATGTAAAGAGAGAGGTTGATGACCAGCTTCGTAGAAACCGGATGGGTCACCCCATTGATCGAGTTGATTGAGTCTGGGGAGGTAGTTAAGGGTGATGGAGGTGTGGTTTTTGATACAGTGGTAGAGGAGTCGATCGCCCTGGAACCCAGATTCGGTATATTCGCCTGTGGAAGGATCTACGTCGAGACAGGGGAGTCCAATCAAAGTGTGTGCGAGAGGAGCAGTAATGAAAACACCAGCTCCACCGTAAGCCTACAATTCGTTCGTTAGTTGGCATTTGACAGGAAGGATTTAAGGTTCTTACCATGGGAACACGATCATGCATAATAAAATCCACCCGCTCGGTGAGAGTACCGATATAATACTCCTCGTTGGGATCATAACTGTGCAATTCCTTCATCAATGCGCCAAGCGAGGGAAAGAAAGTATCGTCATCAATCAACGACAAGTATTTTCTGCTTGATCTTGATGGATGGCTGTAAAGAATTGGTACCAAATCAACATATCTACCCGGCATATCGAGAGAAGGATCCGAGTGGATGACTGTTGCATCAATTCCAACACCAGTGAGCAATTTTTGAGCAGCTTGCAGTTGCTCCTCGGTGGTATCGTGTAATTGCAAGACAAGACCAGCTCCGTTCGATGTGCCGTTTCCATCTGTGAGCCATCGTACCCATTCCTTGACTGGCCCATCAACTTCATCACTGAATCTCTTGTAGGTGGTTGAAACTCCAAACAATAACTCAGAAGCGTCAATTTCGTCTGGTCGTGGAGTTTTCATGACGTGAATTTCCAAAGGCTCCAATGTATCCGCTGGTAGCCTCTCAACATCTGAGAGCTTGATCTTTTTCCACCCAGAGGGAAACAATTCTTGGCTGGTATTCGTCAACATCGGTCTTTCCTTCGCATCTGTAATATATCGTATAGTTCTCATCACGTAGTTGATTTCCATCTCAACATTGTTCTTCGCCAATACATCTCGTAAAAACGCAGCGTCATCAACATCAGTAATATTCAGTTCCACTGGTGCAATTTGAGCCTGCTGTGTTTCATGAGTTTGCGCAACTTGCTTTGCAGTTGCTTGTGACTTTTCTGGTTGTGCTACATTCTCTTCTTTTGGCGTTTCCTTAAATGCAGGTACGATGGTCTGGGAAACGTTCTCGTGGTAATAAGATAAAATGAGGAAAAATGCTACCGTCGCAACAGCGAGGAAGCGGTGCACAGGCATCCGAGGCATTTTTGGGGCTGTCTTCGGGCTCTAATGGCGATTATCGCCTGGTTTTCGATAATCACTTCCTGTAGATGCTAGCGATTCTTATCGTAACGATACCCAATCGACAAATACTCGCTCGTGTCGTATATAACTCAGTGCAATGCAACTGCAGAGCAAGAATGCAAGATTAAAAATGAAGGTGTTAAGGAAATGAAAAGAGAGGGAGGAATAAAGAATGAATTCTAGACTGATGGAACAGGTCGGACGAAGGTCTAGGTGGGAAATGGGGAGAGAAAATAACTGAATGAATAGGAGAATGGTGGAGACGATGGAGAATGAATTCGGATAGGATGACGAAGCGTTTGATAGTCCCTGGTCGTTGGTGGCACTGGTGCAAGATGGTAAATTAAACCATGGGGAATAATCAAATTAGAGTAAAGAAAATTCTTGATTGGAAAATTCGAGGTGCTTCAAGTTAATCATTAATTACTATGCTCATCGAGCACATCCATCTAAAGGGGGTCGCTTTTGGTGGAGCCGTATATCTCTAAGTTTTGAAGGATTGGTCGAAGTAGCGGATAGAAAAAGTAGATCTACCTAGTAGACATCTAAAGATGAGCAAAATATATTAAAGTTGTCTACCTACCTAGTTTCAAGGGCAGCTGGAACGGATTTCAAGGTTTAAGGGTTCTACAAATGAACATGTTATTGCATACCAACAAATGACTGGCTCGACTGGCTATCGAGGTAATTTGTTTAATAAGTTTTATCTGTAGGTAATTTGAGTGATAGGATCCACAAGACAATGTCTAGCTAGGGTAGAGGGTAGCAGTTCATGATTAGCGGGATTAGAACAGGAAATGAGATAAAATCACTGATGGCATGATTTTCTTTTTATCAGACTATCAATTGAGGCTGGCTTGAGACGACGAAACTGTCATGTCAGTTTTATTTAAAGCTTAGTTTGATACAAGTTGCTGCTATTTTAGGTCCCATAAAGATGTTTCCAGAGACCCACGAGATTTTTGGTTGTAGAAAAGATAGGGACACGCAAGTGCCAAGGCGGTAGTTGGGAGTATGCCTGCTACTGTCTGAGCCCCGAAATAATAGTGTAGGAGTGTAGCAAGGTTTGAAATGCTTAAATTAACCAAGCATTCCGTGAAGCTTCTTGAATTCCATGAATTCTCGAGTACATTAACAGGTAACTGGTGTAAAACTGGTGTCAACAGTCCGACTAAAGTAAGAAGATACAGGTAGAATCAGAGATTTGTTCCTCGTAAGGCGTGGTCTTCCTGGGCGACCCTCACCAACATGACAAAACCCTTGTTTCAAGAAGCTGCAAGTTACTGATCGGCTGTGGAGCGTTTAATATCGAGATTGTCGACAATCTCAGCAAGTGGACAAATCACATTTTCGATGAATGAGAGCCGGAGGGGGCTGAGTAAGTGCCTGTGATAAGAGCTCTTCAGATATACTGACGATCTTCTCGAAACGTTTTGATAAACTGCTTATCACTGGCGCCGATCAAGACGTCCGCTGCCGTTGCCTAGGATATGGGATTTCAAGATCCCGAATCAGAATAGCCTCAGACCCAATTCGAGGGAAGAACTGTAGGAATAAACGCGGAAGAGGAAATGTACGAAATCCCACGAGTGAAAGTTGCAACGCGGTAAATACTAACATCAAGTAACCCATCAATATTTGATAGACCTGTGCGCTAGTGAGTTACATAGGCAGGTACGATAATGCGAATATATTAATGCTTTAGTCGACGCAGGAACGACAATGATTATCAAAGCAGACAAACTTCGTAAAGGTGCTCGCCCCACTTGGAGCAGTCTGTGAATCTGTGATGTTGAAATTCAAAAGACATTCTCCTTCTCTTCCCCAGATATATCCCAATAAGGATTGGATTCACGAGAAGAATACCTGGAGAAGAAAGGTCAAGCTGAAAGGGCCGAAAAGTCCAATATAAACAGTACATCAAGGTTGGAACTGCATTGGTGAAACGAGCTGTCTTTGGATTGATTATGGGGAAACACGTTGAATGCGTTTAATCGACAAGAGTTAATTAACATATTTCGAGCTTTAGTCATGAAATTCCTCTGTTAAAGTGCGGTGATTCGAGATGACGCCACTAAAAGGAATTATTATTAGATTATGTCAAAAACTCAAAATATAAACAGTACGAAGTACTTCTTCTCGGGCCCATTCCGAGACCTATTCAAACTTTATATCGTGAATTTAAATGCACAAAGTAACGGCTCTGATGACTAAGCATAGTTGGCTAATAAGCTTCCCCCGAACCCCTTTCAAATCCATGACACGAACAACTTATCTAAGAAGCTCGTACAACTTGCAGCTCTGGTAAATCATCACTTCAAGGTAAGATTATCAGAATACGTGCTGTATCATTACCGCCATTGATGCAGCCATCCAGGAGGTCAAAGGCGATGTGAACTGCTCATAACCAGTGAACAGTCACATATCACAAATAAAGTTGCGCTAACTTGGATGTTTACCGACTATCACTCTCGTTTTCGCCAGAGGTAATCAAAAATGGCTCCATGTATAAATTTGGCTGATGACAGGTTCCATCTACTTACTCACCCTCGTCTTGAATCAAGCCGATTGGCCTTCTGATCTTTCTAATGACGTTGTCAATCCGATAACGACTTGCTTTCAACTCGTGCTTCGCAATTTCTGCTTCTCTCTCCGACGTTAGCAGGTTAGAAGCTCTTCCACTCCAAAACTCAATCTGTAACCGTTGGTCAATCTGCCTGACCGGCAATCTTACCAGAATCAGAGCTGTGAGCTGACGCGCAAGTGCTCTTGCTGACAGCCTCCCAAGATACAATGCGTGATTGAACATCTTGATGCATTACATACACTCCTCCACTCCTCTAAGCCAAAATAGTCACTCTTTTACTGCTCCAGATATGTACGGGGCATTCTATATGCAATCCTGTGGAGACTGTGGGCAAATTGATTCATTTCTCGACCTGCGTGCCTATTGCTTGACGATATTGCTTCAATGGTGTAGCACTCTTCGATATCATACCATTTGTGACAGTATCTTTTGCAAGGCAAGAGCTCGGTCTATATTCAAACACGATACATACAACAACAACTTTTCTAAGCGTCGCGGGAAAATATACAGAAATGAGAGCACATTTCAAGGGCGAGTTGGTTCGAGGCGAATAGCCATGATCCCAATGTCGATATCTCGCATGAGAACCGTTTGAACGAGTTGCATGGTGTATGGGCTGATCAGAAGCAACTCATACCTTGCTTCCTGCTAAATGACGGTACATTTCTGGGATTAAGGGCCTTTCTCCAACAAAGATTGGTATATATCTTCTGGCGATTAATGTAACTCACGTCTTAGTCTCAATATCTTCAGGTCCATCGGCAAGAAAGGCATTCTTAGTTTCACACGTTTGCTATTATTACAACAGTCAACAAGGTGGGCTACACCATACCATTAGCTGTCATCGCTTGGTTGGTTATAGTCATTTCAGTACTTTCTCACCTAACGCTCCTATTGGCAAATGGATTGAATACCAGATCCTTTATATGGTCACGGTCTTGAGACTCCAATGGTAAGCTTGGTATCATTCATCACCAATGTCACTGCCCACCCAACGACATCCCTTATCCTTGATAACCTATTCTCTCGGTCCAAAAAACTACAACGCCCAGACAGATCCCCGAATCAATGGCGCTTATCGTTTCCAGCCAATCACTTGGCGCAGTATTATTTCGCTCTCGGAGAGACTATACACAATAGCACTTTTACAAATAGTAACCACGATTACGCGCCTTTGATCAATGCTACAGAAGGGGTTGATACTGGCACTACTGGGTTTAGAAGTTTGGAATCCGAAGATCTTGAGGGTGTATTAGCTGCTTTCCCAAAGAGTACTGATCGTGTTTTCTATCTGGGAGCAGGATTAGGAGTTGGCTGCTTCATTTTCGCATGGAGAATGCCATGAAAAGATTTGAGAATGAAGGAAGTTCAAAGGCTTAAAAATATGTCTTAATCCAAGAATGAGATCAAGACCAGTGTGAAGTTGGTAAGCACTTCCGCCGTTTGAAAATCTCTCAAAATATGAGACCTGTCGATATGTGTCTTTTATTTTTACTCCTCGCATTGGATTTGTTAAACAAACTCTGCAAGTCGAAGAATGTCTATTACAAGTCAAATAATCACGTCCCCATTTCAAAAAGGGCTCATGGCTTCCCTGTCAAGAGCACCATGCCGAGCGCATTCGAAAGAATAAGGAGAGCTTCCTAAGCCACGACAGAAATTGAGACATCTCTCAATGCTGACCTCGAAGAGCAGGATTATCGCTCTTTTGTGAGGATACACTAATCACACTAAGCTCAAGCCCGATCATTAGCAATTCTGATTCACACCATCACCAAGAACCTGTAAATAGCAAATAAGATGGTTGAAGAAATCAGGAAGAACTTCGACCTAAGAATAGATCTTTACCCATTTGCCCTCACTTGAGATGCTGCTGAACCGGTATAGACTCATTGACTTGATGAGCAACACATAGCTGCGAGCCGATCCCGACATCTTGTAGCAGATAAGCGTAAATGGCGGTGTTGCATGAAACGTTCAAGATCGACAACTTACTGGCCGGAATTGCAAGAGAGGTCATCGTACGCCGTAAAAGATCGGAAATGATCGACAAATTGGTGAAAACGATCATCTAGCAATATTGACCGTTTCACTCTCTGCCAATTTTGAAAATGGATATCAGAAAGCAAGCCTTGCTAATTCATTTTGGTGCAATAGACCACGATGCAAGAGAGAGAGAGGTGAGAATCCGATAGGACAATGTAGGGCGGCTTGCCTTGGCACCCAGGCACCTTATTGGAGGCTCAACCCCACCCAAAAATAATAAGCCGAGCACCTCATCTGCTATCACGACAGAAACACCCCCATGTTCAAAAATTAATCGCGATTGCTCACATTATCATCATGGCATTTCATTCCGTAACAACCTCCAGGTTCATTTCAACGTCTTGTCGAGATGGCAAACTCTATCCCTTCCTCTAGCTCTGACGCTGCATATAGTTCCGACAATGATACCGAAGTTACGGATAGCAGTGCTACTACTTATGCTTATCTCGCCGATGACCCTGTGCATTTCTCTTATCGGGATGGTGACCTTACATGGTCCGGAGCTGTAGGAATTGATGGCGGCATATCTGGTGGAAAAATCAAAGGAGAAGATGTGATCTGCGTTACTGAGAACGAGGGACCCAATGGTACTCTGGGCTATACAATCTTCAGTCTGCTTCCAACAGAAGGGGGGACTAAAAAACTTCCATTCGAGTTGAAGACAACATCTGCCACCAACCTTCCCCAAGAATGTCTCGAAAGTTATTTGATTAGAAGTTTGCCGACATATCTTCGTTCCGCAGAAACGCAGATATACGTTTTGATCTCAACGTTGTCTGGGACAGGACTGGCGCCAGACTTTTACGACGCTGTGTTGCACCAGGTTCTCGGATCTATCGGATTGCCGGAAGGAAGCTACACCTTGATCAGAACAGATAATGCAGATTCCGTAAAGGACTTTGCAAGCTCAACATTGCTGGAGGGCGCAAATAAGGGTAAAAAGCAATCGATATTAATGTTAAGTGGTGATGGTGGGATGGTGGATACAATAAATGGATTGCTTGAGAGAGGAGAAAAATCAAGGTGGGCTTCTCCGCACACCCTATCTGTGCTATTCACTACTAACATCTTATGCACAGGTCGTATGTAAACCCGACATTATCTCAACTTCCTCTTGGGACAGGAAATGCTCTCTTCCATTCTTTACATCGACCTTCTCCGATCCCGTCAATATACATACAGGGTCTCCGGACTTTACTTCATGGTACCCCTTTACCGCTTCCAATATTCAGTGTGAAATTCTCTTCTGGGGCACGAACTATTACGAACGAAGGCCAAACAGAGACACCACTCACAAACAATATCGTCTACGGGGCAGTTGTCGCCAGTTATGGCCTCCACGCAACTCTAGTTGCCGACAGCGACACAGTCGAGTATAGAAAACATGGAGACCAGAGGTTTCATCTGGTAGCTAATGATTTATTGTTTCCAAAAGATTGGACTCTACCACACGCTTATAAAGCTTCTGTCACATTGACTAGATCCGATGGTACAGAAGAAGTCATACAAAGGAAAGAACATGGATATGTTCTCTCAGTACTTGTATCCAACCTTGAGCGAACTTTTACAATATCTCCTGAAAGTAAGCCCTTGGATGGCCAATTACGGGTCATACACTTCGGAGCTGCAACTGGTAAGCAAACAATGAAGGTTATGGAAGAGGCATACAAAGATGGAAATCATATTGGTATGCAATGGGATGAAGATGGCCAGAAGGGGGAGGTTGGATACGAAAGTATCGAGAAGCTAAGGATAAATTTTGAGGAGTCTGGAGATAGTTTCAAATGGAGACGATGTTGTGTAGACGGTTTGATTGTGGGTGTTGAAGAGGGAGGTTGGATGGAAGTCGAAAGGTTGAAAGGCGAAGGGACAGTCGATGTTGTGGTTGATTTGTGAAATCAACGAGGGGTTCAAATTAAGATATCATGTTGCTAGTAAAAATAGATCGCTTAGCGGATTAGACGATTAAGGGCGGTTATTTCTGGGAGCATTGCCTGTTGTGGTTAGACGTCACAATGGCTGAGTGGCAGACTTTAGATTGAAACAGTTAGCCTGGAGTTTTAAGCATATAATCTTACTATCTTGCATCCTACATATCGTATATCAGCTCTTTTTTTCTCTCGTCTCGCCACTGACACGTCGTGCCATGTATGTCTATCCTCAAATTTTCGACCTTCATGGTTTGGGTCGGGATAGTAGTGGAGTGTACAGTCAGTCGAAAACAATTGTAGGCAAGTATTTTTTCCCAGGAGATGTGTTTGATTTCTTCATCTGGTGGCGCTTCAATTTAATTCACATGTACTCGAGTAAATATCTACAATCAATTCTTCGTTTCTCGCTCTATGTGAGTCCATCTCCATTATTACCCTCCTAACATATGTAGTTATCATCATCAAAATTATGTTAGGCATGCATTGTGAGCATCTAGTGTACTCCACAACCCCATCGACGAAATCATAGACCCTCTGTCGGTCGACGAATAGTTTCGGAAGGAATTGCTGACAAGATTTTCCTCATCCATAACGGAAGAGCCACGAGAATCTTGCTAGGTTTATTGGCAAAAACTGCCAATTATATTCAAATCTCGGACTTGTAGTCCAATGGCTGTCTTATTGATACAGGCGTTTAGAACACGATAGTCAATCAAATCTTGCTCAAACTAGCGCAATAATCTGAACAATTGATACCGGCAGTTAGAAAATGACAGTCAATCAAATCTTGCTCAAATCAGCGCACCGATCTGATCCACCCAAAGAGCAATTCGCAGCCGATTGGCCAGGTGTAGCACTGATTATGAGATTCTGCCTTTGTTGAAATAGAGTTTCTCGCGGCGAGAATGTTGATAACCTCGCTTTTCTCCCAAACACTGGTGGCTATCTAGTTTTATCATTTTCTTTCATAAAGTCTAATAAGTGTTCACATACAAGAAGATTGTACAGCGGAAAAGCAAAAGCGACACTCCTGTTAAGTAAACATGGACATGGGAACATCAAGCATGAGTATGGGAGGTGCGACGGCGACTGCAACCGGGACGGCTGCAGCAAACACCGCTGCGGCCATGAATATGGGAGGTGGATGCCAAGTTTCTGTAAAGGATCCCTCAATTACCTTCATTTCCTTCGAGTATTATACGAATCATATCTAACTACCTCCTTCTAGATGCTTTGGAATTGGTATACCATTGACTCATGTACGTCGAGTTCTCTTCTGCCTCTTATGCCCGTGAACAGATGACAGAACTATAAACTATCATCTGTTGCAGCCTTATTGACAACCCTGCAGGTTTTATCTCGAGCACTTGGCATATTACCTCGAACGGAATGTTCGCCGGCTCTTGCATTGGTGTGATACTACTCGTCATGTCACTAGAGTTTCTTCGTCGAGCGTCAAGAGAATACGATCACTTCATCGTCCGTCAAGCACGAAATCAGCAACAGCACATCCAGTCTAACTCAGAAATCAACCCCAAGATAGACGGATCCGGTCCTCAGTCCACTCAAACTGTCGTTACTTCACACAAAAGCACGCAAAGCTTTCGACCAGATCTCTTGCAACAGATAATCAGAGCACTTTTTCATATGATACAGTTCGCAGTGGCATACTTCGTTATGTTGCTGGCTATGTATTTTAATGGATATATCATCATCTGTATCATAATTGGAGCTTTCCTCGGTGCTTTTGTGTTCAGTTGGGAGCCGATAAATTTGGGGTTAGCCATATGCGTAACTGGTTTGAAATATGAGCTAACAATTAAATAGATCTAATGACAATGAAGAGGCAACCTTTTGCTGTGGTTAGTCAAGTTGTTGAATACTGAAATGGCCAACTTTGACCGGATTCAATGGCGCCGTATAAAGGTGTGGGAGAACGAAGCAGAGAAGTGTCAGGAGTTGAACATGAATGAGCTTCTGGAATTCAATGCTCATTTTGTAATACCAATAGAAACTATGATAGAAGAATCAATGAATAGCTGGCAAACAATCACACTTAGGAATTCTAATCAGGCAAATTACTAATGACCTGTTGACGTATACCAGAAACGACCATAACTTACCCATGTGTAATCCTTACTTCATTCTGAGTAGTTGATCTTCTGGAGAATCAGAAATTTATGAAACAACTGGTTATGATACGCCAGCGGATTATTTGAAGACATTTCATCAATATTGAACCAAAACCGATTCTCTACGACCAACCTTCAACTTTGCATCACACAAGTGATATTTCATACACCAAATCTTTCAAGCCAGTCTACAACCTGCATCCGACTACAATTTCAAATATTGAGCTTTCTTCAAATGTCATCTCAGGCTTTCCTCAATAGATTTTCGCTATCAAAAGAGCCACGATCTCTTTCTACTTAAACACCAAACTGGGAGGCTAAGTGGTCGGGAAACAGCTTAGATGCCCAACAACGTGTTATAACGCTGGAATCAAGCACTACATATGAAACCAGTATTAAAACCCAAGAAACGTACCCCAATCTGTTCTTAAAAATCAGCAATTGGTTCTTAATCTAATTTCTTGAAGCAGATAGAGACTTCCTCACATAAACACAACAGTTAAAGCATACGAAGCTTGCGCAACATATCACGCAGCTCGATTTTGCGTACTTGCAATACTGCAGCTATGGTTCAAATACCATGGCACTCGACTTGAATAATCGGGATCACTGTAATCGGGTGATCTCTGGCTAATGCAGCTCATGACCCAGAATAAAAGCACGCAGCTGAGTAGATAGATATTTGTCTGCATGCTAGTGGAAGTTGCGAGTGCTAGTAGTTGTCTTGTGAGAAAAAGACATAGAGTAAATATTCCGGATGCGAGATTGAACTCTGTATATCTGATGTTGATAATCTTGTTAGGTATCTCTTTTGAAGTCAAGAAGAGAGGAGGTATATATTGGGGCGTGCCGATTGTTTAGGTGATCGAACAGAACACAACATACCGTCGAGACCAGATGAAAGGGATTTCTGGCGGTTGCAAGTAGTTTGCATAAAAGTAGATGCGCATTTTGGGGTCCGATTCAAATCCATGCTGTCCACCTTCTTCCCAAAGAGCTTTTCGGGTAGCGTCGGTATATCCTATGAGGAATAAACTGATGATGATCACTATAAGGTGAACTTCTATCAGCAGGTAGCACAATTGATTGTTCAATCTGTGCCAAGGCATGTCTGATTCACATGGGAATGAAACTCGCGTTGAAAGTGCTATATGATGAGAATACATGATGAGGTTAAAGAGAAGTAGGACGATAGCATACAGCTCGACACTTCAATATAAGATGAGTTCACCATCGGTCTTGCTTAACACGGCTAATGTCAACAATAGGAAATCAAGTGAGAGCAGTTTTTGCGGTAGACAATCTCGGTTGCCTGTGAATCGAGCATATTTGAGTGCATTTCTAGTACAAAGACGTCGCAAGGATTCTGCCAAGCGCTGAGAAAAACGATTAGGTATGACCGACCATGTTAGATTTTCGCAAGAAAAACATAGTGAATCATAATTTAATAATAAATTGCACTAGAATCCACTCATGTTGATGATTAATCAAATCATTCCTTGGCCTTGCTTTAGAAAGATATCAATCTCTCAAATCGGAATGCCCCGAAAAGTCTCTAGAACCTCGCAGTTGGTACCCTTGATAAATCACTATATCAAGAGAGATCTTTCGGCCCAAGATTCATCAAAGGTTCTCCTTCTTTGAGCTATTAAATCTAGATCTGTTTCACAGATTGCAACAAAGTGCTAGTAGAACACGCTTTTTAATTTTTCTTGATAGTACAAATAAGTGACATACAACACCGGTAAGGAGTATCAGCGGACTTTAAGACAATCACAATAGCTATTGAAACATGGCACACGCGTTATCCCACCATTATCCGATAGCAGATTGTCGGAAGTGACGCCCTTATCGCCTTGAGAACGGTCCACCAGGCATAGGAGTCTGTACCTGTAGGTCAAATAGGCAATATTAAAATAGCATCATAACGAGAGAAGACTCCGTTCTGAGAATTGCACAGTGGAAAATGATTGAGACATAATGATTGGATTAAGTCAATGTAAGAGAGAACCTGCATGTACATGATTTAATGACTGATGTACTGTAACGGCCATTCTTATTTTATCAACAAGAGATGTTCTCAAAAAGCGAGAGATCAAGCAGTAATCGACATCGAGTACAAACCAATCACATATGCCGAGCTTGCCGATTGATCTTATCTTATGCCCACGAGAAGTGTTCGGAATACAAGTATATCCCACCAAAACTCGAGTTCTTGATAATACTCAAGTTCTCTTTTGCAACAGCGTTGCGGACATCATCTTGCATCGTAAGAGGTCCGCATACGAAGACGCCTATTGTCTGTCCTGTTGTCCTCGCTGCGGCAGCTTCCTCTCGGATAATCAAAGGTAGATCTGGGCGGCCGCGCACTTCATCTTTCGGTTCATTGCTTGCGTCGGAGTTTCTAGACGGTCCTGTACGCTTATCGATGATATCTTTTTCTGTCGATATAATATCGGATCTTTCGAGCTCAGAAGCAGATTCAGTTGGAGGTTGTGCTATAGGCTCAGCTTCGCCAGTCATATGTACCTCGACACTTATGTCTGTCCCTAGCGACTGGTAGTCCGATAGCATGTTGTTGATGGTTTTATGGAACCATGTGCGGGTCGCTATGTCTCTTGTTGACAGTATGACCCGCAACGGTTGAGGGCTGCAAGGGTCTCGCTGACGTAATGGCTTGTCAAAGGTCTGTTTATTATCTTTTGTTTCGTCAGCCAGAGGTTCAGGAACCCCTTTCAGAGAGCGAAAACGCAGGTATTGCTCGACAAAAGGTAGCATCCACCCAGCACCTGAGCCACCTGCAACCACAACTAGACGATCGCTGCCAATCAATCTCTGATTGTCTATACCACCATAAGGACCATCAACTAACACAGGCACCTGTATACCTGGGCGCTTTATTGCATGATTATATAGCCTTGCTGTAAAACCTCCTTGATGACGGATATAGAAAGTCATCTCGGACGGTTTGTCAATTGATGTAGATGGTAACGAGCAGATTGTAAACGGATGAGAGCTGAAAGCATGGATACCGAAGCTGGGGAATCGTAAGAAACAATGTTGTCCCGGTTGCCATTTGAAATTGGCTGGTATTGAGATACGTGTAAATCCATTATCTTCAATGAAGATTTCTGCTTTCTGATGTGTACCGTACTCAAACAAGGTCCTAAGCCATGGGTACGTCCAACAAGGTACGTAGACTGCTGCTGTTGCGACAAAATAGTCCCTATCAGTTTGTTAGGAAACTCTTGAAGATAAAATTAGTTTCACGGAACATACCATGATGTTAGCGTACCGCTACAGTGCCAGAAAAAAATCACCATGAACACCACAGCCGACAAGAAATGCGTTGCTTTAAAAAATTCATAGCCAAGATTTCTAGTGAGTGATTAATCGTCTGTGGAATGTTCTCATGTTAAGGTTGCTTACCGTATGGGACCGTAAGATGCAAGTGTGAGCCACGCCTGAAATACAAGCGCAACGATACCAGTCCAATATTCGAAGATGTTACTCACAGTGAATTGATTGACCATATCCCCATTATGAATATGCCAAACAATAAATGGAAATGTGTGCATCAGCGCCAGGATGAAGAAAGCATATGCAATCCACCGGTGAAAGACCTGAAGCTTCTCATATGGTACGCCGGTCACCATTGTTATCCAATTCGTCTTAGTCGCAGTTGCACTACACATAATTAGTCTGGTTTCGCATAGTTGATTAGATGAGCGTACAAGACGAAGGGCATGCAAGCTAACGCCAGCCAGCCAGACCTGGTACCTAATGGCGGCGAGTTTCCCCAAACGGTGCTCGTACCCGGCCAATAATATGGGGATGGTATCAAATCCATGCCTTCAGAGGAGGTCAGTCTGTGTATCTTTCTACCAGTTGCAAAACAGCATCGCACTTACAGAGAAAATATATGGTCCCTATAGCACCTAACAATAACAATCCCACGGGCGCGGAGTTCCACCTTAAACCTTCGATACGAAAGCCTCGATATGACAAATATCGAATGAATGCGACGCCCCTTCGCCATATCAGAGGCTCAGGCCTGTGAGACAAAGCAAGCACTTGTGTCAAGACGTAACCGACTATGAAAATGCCGATAATACACATAAAGAGTGCTACTGTTGGCAGCGCGAATGTCCAGTCTGCTACATACCTGGCGCATTTGTCAATCTAACTTCTTCATGCTGAGTGGTATCTTGTAAGAAGGTATAGGGCTCACCAGTTGCGCCATCGTTCTTTGTAATACTTGCACTGGTCGGAATCGAAGCCTTCACAATCGAAGGCCCGACCAGACTCGAACATAACAGGTTGATATAGCCATGCAGCCATTTTGTTTTAGTTTTCTTAGCAACAATATTAAAGCTGTCTTGGTGGTTCGTCGTCCTGACCTGAAATATTATGGAGTTATGACCAAGGATTTTAAATCATGAATAGCCAAATCTTAGAAATTCAGGGAATGTGATTATCAAGTAACAGCGGGAACTTTCAAACTTTCGGACCCACTACATTAGGAGAATAACGACTCGACTCACGTAGATTCAGCGAAGGCAACAATTAATTAATCGAGTTTTTTTTAGCGCGCGTAATATCTTACTCAAACTCGCGCAAATTGATCAGATCTCTATTCCAAGACAAGCCCCGTAGACACTCACCAATCAAAAGAGAGATGTTAGGGATTTTGAGCAAGTTTTCTTCCGAATTAGGAAGATTCATCAATGAGCTATGACAAGGATAACTGGGTAAACGGTATCAAGTCGGGATTGGGCGTCTTACGATGGATGATAATAAGAATCTCAAAGTTGTAAAAAAAAGCATCTACTAAACACTTTGCAAATTACAATATCTTTCAAACTCGGCAACTATGGATATGTCAATGCCCAGCTCAACAGGCTCAATGCCCATGTCAATGTCACCAACCAGCACAATGTCAGGCATGTCGATGGCCAGCTCAACCAGCTCTTCAATGTCAATGTCGTCCGATACGATGATGAATATGGAGTCTATGGCAATGACATTCTTCATCTCCTCAAGCACACCTCTTTACTCAATGGATTGGACACCGAGCACCATTGGCCAGTACGCAGGCACATGCATCTTTTTGATCGCATTCGCGGCAATATTTCGAGCACTGTTGGCTGTCCGAGTCCACTTTTACCAGCTGTTAGCTGCTGTCGATACCCGCCGCAGCGGTGGTATAGTCTATGAATCGCATCGGGAGGAGAAGTCAATTCGGCGTCAATGGCGGGCAAGAGAGGCAATTTTGTTAGGATTGATTGACATCGTGCTTGCGGGCGTGGGATATTTACTGTATGTAATACCACTTTCGGAACATTGTTAGTAACAGATATGCTGACAATGTTTAAGAATGATTGCGGTAATGACCATGAATGTCGGATATTTCCTGAGCGTGTTGGCTGGTGTTTTCGTCGGGGGAGTAGTGTTTGGTCGCTACCTTGCCGACTCATCGGCACATTGAAAGGGAGTCTCCAGGTTCAAATTTCAAGTGGTCTCCTGTAAGGGTGCTGAGGCTGATGATACCATCTCAGTACGGTGATGCCATGCGCAAAAAATGACACCTTTGAGATGGCCAATGGCTTAATCATGGCTACCTGCGAAATACTTCAAGCATTAGCGTTTGGCATCATGTATCCTCCCACTATGAGTTCTTAGCCTTCCACGCTTCCCACTTAGGAATTCGATGAATACTATTCTATGGCTCGAAATGACTGCAGTCGAATACAGAGGATACACATTTGCTTTGAGAGCGAGAGTAGAATTCTAGAAATCTTGGGTAATAAATTGATTCATTTATCTAACGAGGTCTCTACCAAGCAAGGCGATTGAGATTCCTCTTTTCATCAAATATTGCATTTACTGCATCGCATAGCATAGAGTAGCGCCCTTAAGTTTCAACTCGCTCAAATAGAGGACTTCACTCCCAGTTCAGTGCAAAGTATGCTCACAAACTTGCAAGCACAATCACATTCGTGATAGCTTATTCATCACACTCATGGATTGCTAATTCGCAAGTGTGATGATTTGTCCACCTTCCCAAGTCTCTCCAGCCTCCAATTTTTGCCATCCACTAACAGATCCAGCTTCGACACAGATCATGGTTCTCCATCCATCTTTGGGAGCAAAATCGCCGATATCCTTGGCATCGATCCAAGGGTTCCAAACAACAACTTGGTTCATGTTGTCTCTCGCGACTGTGTATTTCTTCTTTCCTCCCTCAGAAACAATTATTTCAGTGGATGGACCGCCAGCAGGAGTGTAGACACGATCGGTTTTGGCGGAGATGGTAAGGGGATCAGTGGGAGCGGTATTTGTGGAAATTGGTTCGGTGAGTTTGTCGACATATGTAGCATTCTCGAGACCTGTAATGGAGATTTGGGAGATGTCCTGTTGTTGATCGCACATTAGCATATGACGTCGTTTGCGGAGAAATTAGTGTAAATAAACATACCTGGATCTTCAAATAAGTGTGCATCAAGATCTGAAACTCCCAAGCTGTAGAACCCTCATTTCTAACCACCATACTCGTTCCAAGGCCTTCTTTACTAAGTGTAACACTATAAATCAAACCAAACTCGCCACCCCACAACTTCCTTGTCTCCTCAGGTACGTTACTAGCACTCAAACCAAAGTCCAACTTTACACTGCTATCACCACCCTCTTGTCCCTTAACGGTACTGCTCTCACTAGTACTCTTTCCTAAAAACTCCCATCTACAGTTGCGCGCAAAACCATGTTGAGGTAAAGTATCAACACCCTTCGCTTTACCTTCCTCACCCTCTACTTTTCCGAACACCGGGAATACTAGAGGAATACCACCACGCACAGCTTTTGTGCCATCGAGCACAGCTTTTTCGCTAAGCCAGAGTTTTTCGGTTCCGGCAGCATCTTTCCAGCTTATGATTGTGGCGCCGTAAAGAAGGATTTCGACCGATTCGCCAGTGGGGAGAACGGCGGAGACGCGGGAATTGGAGTGTGTGGTATTTATTTGAGCATGAGGTGCGAGGCCTGGAGTGGCAGAGAGAGCGGATGGCTTCTTGGGTCGGTCCATTGTTGGGATTGTTATGTGGGTGATTGAGTTGGGAATTGTTAGATCAAATGAGGGGTAAATTGATCGATGAAAGAAGCTAGTTATGGATGAGATCTTATCAACAAGGTGGGATATTTCGATGTATTTATACTGCTGTGGGTGTAACTGCAGGTGAGATGAAACAAACGTATAGTGCAGTTGTACCAGCTGTGTATATTAGGCTGAAAGATGAGTATCTTGTGAAGTTATTCAGGTGCGGTGTAAAGTGTTAGAGTGAGGGACGAGTCTTAGAGGTACCAATCGACGGGAGTTACCTAAGACAATCTAGTACATCACACCAAAATGTGGGATGTAAGCGAGAAACCTGAAACAAGAAAGGATGACCAGGGTATCCAAGATGAAGGAGCTGAAAATAGATGAGTGGCGAATGGAAATCAGACTAAAAGTGGGGTTGACCATCAACAAGGACTAGATCAGGCTGAATGATGATTGGCCTAGGAATGTATGTATGGAAATGGACAAGAGGGCATTTGAGGGCGAAGAATTCGAAGCGATACTCTTCTGTGTACGAGTAGGTATATATATCAATTGGTTTCATGTCTATTGACGAGGGCTAAACGGGTGAGATGCAATAATACCTAAAGGGCAAAGACAAAAGGCGAATTTATATCAAAGTGAGACTATAAATGCACATTTCCTTACCACTTATCTAACCCTTTTATTCTGACTGCACATCTGAAGACTACTAGCTACGATGGGCAAATGAGGTTCTTATTTAAGATCTATTTCGTGGACAAATGAGACAAAAGGGGAATGATGTAATGAAAATTATTCACATGTGCAACATAACTGGTATTATTTCTGGTATCTAACCTACAAATTATCCACCAAAACTCCTCCATGTAATCATGTCATGTATGTCTTCATGTGTCATTTCTTAGCCAACCATAAGCAAATGCAAAACGCCATGGCAATGTGAACTTCCTTAGTCATCAGCCATTTGTCTCCCTCGCCTGATTGCTCCATACAATTGGGCTTTTGCATCCATAAATATATCCTCTACTTCATTTCCTTCCTCTCGATTAAGAGCAGCATCCCCAAGATCCCTGACCAAGCCCAGCAGCCTCTCCTTTATAGTTTGATATGTGGGAGCGGCTGTAGCAGGCTCTACTATTTCCTCCTGTTGATCATCGTTGGCTTTCTGTGACCCGAACTCCATCTCCTCAGCTATTTGCGATTGTAGTAGAGTTTCCTCCACAAAATCTGGCTCCGGTTCATCGACTTGATCAGATGCTGGACTTGCTTGTTCAACTTGTTCTGAACCACCGCGAGTGATATCGTCAACAGCTCCAGTGGTAGAAACTGGCTTAGTAGGGCGGTTGTTGGCGATAGCCGACGAACCGGTCTCAGTAATATCTGGGACGGAACTGAATTCTCTCGATGCACTCATACTTGAATTGTTCTCAACAACACTCTTAGCTCGTGACGACCGTGTATTTCTTCGAGTGGCTCGTTCAGATCGTTGAGATTGAACAGATTGGGCTTCAGAAATACTTTGTGTTGCAATAGGCTCTGGTGTCTTCGCGGGACGACCCTTTCTCTTCTTTATTGGTGGCACTGATAAAGCTGTACAATCAATTAGTATTCTTTCATTTCACTCAAAGAGAATATTACACATACCATTTTGAGATGCCTCTTGACTGTTAAGCACCGGACTGCCAACTTCAAGGGCCTCGTCGAATTTTCGCTTCTTCGCAGATTTATCACTATCACAATCGCCTCCAGTTTCGCCCTTAACCTTAACTTTGTTTGGCGTATTGTTTTTACTGTATGTCTTT
Organism: Botrytis byssoidea; assembly: GCF_014898295.1. Lineage (NCBI taxonomy): Eukaryota > Fungi > Ascomycota > Leotiomycetes > Helotiales > Sclerotiniaceae > Botrytis > Botrytis byssoidea. The sequence goes on from NW_024065846.1 coordinate 426,537, forward strand.
GGGGTCTTGCCGGTATTGGTTGGTCGCACCTGCTGTTGCTCTGCACTAACAACAGAGCCAGTGTCAGAGTCATCAGCCAAGAGTCCATGTAACGCGTTCTCTTTTCCATTCCTTTTCAATAGCTGTGGTGCCGGAGTTTCAGGAATGACAGATTGAATCGCCGATGATTGCGACACGGGGCGTATTGGAGACCGACGTTGTGGGCTTGGAATTTTGCGAATGGGCTCGGCATGAACAGAGACGGTAGCCAATTTTGCAGATGCGTGGGTTTGACGAAGAACTTCACCTTTATTCTTAGCTAACGCCCGATCCACAGATTTTGCGAGTTTGATAAAGCTAGATTCGTCAATATCGCTCAGAGGAGAAGAACTGTTGTTAAGCATAGGGTTTGTCATCGACAACTCTTGTATCCTGGGTGGCAGTCCTCGTGGAGACGATGTAGCATCTTCGAAAATCTCCTCGTCGCTTGTGGGTCTGTCCGAATGTATTACACTTGGCCGAGCATCATAACTTTTTGAGCTGTTCGGCGCTGGCAGCATCGCTGCTACACCACGTCGGCTTCGTCTTGGAGTTAATGGTAGGACTGCCCTGTCATTTTTAACTGGATCCATAGAGGCCTTAGCAACATCAACACTCGAAGCTTTGCTAGGTTTATGGTCAGCAAATATTTGCCGAAGTTCTTGATCCCTAGCCTGCTCCTCGCTACTAGTAAGCTCAACGGTTGCGTCCATGTCTTCGTACAGATCTGAATCTCTTGGTGAACTTCTGTATGTAGACATGGTTTGACCCAAATCAAAATCATATGGGTCGACTTGTGTAGGATCATCTAATGAGCGATTGGTGGTTACATTGTTGTTAATCTCATCCGCAAAGTTATTAGGAAACGAGGTGACATTGAATTCGTCGGAAGAAGTGGGGAGCATCGAAGCACTCGGATACATTGATAGATATGATGGCAGAGTTGACTGCCCAAAGTCATTCTGGTCTTTGTTTACAGCCTCTCGCGGCACATTATTCCTTGCATTAGCTTCGGGTGGCGAGGATGTGATTGCTATATCACTATCTGTAGGCAATTGTATCTGACGCTTTTGTGAACCGACAGTTACAGCTGGCGAGGGAGAAGGAGAGCGAGAGACGTCTTTTGACAAAAGTACACGACGTGCTGGAGTGGGCGATGATGTTAAGAACGTATCCTGGTTTTCGACGATTTTGGTATCGGGTGTGCTTTGCCTTCCACTATTGGCTGGTGTTTCTAAGAGTAATTTTGAAGCTGAGTGGCGTGGAGGTAATTCAAGATCATTATCGGCACGCTTGGGAGTTAGCTTTGAGCTCGGGTAAGGGCTAGACCTGATGTCTGAGAACATGGCTGCTTCTTCAGCTTGTCTTTCTCTGACCTCTTTCTGCCTTTCGGTCAGAAGTTGTGAGTCGTACGTTGTTTCAGAAAAGGGTGAGGAGCCAGCAATCGCTTCGAATTGAATCTGGGAGTCGTCATGTCGTAACTTAGCAACGAAATCCTTCTTCCTTGACTTCATCTTCCCAGGTTCCGGTGTTGTCTCACGAGACCTCTTTCGAGATGCGGCTTTACTGCCTTCAATGATGACTCGTGGAGATGGATCTACCGATTTTTGCTGGTGTACTGGAATCACACTGGACGACGGAGCTCTGTTCGAAAATTGTGGTAGATTGGCTTCATTAGAGATGTTGGTGTCTGTCTGTGTATCAAGAATATCGAGAGGTTGCCTGTGATTGTTTGATATTTGATTACCGGAGCTCTCGGATAATGATGCAAGGGAGAGGTCCGTCATCGGGAAGAGTCTAGACAAAACTTCTTTGACCATGGGAGGATACTGCAAGTCACCCTTAAAAGAACCAAATGTATCTTTCCACATTTCTATGGCTGAGTTTGCAATATAAATACGCTTACTTCCTAGGGCAGCGCACAACAATGGTTCAAGATTGTTCAATAATTTTGATAGATCAGTAGAACTCAACAATGAGCAAATCTTATTCCAGAGGGAATTAATCTACATAATTAGCATTGCTATTTGATTGATAGGGAGACACCAACTTACGGATCGGGATAAATCACTTCCACCATGCAGTTTTGCCTCTTCGTCGCTTATCCAGCAATTAATACCATTTTGAAGTTGAGTCAAAGTCTCGCCAAACAAAACTTTTGGACATCGTACTAAAAGCGCTTCAACCTCACTAAAGAGACCACATATAGTGATATGATCGTTGGAAGAAAGCTCCGTGTATGAGCATCTTAAGCACCGAGAAATATATTGGTATAGTTGGGAATACGGGTCGAAGATGTGAATTTTTGGACCAGCAGTTGCACTTCCCCAAAGACGCCTCCGAGCTGCGTCCAAGGCTTGTCGGTCTTTCGGATATGATGCTTCTTTGACTAGGATTTGACAGTATGCTACTTTATTACCACAATATTCGTCGTCCGATTGCCAATTTGAGGCCAAAGTCTTGGCTATTGGCTCAATAACAACGATGGCTCTGCCTCCGTGCCCCGAGTCAGTGGTCGCAGATGTTACCAAAGCTTGAAAAAGATCTGCCCATCCTTTTAAAGGCTCCTTTGGTGATAGGTCAATTCCGACGTCGAGAATCCTTGCAACACTGCGATATTCAGCGCCAAGCGGACGGGAATCATGAATAGTGCTGGTCACAACACCGTCATCTCGAAAATTTATTGCTGCTGTAGCAAGTTTTGCGAGGATTGACCAAAGAGCTCCGCACGACTCACTATTATCCGTAGGAAGAATTTCTAGAAGGTCCTTGACCAAATCCATTTTACCTTTACTCGAACGTCGGGTGTCAAAAAAAGGCATAAGCATGGCTTCAGCCATTTCTGAGAATTTTACATCATGCTTAAAACCGAGAGAAGGGCTAGAAATCAGAAGGAATAGATGATGGAGTGGTGATCTAATATCGCCTTTTGTTTTTCCGGGTCGATGTGAAGGGGTCGCAACGACAATGAAGTCATCTTGTTGCCCCATGGATAGGAGCCTTTCGGTAAATGGTAATACCCCCAAGCCGTTTATAGCAGCAGTTACAATAATTTGGAAGCTAGCCAAAAAGTTTGCTTCGTCCTTGCGATGAGATGCCAATGTATTCAAGCCATCTGGTCCCTTTTGCCAAATTTTGTACAATGTGCTGAAAAGAAAAGCAAGGCATGACATGGTATCATTCGAGATCTTGACCTCTTTTGCTGCTGCGGATGAGATTGAGAAAATGTAAGTCTCCCAAAGAAGTGAAATTCTACTTTTAGGGAGAGCAAGCTCCCAAAAGAGCAGCTCCATAAGTGGACTCAGAACAGAGAAGACTCGAGATGCACTTTTACGTAGCCATCGCGGATCAAGTCCTGGAAGCTCTCGAGGTGTGACAGCATTATCATTCAGAGCTCTGGTTGGTATCCACGGTCGTTGGGTATGTGCGTTGAACAAACCACAGAGGATGTTGCACGCGTCACCCAAATCTTGCTTAGCCAATGCGGGATTCTCCACGAAGTCAGTGGGAATCAGTTTATCCCGAACGATCTGAATTATGTATGTATCCCAGAATATATCAAGCTGGGCTTGCGTTGTATTTGGCTTCACCGAGTAATAGAATAAATTGCAAATACTGCTCAGAGTTGACTTGCGATGAAGGTTGTCGGAGTTTGAGATTTTACGAACATCTTTTCTTGGAAGTTGTAAAAGTAAGGGTTGGCTTAGTGTGTTAACCATACTGAAGGAAACCTTTTCCTCCAGAGTTATTACAAATATCATGCGGTTCCATGCCAGATTTGCCGCTAATTTTGTGTTTTGGTCACTGGAATTGAAGCAGACCTTGATTACGTCCAGCCATGTCTTGATAAAGGCCCAGTGCTCTAGCTGTTTGGGTCGGGCACGGAGAAATAATATGACGGCCGCCCAGATACGTGGTGTGGAGCTTGAAGATTTCTTTGCCATACTTCGCAGTCTATCGGCAAAGAATTCGACATACTTGACATCCTTTCCATCCGATCCCTTGAAGATCTCTGTGACTTTCGAAGATATTTTGCTCTCCGTCCCGAGTTCAAGGCCAGCCTCTTCTGCAAACGCAATAGCAGCAGTCTGTATATTTGAATAGCTGTTAAGCATGTCGCTGAAAAGATCCCCAAGCCAGTCTGAATTGGAAATCATATGAGCTCTGGATTGTCTAAGAAAAGTTCGGTAGATGTTGATGCGCTGTTCTACGATGCTTTTGCCTCGCACATAATCCTCGATGTTGTGAATCGTAGATATCAGCTTTGTAACCCTATCAGCTGTCATGATCCTTGCCGAGAACTTTTGCTGTGCAATTATAAACATCAGATGCCTGACAATCTCCTTTGACATTCCAGGACTCTCAAAACTCTTCAACGCGTAGTCCACAATATAGCCATTGAAATCGGGGGTCAACATATCTGCGATTGACTTCTTGTAGAGAAAGCTAGACATGAGTACTAAAGCCTCTTTCGCAAGTTGAGTATCAAGGGCTCCAGTTTCAAGCCTTGCATTCAGATCCCGCTTCATGAATTGAAGTATCAAATCCATCTTGTCCGATAAAGCCTTTCGGTCTGGAACATTGTCGCAAGCCTTTAAGGCACCCGATAAGGTCGTGTATGCATCTAGCTTCGATCCCCTGTCTTTCCCAGCCAATTGTTTCGTTATTGATTCCAACATTCTAGCATCCAGTATCAGAAGTTTTGAGGCTAGTGTCGTGTCGTCACCTTCGGAAGGCACAATATTTTGTGTAGGTTCAGGAACATGGTGTGTCTTCAGGATTGATTTTGTCGCTTTTCGCTCCGCTGATGGTGTCAAAGGCGATAGAGCCTGCGCAGATAGTGTCTTTCGATCGGTGATGATTCTAGGAGGATCTTTGTAGTCGTACTTTTCGGACCAGCCTACTTTCTTCCTGGTCGTCGATGGTGTACTTATGAGATCCGCAGATGAGTCTGGCGTATTGATTTTAGGCTTTCGAGGTGATTTATCTTTTGAATTCAAGAAAAATCGAAACCAAGAGGGTCGAGGCTCACTGGATTCAGGCTCAGTAGGAGTGGAAGGTCTTGGCTCAGTGTTGATTGATTTTGCAGCCGTTGAAGATGGCGGTACCATGGCTGCAAGATCGCAGCTATCGTGAAGATGGAATAGCAGCTGTACCGAAACCCATCTTCTATTTGTTTAAAAGACACCTGAATACCGGAAAGGTTTTTGGTAATTTGTAATTTGTCCTGCAGTTACTCGCGTGGTTGGAGAATATGACTTGGTGAACCTAGCCAGTGAAAGTTAATTAGGCAGAAAACGCGACAAACTCCCAGCGCGCGTCAAAAACCACTTTAAGTATTCACCGCTTTTGGCGAGTCCGTCTGCTTACTAATGCCATGCAGCACCTTCACACGTGTTGTTCTCGATCATTTACAATCTCGAGAATATTTGCGAGAAGTCTTTAAGCACCGTATCGATCTATCTCATATCATTTGCATTTGACTTATAGCGCGATAAAAAGTTTGAAACAAACCGTGTAAAGTTCTTAGCTGCGCCCAGAGTATTAAGTCGGTAAGATTGGTAAACTGTCTTTCGTTAGGTCATGTGATAATAATCACGGGCTGATAAACCTACACCTCATGGAATGCTATTTTCGTGTGTTTCTCAGCCCTATTGACTTGACTACCAGGCATTACATTGATCCGATTCCTTTAAAGACCTAGTTTTTACCTTAGAAAAGTCCTCAAGAACCTATGAATACATGCATAACTCTTCTCTTATGAGGGCGAGGTAGGTATTCAAGGGAACTAATTCACTCTCGCGAGGAAAATGGGGAGAGTAGCAAAGTGTGGCGCTAGTACTAACCTCCCAATGATTACTAGGTACCTACCTACCAAGGTGGACGGGTACTTAAATCACTCAGGGTCTTTACTTTCTATCAGATGTTGAACATTTTCAAGGTTTGATTTAGATTGAAGGGTATTTGTTGTCCATCCAATTTTGAATGACTTTGAAAGCTGCCAGCCAAACAGATAAGGTGTAAGTCGAAGTGTCTGCGCACTTTCACATATTCATATTCACGTCGCGTAACCCGTGAAGAAGGGAAAGTAAACAAACAATCAATTATCTCACACAAAATCGATCAGACAATGCCCCGATCAAAAAAACCTTTGCCTAGAGCAACGCTCAACGCATCAGCTCCTTCTGAAGATCGAAGTTCTATGTTGCCAATCATGGAAGTAAGTCACACACATGCAAATTGTATCCTCAATCATTCTAACAATAAACAGGGAGAGAAAACCAAAGATGATGATACTGCGATCGATATCAAGAAATATGATCATTTGATAGACATGGAATTGGAGCGTTGTCGTCTAAGTCATGAGCTATGTAAAGAATGGACATCATTAGGTGTCTCTCAAACAAGTCGTGATGCATTTTTTATGTATGTGGATCGAACCGAAGCACCGGATTATACCGTCCTGCGCCGAGAGTTAAAGAACTTTATTGAATTTGCACTTGAAGACCAGGAGAACGATCTTCAAAGAGGTTCCATTGTATCGAGAAAGACACAGAAAGAGATTGCTGGAAACAGAAAACCTGCTGTGATTAAAGTAGGCAGTTCATCGCGAAGCTCCAACAAACTTCCAATCAGTAAGAATGTCGAGACTCGGGCTAATCGCAGTATTGACAACCTTGATTTGGATGAAGAAATTGTGTCAAAATCGAATTCTCAGGCTGCAGGTAACAGTTCCAATGGAAGAGCTACACGTAGCCGGCGCAATCGGAATGAGGATAATGAGAATATTGTGATCGAACACGACAACACCTCAACAACTGTGTCCACCTCTAAATCCAACTCGAAGCCAGTATGTATCTTATTCACACCTACCATCCCCTCATTTATTAACATTATATAGACAATCAAATCTGTTGTTACGGATCAAGAAACAAAGCGATGCCGCGAAAAGCTCCGAAGCATTTTAATGGCAGACGAAAAGGGATCCGGGAAAGAGGAATATAAATATATTCCTTCTTTAGTCCAATTCGAGTTACAAACTTACCTCGATGACTTGATGGGATTTGGCTGCAAGTTTTGGGACTTGATCGGCGTCTCGCAAAAAGATTTTGACGATTTCATGCTTTCCGCCTTTTGTATGTCCAGAGAGGAGGGAAGTCAGAACAAAGTTTGTCGAAGAAGTTGGGATTTGCTGCGGGAATTGGAAAAGGAAAGAAGAGATGAGGCTAGCTCAAATGGAAAAGCTAAGCCTACTAGTTCATCAGGAACTAAAAGGGCCCAAGGTGGAGAAGTCGAGGGCTTACCAAAAAAAAAGAAAAGAAATATTCAGAATGAGGATCTAATGGATGTTATTGCAAACATTGAGCTGGAAGATGATGAAGATGAGGAGTATGGTGCGATTGAAGTATACGATACTTGCGACTCACTCCGAGAAAAAATCCGAGAGTATTTGGACGAAACAGGTGTCAGTCAAACCGCATTATGCCGCGCACTATCAAAATCACTGGACGACCAAAAAGTAACGCCCGCACAGCTCAAATCTTTCATGTCAAAAAAAGGACCAAAAGCTGGAAACACATCTCTGGCATTTTATGCAGGCTATTGCTTCATGGAAAAGGTTAGACTTTTCGAAAAGAAAGAAAAGAGTGAGTTTCGGTTGGAAATGGAGGATATCTGGGATGGAACTCAACCAATCACTTACGGACGTACTGGATTTGATATTTGGACACCAGAAAATCAATTCGTTATTGGGTCTGCGACTGCAACATTGGAGATGGATGAATATGGTGTCTTGCATTATTTTGAGTGATGCTGGACAGTGGCTTCTTCTTAGGAACTTTTATTTCAGTGTTTTTTGATCACTCTCTGGTGTAGGATGCTGGGAGTTGGGGCTCCGGGCGCGTAGTAGGAGATGAGATGTCGCATATGAGATTCGTGTGATTCAAATGACATATTGCAAACTCTTCGAATGAAATCTGTTTATTATATGGATACTGTATATCATTTATAGACACTCATGCGCGTATTGCATAGTCCGCGGGGATCTAGCGATAGATAGACAGAATCAATTATGAATTTAATACTATATCATATAAAAGCTATTAGCAAATATTAGCAGTCTCCACAGACTTAAAATGTGGTATCACAATTGAACCAATTCACACCATTTCATGACATCCCATCCCTCCAAAATTCCAATCATGCCACATCACCAAAGGAAATCCTCCTGAAGCCCGCTTCACAAACCCGCTATAAAAATAATCAAAAAGAAAAAGAAAAATCCCTTCCCCTCCACCCCAGAATCAACTCAACTCATAGCAAACCCCCACCTCCCATCCACCCCCCTCTCATACCTCACCAAAACCCTTTTCTTCGCCTCCCTAAACGCCCTATTATCCACTCCGCCACTCACCCCAAAAAGCGCATCCGCAATCGGTCTCAACAGCAAACTCATCTCGATATACGCATCATCGCCCACCTGCACAGAGTTACTCCACACCGCCACCACAAAACACATGACAAACTGCACGAGCGGGATGAGAAACACGATGAGCAGGAAAAAAAACGAATGGTTTATCGAGAGCGCGAAGCCCGTGTGCGGCTCGAGTCCGGGGTGCGAGATAGAGGGGTTGAAGGCTGCGGCGAGCGAGAGCGAGGTTAGTCCGAAGGCGGTGATCTGGGTTCCGATGCGAGAGGCGTTGCCGTGCATGGGGGTGCCCCAGATGGTTTTCTGTGGGTAGGATGACGTTTGTTGGGAACTCGCGCCGTAGATGTATCCGGTGTTTGCGATGGCGGCGGCGGAAACCCACGACATGGCGTCGCTGATGTAGGAGATGTTTTTGTCGTCGTTGAGGGTTTTTGACAAGGTTATGTTGCAGGTGTAGTACCATTCCGTATCGGTGTCGCTGGTTTCGAGGGCTTGAATGACGGAACAGCGGGGAGTATTGTCCGGACAGAGATAGTCGCCTTCGGCGAAGAAGGTGGTGGCGTTTGGGGCCCAGGAACTTAAATACACGGGATTGATGTCCGGGTTGCTGGTGTTGAAAAAACCGTTTGTGTCGTTAAAGTGCGTGACTTTGTAAGATGAACAGGAGTAATGCATTTCGAGAATTCGCTTGGTGTAGACGCTTAACGAACCGGTTTTTTGGGTGGACGCAGAGGAAGATTCAGTGAATACGAAGACCATTTTGTTGTTAGGTTGGTCTTGCCATATGCTATAGTTGCTGATGAGTCCTTGGTAGATGTCCCCTTGGGATGGAAGGTCTTCAATCGAGCTGCCAATTCCGAAATTCCAAGCTAAACCCCCATAAGCGTGAGCTGTGATTTCTTCATCTTCAAAGTGAGGGTTGGAGGTGTTGGAGAGATGTGTCATATCTGGAACCATGACATTGCCGGGTGTGAATAGATAACTCTCTGTGCTGGTATCGAAACCATATGTTAGACTAATAGCTGCAATAGCTGCTTGTACAAACTATCATTCATTAGCTCACTTCTTCTTTTAATTGGAAATACAATAACCTACGAGATTGAATATCAACCACGAAATAGCCATACCGAAAACCATCGGTCGCTTCGAAACAAACGCCAATTTTCCAAGATCCATCAAACTGTCCGCATGTAAAGTAAGATCAAGCTAACCTTCCATCAGTAATCACTCAAACATCGGAAATGCAGAATTTCCACCTACTTCATAAAGATTTCTCTTCCTAGCATGTAGAATTGCCCAACGCGCATTCAACGCCATATCCTTCAACGAAGTAGCGATATTGATACCCAGAGCAATACTAATGCCCGTGGTAATGGCATTGAAAATCCTCTTAGAAGCTTCCGTCACCGTACCCTTCTTATTCCAAACCCTCAACGCCAATAAATAAGCAATACACAAAACCAGCGTGATCAACCATCTTGCCAAACTTTTCAACAAGATATGCCAAAATTGTTTTCCGGTCTTGGGTTTATAAGGCACGGTGGTATAGGATTGTTCGGGTTTATGAAAATGACTTTCGAAATGTGAATAGTTTTGCTCGTGTGGAAGTAAGGTGGCCGCACTGTTGGAGTGGGAAAGATTGCTACTGGAGGTTTGGGTGGGTGGAGAGGGTCGGAATGTGCTGGTGGGTGTGGCATTGGTCATTTCGATTTGGGGAGAGGTATTTATGGGATCGTAAGCATGTGACATTTTGTCGGCTCGGATACCACGATAGGTGGTAAATCTCTCTCTCTCTCTCTCACAATATAATACTTCGAACTCGAAAACCTGAGAACTTTAATATCAAAAAAGAATTTTCAACAACATAAGTTTACATGAGATTTCAACAATGTGAATCAAAGAAGATATCAATCAAGAAGGTAATAATCTATGTCTCAGCTCCGGGATTATAAGGTTATGCTTACTTACCACCCGTAGATAAGACGAAAGAATGCGGCTCCAAACTAAATCCTTCGCTGCACAATGATATTTTAAGATCTGACATCTGATATGATTGGTCTATTCACGACGCTTCGAAGGATTCTGCAGGGATTCCGGTCTCCAGCTGAATAAGTTGGACGACCTTATATGCACGCCGAGCGTGCCCAGAAGTGGCCGCCCGTCCGCATCTTATCATACCATGCTGCTTGTTGACAGGTTTCGTTGTCATTTCGAAGAATGGGATATAGAAGTATTGAATATCAATCTGTTGTTTTCGAATGGGGGTATGTTCGTGAATTGAAAAAATATCGAGATTTCTACACGATGTTTTGCGACACAGCTTGCTAACTATAGATGTTTACCACGTTTCATGTGCGTGGTGGATAAGCGATCCTTGTTTATAACTTTATCCGGACGCCATATGATAGAGAATATTGGGGCGCCGAAATCCCTTTCACGTATCAGAGATCTGCTGTTCTTACCAGCAGTTGAATGTCGTTTATAGAATTTTGACGTACTGGCCAAGACAAAACGGTCAAGTGATGTATGGTTTGATTTATCCGGGGACGCATAGCATACTATACTTATGCGGCTACGAACAAAGAGTTGCAACCCCTCTGCTAAGAAACCAAGGCTACTAGTCCTTTTCTAGTTTACTATCTTTTGGTGTGTACATCTAGCTTTTAAGTTGCTTTCTTGCTGGCAGCACATGCATCTATCGACCACATCTCAGGAGAAAAAAAAAGCTACCAACCACCCGGTAGACGTCCTCATTATAAGAAACAGACAAGTCATTGCTTGAATCCATCCTCATCCCTGACAAAAAAAATAAAAACTGCAAAAGGAATATAAATCCTAAACTCTCCAAGGCAGCAGACATCGGTTTGTTCAACCATTTACTGGATTGTCAATTCGTAAGAATTGTAGGGGTTCAAACCCTCACGTTAGGAGCTTGGCTTCACCGGACCGACTTTTAATCGTTGAAGCTACCAACTCGGCCAGATCGAGTGCGCTTATGATTTTTGATGAAGATATATGATGGTTAGAATGTATATCTGGCTCTAGATGTGTCGGCTTAGGTGGGTGATAAATGAAGTTAATGGAGGAGTCGAATTCTGTATGGATGGGCTGTTTGTCTTGGCAACTTCTATTATGTTTTGACATTGTTTTTATTTTGACAAGAAAGAGAGATTCTACCTGATTATATGGCTCTTGTCTATTGTATTTAAATCGAGACCGCACTGATTTCGATATATGGTATCTCCAGTGAATGCATTTGAATGGTCTGGAAAACACGCTCGAAATATTCTCTCGGTCCCGCATATTAATCAATGGCGTCGATGAAGGCTACCGCTATGTGCGATCCGCACCAAAGCATTCTTGCGCTGAAATTTCATGGGATCTTTCTAAACTCTTCACGTTTTCGTCCGATTCGAATCTCCAAAGCTCAAACACTTTCGGGAACCTTCGATCTAGGCCATTCCAACCATGATTTCCAATCTTCACCAAGATAAGTTTCAACCACCGCCAACAGAAACTTCCCAGCATTGCCAACTGCCCAGTATTCTCGGCAAGCGTATAGCAGAATACTAAAATGTGCTAGTACAATCAATGCCCCGGGTGTTCTTTGAGCGAGCAGATCCGTATATTCCTCTGCCAGCGTGATTGGCCATGTGGTAATCATTCTAGGACGAGGAGTTCCATTCTGATGGGCGTCGAGGAGACTGGATACATGCACCCATTTCAATTGATGTATAGCACCATACAATACCTCGAGCTCCACTTCTCCCATACCAGGAATCTCAGGCAACCTTTCTTGAAGTGCGAGAAGATGGTCCACAAATTCATCAGTGTGCTCCATATCCCCATGGCCAAATTGCAATAGTTCATGAATCTCAGATTCCTTTAAAGCATCCCACCACCCAGTGAAGCAAACTCGAACTCCACGCATCAATATGATCGCTTGAACTAGTTTATCAATGAATTCGTTCAAGTCCGAACCGGGCATAGAAAAGGTGTCCACAAAGAAATGAAGTCCCAAAGTCCCAGAATAGAGAAAGGCTGGGATCAAGTTTTCATCGTTCACCTCTTGTACTGATTCGTTAAACATTTTGATTGATTGTTCTTGCAATATTTTAGATTCATTGTGATAAAATTGAAATTTGTCAGGACGAATGATACTCAAATGCTGTGCTGAGCAAGCAAGAAGCTCGTACATGAGAAATGGGGCCCTGTGAGCATGCTTCATTATCCTGGAAGTGTGATCTTGAAATTGCCCATCCCATAAAAAGCTTCGATCTTCATAACAATGTTGAAACAACTCTAGATGTGTGAAGTTCACATATGACTGAGATGATGATTGGAGTAATGATGGAGGTTCCGGTTGCAACAAGGGCCCACGTGGTATTTGTGGGTCACTCTGGAAAGTTGGAGTTGGTGAATTGGTAAATGTTGATTCTGGGGTGGTGACTTTGCTGGTATTGGTGCTTGCAATAATCTTATAAGAGCATGTGTGACTTGCTGTTTTGCAATTAACACATTCTGGATGGGTTTCATCACACTATAAGAAGAATCGTTCACGAATATTAGCCGCATATTCTCGACGGTTTGATGGGCAATAAAAGTAAGAATTTTGCTCCACTTTCTGTGTACTACTAACCTTGATATGTCTTGATTTACACTGCAAACATCCCTTCCTCGACTTTCTATGGGATCGGCGGTTCATTTTTATATCTCAATTCGTGAAGGATTCAAGTAAAAGAACGATAAACTGGAGAAACTGCTCCTGATGAGTGTATATGTGTGTATTTGATCGTGGCTGTGTTGATATTTATTAGAGACAGGCATTCGTCAATTGAGCTCCGTATCAAAATAATGAATCAAGAGCATTTCTGAAACATTCGAATGTACCTTGGAAGTGTTTATTGACAAGAAAAGAAGAAGATAGAGTACTAATTATCCAATATCGAATATATCTTGAATCCCTACATAGATTGTTAAACATTGGACAATATAATAAGTTACACACAACATCCAAATTCATAATGGATCGAGTTGTTGAAATACCCTTTCTCTGCCTGAGGCATCAGACCTTCTTAGCGTACTTGCTAAAGGTAATCAAGAACGCCAAGTCAATTTTCTGTGAAATACAGGTTAATGTTGTAAGTTATGATTATTACGACGATTTTTGATCTAATATGAAAGAGGATTTATGGGAGACTCTCGCTAGTGAGTTTGATACAGAGCGACTCTATGAGATGTAGTATCAAATCACAGGTAATGGAGAAATGAGAGTGATGGAGTCTGAACAGAGGATGGGTAAGGTTAGGTATAGTCTAGATGCTATCTTGGAACCACCGTTGAACATGACTCAAGTCACGAGTTAGTATGTTGACAGCCTCCTAGCATGACTCTCGAGGCTCATTCATCTCAACATCCTTGAATTGCCTAATAATCAATCTGATAATTAACTAACTTAAGTTACCTAGGAATTACGCAAAAACTGTGTTTGCACGAAAGATCCGAGTTCAAAATGTCATCTTTCATAAAGTAGAACTCTACGGGCGAGCTTTCAAAGCACTTTTTATGCACACATCGTGAAAGGTAAATCAGAGAGGAAATCCGGACGGGTAGATATTTTCATGATATGTGTGTCGAGATGACCGACACCCGCAGATACTGGGCAGTCGAAAGGTATGCGAGAACGGCCTTTCGATTATGTATACTTGCTCTTGCTATACTCCAAGATGATGGTACACCGCTGAGCGTTACATCTGACGGCATGCATCTTGAGAGGGCTAAGTATTCTTTCGAACATGCAAAATTCTTAATGCCCTATTCAGGTACATGCACAGCCCACCATTTTACTGTCTCTTCTCCTTTACAAAAAGAGAAAATCTTCATTACTGCTGATATAACAATTCTGAGTTACTTCTAGTGCATCCAATTCAAAAATTGACTGAATCTATCGCCAGTTTCATGCTGTCAAAGATATGGGTCACGGAATGTATCTATAGACATCAAAAGTGTGCCATACAACTCGATTTCGTCATGCCGTCACGACTACCTGAGGTTAAAGTTCCAAAAGAGAGACCAAACTGCCAAGTGCGTCTTCGAACTTTCAATATACCGCCTGGTACCCATTACACAACACACAGTCATGTATGGAGCAGCCTGAACTTTGGTGAGTTGGTTAAAGATAACATTTCTAATTTTCAGGAAGAGATATCAGTATCCACTCTCACTGAGACATTCCACGATGCATTGAAAGTAATATTGGAAATCGGGATTTATTACTCGTGGATGGATTCCTTATGCATTATTTAAGATGATGTTGACAATTGGAAGAAGGATTTGTTTCGTATGGCTGCCTAGGTACTTATTGTTTGTGGTGGATCCAGTCTCAACATAGCCGCTACTGGAGCTCGAGATGGTAATGATGACTTGTTCTTCGATAGAAATTTGAACCTTATTCGAACTGCGGATGGCTGAGCTAATGACCCATTTCGACTTTGAGTGGGGCGGGTCTGATGGGTATACCTAAGTCAAAGCTTATTTCGGCAGCAATGAATATTTACGAGCGGTCTTGCTTGGAATCACCATTACTTCAAAGAGCATGAACATTACAAGAGCGACCTTTGAGCCCTCGAACGTTACATCTCAGTAAACATCAGGTCATACTCAACTGTCATACTCGCACATATTTTGAAACCTTTGATCAAGTGGAAGACGCCTGTTTTGGCACATCATCAAAGCTGAAAGATCTTCATTCTGGAAATTTCTGGTTTGCTGTTTGAAATGAAATCTTCAAGCTCTATACCAAGTCCAAATTAACAATTAGCAGCGATAAGCTCGTGGCACTTTCAGATATCGCCGGAAAATGTTATTATAGGGAGAGACATCTACCACTTCGAGGGTCAACTCAATCTTGTGTAACTTTAGACACAGAGATACATTATTTTCATAGTCGTGGACTCCATTGCGAAGACATTGATTGGTATTTAGGCGACTTTAAAATACTCGATATCCAACTCCGCCTGATCCATCTGGTCATTCTTTTTGGTGGCACCATAGGCATTGCGCGTGTCAAAGTTCTTGACAGTGGAATTCCTATCAACGACCCACCAACAAGAAAGCCTAACGAGGTACATCTTTGGTTCGATGATAGCAACTATTGCAAAGTTTGATTGCTGAAAATCACCAATAGGCTCCAGAAACCCGTTGGCGTGGGGCTGAAATGGGTCTCTTGATTACCCCCGTCGCCGATAGCAAAGGTTTCTTCACGTGCATTGGAGCATATTTTCCTACCGTTGAGTCGTGCCTGGCGGGTAATGTGAAAATCCTTGAGGATGTACGAAAAAGCCTTGAGCCATTACGCGATGATGACTTGTCATAACATAAAGGGATATACGAAATCAACGAGGCTGGGAAGCGAATGTTTGACCTCATATGCCCAAAGATTGAGCATCGCCTTCGATTGTTCATCCACTACTCTTCTGGGCAAGAATTTTTTGAATTCGTGATGATCAATCTTCAAAAATAAACCCGGGCCTCGGTTGAAAGCGAAAATCGGTGATTTTTCAATTCTAAAAACATAAGATGGAAGTATAACGGAAAGCATTAGAGTCCAATTGCAAGCATGTTGCTTTGCTTCTACGTGGTGTTTGATGTCCAAAATGAGAACGAAAATAGATATCATCACTGCGTCTTCTTGGGATTATCGGATGATCACAAAATGGGAAAGGCCACGATTGAAATGATGAATTTTGTATTTCACTCTATCCACCTGGAGTCTAATCTACAATTGTCACCCTTCCTCAGCATCCTGATATATATCTCACTATCTAATATTCATTGACCGCGTTTTGATAGTGTTTGAAGGGTGGAAGTACTTCAAACAGACAATCATTCGATATGTACACGTACCTACTATTTAAAAACAGGAAAGTGTGGACACTGGGTGTGAGAAATTTAGTTTCGTCTCATCACTTTTGAATTAGCTACAGCTATGTTACCTTCCGCAGGTCCTGTGTTGCAATCCTTATTGCAAAACCATTTCATCAAGTTGGCTACAGTGAATAACTCCAGACTCCTGTTTACCATATGTCTTGCTCAGACAACCGAAATACGAATGATAACAGTAAAAGCAGACCCAATCCTAAATCTTTATCTCGTTGGCTCTATAGCATTTGGTGCCAGCCTTTTTATCATAACATCTTCAAACCATGCTTCGAGAACCATAAACTCTTGTCTGCGGATTTCTACTGCGTTTTATCTCTGCATCATTCATCAATTGGACACTTTGTGCCTGTTCTACCGTCTCCCTTGGAGATGTTCGAGTTCCCGGCTTTGCCTGGAATTGAGATGGATACCAGATGAAAAAGAGAACGGTGACAATCCACATTGGTACTGTATCGTATGTGTATAAAGTCCATTCATGCATCAAAGGATACCCCTTCTGGCCCGCGGCATACTCGACAACTCTGAATATTGATCGAACGAGAATGAGAACGCTTATGACGTAAAGACAATGCAAGTGATGGATCCAGTTTGCTTCAACAACGAAAGATTCCGGTGTGGGCTCTCTTCTCATTCGGCGTTCGAATACAAGAGCAGTAAACAAGAAAAATGCGAAAGCTATGATCTGGATAAATAGACCGGCCAACACGACCTTCTGACCAAGACTGGCAGTACTATCACTGAACATCAACCCGGAGGCTCCTGATTGTACGAAGAATGACAAGAGATCTGCGATGACGAAAATCTTCGTAAGCCAATTGATCCGAATGAGGGAGTGATGTTCTCCGTGGACATATCGCATAATGCGACCGAGTGTCATGTAGATCGATGCGGCCAAGAAGGCTGGAGCAATGAGGGTGAAGAGACTTTGGATGATATATGGCATGAGAGTGCCGGTACTGTTAACAGCCATCTCTCGACCGATGTAACCGATGATTTCGACTGTAAGGGTTAGAATATGTTTATATATCAAGAGAGATGGGGAAGTACTCACAGAGACCTCCAACGCAAAATGCTGTGCAGAACCAGGACTTGGTCTTAAACATACGCCAGGTATGTAGACCGGTTGTTATTATAAAAAAGACAATAAAGAGGACAGCTGCAGCCATAGACGGAACGTAGTTCCAGAGGTAGTAATCATCATGATAGGGTTCGAGTTTCGCCATCGTGAGGAAGTAGGAAGTTGGTATTCGAGTAGATGTAGTGATATGAAGGATGTTCTAGACTGCTCTCAATGGATAGCCAAAAGGAACGATCAGAATTGTATGATGTGAAAGGAAAGAGCTGGAGATGGACTTCCAACTCCAACTCGAGGTTATCAATAGGTTTTATTCTCAACATCTTGAGAATTCTCGAGTATTGCTAGAAGAAAAATCGATAATGATTTCTGTTTACGCCGTATAGAATACGCGTATTTTTAGATATGGAAGTTTTTTACAACGGTATACGTCGATAAGCTCAATGCATTTCTCAAAAACTCATGCAGATTGGTCAATTGAGTTAGCGCAGCCTTAAGGGGTGTGGGGCTGCATTCTGCAGCTTAAGGTTTCCGAATACGCGTATTCAATGCGATCCAATGAAATTCGAGATTATGTAATTTGAGATAAAATTGAAGTTTTTCTTTTCTGGAGGCTAGGTTTCTGATGGTGCAGTAACACTGCCATGTTTGTTTTTGTTGAAGGAATGTCATTCCGCGTGTATTGAAATGGTTTCTCTTGCTAAGCTCATGGTTTCGTGTGTGGTCATTAATAGGAATACCAACCATAAAACGAGAGGCGGGTGATGGATTCTGGACCATAGGATCGCTTTTCACGAGGTCGTGCATAAATCACGACAACCGTTCAAGCATTAATGCTCACGTTGTGTATTCCACTGATATCGGAGATATTTTGCTATGGTATAATTAAGCTTATTCACAGCAAAAAACTTGCTCCACTTCGACCGGTATTTTGATTTAGCTTCGTCGAATGTTTGATTGCGGGGCGGGCTAGTGAGTGCAAAGCCTCTCAACCTCGGGGAAATCCAGGAGAAGCTGCGTTCCTGGAGATTTGCATGGAACTATTCGGTTCTAGATTGGATGCTTAGAGCATATTTTTGTTATGTTCTGAGGGCCAGAGTTGGTGAATTGAAGCAATTCCATTCACCCAGCAGGCCAACGGCACTGAAGAGCATATGTGTCAAGGGCTATCTGAGCAAATGACTTGGGTCTCCGATAGACAAATAGAAAAATTCTGTCTCTACTCTCTCTCATTCTCTTATTTCGCTGTTTTTGTTTCTTTGTTTTTTTGTTTTTTGTTTCTTTCCTCCTGCTTTCAACTACTGTTTTGCCTCCTTTTCTTTCCTCCCCCCTTTGCTATCACAAGCATGTTCTCGATTGCTTCTATCGTTCCTTAAAATCTACCTTGTCAACTGATAAGTTATATCGAGTTGATCGTTCTAGAACCCAATTTGATTCATTATATGTATCGTCTCTGGGGAAATGATGGAGGGGAAGGAAGTCGGTCGCTTAATCCACGTTTCCAAACGACTTCCGATTACAACCCTTTTCATAAAATTCCCTCTTTTACTTTTTCCATGTTCGTAACATATCGCCGAGACCATTGATTGGTCGGTTGAATTGAACACGCTTCTGTACAAACTGTCTATGAAAGACGATATATAGGCATGAGTATAACCTCATGAGTCCGTCAGTCTGCCATCCAACTTCCATCGTGCGGCGTGCAGGGCTAGGATACGAAGCTACTGGGCTCTAGAATACTTTGGTAGTAACCTCACCACAAACTGTTACATCTTTTTTGCCAAAATTTTCTCAAGGTACTCTGTAAATTCTGGCGCTCTCACCAGAGCTTTTGCTGGAGTTTTTTTTGCTGGAAACGTTGTACGTTCAAATTTGCTCTTACGTTCCATTGCTCTCATCGATAATGCTGACCGATGATTAGGATCGGCTTTTGGTAAATCAGCGCCTTTCATATGATTTTCATGTCCGGGACATTTGTGACACGCGGCGATGGGCACAATCTCCCCCTTCTTATTTCGTTGGTCATCCATGGCTCTGCGTGGACAATCCTTGCAAAGATTACGATCATCTCCTCTTAACCAAGTGGAGTCGCAAGTACTTGCGAAGTAGGGCTCGTAGTACGGACATGATTTATCACAGATGCATGACTTGGTGCCATCGCCGCCGCATGACCTATGATACATATACAACTCTTTGCACATTTTGAGATAATCTTGCTACAATATTGAACAGATTTGTTCCAAATATAAGTATTGGTACTAACGGAGGGTATGACCTCTTCGATATATGTTTCCTTAAAATTCGTCAGTCTAGAGAGTAAAAGTCATCGGGATTGTAAGAGTGATTAATACTTGTGTTGCTGCTATCGCGATTATAGTAATTGATCGCTGTACCAAAGATAATATAATGTCTGTTTGTTAAGGAAATGGGTATCTTGAGGTGATAGAGGAGCAGTGTCCTTATATACACCCAGATTCATGAGATCACTCAGCTCACCAAACTACTCTAGCTAAACTGTAGTGTAGTACAAGTCAAACTTTAAATATCACCATTCTGCACTAGTTTCCTGCTAACTCCCACTTCCCCAGTTTCTCTGCTAATTTCTTCACACCAAGAATAGCTTTTTCTTTATACTCGTCATTTAAAGGAACCTTTTGACATTCGCAGTAAAGAAGATTATTCTAGCTGAAGCCGTATCGATCATCTTAATGAAAGTGTGACATGTTGCATCGGGGCTACATATTTATGGCTCTGTCATGTGATATCAAATGGCTTTAATTAAGTACCAATTATCTAGCTTCAATTCGGTGCCAATGGCCGTTTTGGAATTGGAATTTATCTGATCTTGTAGGCTCTAGATCTACGAGACTAATGTATAAAGGCTACTAATTCCAAAATGACAGATATTATCATCGTGATCGGCCAATTGATGTAAGCATCAATCAATTGGTTGGTCAATTTCAAAAACTTTTGGTCAAAGTAGAGAACAGTCAGTTCAGTCCACTTTAAGATGAAGTGGACTTGAAAATTTTCGACCCTCGAGATATCACGGCTTTCACATTCACTTTTGTCAAAGATGCCAACTCTAGAATAAAGAATTTTCTCTACTCGCGACGAGATAAAGAACTCAATCCTTTGTCACTAGCAAAACTCAATTCCATCTGTGCATAGTTTTCGTTGTCTTTGTAGCTAAAAAAGGATACTCAGACCTGTTGTTACTTTGTTGGAATGTTGTGAGAGAAATGTTGCTTCTCTTTCATAATAATTACCTAACTATGCAAGAACAATTCGATTGTTGGCTATATCAGAACTGACAGCTTCTCGAAATTCATTTGTATAATGGGCTTCCCAGCACTTGCATCACAAACCCATCTGATCAATCAACCTAATCAAGATGCTTACCCCAACAGTATCATCCCCAGAAGTAGAGTCACGGCTCACCTTTGGTGTCGAATTAGAATTTCTCATAGCTACTGTACCCAAGGGTGATGAAAACCCTCATCCAAGCGATCCTCGCGAAGTAGATGCAAGAATTCTCGCAAATTTCGATTCCATAAATTATGATATTGAGAGAACATTAGAGGAAGTCGGAATTCCAGCAACGGTGAAGGAGTCTGAGTACGGAAATCCGCGAGAAGTGGAAGCAGCCGGTGCTACCGACTGGATATTAAAAACCGACATCACCGTCGGCCCAGTTGCGCAAAATTCAAATACCAGAAAGTATTTCGAATATGGCATGGAAATGTCGTCTCCACCCTATTACTACGATGAAGCCGCTCGAAGGGCTGTAGAAACAGTTGTGAGAGAAATGAGAAACAGTTACTTAGTTCGTGCTAACGAAACTACAGGGTTGCATGTTCATGTCGGTATCGGATACCGTGGTTTTGACTGGCCCATCTTGCGCAATTTCTTGGCCATTGCATGGACCTACGAACGTCAGATTTTATTGATGATGCCTGAGACTCGGATAAATAACTCACATTGTAAGTCCCTCAGAGAAGCCAAACTAGGTATAAACAATCCAAGGCTCACACGTCTCGAGTTTCTAAATCGTATCTTGTCATTCACTGATTATAAGCAACTAGATAATCACATGGGAAACAGAAGTTCAGGCTTCAATATAAGTAATTTGGCCCCCCCTTTCCTTTCTAGTTTTGGCAAACGCACCATCGAGTTTCGTCAACATCCTGGAACTCTCGATTCGGAGAGCATTTTAAATTGGGTTCACATATGTGTGAAGTTGGTTCAAAAGGCATGTCTTATCAAGAACGAAGAAGAGCTTCTTGAGCAACTCCGAACCGACGTCGAAAAGCCAGTCGGGTTTGGGGACAAGAATAGTGTTACCACGGTCGACTATCTCATGTGGCTTGGCTGCCCATCCCAAGCATACTATTATGGTAAGGAACTGGTATCCAATAAAGCCCAAGTCGATAAAAGGATAAAAGATGCAGCAGGAAAAGCAGCCAAGCGTCCACCTACACATATCGCAGGAGTTCCGCCTACTTAATCTCCAAGATATCTTGGGCGATGCTACTAATAAAACGAAACCCACGGTAAAATATTGGCATTCACTTGTCCTTCGTTATCCCTTTAATAAATATGATTATAAAACTTTGGTACGATTTTAGAAAATTTCTTTTAACACGTGAATAGAGTGAGGCATGTGATGAAAGATCTGTTTCTCGTCAGATTCGGCCCCTCTCAACCGACTAACAGTGATTGCGTCATCTTGTCACAGCATAATGAATCCTCATATAGTAAAACCTTGTATGTTCAAAAGTAAATAATGTATGTACCTGTTCCAAATCTATATTTGTGCTGTGGAGAAGTGGCTAGCAGACCATAGGGACTCTATAAAATTCGTGAAAAGAACGTGCTGCAACCCTCCGAGATCAAGAATCATGAGGGGTATTAGAAGACTCATTCTAGATAAAGAGCCTGATACACTAAAAAGGGTCCCTTTCTCTTCTGAATGGTTTATATCAAACCAATCACCGAATAATGGTGCTACTGAATTAGTGATACCGCTTTCTCATCCTGGGTTGGATTGAGGGTCGGCGGGAGAGTAAGGGGTAGACTTTTACTTGGATTCAGGAGCTGAAATGATATTGTTATATTCGGATGCGGATTAGGATATCTGTAGTGATATCACTGTTTACAGATCATCATTTAGCGCCTGAAAATTCTGATGATGGTTTCGTTTCTGAAGACGAGTGAGAGGGGGAATCTAGGCGGTCTAAACTCCCGGCCTGGGTCAACCGAACAAATAATGATAAACACGTACCGCACGTGAAAGCTTTCAGATACCGCTTGTAGTTTCCAACAATCTCTTGAAACTCTTGAGTTGAGTTGCATTTATTGATAGATTAATCGAGTTCCATGATGGAGAATTTGGAAAACTATCGAATTGGTTCATTGCAGCAGCCATATCCATCGATCTTGTTTCATTGTGCATTAGGGGTTCTTTGTGTCTCATGTTGCGATAACTGAAGAAGGAGGTCTAAATAAAAATACTTCTGTACTTCGAAGAAGGACGGCTGAAATTCTCCACTCAATGTTGACATGTCATCTCATCTCATCAAGAAAGGATAACCTGAAGTCCTAGCTTTGAAACACCATTGTGTTGTGAGTCAGATGCATCGAGCTTTCAGATTTGATAATTTTGGTGGTGCATATCAATGTGTTGCGGTATTATTGGTTGGTTAAGTCAGGGGTAAGTTAGTGTGGGCCCTCCTGCCTTCTCCTTGACAATTTGTTATCGCGAACTGCACATTTTTGGGGGTGTGGTGGTGCAATATCTATCTATGCATTTCTAAACGAGAATGTCCTTGAGATCGGTAATGTTACAATAAAGTTGAGGCTCTGAAAGGGAGTTCACTTCATGACGTGGGTCTAAGCGAGGATATGTGAATGAAATCATGAGCTTATGGTCAGGCGGCAGCGCTTAGCTCTAACACCAGTGAAGTAACACTACCGCATAAAATTTAATGGGTACGATAGCCAGCCTTCGACATTTTTACTCGACCAGAAAATCAGTGATTGCTTCAACTTATTCCCTCGAATGGTCGTAAGACACGGGCTGATAGTATGCCAAAGTATTTTAAGATCTTACACATGCCGCACGTCTATTGCTGCTTACAAACAGAATCTAGCGCTTCTGAACAACAAATTAGTGCAAGTAAAGATATATGGATGTGGAGAACGTCCACGGTAGAACAGACTAGTTTCATGATCTGCCATGCTATTTGTTTGCTGAATTTCCTTTTGCCTCTCTTGGAGAGATAGCTGAGACGCTTCTAGTGAAATTGTCTTCTTCACATTCCTATATCTGTCACCTTTCTTTCTTATTCACTTCTTTCATCACAAACTTCAAGACTAGCTGCTTACAGTGTCTGTTTAAGCACTGATACGTCCTCTCAACAAATATGGCCGTAGATGTCGATGCCATGGTGAACGAAGATGGAGTCGAGGAGGTTAATTCAGATGTCTCCATGCCTTCATGGTTTATGGACAATTGTGTCAAAACTGCATCCGAGTTGAGCCAGGAAACGCGTCGAGTCGTAATCCTTCCGCCAAACCCGCCCAATCTTACCGAAAAGGTCAAAGACACGACATCAAATGGACAGGCATCTCAGGAAGAAAGATATGAATTGGATTCTTTTTTGTACGATGAACTTTTCAACCTGATCATGCCAAAAGAAAAAACGATCCTGCCAAAACAAGAGGCTGAGGGCCTCGAATCGACCTTCAGTTCACACAAGACTCCCAAGTTTGCACTTGATGCTGTTCAGCTTCTTCTCCCTGGAGGGTTCCATGCTTTTCTTGGCCAAGAGTTTTTGGCAGAGGTGGTAAAGAAGTTCGCCAGTGATGTGCAAGCGGATTTGATTGAGTTGAATATTGACGATTTTAGAGATTTGGCAGAGCATTTTGGGAAAGGAGAAGATTCAGAACACCGAAATGACCACAAAAGGGGTGACGATCACTACCTCAATCTACTCTACGATCGGTGCATGTGTGTGGAGCTCTGCTGCTCGGCTTCTTCTGTCTGTAGTACATCATGCTCGTCTTCTCCCGTTGCAAGGAGTGGATCCAGTGATAGTTTATCTGACAATAGTGAATCCAGCGTTGGAACGACAAATTCCCAGGAATATGGAGTCGAGTGCGTGAAAAGGACGAGAAAGTTTTCCGACAGGCTCTTCTTCTTATCACAGTATCTTGGCCTTTTGACTTTTGCCACAATACTTGTATTGACGGTGATTTCTGTTTTGACAGGCAGCATCATTCTCCGTCACAAATTGATATGTCAAAATACATCAGGAATCTGCAACGAGATGTGTGACACTTTCTCTCAAGACGAAGAGGAGCTGTCGTCAGTTGATGAACAGTTGGAAAGCGATGAGTCAGTAGTCGGACATGGAATGCAGAAGATTCCCCAAACCGAACAATTCTTTGACAATCCAGAGGAAATAGAGATTGACGACATGGGAAGTTCTCAGTATACTACTCTCTTGAAGAAAATCATTGAGTCCCGTCTGTTGAAGAATACTCTGGGGAGAGCTGGAGATAAAGAGGACATGGGATCATCAGCGCTGGTAATTCTCATCTCAGGTATTGGCAGGTTTTGTAGTTACAAAAAGTATCTTCAGGTGTTCAAACATCTACAGACAGCTGTCAAGACTTTATCAAAGGAAGATACGATCATCATGATGTCAGGAGGAAACGACGTCGGTATTCTTGAGTCTATCAGTAATAACACCCAGAAAGGAATTCTGCGTATGTTTACAGCCAGAAGTCAAGCACAGTATAGACTTCTCGAAAAAGATAAGGAGAAGGCAAGACTAAAAGAGAATATAAGACACCTGCAACGTTGCATCAGAATGTCGGCAGAAGCAAAAATGTCACCTTTGGCACAGCCTTACGCTGTAGATTGGGAAACTTTCATTCCAGATGCTACCTTGCGAGCTATGCGCCGCCATTTCTTTCCTTGGGACAACATAGAGATTATCGCCAGAACGATAGCGAAACGCCAATTAGATATTGACTCTATGAAGCTAGTCATGGAAACATATGAGAAGAGAAGTGAAGCAGAGAAGCAGTGGCTCGAAAACCACGAAGACGAGGATGATCAAAAAGCGCCGTGGAAATCGAAGCTCCCCAGGCGGGCTTGGAGCATAGCGGAACAGATATCGAAGAGTCAAGAAGACGAGCATGTGTACCAATTGCTCGACACTGTTGTCAGTCCAGGTAGTTATGCCATCACATTGCGTGTTTTGATCATAAAATAAAATTCTCACACTTTCATAGGCGATCTTAATACGACTTGGTCAAACATCGAACTCGACTCAGACATCAAGGCCCGCATTACAGATCTAATCTCACTCGGAGAATCTCAGAAAGATTCCTGTGGAATTCTGAAGACCTCCGCCGGGGGCGCACTTCTGTACGGTCCTCCGGGGACTGGTAAGACACAGCTCGCAAGAGTACTTGCAAAGACCTCTGGATCAATCATGCTTAGTGTCTCTGGCGCCGAGATGGAAAGCAAATACGTTGGTGAGACGGAAAAGCTCGTTGCAAGTTTGTTCAAGCTTGGGAAGATGCTTTTCCCATCCATCATCTTCATCGACGAAGCGGACTCTTTATTTAGCTCTCGCAGCCAAAGTGGATCAGGGTCAATCCACCAGAGAAAGCTCGTCAACCAGCTACTACAGGAAGCAGATGGCCTCTCCAAAGATTCCACTTCGCCTTTCTTACTTCTTGCGACAAATCTACCTCACCTGCTTGATCCTGCAGTGTTGAGACGAGTGCCTTGTCGAATCTACATTGGACTACCCACGATCTCAGCACGAGAGAATATGTTTCGTATGTTCTTAAAAGAAGAATCCTTAGATAGGAGTGTCGATCTAAAGAAGCTTGCGGAAGTAACACATCGATATACTGGGTCAGACATCATGGCTTTGTGTGTTGAAACCGCTGTTATCTCGCAACGAGAATATCGCAACAAAGAAGCGGGTGAGGTTTTGGATGTTAAGAGCAGTAGAATATTGACTATTTCACACTTTCACCAGGCGTTAAAAAGCAACACTCCTACAACATCTCCACAACTGATGCAAGAGATGCGAAGATTTGCGCAGATGTATGATAAATCTGCTGTATCAAGAATGGTGCTTTACCAGTATTGGTAAGATCTGATGGTTACCAATGAGCAAGATGAGGGGGTGCGACATAACCCATTAAAATACGCGGTATTTCGTTATCCTTGTTGTATCTCTGGGTTTCAGCGCAAGACGTGGTGCTAATTCCGATGGAAAATGAAGTGGGAGTGAGGTAATGAACTAATCGAGAGACTGAGTACTAAATGTGTGTTCCATGAGCTTGGGTGGAGGAAAAGTTTAGACCTGGAGGCCGGACATTCTGGCTATGACCGACAGCGAGTTCGCATCTTGATGAAGCATAGTAATAGGAGAGGGTATCCTCCGGTAATCAGGTAATTTTTAATGTACTTAGTCAATTTGGTATAGTCAGCGATGATGGATATTTACATCAAAGAGAGGGGGTGACTGCATAAATGATTGGGTTGACTTTGTAGCTGAGAGCCGTGCGGTGAGGTTTACCTGGGCACGTAAATCAGACCAAGAATTATCAGATTCGAACCTCAGTATCTCACGAATTAATAATATCAAATGCTTTGGTAGATTTAGTTTTCATATGCCTTAATAGCTGCTTCAAGCGCTCTCCCACTTTTTCTACTTTCCTGGAGCTGTGGTCCCAACATCTTTCATAATATGCTAGACGCGGCTCTCTCCATCCATTATTCATGTCGACAATTGATACATCTCTGCCTGAGAATAATCATTCAGACCTAGTAACCAGCCTTTCGAACGAAAAGAACATCTGAAAAAGAGTTATTCGACGCATCTAAAAGTGGATGCGTCTCGACACCCTTGAGAGTCCAACCGAAGAACTCACGAACATACGAGGTAATGTCGTCAATCTCTCGAGGTCCATAAATAGTATCAATGAGTGTCTCGAAGTAAGATTCATTGACTGATCGAACGCCAACCACATCAATAACAAACGGTAGATCAGTGAATGAGTTATGAACCGTCTTGGGGAGTTTAAGAGATACCCTAGGATCGCTTTGAGTCAAAATATACGTCGTATTCCAGAATGCAGTCCATGATGGGTCACTAGCAATAGTGTGATTATCATGTGCAAAAAAAATGTAAGATTTTTTGATCTCGGACGAGTTACCGAGTCCAGTTGGCCCAACAGGGGGGTTACAATTTACCGTCCAAGTTGCAACCTGCCACTTATTTGCCCGTTGTGTGTGCCTGAAGCACGGCAGTCTGAGATGAGGCTCCCAAGGAATGTCCGTATAGACCAACAACCTCAGAAGCTTCCGAAAATAGACCTGTGACGAACTCAATGTCTTTGACACGGATGCTTTGGAGATACGCGCTAGTCGCGTCAGTTGGGGCTCCGCTAGTATAAGCACTGTAAATGATGGTTCCATCTGGAAATTCTACAATCGCTGCATCATATGGATGATCTATTGTCACAACTCTATAGCCCCAACTAGAAATTGCTTGTGCAATCGCACCGTACTGGAGACTGCTGGTATAGAAACCACCAGTCCAGACGAGAAGAGGCGTATCAGGCTTGGTGGTTGGTGCTTCAAGGCAGACGTCGGAAAATTTGAGTTGAGAGAATGTTGTCAAACCAGGGCTTGGGAGATCATTCTCATTGAAACACTCTGCCACGGCAGCTGGCATGTAGTCGATTTCGCCAATGTTGGCACAATCCTCCCTGAGATATGGCTCATAATAGCTGACTAGAAGCTGACGGTATGGGGAGGATCCATCGAATGGGTTGGCCCGCGACGTGTCGGTGAGCTCTGATACTGTGACGGTAGAAGCATATGGTCCGTCCGGAACAGGAAGTAGGATGGCAGTGGTATTGACAGAGGCCTGACCAACGATGAGTGAGGGGACGAAGGACAGGAAGAAGGCAGCATGGAGAACAAGCAATGTCATAGTGAATGAATACTTCTAGCACAGATAATTCTCGTGGTAGAAAGTGGAAAGACGCGAAGAGACTAAGATAAGCATGGAAAAGCTACCTTTTTAAATCAGATAGTGACTTTAGGCATCACCAATGTAGCTTCAAAAAAGGGCAATAGGATCGTAGGAGCAAAAGGGAGTCATTAGTCCGCCGCGTGTCGACTTCGCACGAATCACATTAAACCCCTTAGAAAGAATGGAAAAAGGGTGGATGTGGGTAGTAGTGCATACTCTCAAAGTCCGCTTTACCTCCTCCTTGAGCCATTGTGAAGAATATAAGGTTTCGCAATGACACGAGCTCGAGACAAGACTTTGAGAACCATTGGATGGACTTTTCATGTCAGCCGGGGATTCTCAGCTTTGTGAATGTCAAAGAATCAGTTGCTAATCCACAACAAACCAAGTTTGCCAGGTTTTCACAGGTCACACGTATTCTCAACTACAATACGGAGTAAAGTTCTTCCCTATAGCCGAACTTAATTGTGCGGGACTTGAAGAATAAGCATTGCGGTTCTCACGGCTGTATACTTCCATAGCTCAAAAGAACATCAACTATGTAAACAATATATTAGCTTTCGGCCCTTCTTTCTAAACTAACACATTCCCACCTTAGCAAGCTTTCCCTGTGGTTTCTTTTTGTATCGGTCCCGAGCCAGTGACCGGTGTGTCGGGTATAATGGGATTTAAGGCATGATTTTAGGGTGCGTCTACGCGAGTGGGGGCTTTCAACCCTTACCACTTGTCCCCACCTTTCAACTAGCACTGACGAGACACCGTCATAAGCCAACTGTCGAACCCCATTCGACTTATGCGGGGGTGTAGGGTTTTGCGGAGAACGGAATGCGGGGAATTCACCACAAAGTATTTCGTAAAATATCTGCACTACTATGGCATGTAGCAAACGCATTGATACTGCATCAGGGCGGGGAGGAGGATGTATAGCTCCCATAAAGATTTGCTATTAGAACCAAAGGTGGGATGACATCAGAGTTCCCAGTGCTTCTTACTGATAACTATAGATTTTCGAACCTCTCCTCCACGTGTTGTGGTTAACGAATCTTGCTAGCGAATGTATATTGGGAGCTAGATGCAATTTTCAAGCATCAACACCGGGCAGCCGCTCATCCATCGATGATTCTGTGAAATAATTTAGGAGTAAAATCAGGATGAAAATCTAGATTATGGAACTCAAAAACCGGAGACAAAGGCTTGTCAATGCATCGCGGAAAGTAACACTATGGAAGTGAGTTAGATAAGTATTATAACTCCGGATTATATCTTAGTTAGGTGCATGCATGTACTTTGCATACATGCTTCACATTCAAATCACGGATTTATAAATTCACCTCATTGGGGTATCCGTCTAAGCCGTGATTACTAGTAGCCCCGCGCTACAAACAAGGAGTGCCTCTGTACTTGTAATGAGGTAAAGGTGACGTATCAATGCAGCCATTGGTAAGACGAGAGTGGTGGATATAATTTAGCTGTTCTAAAATTTCCAAACTTGCTAATAATTCAACTTCAAAGGATGATTAGCTCAATTTATCTTTCAACTCATATTATATATAAGGTCTCCAGATTTCCCCTGGGTTCTCTGTCCGATCAACCATTCTCATCTGCATTCGCGTCTTTATCTCTCAGATCCACTGTTGTATACATCAGACGCTGCTTCTTCTTAGGTAGTGAATGTAGTGAATGTCGCTTTGTAGGTGTTCCATACGCACAATCAACGTTTGGTAAGAACCGTTTCCGAAAAGCGCAACCACTCCCTGCGTCTGCAGCGCAACAAATCATCCACGCCAATGCGTTCGGCCCCAATTGCCCTCAATATGAAGCAACCCCTGCATCTGTCTATACTGACGTGAGACGTGAGTATTTCATCCAAGGCATCAATGGAGATGATTGTTTGAGCGTCAGTGTTTGGGCACCATTGTACCCGACCGAGGAAAAAGTACCCGTGATCGTTTGGATTTATGGAGGTGGTCAGACCACAGGTGGTTCATCTGTACCTTACCAAAATCCACAACAATGGGTCCAGCGTACTCAATCGCATATTGTCGTCTCATTGCAGTACAGACTGAACTTTTTCGGTCAACCAAACACACCAACCGAAAATACTGTGCTCTACATTTTTGATGCTAGAGCTGCTCTCGAGTGAATTCGAGACAACATTGCAGCTTTCGGGGGTGATCCTTCGCGCATGGTGCTTTGGGGCCAATCAGCTGGTGCTACTTTGACTGGGGCTCTCAGTATCGGTTGGCCAGATGATCCAATTGTTACTGGATTTATCCAAGATTCCGGCGCTGTCGAGGGCCAGGGTGTCCATACCGTTTATACTGATACCACTCACACGAACTTTACCTTTCTGGCAAACGAGCTTAGATGCAATGGTAATACTACAAACTAGGTTGAGTGTATGAGCACTTACCCACAAGCTGATATCGAGGCGTTTATTCAATATTGGACTGATGCTGGCAAGACCCCTGCGTTGGGTTTTCAGTCATATAATGATAACAACAACACATTTGCGAACTATACTGCTGCATATCTCTCTGGTCATTACGCAAAGCTACCCAAAGTTTTGGGACATAACTTGGTAAGCTGTTTTCCTTATCGTCATTCCTGCTTAACAAGTAACCTCCCAAAAATCAAGCCCACTGACATGTCAAACCACAGATTGATGGAGCTTCCACCGCTGCACTCTCCTCCGGCCCTCCTGATATCGAGGGACCAACCCCCGAAAAGGAATTAGCGGCTACGTTACACGTCCCTTGCGGCGTCGTAGCCGAAGCGCAAATCCGACAATCTCTCAATGCAACAACCTACCGCTTTGAATATTCCGGCAACTTTAGTAATCTCTCGCCACTCCCCTTCATGGGAGCTTATCATTCCAGTGAGCTGCCCATGATCTTTGGAACATATGCTGATGTTGGTGGCGACGGAACCCGATTCTAGAAGGATACTAGTGAGGCAATGCAAGATCTTTGGTTGGCGTTCGCAAAGGATCCTGAGAATGGATTGAGCAACGCGGGGTGGCCTAAATATGGAGAGGGCAGCGTGGAGGTATTGGGAGGTGAGCAAAACGGCACCCTAGTTACACATTATGCAACGCCAAAGGCGGGGATCGAAGACGCTTGTCTTACTTATACTGGAAATTGAGGAGGAATATTAATGTTGATATGTATGAAAACTTCAAGGATCTCTGATGAGGCTGGAACAATCGTATAGTAGTTTGTCATTAAATATCCTAGAATGACCATCTCTCTATTTATTTTTGTCTTGTAAATCCAGACCACAATGTAATCCTTCGAAAGGGCTACATTACATGACCTCAGTAAGAGCTAAAGTTACCACCCAGAACTGGCGATACGATCGAACGTACGTTCAACTGGGCGCTGTTTTGTAATGGATAGTTCTTTCAATATGAAATGTTCGTAGAATGCTGATGCTGTCGATATCATTCAGCATACAGCTGATAGGGAGGTGCAGTAGAGCTAATGGGTGGAAACAATGCCATACAATTTCATATTAAGATCAGATACTAATTCAAAGAATATCGGACCCGTAAACAACACGAAACAAACGATTCAGCAATCAATGAAGAGTTGAGAGGAAAGATCACAATCATAAAGATTTCGGGAAGTATCACGCACGTGATGCTAGTCTACCGAGGAAGCGGGTTGGTGTGGGGTAGCTTAGGCCGAGCGAAACCGGTCGGTCCTTCATCATCAAGAGCTTCAAACTGTGATTCTTCCACGACGACGACGAATTTTCCAATACTCCTGCTACAAATATGTCCGCCCTAAGAATTCTTGTACCCGTAAAGAGGGTTATTGACTATGCGGTACATATTCCCACTCTTCCTGAATTTTCAAAATCAAATCCAATCCCTTGATTCCCGCTGCGCAAATAAAAAATGGCTTTAACTAACTCAAACACAACAGGTCAAACCCCGCGTCAACAAAGCCCAGACAGCTATCGAGACCAATGGCGTCAAACATAGCATGAACCCTTTCGACGAACTCTCGATTGAAGAATCTGTACGAATTCGCGAGAAGAAATCCGCGCCCGGCGGCGTCGAAGAAATCCTTGCATTTTCCGCTGGACCGACCAAATCGCAAGATATTCTACGTACAGCTATGGCTATGGGTGCTGATCGCAGTTTACTGGTTGAGATGAAAGATGGGGAAGAATTGGAACCATTGGGAGTAGCGAAACTGTTACAAAAGGTTGTGGAGAAGGAGAAGAGCAATTTGGTATTTTTGGGGAAACAAAGTATTGATGATGATGCGGGGCAAACAGGACAAATGTTGGCGGGGCTATTGGGATGGAGTCAAGCAACGCAGGCAAGTAAGGTGGAGTTCAAAGATGGAGATATAGTTGAGGTTACGAAGGAGGTGGATGGCGGCACGGATGTGGTGAGGGGCAAATTACCTATGGTTATTACAACAGATCTGAGATTGAATGAACCGAGATATGCGAGCTTGCAGAGTATCATGAAGGCAAAGAAGAAGAAACTGGAGAAATCTACACTTGGTGACTGGGGCGTGGATGGTACCAAGAGGGTAAAGACTTTAAAGGTTATTGGTAGGTCAATCATTTTGTACAGGCATTTGATGATTCAAGCACTGGGTGGGTATACTGGATATCTACTAACAACATGGATATAGAACCACCGCCAAGACAAGGAGGCGGTAAAGTCGACGACGTTGATGGAATGATCTCCAAATTGAAGGAATTAGGCGCATTATAAAGGGATAGGAAACGATCATGGATGAAAATGGGTGTAAATATGTACGAATTATAGGATCAGGCGAAGAAAAGCATTGGGCTTTAGACGTGGGTAGAAGCTAGAAATGCATCATTTCGAGAGATCTGTGACGAGAAACAGATTCAGTGCGAAATCAGCGCTCTGTGTGTAATGCTTGAAGGAGCTCTCACTGTCAACGATACTGTGCGTTCTATTCAATCCATTGATCGCAGATTCATCTGAGTCAGACTTCGTGCATTATACTACGGTTGAATTGTCATGAGTCTTTGTGCATTACTCATTCGATACTATAAGTGAAAACTAGCCCAACACTACCCGGAAACCGTTGCAGAAGAACTCGTGTAACCTGTACTGGAGATTGAATAACTGTCCGAATTACGCACCTCACCTCCGATACCTCCAAGCGACCCAAACTTCTCCACATAGCTAATTTGTTGACGTCGATCTTCCCCAACTTATTTACTGTCAAACTATGTCTCCCTACGGATTATCACCTTCCTATAGCGGCACCCTCCGTACATTACGAGAAGGTTATTTTAAGTTTCTAAATCATCCCTCTGAAAACTCAGGATCATCGTCATACATCCTGAGCCCCCTCAAAAAGTTTAATAGCATCAATATAATGAAATTAAATTTGTCGATATGATGAGATGTCTTGATTCTCTTGGGACTTGGGTATCAAGGTGAGTTGTACGAAGTATACAACAAGGTGTATTTTTCCTCTCGCTTACATGATGTTATACCGGTGTGTGCTATTTAGTGTAATGATCTACTCTTGCTCTCCTGAGTCTCACCAATCATCAATTAGTGCCCATGGCCCTGAAATTGTGAATCAGCAAATTTAAAAATTTATAAACTTTGGACTATTTAATTTTGAAGTTTGGAAAATCCTATTGAACCTTATTGTTTTCTTTTTTCTATTTGAAGAATTCGATAATGATTTATTAGTATAGTTCGCATTGTGAATCGAGTCGAGTCCCTCTGCTTGTTAGTAGGTAAATTTATTAATCGATATTGGAACACAGCTTTGTTGTTGTTATCTACCTCTCTACGCAAGACAAATTTGTAGAGAAATTTACATCGGATTTCTTCTCATGGTTCTGATGAACGTGTCATTACAGCGCGCAAAATACACCATCTATCGCTCCTCCTCCTACATCGTACCCGCATGTCCACTTCTGTTAGTACAGTACGGAGTAAGCCACCAACCGGGAGGCTTGGCCCTACGGACTATCTCCATACCCAGCCCAGTCAATTTGCCCAGTCTCCCTAACACAACTCGCTTAGCAGGAATGCGTTAGGGAATGCGCATTGTGTACTAGCAAGACCCCTGAATAGGGCGGGATGCATGAGCTGATTGAAACTACGTTTTATTTTCTATATCTGTATTGTTTTTAGTTGTGAGAGAGAAGGCTGTGCTGATTGATGGGATAATCCGATAGGGAATATTGTGTGATGGGGAAGCGGAATTATGAGTGGTGATCTTGGGCGAAGAATGTCGATCTGGGGGGGAGAGTGGAGTTCAGTGAGGCCTTGTTGAAAGTATGAATGGAATAAAGTAAAGAAGGTGATGGAAAGAGAAGAGTGGGAGATGAGGTTCAGATTTAGACATCTGTATCTATGGGAACGACGGGGGTAATCGAATGAATATATACAAATTTCACATTCCGAACACAAATGATACTCGAGATTTGAAACCACTTCAATCAAGCCAACAACGCCTAAACCCATAACAGCCATATTCCCGGACATTGATAAGAAAAGACGCGGCTTCATACCCTACAGCATCGTGGCAAAGAGTCTTTACCATGTAAAATAACCTTTTTCGGCGTTAAAAGTCATAGCGAATCTTTTGACATCCAAGCTAGAAGTATCAAAATTGCTTCTAGCGCGCTCTTATCTCTGGCTCGTGATCTTCCATTTCATCTTAGAAATGTGCTCCCGGAAATGTTAATTTTTGGTATACAAGAATAAACTTCCCACTGAAAGTTGGCTATTTTACCCATTCTTTCATCTTGCATTTATCTCTCAAAATTTTGTCCCGATCGCCATCCCGTTAATTAAAACCGCTGGGTGCGCTTAATATTTCCTTCGGCCGAGCCTATCATGATATAAGAATTGTTGGTACATGCACGAGAATTCTCTTGCAGGATATTGCATAGGGGAACCGTGAGTAAAAAACGACCGAGAAACACGAAATGCACTCACTATTGGTGGAATCGGCGACTTGGTTCCCGTTTGTGGTGTTGATTCTCATCCTCAGATAGTATGTTTTATCACACATTCACAGTAGCATTGTGTCCACCGTGATTTGAGGTTGACACTGTCTTCCCGACCACAGTGAGAACTGAGCCAGGTTGCGAATAGAACTAACGAGTCTTCTTCTCAGTATTTCGAGATGGCTACAACTTGGGTCGGTAAAGAATTACCAACTACAAGATTATGTTATGCTCGTTGTGTTTGTAAGTGATGCCCATTTCAAGTCAGTTTTTTAAATCTAACACGCATCATAGCTCTTCTACACTACTCTCATGGTATCTATAAACATTGTATTCAATTTAGATACAAATCTCATTTCACCAGCTGATATTCCACTGGTTGGTGTTCTAATCCAAAGTCTTCCAGATTGGAGAGCTGACAGAAGCTCAATAGCTCACTCCTGAATCAATTGCATCTCGTGTTAAAGGCAGCAAACTCGTGCTCGTAGTGGAACAGTCAATGATCATGACTATTTGGGGTGGCAAAGCTTGTTTGTTGTTGATGTATATGCAGATGATGTATGTCCCTTTCCCCAACGCATGTTAGCTATATTGATGAAAGATATAGGCAGGGTATTAAACCCCACAACTTTATTGTAAAACTAGTCGCCATATACGTGGGTACAGGCTTGGTAGTCATGGAGATTCTTTATTTTGGGGTTTGGTGTAGGCCATTCTCAAACTATTGGGCAGTCCCTACTCCGAATGGTTCGTCCGAAGCAATATCTTTTCCTCCGAGACTGTAGACTAACGTGAAGAACACAGAACAATGCTCAACAGCCCTTCATCACTTGATAGTAAACGCAACGTTCAACATCAGTTCCGATCTCATGATGTTGTTTCTACCGATGCCGATGGTTATCAAGGCACAGCTGCCTACCCTGAAGTGCGTTCCTATCTTCATTTGGTCTGTCCTTCGTTTGTGCGACTTACTAACAGTGTATCTAGGAAAGCACTTCTCATCAGTGTCTTCTCCCTTGGCATATTTGCCATCATATCTGCTGCAGCTAATAAATATTATTCCTTCGTACATCCTTTTGGTGTGATGTGGACCTACGTGAGTTTAATTAAACTACTTTGTCTTCAAAACGCTAATATTAATTAATGAAGTGGTATATAAGAGAAGCATCAACCGTGATGTTTGTGACCAATATTCCAATGTGTTGGCCATTAGCAAGAAAACTATTCGGTTGGAGATCATGGTCTGGAACTAGTGAAGGTACCAAGTCAAAGAGCAGAGCGGCCCCGAAGAGATACTTTACCAATGCGACCAGTTCAAGATTCGGCAATAAAAAAGACAACTCGATGTATAGAAGTGAAAGTAGAGATATTATAATACACGGAAGTACACAAGATGGTTCAGCAATAGGGTAAGTTCCCTGTGCCTTCGTGTCTCAGTTGAGATATTGGTATCTTTCGAATTCGGTCGTCCACATCATAGAAAATGAACTAACTGTTGGTGATAGGCTGGAAATATGGGAAAGTAGGGAAGTGAGTGTAAAGACCGAACAAAAAAACCCCAGAGAAAATCGTATCAAGAGTACGACAGCCGTCACTGTAATTGGGTCGAGGGGCAGTTCGAGCGAACAAGAACAAGGGAGGAGTGCTTCGAGGACAGAGAGTCGACAAGATATAGGCCATGCAGTATAGCTATCTAGTTAAAATACAATCAAAATGTAATAGACAAAATCCAGACATGGAGAGCTTATAATTCATATATATTGTGATATTTACCCAAAGTCGATAGTACTTGATGAACTGTTGTCATGAGATATCTTCTAGTCAAATTCTAAACTCAAGACGAAAGACGAAAGGCAAAATGTGACCAGCATTTTAAAGCCTTGATATCAAGGCAAAACTACCTGTTCACCTTAGGTAATGGACCTCATCCATGTGGCATGGTCCGGATGGTTCCGTGCCATTTTGCAAGGATCAGACGTGATCCTGACGCGTTGAATTTGATTCCAGGCTTTGATAAATTGTTTGCAGGATACAATTTCTAATTCTACGACAGATTGAAGAAGGAAAAGTATCTCATCAAGATCATAATTACATAAACCCATTTTACTCATTGATTTTAATATCAATCAATTTTCAATTGACTTTTCCAGCAATGCGCATTTATTAAGTTGACTTTCATACCGTTTACAATGACTGATTGGAATAAATTAAAGGTCGTTGACCTGAAGGCAGAGTTGAAGAAACGAGGCCTTCCACAAACCGGTCTCAAACCTGCTCTTGTCGCTCGACTTATATCTGCAGAAAACGAAAATGAGTCGGAAAGTGACATGACAATCCAGGATGATGCGAGCAAAATAAACCCAGATTCTACATCTCCAGATACGATTTCACCCACACAGACATCTTTCGAGCCTGGCACGGAGCCCAGACCTGACAACACAGAAGAATCGCAAGAAAGCACAATTCCTCAAGATAGTGAATTGCAAACGTCACCTCCTGAAATTGTCGCAGAGCAACAAACGGATCAGACTATTGAGCCTGTCGATTTGGAGGAGGCGGCGACTACGTCAACTTCTGCTACAGATGATAAGCAACTCCCCTCAGAGGGAACAAAGGAGGAGGAGAATATTCAACCCGCACAACCGATAGATACGACAGAGTTCTCTCTGCCTCCTTCGCAAGCCACATCTCAACCACCCGAACAAGCTGAGGGTAATCGCTCTGCTGAGCTATCCGTGGAACCGCGAGAAGCGATTGAAGATCGACAAAAGAGAAAACGCAGGTCACAAAGTCCAGCGCCTACAACCACCGATATTTCTCGAAAACGAGCTCGACCAAGCGACAGTATCGAAGAAGTTGCGACTTCCAATGAGGATGCACAATGGGTGGAGAAACACAATGCGGTTGACACGGGCGAAGTCAACGTTGAATCGAAGGAGGTGACAATGGGTGAAGATGGACCTTTGATTGTTGATAACTCTAAAGAAGAAGTGATAGTCGAACAGGCAGTTTTAAATACAAATGAGGAAGAAGCTAGTAAAATGGATATCGATATCGAAGAGCCTCAGCCTCGTGGTGAACTCGTGACAGCTTCACCAGAAGTCTCACGGCCACGCGATTCGAGATTCAAAAATCTATTCTCCTCTCCACAGAAGCCGAATGATGATACAGAAATGCGACATTATTCGCAAGAGCCTATAGAGGATGAAGGATCATATAATCCAATTACTCCCGCCATTCATCCTGCAACTTCAGCTCTATATATTCGCAACTTCGTTCGACCACTTCAAGAACCTCGACTTCATGATTATCTCACAACTTTGGCTACTCCACCTGGCAGTGATCCAGATCCAGATGCGATTTTACATTTTCACATCGACCGCGTCCGTACTCATGCGCTCGTTCAATTCAAAACGCTCTCTGCCGCAGCAAGAGTTCGCAGCGTAATGCACGATCGTGTCTGGCCTGATGAGCCAAATCGCAAAGCATTGTGGGTGGATTTCATACCAGACGAAAAAGTTAAGGAATGGATCGATCAAGAACAAGCATCCGGACCTGGGCGGAATACGAAAAAGTGGGAGGTGGTCTATGAGGAGATAGAAAATGACGGTGATCGTCAAGTTACTGCTATCTTGCAGGAAGCTACGGGAGATCATCAAGTGATGTCTGCCAGAAAGCAATCAATTCCATTTTCCGCGCCGACAGGGCCATCAAGGGGCATCGAGGGAGCACCATCTGGACCTAGGAGCTTCGGTGGTCCAAGAGCTGCACCTATGCGAAACTTGTCAGAGCTTTTTAAATCTACTACAACACAACCAACGCTGTACTGGCAGCCAGCATCAGAAGAATTGGTCAATAGGCGACTAGATGCGATTGCGGCCATTACCACTAAGGATACTCTACGTCATACTGGACAAGACATCAACAGATATACATTTGAGGATCATGACAGATTTGTTGATCGTGGAAAAGAAATCTTCGCGGGTATCAGACCTCCATCTGGTCATCGAGGACCGAGAAATCAGCGTCCAGGACGTTATCAAGGTAGAGGTGGGGGCGGTGGTCGCGGGTACGGATATGGAGTTAGGGGAGGTGATCGAGGCTACGATCGAGGTTATGATAGAGGATCTTATGACAGCTACAGAGGGCCACCCCGGGATCAAGATAGACGTTACTGAGAAGCAAAGGAGAAGTAAGATTTTGACAGGTGAAGTTCTCTATACATAACTAGAGAGTTTCACCGAAGATGAGAAGGGCTGTTGCCCGTCGATTTGTAAGATGATTTGATTGTCATGATAGAAAATACTCGAAGTGATTCTCAATACCTAGTACCTATGATTAGTTGGGTGGTGGCGATAATATCAATGTTGTACTACCACTATATGTACATACTCTTGGTAGTACCGTATTTCTCTTCGTTTTCGGCAGATTAATGTTTCTCAGATACCTACGAGTGGGGAGTATGTATGTACGTTGTTGTTCCAGAAATGCCCGAGAGACGAAGAATTTGGTGATTCGCATGACCTAATTCGTTTTGCTCTCCCGCCCAGCCACATGGCGGGGTTCCAAGGTTCTTCGTTTTCTTTTCTCAGCCCCTGATTTTCTTTGAAATGAAGTACAGCTCAGCGATGAATGAGTGGTTGAAATGAGATGGGGCCAAAAAGTGTAAAGATTTTGCAAATTTTCTCGCGGCTGCATGTTATTGTTGATAGATCTACAGAGTCCGTCTGGAAATATGGATGTGTGGAAGGGTTTGTGTACGCAATTGGATGGACGGATGGATGATGCAGTAGAATTTTCTGATATGGTCTTTCCGAGTTACTAGGTATGATGAAGAGTGGCTTTCTCTCGTGTATTACTGGGAAGGAGAAGAAGAAGAAGAAGAAGAAGAAGAAGAAGAAGAAGAAGAAGAAGAAGGCACAATCGAGAGTCTTGCTATCAATGATCAATGATCAATGATCAATAGGTCATAGGGACCTACCTACCTAGCTATAGGTACCTACTAGGTAACACTCATAAATCCGTACACACCTATTCCGTACACATTGATGTTCATGCAATCAATCTAGAAAATGTTGAAGCTCTTTTTGGTATCAACGGGAAGCTGCTTTTATCACCCATTTTCCTGGATCATCGTACGTTGGTGCAATGTGATTGTCAAAAAAACCCCCCAAGAAGGGGAAAGATAAGATGTGATATTGATAATATCATTGGTCAATTCCAGCTGGGTATCAAAGTATTAAGAAATCGAATTGCGTTTTATAATTGAAGCTTCTAGCGTTCTTCATTGGTTCTTCTACTACTTTTTAACATTTCATACTACATACAGTATTGAGTCCGTCATCGGCTTTCTCATCTTTCCTTCTCTTCTTTCCCTTCCATCACTTCCATCACTTCCATCACTTCCATCACTTCCATCACTTCCATCACTTCCATCACGATTCGCTTAACTTTTTCTGTCTTCACTTCTTTTTTTTCTTTATCTTTTTCTTTTTCTTTTTTTGATGAGTACAAACCCACACAATTGACCAATCAAATAATTCCAACACAACATTAGCTTCATGCCCCAAAAAGAACAAAGCGGCATTCAACCTTTTTTCCACTTGATAACTCTTTTTGACTTTGGTACTAACTATCCATCTGTATCCATCTGTCACACCAAAAGCACAACTCCACAATTATTAAACTTCCCACTTCATTGAATTCCTTCTGAACATTTACATCTCAACATCTTCATAGCTCTCTTCCTTCTACTGATCTATCAGATACGAATAGAAAAGTCGCGCGTATGAGTGGTCGCTCGTCAGTTTTTACTTCTCAGGTATGTTCTATTTCTTTGTCTCTGCTTGTGAATGATGTGAATGATGATGAGGATGAGGATGAGGATGACTCAAACGTCATGAATTCTCAATTCTCTTATCGTGAGGCTTGAACTTGGAAGCCAAACCTTCTACTATCCTCTCCCACAAGATATGACTCTTCATCAATCAAAATATCTAGTGCAACTTTATCATTAAGAGCGATTTGGCTAACAACATGTTCTTGTAGGATTATATCTCAGGTTCGCACACAACCCTATCCATGACCCCTCCCAATGGGTACTTACCATGGCCAATATTCTAACCACCGTCTCCTAGATCACATCTGGAAAGCTTCAGTCAACTGAAATAGCTTTCTCCACCCTACCGCCTACTAAATTATACACACACAACTACAATCATGTTCTCCCGATTCGTAAAGCCTGCAGCTTGTAAGCCAACCGGCTATGGCATCCAAAGAGTTGCACAACAAGCTAGATTCTTAGCTACTGTTGAAGGAAGTGCCGGTCGTGCCATGCCATACACCCGTCCTCGTGCTACTCCAATCTCCCATGACCGAGCTACATTCACAATCAGGGTATGTTACATCGGTTGACATGTGAAGAAATTTCTGAGTTGACGATCTTTGACAGGATGGCCCAGTCTTCCACGGCAAATCTTTTGGCGCAAAATCCAACATTTCTGGTGAAGCCGTGTTCACAACATCCCTCGTCGGTTACCCTGAATCCATGACCGATCCCTCTTACCGTGGACAAATTCTTGTCTTCACCCAACCTTTGATCGGAAACTATGGTGTCCCATCATCTGCCAGAGATGAGCACGGACTTCTGAAATACTTCGAGTCACCAAACATCCAATGTGTTGGTGTAGTTGTTGCAGATTATGCTGAGAAGTACAGTCATTGGACTGCTGTGGAAAGTTTGAGTGATTGGTGTGCCCGTGAGGGTGTACCAGCCATTTCTGGTGTTGATACCAGAGCTATTGTCACCTACTTGAGAGAGGAAGGTTCTTCCTTGGCTCGAATCACCATTGGAGAAGAATATGATGCCGATCAAGATGAGGCTTTCGTTGATCCTGAACAAATCAACTTGGTCAAGAAAGTCAGCACCAAGGCCCCATTCCACGTTAGCTCTGCCCATGGAGATATGCACGTCGCAGTCATCGATTGCGGTGTTAAGGAGAACATTCTCAGAAGTTTGGTCAGCCGTGGCGCAAGCGTTACTGTCTTCCCATACGATTTCCCAATTCACAAGGTCGCCCACCATTTCGATGGTGTCTTTATCTCTAACGGACCTGGTGACCCAACTCATTGTCAAGAGACTGTCTACCATTTGACTAGGTTGATGGAGTCATCCCAACTACCAGTCTTCGGTATCTGCCTTGGACATCAATTGCTTGCTCTTGCAGCTGGTGCCCGCACCATCAAGCTCAAGTACGGTAACCGTGCCCACAACATTCCAGCTCTTGATTTGACCACCGGTCAATGTCATATCACCAGTCAAAATCACGGTTATGCCGTTGATATGACTACTCTCCCATCCGATTTCAAGGAATACTTCGTCAACTTGAACGATGGATCTAACGAAGGTAAATATTCTCCAGAATCCTCTTTTGAATGCTAGCTAACAGACTATAGGTATGATTCACAAGACCCGTCCAATTTTCTCCACACAATTCCATCCTGAGGCCAAGGGAGGACCAATGGATTCCTCTTACCTTTTCGACATGTACATTGAGAACGTTCAACGTTACAAGAAGAACCAAGCTGTCTACCCAGCCGGGAAGGACAACAGACCAAATCCTCTTCTTGTAGACATTTTGTCAAAGGAACGTGTTGGTGTCGCTCCAGCTCAAGTTGCTGCCGCTGCTTAAGCTCAAGGTCGAATATAATTCAATGG
Source organism: Botrytis byssoidea (assembly GCF_014898295.1). Taxonomy (NCBI): domain Eukaryota; kingdom Fungi; phylum Ascomycota; class Leotiomycetes; order Helotiales; family Sclerotiniaceae; genus Botrytis; species Botrytis byssoidea. The sequence continues at coordinate 469,766 of NW_024065846.1, forward strand.
GAATTTACGGAGTGTGGTATCTGGGATTGACTTTCACTGGCGTTAGTAATTTGTTGAATCTTGACAGGGTTTCTTGGAAGTTCTTAGTTTTTAGTGGTTCCAAATTAGTGAATACAAAATTGAAATTAGCTGCAGAACCGTCTCTTACGCAACACGTGTGATGGTGAAATGCAAGTGGAAGTCCACTTTTTTGTTGGAAAATAAGCTCATGTTGACGAAACAATTTGGCTGCAGTAAAATTACCTCTTACTTTCAACCGTAGCGGGACTATGTTGTTCTGATTTGACCGATTGTTGTTGAGGGTATACATTTGGGGATTGGAGAGATTGAGAATACGCGATGTGAAGGTGTAGCGATCTTTGAAAAGGGGGACTGAAGAAAAAAGCGAGGAGAAAAGGGTAAGGAGGCGGGGGCAAGAAATTGTGGAGAGGAAATTCAAAGAGGAATTTCAACAGGGTTCTATTGGAGTTCAAAGTGTGATGCGTTTCATAAGGTATATTGGCTTCAGACCTCCAATTCCTCGAAAAGATTGCTCAAGGAACAAGTTGGGCTCTTCTGGTAAGCGATGAGATATACGAGGGTTATGCACGAAGAACCGATCCCTCTTGCCTCCCACCGAGCGGCAGCACTTACAGTGTGGGACATATTAACAGATAACTCACAAACAGATATTACGGCGAACATCTGCACTGCGGTGCCCGACTCATTGACCGTCTTCCCTCTTAACCGGTACAAATCTAACCCAAAACTGTGGTTTATTCCACATGGTGTAAACCGAGAAATCTCGATCAAAAGCTACATCTTGACCTGACACGGCCTCTACATCAAATGTCCACAAGATCTTCGCGAGATACAATTTCATCTGCGTCCATGCAATGGCAGAGGCTGGACACATTCTCGGCCCTTGATTGAATGGTAGAAAAGCCTTGGGATCATCGTTCTCATACTTGCAATCGTATTCGGGGTGCTTGGATGCAAGCCAGCGCTGTGGCCGTTACGAAAGTGCATCGGTAAAGTAGCGGGGGTTGCGTGCTGCGGCAAAGTGGCTGATTTGGCAGATTACCTGGAAATAATTGGTGAGTCAATGGTTGACGAGGTGGATGTGGAGAACTACTTACTCCGCGTGGAATATAGTTGCCATCGACGATGGCCCCGGGACTCATGCGCGGAAGACCATCAGAGGTGTTCTGATTCGATGCGGAAAGTTTCTTGTAGGCACGCGTGTAGGTATTTCATATTTGCTACGGAATCGGGAGTGATCTCGTTGTAATTTTTGAACGTGCGCCGAATTTCGTGGAGGAGGGATTTGTAGGCGTTTGGTTCTTTGAGCAGGAAGAAAATTGAGGAGTAGATTTGGTTTGACATTGGTTCCCAGCCTGCGACTAGCAGTTGGCCTGCTATTTGTTCTAAATGGTTGATATGCTTCTGGTTGCTGGGAGCTGCCATGTCTCTTGGGATAAGCTGGTCGAAGTAATCTAGATGTTCTGTTTTTCTCCTGCGTTCGATCCGTGATTGGACTTCTCGGCTGTTGGTTTTTAACACGCGCAGCATGGTGAGCCAGACGGAGGGGGGAATGAAGAAATACATCAGTGGGCTGAGGAGAGGAAACTTTTTGGACACTGCTTGGATGGTCAAAAATAGATTGACTTTGATTATCGCATTCAATAGGAGAGAGTTCTTCTCTGTTAATAATGGATATGTTAGGAGAGCGGAACATACATGGTGGAGAGACTACCTAGCATCTTTCATCTGATTCATCTGTCGATTATATGTCATATCCGCAGACACATCCATCGTCAACCAATCTGTCCACCGACGCAACTCAACATCCTTCTCGCCCCCCATCACTTTCATCTTCTCATCAAAGAAATCAATATGTTTATGCAAAACCGCTTCTTTGGCTTTAGTATTTCGAGCGCTGAATGCGGGAGAAAGTTTACTGGCTACGTTGCGGTGCTTGATGGGATCGATCTCGAAGGAGATCCCTCCATCTTCTCCGAGATCTTCAAAATCTGTTTTGAGAAATTTTTCGAGGTTTTTAACGTGCGTGGCGTGGATATCTGGAAATTTTTTAATTTTCTAGCTGCTTGATACGATTGCTATTGATGTGACATCCATTGATACGTACCTTTTCTCGCTTGTGGTGTGAGAAATACAAGTTCATTGGGGGCAATACGGACAACATCGCCTATGCATGAATAATCAACCAATGGTGGATCAACGAAAAGAAGTTTGGCAGGCGTTTGTATTACCTACCATGACGTCTCGACACTTCTTCGATTTTCCACGGCCATTTTCCAGTGAAGCTGGAGTTTATTAGGAGACTGATTTCTGTGATGAAAGGTTTAGGATTAGGATTAGTATCTTACCAATTATACGCGTACCAAGCGTTGGAGATGGCCGCGAGCTTGGGTCCTGGGTAGCGCGAAAGTGCATGGAAATACAGATTGTAGATGCTGCGAAGAAGCGAGTAGAGGAGTAACTATGTAACATAATAGTGTATTATTAGTAAGATTATGTTATGTTATGAATGCATGGGAACATAGACAGACATACAGGTACGACGACCACTGAAAACCATAGGAGATTGTTGGCGCGGAAGATTTCTGTAATGTTAGAGAGCGTCATGGGTTGTTCGCTTTTGCGATGGGGAGATGAATAGTGCGGGTTTGGCGAGTAGGATTTGTAGATGGGTGGTGCTGGGATGGATTGCAAAGGCATCTCGTTAAAGCGATTAGGTGACGAAGATAAATCCTCTTTTTTATATCTGCTAGTTGTGAGCTTATATTTATATGTGAGAGAAAATATATTGATATATCAAACATCTCTCGATCATCTATCTGTCATTATTTGTTCGGCATGTTATTTTGTTGATCTAACCCCGATCCCGACGCCGAAAACAATTGTTACTCGGTATTCGGTGTCGAATTACTATATCTGGTAAATAATTATATTTTCGGAACTCCGATTATTGTGTGTTTCTCAAGCTCGAAATGGTCGGTCTAATTTTGATACGAATCTGGATATGGATCTTGGAGGCTTCTCAAGCGAGCTCGGGTCTGCGAGTTGCGTGATAAATAGGATTTAGATGGATAGTGTGGGACTCGCTTGGAGATTCTTACTTCAGTGCAGGACTGAGTAGGTAGGTATGGGATTAGACCTTAGATTAATCCAGAAAGGAATTATAGAGTTATTCGACTATTAAGCTCTACTCATGTCTTTGGTTGTATTTTTGACTGCTGAGATATCATCGATAATGAAAACATTTACACGAGATGGTGGGGTCAATATTAGTTGTAAATTGATTATAGCGATGGAATATGTGTGCAGTCTTACAGGAAACATGATTTGCTATTCTTTGGTTGAGTGATTCTCGAATCGGTGGTGTCTTTCGCGTCTGGAAATGCCTGAGAAGAGTTGTATCGTTTTTTTGATAAGCTAGTATTTCTCTGCGAATCCAACGTCTAATGCTTCTAGAAATGAATTGATCATATCAATATTTCTCTGAGCTTTGAATTCTGCGCCGAATTCCTTGCTCCCAAGTTGGGTATTGACCAGTAGGGCTATTCTTGCAAACATGCGGGAATTGAGACTTCAAAGGTTTCTAGCTGCCACTATATTCATGAGTCTAAGCTGTAATCGACCATTGTAGAGCAGCGAATGATTATAGTAGCTCTTTGAAACAATGGTTTTGGAGGGCAGAATAAGTCGGTATCTGTGTCTACCTACCATTGAGTGTACTGATATTTCAGCACACAGAAACTCCAGAACCCCCACTGAATCTGGGGACTCAATCGTTTATATTACTCAATGTACCCAATGTATGCATACCTATATCTAAGCCCGCTGGATTCTCCAATGAAGACGAGAGAACGTAATGCTAGATGGCCATGTGATACTCGGTAGATTGTAGGCAAATGATTTTCCAACTGCGCCGCATAAGTCACAAACAAACGGATAGATGATCCTGTAATCCCAACAGTTGGAGGAAGTTTACCAACACTGGTATTGACCAGATTATGAGAATGAGGGCAGTTCTAGTTTTTGAGTTGTGAAAAACTAGAGATGGTGTAATTGAAATAGACAAGAGTGTTGGGGTTACGTAGTGTATAATTCTAGTTGCAGAAAAGCCTGTTATTTGTTCAGATAGTCAAGAAGAATAAGTGATCTACAAACTTTAAAGGCACGCAGAAGTTTTCCAAGAAATCTAGTCGTACGATGTCTCCCCTGCTATGTGGCGTAGGTGCTAGTACGGTTCTTTATCCCGCATGACTGCATCTTGTCTTAACCAACTCAAGTTGGCTCTCCTTTTATTCGAACTACCTACGTATTTTTTCTTTCTAGCTTGAAAAATCTGTTCATAAGGCTTCGAGAGTGATGGATATGAATGCGTGTGGAGTTTCTTCTCGAAGATTTGCGTGTGATCGATGCCGTGGTCAAAAACTGCGATGCATTCGCGAAAGAACTGACCAGCAAAACTGCGATCGATGCTTCCGTGCAGATGTTGAATGTCGCACCAGTCCAGTTTTTCGTGTGCGTAGCTATGTGGATGACACTGTTTCAGCTTCTACAAAAAGCATGGGGGGAAGGCAAGAGTGCAAAAGTCGGTGCGAAAGCGACGATACAACAATGCTGCGCAGCTCCAAGTGCAGTCACAAGTCACTACCCAGCAAGCGGTGATAGATGCTGCTGTTGTTACGGAAACGGCAAGTTCCTCGGGATCTCTTGGACATACAACACTGATGAATATACTCGAAACTTCTCAATCATCATTACCTGTGCCAATGTATCCTACAGGCTTCTCAGACACAATTAGTGATATGCATTGGGCAGCCGAGGATTCATTATTTTCCGGCCTCATACTTCCAGATGGAACGGATCAGAACTTTGGTTTATCTGGTAACACCGGTACAGGTAGCTCGACTGAGATTTATCCGTCACAAGCACCGACATATACAGCAGATCTTTCCTCTCGAACTACGCCATCATTGATACTCTCACCCCGAACGGCGTCTCCCACTTCGACATCTAATTCACAAAATCTCGAATGCAGCAGTCACAAAACTTTAGCTACGATATCTGAAACCAATAATTCTTGCGAAACCCCTGAAGATCAGGTTGCAGGTTGCATATCTATTGACAAGAATGAAGAGGAAACGATCGTCCAGCGGTTAGCTAAGACTAATTTGGATCTTGTTTCGCTGCTTTCTCGAATTTATACAGGCAACCCAAAAGCAATTGTAGAGATGCTAGTTGAGCCGATCGATGAGACGAAATCCCCAAGAACAATGTTGGACGACATTTTAAACAGTACAAGAGATTTCTTGCAAGCTCTTAGTCTGCTGGCGGACTCGTCTGGTCGACCTTCTGCCAGCTCCCCTCGATCATCTAGTGGTACTGTTCTGAGTCCAAATTCTACATCAAACAACATAAGACCTGATCTTCAAAAGAGTACTAAAGACTATGCAAATACTCTATCCGGAGCTGATGAAAGCAGCACATCCTCGCCCATAGACGGTTCTTCATCAATACACTCTACCCTATCAGATTCCGATTCGCAAACGTACTCAAAGTCTGATTTCGCAACTTCGCTTCTCATTCTCACATGTCATGTATATTTACTGCGGCTTCACGAGATTCTGTCCTCACACATACATGACTTTCTAACAGAGATCTCGGACAGTGATGATCCCTCTCTTTGTCCTCTTCCTGGGCTTAGCTTTTGTAGCTTTCCACTACGTAAGCCACGCTCTTTGACATGAGATGAAGTGCATTTTAGTTTATTCAAATACTGACTTTCCAGAATCGGGCAATCTTCAGACGACTATTCTCATCCAAATTATAACCAGCCTTTTCGAACAGATCGAAAGACTTCTGGGCCTACCGCGTGATTACCGGATAGATCCTGGCGAGATCGGGCCGGATGGCTTTGCGTCGGGTGGGTTATTGAGTAGCGAAGAGATGCTCGGCATTGTAAAGTTTGCATTTCAGCAACGGGAGTCGGGCCAATCTGAAAGTCGAAGAGGCGGATTGGAAGCATTACGCGAGCATCTTGAGGGGATAAAGCAGTTGTTGAAAAATAGTATAGCGCCTTAGAGCCAAGGCAGATGACTGAATCCACAAACCGGAGACTCGTTGATGCCTGAATTCCCAATGAAAGATAAGTATGATCTTCCTGGAGCCTGTCACATAGATCTACTATGTCATCCTTATCACTCCACTTATTGTAGCAAAAGCTGTTGCCTTTGAAAATCTCCAAGAAATGCAATCTCTCTTGAGAAGATCTTTACCAGAATGATGACACTTGCTTTTAATGTGGGTATCGACAAGGTTTAATCATCTGCCGAAACCATCATTCTTTGGACACTGTGAGAGGATGACTTGCCCCATAAAAAATTGTAATGAGGTATTGATGATAGTAATGCGGGTATAAATTCCTCCCGATGCAGAGCGAAAATACTAACCCCAGAATGTCAGGATGAAAGTGGGCCATTGAGGCTGAAAGGAAGAGAGGATAACTTCTGTATAACAGATCAAAGAATAGGAAGACAAGGGAGGAACAGTTAAAGTCGGGAAGATTAGGGATGAAAACAGGAATAGGTGGGATAAGCGCCAATGCGGGGTGCGGGTCGCTTACATGGGTGGGCTAGATAGATCTGTGCGTATGGTTGGGACTAAGGAGATTTTCTGAGAGAGCTTGTTTATTAGGGTGCCTTGAGTCATCTCAACTGATATTATGTCATGTATGGATTGTCTGTGGAGAGAGATATAGGCACCGTGGATAGATGATATGTTTATCGCTGAAGTTTGGGCAAGAGGAAGAAACGATTTGCATTGCAATGAGTAGTCGCCTTGGAGGTATAACTGATAGATAACTATGTTGGATATTTGAGGAGTTATCTGTGAGCCAGAAGAAGTGATTTAGTGCGAATGTTGTCTTACTCTGGAATTGTTCTGAGCGTTTTCTGGAACTGTTAGTTGTGAGATTAGCGAGATAGTTTGGGGAGAGGTCTGATCTGCATTGACCTGATGCTTGGTTTGACTTTTAGCTCGTAGATACACTTGATGCATTAGTTATTTGCTCTATATAGAATGGCTTCAAGATTCCAAATCACTGAATTGCTTACTTTGCACAGTCTAGAGCAAGGAGAGCAGGATGATCGTCACTCGCTACTATTTCCATTCCCAAGATTAACTCAGACTTACACGCAATGATTGAAAGGGTTACAACACACGGCATATGCAATCAGAGAATCAAACTTCATAAAGCACTAGAAACACTCGCACTCGCAGCGTAACCCGATTAAGGAACATGCAATCTATACACGAATTGAGCCTCGGCATCACCAACCAAGGTATGCAATTCTCGATACCCATCTTCAACATCCAAAATCCTAGACTCCTACCAAGATACAAACGAAAGGAAGAGATCGAAGCATGGATATTTTACGAGTAGATAGATGTGATTCGGTGAAAATGTGGGGAATTCCCAAAGCGAAAGGATCGCGAGGATGGATATCGAGATTGCGATATTGGAATCTGTGGATCCAGCATCAAACCCGGATTCCGGGTTAGAAATAGAAGCGGGATGGTATTTGAGTTGGTTGGTTGGAGCAGTTGATGATGGTATGCCGTGTACATCAGATTAGGGATGAGGTTGGAACATTTCAATGAGATGTTAAAAAATTTACATTCTAGATTCGTGGAGATATCTGTGTTTGGGTATAGCTCCAGGATACTTTGAGTATATAGATTTTGATGTGATGTCATTCCTTGAAAGATCACAAGATACTACCATCAAGGGACGGGAAAATGTCATTGATTGAATATCATCCAACATGGATTCCAATCGAAGTAAATCATACGTACGGTAGCCAATCGATAAGCCCCACTTTTGAGTACTACTCGAAATCCTCAAATTTTGGTTCTAGACTTTTTATCTAATGGCCAAGGCTATTGAATCAAGGTTTGGTAGCGCGGTCGTGGGTCGAGGATTAGGTGTGGGGTTGAGGTTATTAAGAAGGAATGTAAGAGTTGAGGCCCCGGCTTATCGCACACCACCCATTTTTCGGTCTAATTTTTTAAAATTTAATAATAAATCAACTACACAATATAATCTTATAAAACTTGAGTATTATATTAATGAATAGTAACTAATCCTTATATTTTAATTACATTTTCAATCTTGCAAATTAATCTCTTAGTATATAGTCTGAAATCTAAAAAATCTATTCTATTTCAGAAAGCTTGTAATTTATATTTCAATTTCTTTATAAAAGTAAATACAAATGATAGCTTTTTTAATTCCTTTTTTATTTATTACTATATTTTCTTAATTGAATTAAGATTCAAAGAGAAGGATGGCTAATCAAAATCTTATATATTATACTCCAATCGAGTTCTATAGGTATGTCTAGAATATACCTTAGAATTGTTTTTTATAAACATATACACAGATTTTAGTTTATTGAATAGTGGGAATATAATAGGCTTAAGGATTTATTGTATATATGTTTTAAAGATAATATCTTTATTATTCTCAAACTTTTTCAAAAAGATTAATAAAGATTTATAATTCCAGTTAATTATATCCTATATCATCATTGATACTCTTTCTAATCGATATACTGATTTAATACAATTAGTGTATCTTTTTTCATCAATTTGTCTAGTAATTTATATTCTATTTGCTTTTCTCAATTCGAAAGTGCTTTTGTTTGATTATATAACTAATCTTTAATTCTCCTTTTTTGGCTTAATAATAATAGTATTACTAATTCCTTACTAGTAATATCTATATGCAAAATCTAATTTCTTTTTTGCTTATTGTCACGGTCATGGACTAAAGGGCTCCATTAGGCACGTGATAGTAAGCCCTCGGGCCTACCGTGTGCCGAAGGGAGCCCGCACACACATATAAATTGTATAGTTTTCATAAGTTTAGAAGAATTAATGAAAAGTCTTTGTGCTACATTTCACCTAGTTGATTCATTGCTAGTATCTACTCTAACAGATTTTCTAACAATCCTAGCTTAAATAACTCTAGAATATCGAGGAGTATATTAATTTTAATGAAATTTATAATAATCATTTTTGTGACTATATTCGATATCGATTTTGAATTTAAATCGAAAATAATGAATTTTAGAATAATAATTGAATTTTTAAATTAAGATATATGAAATTAGATAGCTACCCTAATCTCGCTTAAATGTGCGATAAGCCGGGGCCTCAATTCTTATATACCTAGGTACGTACTCAGACAACTGCCAACTTCAACAAACTTGTCTGTCTTAAAATGTTTGATGGTCATGAATATTGGGATCATGCAGAACTTCTTAGTTAAATGAGATAAAACAGGTGACTAGCCCTACTAGGCATTTAATTTCTGATAAAGTTCAAACAATATGCAGTACTAGAAAACAAAAATTAAGATGAATAGTGTTTATATCTAATCTTTTATGAAGACTCAATAGCCTTCTGATGGTATTAATCTGTATCTAATAATACAGGATTCCACCAAACCTGTCCACTTCCACCATGCAAATCCCAAACCTTTTCAATTACTCCATTCCCAACATGATAAGATAAATACGTAAAGGTCATGTTCATGTCGCAAAACCCAACCAACAAATGAAATCCACCCCAACTTTGAAATGATTGTGTGAAGCGCTTGTGACTAAGCGCATTTTGAAAACTCCCCTCTCTAACGCCGGAAGCTCATAAATTCCTTCCTCATAACTGAAAAAAAAAACCAATTACGCCTGGTATCATTTTCCAAAGATAGCTTAAGAAATTTGACCCCCATAGTACCGACCCTTATTTCTCCGACAGATTATAGAAGCGATTCGAAATTACATTCACAGGATAGAGACAAGCCACTAAAGCCCTGATGGTTGATTAATAATAGCATCGATACCCATATCCATAGATGGTAAACGTGAGTGAAATGATGCTCGGTTATCTTGGTGGTATGGACTTCGGTCAGTTTGTGGGTAGCCGTCGTTGCGATCCGATTGTGGGTAGCCATCATTACGGTCCGTCTGTGGATATCCGTCCGGTCGGCCATCCGAGAGAACTTGTGGTGCATATGAGTAATGTTGTTGATTAAGCGGGTCATTAGTAGAAGCTTCTGAGCCATTATCCCGATCATAATCGCCGTCGAGGTTGATGCTAATCCCGCTGTCTTCATGGACCTCATAATCATTGTGGTCCGAGTATGTTGCATTTCCAGTTTGTCCTCCTGCTTCCATGATACGTTCGCGGCGAGCATAAGCTCTCGCAGATGTTTGCATATTTTTGAGACCAGTTGACATACACTTCTTCATGTCAGTATAAATCCCAAGTATATTCGTTTCAATACATACCTTTTGCTCCACAACAGTCCATTTTTCCCCCGTAGCGGCAGCCAGCCCCGACCAAATCTCTTTGCGCATATCCATATAGTGCTTTGCAAGGGTCTCAGATTTGACATTATCCCAATCATCACTAGACTTTCGTTCCATCAAACGTTCATGGCGCTTTCGACAGGCGTTGGCCGATTTGTTTGGAAAGTAAGTTGCTTGTATAGGTTGCCAATTCAGTCCCTGCTTCCGTGCTGCTATCAAAGTTCGATCATCAATAGGTGTCCATGCTCCAGATGAAGGTCGAATGGAAGGTGGCATTGGAGTACTCTGGACATAATGTTGAGTTGGAAGTGGTAAAGGAGGTTGTTGTACGGGACCTCCTGTTGCATAGTTCGACATATTCTGGTAGCTGTGTTGCAGTGGCTCATAGTATGGTGTGGTCATGGGTCGAGAGTTGATAGGTGGATAGACGAGGTTGTTAGAGGTGAGTGGTGGTGATCGATAGTAATCCATAGCTTTGAAGGAACGCTGTTCCTTTGGCATTCTAGAAAGACGGGTTTATGAAATATTGGTACTACTTAGTAGTAACCAGGGGTCGAAACAATTGACGAATCAATTAAGTATTAGATGTAAAAGAAACTTGCAGACCAGCCGGCAGGAAACGTAGGAAATACTTGACACGAAAACGAATGGAGTCAGATATTGAGAATTGAAATCTAGAGCGAGTTGACAATAGGAAATTCGTAGAAGCCAAAAGATGATGCTGATGCTGAATGAGGACGAAAGGTCTTAGCCAGTGTACCGGCGACCGACCTTTATAATACAGAATTGACCAGCTCGATTATCTGTTGGAAGTAATAACGCTGGGGGCCATTTGGGTGGTGTCTATAGCCTCATTAACGCTGAACGTCCAAAAATGAGACCTCAACTAAATGATGAAACAAGATGGGTCCGATTTTAGATATTATCTTGATAAATCCGACCCCGACTTCCTGGGCCTTCAAACGTTGGCAAATGCACGAAATTTTGTTACTAGGATCAACTACAGTAGCCGCGGATAGACTATTAAGTCTCCAAAACTCGAGGGGATACGAACAAGAGATGATTGTATTGGTCAACAGAAGAATACCGGTCTCTTCTAAGGACATTGGGCGGTAGTCTCATCTTGAATTTTGGAGACATATCTGATGGGCGCGTAAATTATGTGGGCGTCAACAAGTAAGCTGCGGATGAGGCGTTCGCGTACCGAAAATAGAATCAAACGGGAGAGATCTGTACAGGGGGGATGACAGAAAAGGGTCAGTGCAGGGTATATTAAATTTACAAGGGCTGTGTATGAGATTTTGTAAGAATGCCTTTAAAGAAGGTTAGATCTTGGTAGATTAGATGATAATGAAACATATCATAACGATCCTGTTTCGTAATGAATTGAAGATGTTGAAAATGGTAGGTAAAGATGAAAAGAAGATATACTTGAAAGACTATATGGATTAAAAGAAAGAAGAAAGACGTCTATTTGATGCGCGCGTGTAAAATGATATGTCTAGCTAGATTAAACTAGATAGAAACTGTACATCGTCTACCGAGGTAGTAACTACTGCGTAAATGGTATTACGAGAATGCCGTAATTCAATTAGTTGAACTTTTAGACATCACGAGAAAAAGGTCTAATTGGTGGTGAAATTTGGGCCTCCGTTGGTTGGAGCTTCTTCCTCTTCCTTTCTTTTTCCCTTCCTACTTCAAATCAGGAAGAACTTTGTTATTTGATTCCTTGTTTGCCTGTTAAAACGATTGGATGACTAATTTAAGAAATGCAAAATACTTCGGATGAATCTCTTTCACTTACTAGGATCTCTGCTTCCAAGACAGCACTGACACTGATCTACACGATATGCATATGCACAAGTGCACAGATGGGAAATCAACTCATCCCATCTCTACCCGCTCCTTCTCGGCTTCTATCATCCAAACATCTATTCTTTATACCCTGTCCACAGTTTACCCCCCTTGTATTATGCCTCCATCCTGATTTCTCCCCTCGGAAATCTACCAAAGTAACTCAGTACCTAGGTATCCCGAGGTCCTCACAGATGCCCGAGATCATCTAGGTTTGTCTAATCTCGATATCTTCATCCCAGGTCTGATCAAAAGGGATTCTGCAAGGGCGCCTAATAGCGATAAGCGGTATGCAGTTTGGCTAGCACTGTTGCTATGCTTCAACAAACAACAAACACTTCGACCGGACAAAGGCCATTGAAGACCTCAATCCATTAGGCAGTGTTTATCTTGAAAGCAACGTAAAAGTTCAATATTCCTCCCCATAGCCATGGTCATGACCACTGAAGAAATCTTCATGAGGTCGTACATCCAACATTGAGTGGAGTGCGGACCTACTGTATTCCAACCCAACAAGATGAAGAAACCTCAACAACCGCAACACCCCAGTGAGAGCAATGGAGAGATTGCTTCATGTTTTTCTTTCCCACATGCAATCGTTATTCGCCTGTGCCAACAGCCGCTTTATCTGGGGTTTCCTCTTGTCTCACCATATCGGTGAATATCCAACGCTTGTGTCAATTCTTTACATGGGCTCCGACTCACACAGACCAACGTGATATCCTCACGCTGACAAGCGTCCCTTGAACTTGTGGGATATACTCGGAAAGAGTCCGGTAATGGTATCATCACGCGCGGCAGTACAATCGTCACGTTCCGGTATCTATAAGTATAAAGTCAAAGAATGTGATTGAAACATTTCAATGGACCAGAGCATTCCATTGTCTTTTTGCACTGTGGCAAGCGGCGGCTATCTGTATCCGAGAGAACTTTTTTCTTCAATAAAGTATTCATAACTTATATTTGTTTCATCTGAAAATGCTCAAATACGAATGATTCACCAACAGTTGGATAATTAGCATAAAAATAAAATCTTGGACACTTTGTTTTTATCTCTTCCAGAATAGCTTTTTGGGGTGACCAATCGCAGATTTTCTCATCTGTTTTACTTTAGACGCCGCTCTCCCGTGTTTCAACTGTCATCCATTTTGGGGGCGAATTTCCTTTATAGTAGAATGCAACGAGATGGCATAGTATGCTTACTTTGCTCAAAGTGGTTCGGACAGGCTTGTTCTTCATGTCTCTTTGCATAGTTAGCATGCGCTTTGCACTCACAGGTGATTGATATTTCAAACAACCTCAGCATCGCCACTTTTATCTACATTATGCATGATGAATCTCTGAGAAAATTCCATCGCAAGCAAATACGACGAAAAATCCGAATCGAATCTATTGGGATCCTTGCCTTGATCCTTCCGAGACTTTTCACGGTACGTCCCCCTCAATAAAATTCAATTGATCCTCAAGAGTGCCGTATGGGTCTTATTTTAACTACTAGGAACGAACATCTGGTCTCTGCGCAGTTCGATGTTGGGGTATGCAGCTGCTTATATGTACTGCGGAACTGCGCCCCAATCAATATCCTTGTTAAAACGAGATTGAAAATTAGTTGCATGAGAATGATGGGCATTCTCCTGTTATGCAGTACCTGCATGCTTTCTGGATATTAACCGTGGAGCCATTGGGAGAGTTGCTAATCAGAAAGTCACCATAGGTTCAGACCATGCTTACACCTGCCCTTTTGGGGTTTAGGTTTTTGTCATCTTCTCGATGTTATTTGTCGTATCAAAGGATCACACAATACGACTTTCTACGAAAAACCTTCAAGGAACTTTGTTTCCAAGACTTCTCAATTCGACCTTATCCTATCTGACTAGCCTCCGGCACCTTAAGCCTTGGATCTAAAGGATCAACTCATCTTCAACGGGATCGGAAAGGGCCCCCGAATGGCCTACAGATCTGATGACATCTAGAACGCCAAAGCTCGATGGGATTTGCTACACTACCACCAAATAGCTCTGACACATCTGTCTATTTCCATGTGTCGAAGGATCGATATGTTACTTGGACACGACAAGGCTAGATGAAACGAACCACATTACAATCCATACTTTGGCTCTCGAAGAATCTCCCTGCTTCATTGAATTACAGGAGCATCGAAATTAAGTAATTTGGATCCTCATTGCGAAGGAAAACTTCAAGTTGGTCTACCTCTCGGACCACTAAACACACATCTTACTTCTGACCCCGATAAAGTTAGAGGGGCATTCGACGATTCCCAGCTTGCAAGCATGTGATATGAAGAAACGACGCGCCGCAACATCTTGTTCAATTTTGTCAGAAAAATTCAGATCATCCACGTTAACTTTAGGTTGGCATTAGTTTTTCCACTGCCTCCAAAACGGAGTTCTGCTGATTTGTCAACCAGAATTCTATAGGCAAGCTTTATTTCTAGAATATTATTATGGTACTCATGGCACTGCGAAAGTTCGAGCGCTAATTGATGCACATACAAACACAATGAGTCTCCTTTGCACAGGCCTTGAGAGCGTATGTTCGCGAATTTACGTATACTTCTATATCATCTCTGCAGATTTATGCTAGATATAGCGGCTGAACGAAGACACATTTTCTGAGGGGTCTATAATCTCACAATCATCTCAAAATGGCACGCGTATTATGACTGTGATGAGCTTTTTTTTCTGAAGTTACCGAGAAAAGGTAAAGAGATATGTTAATGTTACCATTTTTACAATGAGTAGAGTGTTTCTTTTCCACTACATTATTATTCCTTGATCCTGTTATTTGAGCCTTACCAAAGACCTATGTGATGTCTTCACAATTAAATCTCTTAGATGGCAATCTGATGTCGACAACGCCCGAAAATGCCCCCACAATCTTCCATCCTTCGAACACTTGCGACCTTAATTCTCCGCGGCTAACGTTAAGGCCGGCGCATGTCGCTACTCGTCTGAACTTCCCCTTGTATACACCTTTCGAACACACCGCCGCGTACCTGCACCGTCCAAGCCTCATGAGTGAGAACTCACCCATGCTTCTTGTTACTGATTCGAAATTCACGCATTGACGATGAAATTAAGATGCATAGTCTACATGACCGCAGCTAGCAATGAAAATGATATTTTGATACTTTGAAACAATTGAGCTTCGAAGAAGCCTTATGTTTAGCTCAGGCCGCGTCAGAGTCTATACAAAGACTGATAATACTTGGTATAGGCTTCCACGATACGATGGCATAATTACCTTTGTCGTGTGTTGAGATAGAAGCTTTACCAAGAAAATGCCTTGTATCGCCCCTGATCAAGGCTTCCTACGAGCGACAGCTCATCGAATCTGAGAGAAACTCATTTCTCGACTCCTATATTCATCGGCGCCTAGGGTTTCTATCCAGGACGAGCATTTTTCATGCAAGGCAAGAACATGGTGACGAAAGAAAATGTCGTGCTACCATCGCCTAAGGCTTTGAATCTAAACTAATGGCTGGTATTTCTATAATCCGAGAAGCAGTAGGCTAGTTTGTCTGATGATCGATATTAATGGCATTGTTATTCTGTGGTTGGAACCTTGAGAGAAGCAGACCCTGAGAGTGAGTTCGATAAGCAACATTTGTAGCCCGCAAAGCAGCTGCCTTGCCTTGCAAAATTAGATAGCATGATGACAACAGACTAGAGGTTTGCGAGTTTAACCCTTTTGCCTCTTGAGCGGCCAAAAATCGTCAAATGGCTGCTGCGAAGGTCTCTGACATCTCGGTTGCTATTCTTGCTGCCACGTATCAGAAAGGCACACCTTTACATCATTAAAGGGATCATTCAATGGTCTTCATACCGAATGTGACAATGATGATTCAAAATGCAACCGCCAGATCCACTGGAAAGTCGATCGTTGCATGTGTTTTAAGCGCATGCGATGAGGACGGCGTGATAAAGTGATGGGCACGAATCATTGCAAAAACTTCGTCCTCCTCTCACACAGGTCGATCCCAGTGGATATAGATGGACGTACCGCCAGCTATTAGGTATCGTGATCCCAAGACATCTCTGGATGAGAAGAGATATACCTAACTCCAGCTGGCGTTTTGGAATAGCAGAATGCCTAAAGGAGGCACCACCAAGGTTTTCGCAGAAGTCTGCGGTGACCCACGATGAATCGAGAGACAATCCCTCAGAGTTAAGTGTCAACTGAGCTAACAATCTCTCCTCCCATGGTTCGGTACCTACTTTTACTCTCACTTCCACTCGGCACGATTTCTAGTCCTCAGACTCGACGGTGAGAGGATTAGGTAGATGCGTACTTCAGGAAAGTACCGAATCCCGAGGAATCCGCCTTCACAATTATAATCATATCGTCCTCATCCAGCGTTTTCATGACAATATCATGATTCCATCGCCAGATATCGCGATAATGGTGTTGCGAGGCGTGATAAGAGAATCTACGCGCCTCCTCGGTACATAAGTCTCCACTTCTTGTCGGTTTGTACCGATGAATTCCGCCTACGGGTTGACTGGGAAACTAGGAAGGTGTCGGGCACGGAGAACTAGTTTTGATCATGAATTTTGAGACATCTCAAAGAATCTTGATTTGATGATTAGCGCCAGAGGGAGGACAATTGGGAGAAATCACAATAATTGAAGGTTGTCAAGTTCGTGATGAATCGTTATTTTTTCGCCATCATGATCGTAATTTATTGAATTCGAGGGAACAGAAGAAATTTGTTAAGACTGTATGTGTGATTGATTTTCCATGGAATAGATTTAACTTTTTCCAATGTGATACTGTATGCAAATCGAATCCATATTAATAATTTATTGATATTGAATGATTGGTCTCGGGAAGGAATAGGCATTCCATTCAATTCAATGTCTCAATGTCTCAATCGGATACCACGAGGAATTTCCGATCGTTTAGATCTGGTACTTTTTTCCCAAAAAATTATTACAGGATCCGTCATACGTCTTGGTTAAACTTTCTTATCACGAGCATTAGACTATTTTCTCGTGCACTTGGCATGAGCCTCAATGTAGACTGGAATCCGAGAAGGACGTTGAGAAACCGTGAGTAAAGCACCACTAGCGAATCAGAATTGGAGCAAAAAGCCAATCTCTCCCTCCCACTCCCATTGTTCGTAGCTGGCAGAAGTACTTCGTACAAAATCTCCAGGATAGAAACATGGTTCGGAATCGGATGATATTTTTTGACATGAATTCAACATCGTCGGTGACATCTAGTACTAAAAAGGAAGGTGGAAGACATATACTGGGTTAATAATTGAGATTGAGTTCTTCAGGTGGAGGTGTGGATGATGACATGGGGGGATGTGGTTGAGCTTATCTTTTGCGGCGCTGTTTGGATGGGATGAACGGGGACTTGCGGAGCTCACCGAGGATTATCCTGCGAGCGGTATCAAGATTGTTGATACTGCTTCAAATTGATCTGAGGATTTCGCCAAGATGGTGATAGAATGGGGTTATCGATTGATTGATATGGATTAGATGATTGAAGACTGAAGTAAGGGAGCCGAGAATATCAACTGTTTACTGTTGTCGTTTGTTTACATCACATACTGCACAGTGACTCAATGAGACTTCAATATTTCAGTTGTAAAAATTTCTTCTTCTTCAACTTTTCTATTCTATAAGAGGAAATGATATGTTAGTTCCCGTATCGATGGATCTAGGAACAAGAAATATACTAAAAGACTAGTAAGCCGAAGTTTAGCTGGTTAATTAGATGCGGCAACGAGTTACGAGTGAAGTCCACTTTTGTCATCAAACTTGGCGGGAATTCTCTTATCGATAAATATTCGATAGATACCGTGACAATCATATTGACAAGATGAAAATGACAATGGTTTCTGCCTGTTTGTATTGGCTATTCGTACAACAACAATTACCCCCGGATTTATCAATCGGTCTGGTATCACGCCAAGACTTCAGTTGGCGAGTTCCTACGGAGAAATATCCCGTATACGTAACGAGGAGAATAGATATTGAAGATATTCGTGCTGAATTGGATGATGACGGTGAGATTCCCAAGAAAATTCCAAGGCTTACTTGCATACATTATGGTTACATACAACCTACAGGCTGGACTCCGTAGGTCTTAGCGGCGGGTTTGCATGCATTGCGATAAGGTTTGAATTCTGTATTTCTTAAGACTGTAAATCCTGGTAACGATATCGGAGTTGGATTGATATTTGGAAAGAGGATTAGGGTAGCGAGGCAGATTTAATTGATTTATCATTATTATTTGCTGTCTTTTGATATCGTTTAGGTGTGTTGTGGGATAATTTTGGTACTCCATACCTATCCATACCAATATCCATATTTATCCAAACGAGCTAGACTAATCCAGCTCCCCTCTCTAGTATCTGCAAGGAAGATCAAAGATCAGCTCCCCCGTCAAATCGGTCAAGTATTCTCAACAGAATGAGAAAGTTTATTGGATAAAGCCTCAAAACCAGGAACAGATGCGTGAATATCCGAAGCGTGTGATTAACATGTTTTCGAGGAGACTTGTGGGGATATGGGTCATTTACAATGCATTCTTTGGATTGACAATTCACTGCAGGTACCACGGAATATATTAAGCTTCCAGAACCTCGAATCCAATGCCTTTTTTTTACTTCTTTCTCTACCTCTTCTAAAGCTTCCCTTACGCTCTTCCTTCCTCCTCTCGAGTAATCGATAGACAACCGAGTCTTCTTATTCCAAGATTCTGTCTCTTGTGCTTCTCTCTCCTACCCATCCCCGCTACTCCCCGCAGAACCTCCACAAGTCCCCCGATAGATCATATCATACCCTCTCGACAACATGCGTACTTCTGCTCTTCTTAGCCTTTTGGCTGGTGTAGGATCTGTGGCTGCCGCTGCAACCACTAAACCATATGGACTCCCAAAAACTAAATTAGACAAGAAGGATATCCATTTCAGTGTCCAGGCTGATGGTTTGGATGTTAAGTTGGATATCACCAATACGACAGCTAGTGTGGTCAAACCTAAGGTTTTCATCATTTCTATGGTATGTATCTCCATGCGTCATCTTGCCTGTTCCCATGTCAACGTTTTCCATATTTCCCTTGTCCATAAAGATATGATAATCATGTTCAACTCGGGCTTATTATCTGACTTGTTTTTAGTTCTCGCCCGAAGCAGACATTTGGTATGAGAACTCCTTCACCCCAGGCTCAATCGGAAATCTCCTCGCGAAAAACATCACCGTGCCCGGATTCTCCCCTATCTTCCCACAAGCCCATTGTCTTGCCGATGGATCCGTGTGTCAACTCACCACTGGTGAATCTGAAATCAACGCAGCTTCAACCATCACCGCTTTGACTCTCTCCCCCGCTTTCGATCTCTCTTCGACTTATTTCCTTGTTGGTGGAATTGCTGGTATCAACCCAAAGCACGGTAGCATTGGTGATGTTGCATTTTCAAAATACACTATCCAAGTTGCTCTTCAATATGAATTCGACGCAAGAGAAAAGCCTGATAACTTCACCACCGGATATTTCCCCCAAGGCTCCTATGCTCCAGATCAATACCCTGGTAACATCTACGGAACCGAGGTATTCGAAGTCAACGAACCACTCCGTGATTTGGCCGTGGGATTCGCAAAGAAGGCATCTTTGAACGATTCATCCGTGTCCATTGCCTACCGTGCATTGTACGCAACCGACAACTCCTCCGCAGCTGTCAACAAATATCAAGCAGCAACCCACGCTCCTACTGTCATCACGTGTGACACCGCAACTTCCGATGTATACTACTCTGGTACACTCCTCGGAGAAGCTTTCGAAAACACCACAACATTGCTCACCAACGGCTCGGGAGTTTACTGCATGACCGCCCAAGAAGATAACGCCACCCTTTCCGCTCTTTTGCGTGCTGCTCTCTTCAAGATCGTCGATTTCTCCCGTATTATCATTATGCGTACAGCCTCTGATTTCGACCGTCCATACCCAGGTGCCTCTGTCGAGTTCAACCTCTTGTACTCCAATCAAGGTGCTTTTGAACCAGCTGTTGAGAACATCTATCTCGCTGGTACTGAAGTTATCAAGGGACTTCTTGATGGCTGGAACTCAACTTTCGCTGAAGGTGTAACTCCCACGAACTACATCGGAGACATCTTCGGTAGCTTGGGAGGCGAGCCTGATTTCGGACCAGGAAGTGAGTTCGGTGGTGAGGAAGTCGATCCCAACAACGAGGTTATCAATGTTAAGAGAGATGGACAGAAGAAGCCCAAGTCCAGAAGAGAGATGAAGGGAAAGAAGGGATTGATGAGACGTATTTAAGTGATAATAGTAATGATGGGAGATGTTCCAGTGTAGGTGGGGGCTGAGAGAGCTTTTCCTCGAGCGTTCAAGACAAGACGCTTTCGTCTTTTCTTCGCGCCTGTATCTTTATCCAAAAGTTTTGGTCGATCCTCTTTCGTTTTCCTAGGTGGATATGTTTGAATTTGCGCGGATGTTGGTTGAAGTGGTCTGTCGATCTCTTACGGAAATTTCGGGGCAACGGATTTTGATGTTTCGAATCTCGATCAGCTTTGCATTGTTAGTCGATTCAAAGAGATCTGAAGCAAATATTCGGGCGAAGAGTATTGCGGGTTTCGATGCATTTGGAATAATTCGACGATGGTTGTAGATAATGGGTGGCAAGGAATCAGTCAAATGACTCTAAAAAGTGCGATGGGTTATGAGTACATAAATGCAGATGAGCTATGATATATGGGAGGATGGTATTTATATCATTATTCGGATTTGTGGTTACAATTTAGATCCTATAGGATGGATAGATAATCAAGCAAGTATATAGGAGAGATGAATATATGAATATACGATTTACATTCAATAATTTTGCTTTTCGTCTTTTCAGTTCTGCTAGTTGATTCATTGTGATTTGTGTGAGAGACAGGCTGAACTTGCCTTGGCGATGATTATTCTTGACTTGTTGAAATTATTTAATATAGTTCTGGTCTTCAAATGTACCTTGGAAAATGATCATTGTCTTGGATAGACAATTAATTTGTATGAAATGATCAGTCTGAGAAGAAACTGTTGAAGAGTCGGCCACGAGTATCATAGTACGACTCGAGGCCTTCAAATAGCTCGGCAAAATTCGTTCTCAACAATCTCGACATGGTGATTTTCAGAGTACGTGGTATCTTTTTGCATATATATTCACCCTTCTCTTTTCGATCTCCGATTCAAAATTCCACAGCATCACAGAACGCATGATATGAAGTAACAATGGGCTACTCATAGAAAAGTTTCAGATAGCTTTCAATATCAACGTAGTACTTTGTGAGTATAGAAGAGATCAATTAATAACGAGTCGGATTTACAGAATAACAAAACGAGGAGAAGCTAATGCTCACGTGCTTCTTTAAGATAATCAAGATGTGTAAAAGATTTGCATTCATATTGACTCAAGGTTCAAAGGGATTGAGCTGAGCATGGAACATCTAAACTCTTCTAGGGAAATCCAACGCATAATATAACAAAAGAGATAATAGCCAAGCTTTCCCTACCTCTATCTTCCCGTCAACTTCTGTTCACCACCTTCCATTCCGCATGCCCCAAAGAATTCTAGCTGCTTCAGCTTGGGCCGCAGCTTCAGCAGCAGCAGCTACTGCCGCTGCCTGGATAAACCTATAATATCTCTGGTTTTCAAAAGTCTTCGGCTTGAAATATGGACACCGGCCTCTTGGAGGCTTCTGGGTGCAATCTTGTTTCACTGATGCGATGACCCTAACTTGGCCGGTTCTTCCTTCGCACCAGCAACGTCTTGTGTATTGATACAGAGTACACATTCTTGGGGAATAGCGGGAGAGGATTTGAAATTTCAGGGGGTTGTAGGTAAGGTTAATTTTTTAGTGGTTGATATTCGTGCGGAGGTGCTTTTAGTGAGGTTCACGGTCTCGGGCTGGGTAGATGTTTCGTCGATTCGTCGAGGGATGGTGATGTGATGAGAAGTAAAGTTGGGAAATTCTCGCGGTGACAAAGATGTGAGTCTTATCAAAAGCAGAGAGGACTTCGTGGATGTGGAGTGTCAAGTGGTCAAGAAGAGGAATTCAACTGATAAAACCAGTTGTTGTATTGAAGCTTTGAATGTATTTTGATAGACCTGTGGACTTTTCGTATGCATACCTATACATGCGTCTATATGATGTTAACCGACTATATTACTGGGCTTATATTAGTATAACGAAGACAGTCATAAGTGTGACTGGGCGTCGAATTCAAAAATCATACATAGCTGATTACATTGCACATTCATGGAGGACAAAAGTTTGTAGAATATTCGTATTCGTTCTGAAGGCTCAACGCACTATTGACCAGCCAGAGGATGCAACGACTAAACTATTTTACAAAGTCCAACGCAAAGCAAAAACAGAGACATCAAGATCGTGAACCGTCTCATCACCAATCTGCCATCAACATTTTGTCATTACCTACGCCCCTCGCTTTATTTTTTGAAGAATTGCAGCAGCTTCAAACCTCGCTATTTCGTCTGCCTCTCTCTCCATTGCAATCGCCTTTGAACCATGACAATATAGGCATTCTGATTTGTATTTGCTTATCACCCTGTGTGACGCTAGTGGCGGATTATGTGGTTTTTCCTTTGTATCTGAGCACTTGACAAAAACCTTCTCCACGAAAACAAAAGCACGAAGTTTTCCATTGCAATAACAGCGTTTATGTCTCGCTTCGAACTAGCACATTCTGAACAGGTGAGAGACGATGAGTTTTGAGGATGGTACTAGTGATCTTTGTTCAGTATCCAATTGAGCTGCGTATAAAAAAGACTTGAAATCTCACCGTACGTTTAATATCTATGGAAATAGGAGCCTCGAGGACTTGTTGATGACGAGATGCTGATATGACGGTGAGAAGTTGAATTGAGAGATTGTTGTACGGGTAGAAGGTGTGAATTATGTTAGGAAGAGAGTTATTCGTAGATGCGATGCAGCAGAATATTCAATAACGACAACCTGGCTTTGATGAAATGTGTTATTGTTTTAAACCGCGAGGGTGTCGATTAGAGGATTCGAAATTGTTTTGTAAGTCGAACGAGAAAATCTCTACGCAGAAGGGGAACTCAAGGCCTTTTGTGCACATTTCGCTATGCCTATACAGTCATTCCATTCCATTGCGATCATAGTCGAAGAGTCATGACTGTTTTTCCTTGAAAATAATCAGTCTGTTCTGCAAAAAGAATCATTACTGTGTTAGATGCAATATTCATACCCCTTCGTCATTTCGCCAAACAATCGTATGCTGTAAACTTAGAAAGAGGCATGACTGGCTAAAATTCCAGTGTGGATTATGGCTTTAATGACTCAATTTGATCGAGTATTTGTCTGACGCGGAGAGTCTTTTGTGAGTTCTTGGACTGAAACTTGTCATTGAGCATTCATAACATGGCATGTTGCTCCGCATTTAGAATATACAAGATATCAATGTGAACGGATCAATCATGAGTACAACAAGATACCGAATTCAATGTTGATATAGACTGCATTGCATTACACATGAAAGAAACCAATCAAAGTATTTAAAAGGTATGTATTCATTTACTCGACGCTCCAGGCGGAAGCTGAAATCTCTATACCTTTAATAGAAGTCCAACGCAAAGAGCTAAACAGCAACTGAGTCCATCACTGATCCATGCTCATAATTTGAGCGTCCAGTCAAACATCATATGTCTACCAGTAGTCGATTCCATGATCGATTGATGCGATCTCCGCTTGGAGTGCCGTATCGGTGGCTTCTCTCTCTTCTCGATCACGATCTTCCCACCTCACCTGCTTCTCTCTGCTTTCGCTTCTCACATCTCTCGCATTCCTCTGAGCACCCTCGTTTCTATCAATCTTCTCACCCCTTTGTCCTCCTCTTCCCACTTTTACCCCTCTGCTCGTATTTTCTTTTTTCACTTGCTCTCTTCTGTTACTCCTCTCACCCCTCTCACACCTCTTGCTCCTCTCATTTCCCCCACTGCCGGTTATCACACTTCTCGCTATTTTTCTTTCTCTTTCTATATTCTCTCTCAATTGTCTATCTGTAGCCTCTCTTTCCCTCTTTCTCTGTCTTTCTCTTTCCTCTTCTCTTTTCCTTTCTTCCTCCCTTTTCCTTTCCTTCTCCCTTTCTTTTTCCTTCTCCTCTTTCAATACTCTCTGTCTCTCTTTATTCGCTTGTTTTATTCTTCTTACCATCTCTAGTGCCTCTCTGTCCCCTTCCTCTCTCTCATCATCTTTCCTCCTTCTCTCATCTCCTTCTCTTGCCCTTGACTTCTCACCATGACAATATTTGCATATCCTATGATGATGTATTTTGTCTTCACGAAGGGGGTGATTCACTCCAATTCCACATGGTATTACACGGCTGTATAATACGAAAACTTCGCCGCTCTTGCCGTTACAAAAGCAAGGTCCGACATAGATATGTAATCTGCATTTATTGCACGGCTGGGCACCAGGGCTGATGCTTTGAGACATTCTGTAAGTGCGATTGATCGGTCTGTCTTAAATGTCGTGTTAAAATTGCAGTATTACAAAACAACTTTCTTCAGTGGATATCCCGAGAACTTCTTAATGATATGGTAATGATGTGAGAATGCTAGCGACAATGACGTTAAAAGATGCACTCGCAAGTCCGTAGTAAGCACACAAAGTGTAGGCGCTTTTAGGAATGTGGAGACTGGAAGTGGTTCGTAAATATGAAGCAGTAAGATAATCGTGGGTAACAGTACGGTATTGATGGAAAGTAATGTTATTTGCCGAACTCTCGAATGTTCGACAATTTGAAGTTATGCGAATTTGTGGATGGTGTTGAAGATCGAAGGTCAGATACATCCACAAGAGGAAACGGATCGCTTTTGTTTTGAGGGTACTAGGCTCACACAGTCATTAAGAATTACGAGGGAAAAGTCACTACGTTTCTGTCCTTTTGGAATCACTTGAAAATCTCCAAGACTCATTGTAATTTATTCAAAAGGGAGTCAACTCTCTGTCTCCAAATAAATGACTTCTCTATACCCAAAGTGTCACATAAGTCGAAGAGCAATCCAGCTGCTGAATGATAGGAGTTCTTTATAGAACAGGGGATGTTATATAGAGTATGAACGTGGGTTCTGATATATCCGGCACTTGCGATTAGTAGATCAGACGCACAGATGGGGTGAAAAGGAACACACTTTAGCAAGATCGAAGTCCAGACACCCGATCCCGCAAGAAATCACGGTGACTTTATAGAGTAGTATACAGATACATCTTCGCCTTTCCTATGGACAGAAGATCGATAACAAGTTTAATGAGACATAGAAATTTACACTCACGCGTACTATAATTCATCGCACATCAAATAACCTGATGAATATGTATTAAAGATTTGCATTCTTTACTCGACGATCCAGACTGATCGGACGGAGGATAAATCTCGATAATCTTTTGTTAAAGTCTAACGCAGAATTCTGACCTAACTGCACTAAACGAGAAGTTGATAGAGCTCACCCTCACTCCAGCTTCAACATTCTGTAGCTTCTCCATACCGGATACTAATCAGCGATTGCGCCTTCGATGGATTCTTCGAGGAATAATTTGATGGGAATCTTGATAGCTTCCCTGATTGCCTCCTTCGTATCTTCCTTAATTGTCTGCTTGATATCCTCCTTGATATCCTCCTTGCGCTGCTACCTGGGCTGCCCGCTCTTCTGCCACTCTTTGTGCCTCTGCTCTTTGTGCCTCTGCTCTTTGTGCCTCTGCTCTTTGTGCCTCTACTATTTCAAACTCCATCCATTACATTTCTCGCGCTTCCGTTTCCAATCTACGGGCCTCAGCTTCTAAATGTGGGCATTTATCACAATTGCCTTCGACAATCTCTATTTCCCGAAAACGTGCCTCGTACTCATCGTGCGAGTTTCCATGCTCTACATACTTGCAAATTTTCACACCTTCGCCCACAGTGACTCTCTTGCCATTACTGCCGTTGCACCAGCACGGTCCTTTGACAAGTACTGTCTTACACATCTTGTGATGAACGGATTAGATACCGACAGGAAGACGCTAAGTGCTATTAGACAAGTCTATCGGCACGAATACTTGGCTGATTCAAGTTAGACAATTGTACGACAAATGTCTTCATGAGAAGTTTACATTAATCTCAACTTAGATAGGTATCTTGTGAATCTGTAACACTTGTCGATGTAATTGCGATGAGAAGAGCGTAATCCGTAATCGGCAAGTATTGAAGCACTCTGTGTTGAAGCTTCGATTTAATTGAAGATATCTTTGTGTATGGTTGCAAACGGGATTTTTAAATTGTATTGGAGGCTGTGAAGTGGAGGTTGTAGATGAAGGTCAGAATCTTTAAACAGAAGGGGGTGTAGTGACTTTTGTATCAGAGGGTAGTATGTTCATGCAGTCATTCCATGACCGTTTCTTTTCCAAGAGAGTCATTATCGTCGATTAAATCGAGTCGAATTATTTTTGGTTCCTTTGAGGACTCACTGTGATATCCCCAAACGAAGCCATATTTCACTATCTGAAGAGTGTCATATCTGCGCTGAAAAGCAGTATTCACCGCACTGCAGCATCTTACTGAATGGTAGTTAGCAATTGCCATCATAATATAACGTGCTAGATTTTGAAACTAGGTTCCAGGACTAGTTATACATTTGCGCCCCGTGTCGAAACATAAGAACACAACAAAGCGGTGATAGGAAGTGTAGATGAGAAGTACTAGGTAGGGAGGTTTGAATCTTGAGAGGTAAAGATTGTGTTGTTGGTAGGCTAGAAAAAGGAGATGGAGGACTGTATACCAGGAAGGAAATGTTTGGGTACACATGTAGCTCACGATTAAGAGACGCAATCTCAAAAATGTAGTGATATTTCTAACATTGCACGCCCGCTGGTAGGTTCATATCTACAAAACCAAACGCGAAAATATTGTACACACAAAATACAAAAGTAGAGATGGGTAAAAGAATCTCTATCAACATACAAATCTTTCTTCCGCATGGTTTATCTACTCGGTTCTGCCGAGGCGACTACTGGGACAGACAATTTCTGCACAGGTATTTCCTCATGATCATCCTCGTCCACATATTCCCACTCCTCATCATCCTCTGTTCTCTGTCCAAAAATCGCCGACAAAATTCTACTCCACAACCCCTTCTTCTCCACCATTGCCAAGACAAGTACGACTGGTAAATGCCAAACACTTGCCCAAAAGAGCTTTTTCGCGCTTCCTTTTTGGCCCTCGTATTTCCAGAACCTGTACGCCTCTCGCACCAACCATACATTTACAGGCATGCTAGCTGCTGCGAATGTCCATTCAGTTACATTCGCATAACAAAGCCCAATGCATAGGGGTATGCATGCGATACTATATCTGAGAGCCACGCGACCATTCATGGCGGGATTTACCCAACATAACATTCTATATCCGGCGCCTTTGTATTCTTCACGGATAGACCAGGATAAAGGCATGAAATGCGAAAGTTGCCATGCAAATAGCAATCCTGCTAGTAACCAACCTCCCGCACTATCTGGTCCAAGTAGTAAATCCTGCCATTCAGGTGTTGAGGAAGAAGAAAGATGTGAGGAAGTTTGTCCAGCCGCAGCAGTCCATCCCATCAATGGAGGAATACCTCCAACTATTGCACCGACCCAAGTATTGAAGACTGTGACTCTTTTCAACGGCGTATAAACACCAGCATATAGCCCAATATTCAAAGCACCCAAAAATGCAGTGGTGGGATTGACCCCATAATATAAACCTCCTACTCCAACAACTCCACTTGCAATTGCGAAAAGTAAAGCCCCACCAGGCGAAATGAGTTTTCGAACAAGGGGTCTATTTCGTGTTCGTGACATTTGCGCGTCGTATTTAGGTTCATAAAGCATATTGAGGGTATTCGCGGAGGCGGCGCATAGGGCCGTGCCGGTCGTAAGGAAGAGAAGGGTAAGGGGGCTCAAACTGGGTGTTTCAAGAAGTGTCGAGGATAAAAGCGAAGGTACTGGGTATAATGTGTAGGCTGAGCATGCGGTAAGAACGACGAGCATAGAAAGGCGGGGTTTGGTGAGTGACAAGAGGACTGATAATAGTCGTTTTATGGAAGATTGTGGAAGTGCGCTCGCGCGGTCGGCATGGATGGTGGAAGCATTCTCAGGAAGGAATTCTTTATCAGCTTGTTCGAGTGATTGTTTTTGCCGCCTTCGTCGATGGGGTGGCAGGTTTTCTAATTCTGCAGTGACTGGTATCGTAGATCCATTCTCGATGCTTTCTTTTGCCCCATCTACGCCTTTCCTGCTGAGTGCATCCACAGAAGTACTCATGCCACCCTTTCCTGCATTCCCAAAAAGATCTCTATTTGTAAAGAAATAGCCAGTCCCCAATCTCTGCACTATTGTTGTTTTCCTACCATTTGAATTCGAGAAATTCCTCTCAGCTCTTCGGATTCCTCTCAATTCCGTTCGCAGGGAGCATGAAAGGCATATATTTCCCAAACCATTTTGCCGTAAAGCACCAGCAAATATAGGAGACCGGACAATCATTGCGAGGGCTACTGTCGAGCTTCAAAAGCTATTGATTAGAGTTGCAATGATGTGAGTATATAAAGTTGCATGATTCTCGGAAGTTACCGAACAATTTTCGGCATGGAAGTGATCGACCAATTAGATGGTGCTTATTGTGAGTGAGTATTCATATATGGAGGGCAGATGGACATGTTTCATGCATAGTGAAGAGATCAAAATGCCGAAACACTTTTAGTATTGAATGCAAAGTCCTTCAATGTAATCGTTCACCAGAAAGTGGTTTGAATTGAGCCCCAGATAGTTATCTTGATAATTTTCCAGGTCTCACACCGCCCGGCAGAATAGCTTCAGAAATATGCCCCGCAATCTGCTTGTGACATGGATTGCGAGGATGGAGTTTACTATATTGCTTTGCTTGTAATGCGAGCCTTGCATTGTAACCCCCAGCTACGTATTATTCACGAGCAGTTCATTTCGGATTCCTCAAGAACAAGAGGCCACAAAAGTCAGGAAATGTGCTCAGCCAATGTTCTATATGAAGACATGTCGAGGCCGAATTCTGTGTGATGATTTGCCCAAGTATTGGTATGGTATGGTAATAACGGCTTTTTCAAGGGTACCAAAGCACATAACACATAATTCAAAGCTTTTTTCTAGCAATAATTTTTGGTTCTTTCACAGAGCCTTGCCTTCCCTAGATAGGCAATCTTCTTTGGTGACATATGATACAATATCTCTACCCACAGTGGCTAATACGCCGTCTAGACTGTCGCTCATTCCTTTTCACCAGCCCTTTCATAATTCATTATACTGTACACTATTGGCATGGCCAATGACTTCGTATCCATTCAAAGCATATGATGAAACAATCGAAGATAGGTAGCAATGCCTACCATATGGCTGGAATTATATCGCCACTGTAGGCTTGTTTTCGGAGTTCGATCTGAGGCTTAGATTTCTCTCATCCCTCAGATTATACACCTGCCACGCTCACCACATTCCCTCCCAAACTCTTGACAATACCACGTCTAAGCTCTAGTCTCTCCTCAATTTCGGAATCAGGCATACCCTCAGACCTGTAAACCAGTACTGTTCGAATAGTCGCAACGTCTAGATATTTCCTTCCCTGGAATCCCTTCCTGCCGATTTTCTCGAAGTCTCTCTCTGCTTCTTCTGCTATTCTAGATCTCGCCGCCAGGAGGGTAACTGCAGGATTGTTTGCGGTTGGAAATATCGACTGCGCAGGTGTGGAAGCAGATGGGATAAAATTGTTGCCGGATGTGATAGGATCTTGCGCTGATGCTCGGTTGAAAGTAGATGAATTGGAGAGAGTGGGTGAAGGTGTAACAGGACCTAATTCACGGAGGCGAGAATTGAGGCCAATATCTGGATCGGATGCATCAAAACTTATCGCTATAAAATATTACATTAGCATGTGAATTCAATTCCTAGTCGAAGACTTCCAATTGAAGGGCCAAAAGTCATTGATAGAAGATAACAAACATTGATTCTTTGTAGATGAGGAGCTTGCCTCTGGATGAACAGTTGGTCCCAGTTTTGCGGAAGAGCTTGGTTGACTTGGTTCAACATTTGTGCGGGGAGATGAAGGCGGCGGAGTTCGAGTTGGGTATTTGCGTGCAGTATTGGAAGCTGATAAAGAGGCTGCTTTAGAAGCTTTTGCTAGATTTTTGGATTGCGAAGCTCCCATATTTCCAGTACGTCAAATTGTTCAAGGGGATGAAAGTTGGTGGCAACGTTATTGGTGAAGATGAATAGTCGAAGGAGCTTGATGATGCACTGATGCACTGATGCACTGATGAGCTTCAATGATTTCTGGGGAAGCTAGCCTAAACTTCAAGCCTGAATCGCAAGGTTCAGGTTATGATTGGCAGTAAGACTCCTTATCTTTGACGGCAACGAATGCTTCAACAGTGCTTACGCGGCATGAATTATATCTACATCTTCAAGTGAATTCTTCAAAATGCACCTTCAATTCCTTTCTTTTCCATTATGCATAGTTCGTAGTGGCAATTTATCGATTTTGAAACAATGTTTGTATTATGTTCTGTTTCTGTCTTTTATATAGCTTTTCTTCATTTTGTTACAGCGTTTGCTGAACTTCAATACCCTCTGTTTCAATCTTTCGAGTCTATCAAAACCCGTAGTTCCGAATGGAAATTGAACTTCTCTTCATCAGCACCTCATTGTTTCGCATCAGTTTACGGACTTCTTCAACAGTGGCCAAATACATTCTTTCCGAGCGGGCATAGTATTGTTCCGTGTGAAATACCTCCTCTCACAAAAGTGTATCATGGCCGAAGAGATGTCGAATCTCTACCTGAAAGTCCAGAATGGGTTTCTTTCGACGTGTGAGTATTTTTCAATGTCTTTGTTCTTCGGTTAGCATTCTTTCCCCCCTGGATAAATGCCAAATCGGCCGTCCGGTGAGCTTCTAATTTTATCCTGTGAGTGCAGTGTCTAAAGGAACTAATTCAACCAAAAAAAAAAGGATCCGAAAGATTTAACTTCATAAATGATTTCCTGGTGAATCCAAAAATGCAAGCCTCGTAATGCCAACGAAAGGTTCTCCGTTCAGCTAGCTTGCTATTCTAGATAGCTTCTGGCGGTTACGTCCATGATCATACACTCTGTACTAAACTTGCCAAAGACGAGCGACGCAAGATTAGACTATTTGCTAATCATGCTTCAGTGAAATGGCCTATGGAATTATGGGTTCCACCAGAAACTCCCATCTTCTTACATTCCAAACTACTCGTACAGCGAAATGCGTTTATTTTGACGGGAAATCCGCTACACTCATGGGCACAGGTCGAATGGATACACAAATGCTGCACATCTACAGCAATGTAACTGTCCCAGATCCTAATGGACACTTTGGACCAGGCTTAGTACAAGAGTATGATAGGGCAAGAGGCCTCTGCTCCTGGGCGCACGAAAGAGGTCTCGGCGGAAGAGGTTGGGGCGTCGAAGGGTTTGTACGAATGAATGCTGGATTTGAGATGATCTGGTGTGATTTCGAGGGCGAAACACTAAGATTAGTGGAGCATTTGAATGTTACAGCTCCTTTGCTTCCCAAAAACGTACCAGAAGAAGTATATAAAAAGGAAGAAGCGGATCTCACATCCTACCTTCCACTACCATCTATAACGACTCGGTCGCCGCAATCTACACATACAAAGAATCCCACGGAAAACCATCCTGCTATGCCACCAAACTTCAGACATGATTCTGAGAGAGAACCATTCCTTCGAAGTCAAGGCTGGGGTTGGTTCACAAGCGCTGCTTCTCATTACGGTTCTTCTGGAGAAGGGCCGGGACTTGGCGAAAACAGAGTCAAACTGCTCACATGTGGAATCCTGAACTACTACTCTCCTAAATTCGAGAGCCAAGCAAAGGCACGAGGTATAGTTGAAAGGGAAACATTAAATTTAACAAGTGAAGGGTTCTGGAAAGCTGATCTGGGGGACGAGAATGAAAGGATGACTGCGTTGAACGCTTTGATGCGAAGGAGGAGATCCCATACTTTAGACGATATCAGTACAGATGACGCAGCAATAATGAAAGAGGACTCGGAGAGAGTTCTCAAGAATTTACTCAGTCAATCTTCGAACTGCACCGGTATTGACTGGACAACGATGACCAACGGAATCGTTCAAACCTACGCATCACCCCTAGCTCAAATTCTTCAAACCCTACAAAATTACTCTTCAATTCCGCCATCCAACAACACAGCAGAAAGAAAGTGGATGTCATCCATTCGGGACCAGACTCATTCATTACTTCTCCCTTTCCTTGAATATCCGTCGCCCAAAGAAGACCCTTCAATCTGGCAACTGGACTCCACTCTCTTCCAAACCACTTATTCCCGCTGTCACTACCACCACACCCGGCTTCTTTCCCCTTCTTTGGGTATCTATCTATCACCCGAAGAGAATTCCTTCAAATGGGCCGTCGAAGAAACCCAAGCCGGAATCTGCAACATCCTAATCGACATTGGATTTTCCGTCGAAGATATCTGGAACACCACATTCAACCAACCATCTTCAAACTCAAAAGACACACCCATTCTAGCCCTTCAAGATCAAAAAGAAATCCCCCGCTGAATCCACGGTATACAAGAACTAAAAGCCTGGCTCGGCTGGGCCGGTGAATGGACCAGCTGTGATAATAAATGCGCAGCAGATGAAAAATGTTATATTCCCATGTGGCCGATGTTAGGGAGAGGCAATGGACCGATTCGACATCCACCGCCTGGAAGTCGATATGGAGATAGACCTGGGCCTGGCGATAGATATAATCGGCCTCCTGGGAGAGGAGAGCATGGGCCCGGTGGATATCGACCCGGAAGACCGGGATGAGGGATTGACGAGACGGATTTGTGGAAACCGAGATGTGTGGGTGTTGATTATATTATGGGGGGCTTGGGGTAGTTTAACGGATGTGGAGAGAATTTAGATTGTTTGTATATTGATTTCCTATGCCTGGATAAATACTAGGTTCGTTGAAAGATGACTGAGAAAAAATTCTAAAGGGCTCGGCAACTCAAGGGTTTAGAGAGTCTATATATGCCATGTTAAGACTATCCATATCATAATATCCATAACTCACCATCCCATGTACATCTAACTATACCATCTTCCCACACAAAACTGAACTCCAACCCAGCTTGGCTGCACACCAATCTGCTTTCAATCAAATAGTGAATTTGTCAATATACCCATTCCGTACAACGCCTCAAGACTGTCCTATATACTTGTTTTTACGTCCAACAGCATCGTGATTAGTTGGTACAGTGGTTAGGAAGTGCAACTCGACTTTCACTAGCTGAGAAGCCCTATGACCAAAAACAGCAATACAGCAAAATAAAAAATAGTAAAAAATAGCAAAAAACTACAAGTCTCGGAATCTTCTCGAAGTTCCAAGCTTGAACACTCTTTTTTCTCTTTTTTTCAGGTGGAGTGTAGTAAGTTGCCAGTATCAATATTATATGGCTTGATTATTTTGACTGTAAATGAGAACTTGGCACTGCCTATGTATATATCATTTGTAGATCGATATAACGCTAAAATGCTCATCCAAACCAAAACTTTCTGCTCGGCGTGCTAATCATAGTACCTTCAAATCCAAAAACACCTTTACCAACTTGAATGTCCGCCATCCATTCTCAAATCCGCGCCTATAAGGAAACCGGTCAGTAATCTGTCCCCAAACAGAGTTAACACCCAGGTGTAACGTACCTGTCATGAAACTACTAGCATCGCTAACCAAAAATACCGCCGCCCCTCTGTATTCTTCCGGGGCACTCAATCTTCCCAACATATTCTGTTTGGGCCAGTCCGTCCTCCTCTCTGGGAATTTCTTGAAAAGTTCCTCCACCATAGCTGTCACTATATATCCTGGAGAAATGGTGTTGACTCGAATACCATGTTCACCCCATTCACTAGCCAAATTTCGCGCAAGTTGTAGAACTGCGGACTTTGATGCGTTGTAAGCGGGACATATGAGACCCTGAAGATCACTAGTTAGTAGGGATATCAAGTTGGAGAGGGAAATGGAAAGACAAACTCGATTGGCTACAGTTCCACTCATACTGGCAATAAGCACTATACTTCCTCCATTACCAAATTTCACCATTTGCTTTGCTACCGCCTGTGCTGTCATAAAAACACCGGTTACGTTAACACTCATCATTAGATCGACATCTTTAGCCGAGTACTCTAGAGCTGGAGTTTCTTGTTGGATTCCAGCTGCTGCGATCAGACCATCCATTCGTCCTTCTTTCTGAGCTATCTCCTCAATTATAGAATTCAGACCCTCGACATCTCGTACGTCGATGCGACGATATGAAAGCGATGTACCGAGTTCTTCCTTCGCGCGCTGTGCAATGCGATCGAAATCAGGAGAGGGGCTTTCGAGACGGTCAAGGGCGTATACTATGATGTTTCGTCAGAAGGAATTACTCAATCTAGATTTGTTCTCGATTGTAATCGAAATTACACACCTTTAGCACCGGCCTCTAATAAAGCCTCCGCCTGTACCAATCCTAATCCTCTGCCAGCCCCGGAAACACACACCACTTTATCGACCAAATTGAATTCGGGTAGACGTTTTTTGGTCCCTAGATATGTTGAAGGTTGACCACTTTTCAGTGCTGCGCTTTCGGCGTCTGGCGCAGGAGGAGGTTGACGTATTTGGGATGGCGGACTTGAGAGATGTGGAAGGACAGAGAAGGTACGAGTGAGAGGACGAGGATTGGAACGGAGATATCTGATTGAGATACGTGAAGCATTTCTAAGGGTAGACATGACTCCAGCAGCTTCGGTTTTGATTGACAATTGAGAATAGAAGGCCGTGTGACTATACGTTATGTGATTCAGCTGCACAGCCTAGAAAACTAGAAGCTCAATGATATGCAATTGAGAAGAAGTAACATTAATTGAAGACAGAACTGTATGTGAAACCTGTCTTGAACAGCGGCCTTTTAAACAATCGTAGGAGCTAATGCTTGCTTAGTGAATCACCAATCATTTCGGGTCCATCAATGGCTGGGGAATCTAACGATCGATATCACCTCCGCGGGGGGGAAGGCCATAATGAAGCCACTTGACTTTGCAGCAGTGGTACAATCATGGTTCTTTGTGGGTTGACGTTCCATGAGCTAATGCTTCTAATCCGAAGCGGGGTAATTCTCCGCATTCTTATAGTCGGAACGCTGGATTAAGTAATCCGGGAACAAACATTGTGAGCTCATGCAAGGGATTGACAAACAATTGATATCGGAATACCTTCCCTAGTTGTTAAGTGCATAGTAAGATTACGTGCCT
Organism: Botrytis byssoidea; assembly: GCF_014898295.1. NCBI lineage: Eukaryota > Fungi > Ascomycota > Leotiomycetes > Helotiales > Sclerotiniaceae > Botrytis > Botrytis byssoidea. The sequence goes on from NW_024065846.1 coordinate 505,406, forward strand.
TTATTGGCAGATTTCAAGCAATAATTCTAGTAAAATAGCTCGAGTTGCCGAGGCTTTGAAACTTAGCCAATGCTAAGAGTGTGTCACTACATAGGTGGTTTGTCTAGAATAACATTCTCTCCTTCAACTTGTCGTGTTCCACGATATCTTGTTCTTTGCTCAGAAACTCTGGAATATCCCAGGTGCAACTTATATACCTGCCAGCTAACCATTCTCTTCTCTCTTGAGATAAAAAGCACATCGAATCACCCGCAACTTCCGGATCATCTCTCAAGACTAATTTCAGAAATTAGCAAGTAACCTTCGATTATTCAGCACTTTATTAGCGATGGAAATACAATATACCTTTGTGAAGATATGCCGGCAATTTCTTACCCATATCTGTATTAACGGCACCAGGATGTACGCAATATGCCAGTAATCCTTGTTCTGCATACTCTGTCATTGTGAATTCTGTCAATCTCAACAATGCAAACTTCGAGGTTTGGTATCCGCTAGCTCCAGGTCGCAATGAATTTGCTCCAGTACTGGCTACATTGATAATTGTCTTGAGTCCATCCTTTAGCATCAGAGGAAGGAACCCACGAGTCATCCAATATACGCCACGTATGTTGACTTCAAATGTCTGCCACCAGTCATCATGGTCTGAGTCAATTATTGATTGACTAGCGGCTAGATATCCCGCATTATTGATCAAGATATCCAATCTTCCGAAAGTCTTCTCAACCTCTTGAACTGCGTCTTTAACACTTTGGTGATTGAGTAAGTCAAGCTTGATCGACAAAACCTTTGGTGAGGTCTTTCCTGCCGCCTTTGCTGCCTCCTGAATTTCTGTCTCGAGTGAGGAGAGATCCGATCTTGCACCGATGGCAATCCCTTCAGCTCCAGCTTTCGCGAATGATATAGCCGTGGCTCTGCCGACACCTTTCGAAGCACCTGATATGAAAACTATGTGTTTGCTATGGTCGGATTTCGTCGCGGAGTCGATTGCGGGGTATGTGGTGTTGTGCAGAGTGGCTGTAAAGTTTTGGCCTACTTTATATTAGTTAAGGATGTGAAAATGGATGATGAGCTTTACCATTTGGAAGAGGAACAGGTGGATACGACATTTTGATCTTAAGACTTGAAATCCGCGATATAAATCACAACGAGGGGAATGAGAAATGAAAGAGAAGGAGGGAACGAAAAGCAATACTTAGTCAGAGATACTCGTAAATGGGAAAACCTTGTAGTGTGATGACAGCATGCAGACTGACCAACACTACTTCCGCATCGCTCCGATGTAACCAGGTCATCCGTACCCACATTATTGATTGATCAATGGCTGCTGCTAATTATGGTACAGACATCCTAAAGACGGCAGTTGGAGACAATAAAGTTAATGATTACATAAGCAGGCCACTCTGTTAGACCAAACCAAACCACATTCGATATTAACACATTGCAACAGCCTACATAACATAGTGAAGTTAGAGAATACAGCAGTGCTAACACAAATCCAGATGTTTGGGTTTACTTCGCAAGTGCAGTCATCTTCTTGATACAAGTTCGCTTGCATGTCTAATTTTCATTTACGTTCAGCCATCTCTTTCACCAATGCTTTCAACATCATTGATGCTTCACTTTTCTGATATCGTTACTTTTATTGCTAAATTATATGCCATGATAGTACATTTTTTCTCAGAATCGCTTAAAGTTGAGCGATTCCCAAAGCGTACAATTTCCTCTTAAAATTCGGTTATAATCGATCGTAAAGCGCTTTGTTCTCGGGTCCATCTTTGTAGAATCACTACCCATGAGCGAACTGTGAGCTGGAAAATTCTGCAAATCGATCAAAACTCGAATCCCATCGCTCAAGATGGCAAACCTAATGAAACCCTATGAAGAGAAGAAAAAACAGCTAGGTCTTGTACGCATGGCTATCTGGGGCCCTCAATGGGATCATAGAGCTAACGCAAACCCTCAATGGAGGTGGATATCTAAACAATGGCGAAGAGAAGGTCGTGAACCACGAACGGAAGTGGGACATTTCGACTTTTATCCATACCCACAGAAGTGGCAAGACTATGTTGACGCAGTGAAGCAAAAGCCTAATATTTTACCATCCTTTCAGGAAGACAATAACAATACCGTTTATTCTGATGCAATAAACTGGGGTGTTGGAAAGCAAGTCCGTCAAACCAATGGTCCTTTTCCTGTATACAACATAGGGTTGAATCCGCAACATCAAGGTTGGTTTATCCCCACACACAGATCTCCGGGCGCCAAGTATCGGTTCCCGGGAACACGAAACGTGGTGGGCCCTCATCAGAATAAGAACTTCACAGGCGTATTACTAGGAGTCTTCGTGGGCTTTCGTAGAGTCAGAAGGGACAAGTGGAATCCATGGTGGTGGGAAGTTGTGTACGCGAGATTAGATAAGAGAGATCGGGCCCTCCTACATGCTTATGACTATAACTACCTTGGCATGCCTTTGTCAGCTGTGAAAAAAGGTAAAGGCACGTCTTGGAAGTGTAGGACAAATGACATTATATGGGTGGAGGCTCTTGAACATGTGACTATGGAGGAGAGGACAGAGTGGATAGGGGATCAAGTCAGACGGCCAGCTGCTAGTTATCACAATCATTGCGCAGATTTTAACGAGCTGAGATGTGCATTTAATCTTCCTCCATTCTATTTCTAAGGCATGGGTATGATAATGGAAGGGATCTATTGTCTTCAGGAATATTTTCAATGATTTTCAGTCAAGGGATATCTCTCTCATGATCAGACAGCCTGATCAAAATCATGCCAGTCATGCTTCATAAGCAGAACAACTGAGACTCAAGATCACGGGGCACTGTGACAATTATACAAGAGCATTTAACTATTAAATATTATACATTGTCTAGAAAACAGACGAATCTTTTTTTTTTTTTTTCTTATCCGGCAGATGCATGAATGAGACCCAAGGAATACGATTCAAGATAAAGGTAAACCCGAAAATCTTTTACTTATTCAACCTACAAGCGATAGGCCATTGACCGCAGAAGGATGAGACACTGCAGTGCCCCTTTTTACGTTCTCACTGCGAGCTGCACAGAGGTTGTTTAGTTCGATAACTCTGTATCAACTATCAGCTTTAAGAGTAGAGATAGCCCGCTGCCATAATGTGATCTCTTTAGTTTTACACAAATTTATTCAAACATAAAAACCTGAAAATCAAATAAATGGGAAAGCGTATCTGTGCTGATTATATGTGACGTAAGTTCGAGCTTATTAAGACAGCCGCATCGACTGATTTGTCCAGAAGACTTTGGTGCAACATCGTCAGATAGAGATATGCATATATCTTTCGATCTTCCACTTGACATTGTTAGAATCTGTAACAGCAACGGGGATAATTTGAGCTCATTTAAGAATTGTTTGCGGCAGCAGCACCCACGACTACGGAACTAAGTGGTATGCTCAGTAAAGCTGTGAAAGAGGTCCAAAACGGACGTGGATCTTCTCTAAGGGTAGGATTAAATGTTGGTGAGATGAGAGATTTACAAACGCATCGAGATTAGCCTCACCTAACTTTAGAAATCGGATCTTTCTGAAAGAATCCTTATTCACTAGTTATAGCAAATATAACAATTATCCCGCAGCATATCTGCTATAGACGCCTCTAATAACTATTCAAGAGAATGAAAACAGCGAGTACTTGTGAAACGTGGAGAATTACAAATTTAGGTAACCTCTAGTGAAAGCTTATTAGACTGAAAATCATTTGTAAAAAATGACATGCACCTTAATATTTCGTGCTATATTCCTTGGAATACTGAAGTCTATAAGTCTTTGAGCAGAGCATTATCCTACATTTGACACTAGAAGTTGACTGTTCAGGAATTATCCATCTCTATATCGTTCAATATAGCTTGTTGTTTTCTAGCGTGAATCTTACTGACAAAGTGACTATGTCTAGCGTACTGAAAATACAGTTTTATGCATCGAAACAGCAGCAAGCTCATTCCTCTTTACCCACTTACCCAGAATATACGCCACAAGAATCACACAAATACACAAAATCCAATATCATCCTTCTGGAGATCGTATCTCCCCAGGGAACCAAGAATCATACAAAACGATCCAAATGTCTGGATGACCAAAAACAATATAGTAGGCGTGATAGTTCGAGTTAACCAGCTATCAAGCCTACTATTGAGAGATTATTTGCATTCTGGATCTATATACCCCTTGGCCATTTCTGTTGTGGACGTTGCCCCACTTCTAAGATATATTTGTGGGAGGGAAAGTTATGTTATTATTTCTGCATCTTGACTTGACTCCGTCTACTCATGAGCCTCAGTTCTTGGAAATCTCAGCTCTGGACTATTTACGACCAACTTTTATCTCATTATTGCTGTCTATGAAGCTTAAGTTTGTAGATAAATTCTGGATCACTGTATAAGAATAAATTTTCACAAAGCTAACTCAATGACTTGACTGCCTTGGAGTGAGGGAGGGGTCTAGATGATAGATATTACTAGCACAAACTTCTAAGCTCTGTTCTCTGAATAATTGCTTTGACGTGAGTGTTTAATGTTAGACAGAGTATGTTAGGGTTCTTGTTTTCAAATCATGTTGATCAAAAGTGTCCAAGAATCAAAGAAGTTTATAGGCAAATTTACTGATGATTTATTGTGAATATATAGGATTTACTCTATAAGAGACCTCTTTAAAGCATTCAAATTGGAGAAGCTACTAGATACATAAGTAGAAAGAACTCTTCTCTCGAATGAGATATTCATTAGTTGTTTGGACAAACATAGGTAAAGTTGAAGACACAAATATCAGGTAGAAGTTTAGATGTCCATTATTTCAGCATTACAAGGACATATCTCCTCGAAACTCACTTTCTCCCAACAAAAGGTTTGATAGGACTTTTCATCCGATCTTGTCAAATTGGAAATCTTGATCTCGGGATTTAGAAGTCTCTCCGAGCCTAAGGCCGAGCCCTAGATTTGCTTTCACTATCCATGCATCTAGGTTAAATAAGGAACAATATAATCTTAACAAGCACACATTACAAGGGAAGAGAAACCAGAACTCAAGCCCACATTGTTCTTTGATGAATTTTCACACAAAGATTAGATTCTTACCATCGAAGTTTCCTCTTCCCTCAGACCCTCCACCACTTGCTTCTTCTTCATTTCCAGATCCAAGTTTGCCTTCCCCAGCAATGGACTTGGAATAGCAACTCCAACTATCAAGCCTACTATACGAATCTTCATGACTCCATCAGCACGACACACTTCAACACTATGGTCACAGACCCTCTCAACGGCACCTCATTCCCTGTGAATCACGTCGATCAATCTTCCAGCATCCAGACCATTGACACGATTGGCAGGGGATGCCATATCATTCTTCAATCTTTGTCTTGTGAAATGGTTCATACCTATCAAGCCTATTATACGAGTTTCCATTGCCTGCGTTGGATTTCTCTGCACCGCTCTAGTAGTCGTACGTATATCCTTTCTCGATGTTCTTCCAATATGCACAAACTTATTCTCCGAATACAGCTTCAGCTATCAAGCCTACTATACTTCCGTTAAAACCTCGAGAGTTACTTAGCTCTGGTGCTTGCTCTGGTGCAAATCGGACCAAGCACCAGAGTTGAGCAAGTATCTTAATGTGCTTCACCGCCTCAAAGACCGTATGCAGAGGGACGGAGTCTGGACGTAAAATAGTCCACACACTGGGGACTTTCTGACTGGTGGCAAGCAAGATTGGAATGCTTTCACGAAGATGATGTGGTGAGACTTGTGGTTTTGGTATGGACTCCTTTTCTGTGACTATGATACTGCGAAGTTTCAATAACTAATTCCATGCTTTATTAGGAAACGCTTTAGGAGCATCTATAAGCTGAGAAACAATATGTCAACAGCTCGATTTCACTTCTAAGATCAGGCAACGCCGTTCGAGATGAATACTGAGTGAGTGCAGGTAGAGCATTATTTATATCATACATAGGAATTGGTGGATATTACTTGGATGAAGGCTTAAGAGGAGGATTATATATAAAGTTTCTCACCGTATAATCGCAATTCTTAAAAACCCACATTAATTTTTGCCACCTTTTGTGCCAATGCTAAATTATAATCACATGTAAGAGCATGTAAGCACGAAGCAGCCAGTAAATTTTAAATACCGAAATTTAGCACGGAGTCTCCATACAAAATTAAGCGAGATGCCATCATCACGCTGCACCTAGCTTGTAATTTAACCTTACCCTTATAATTCTCCCCATCTCCCATTCGAATTGAACTTTCCCAACAGGAAGACTTCTATGGAATAGTAATGAAACCCCCTTCACCCGTTTCCGCACAGTATCGCGAATTAGGATAGGTGACCCTGTGCTCCCGTCTCCTTTCCCTAGTAATTATTCTAAACCAATACAAAACTATATAAGATCTCCCGAGAAGTATTTCCCAAATCGCGACCCCATCAGAATCAATATCAACATCCATACCATGCACAAGAAAACAAAAACTCCACGCATCTGCGAAGATTTCTATTCATCCTACAAGAAATCTCGCAGTTAGCTCCTTATACCCGTGAAATAGTTGATACAAGCGCAATCCTACATCCGCAGAATCACCAGTTCTCGTGCACATACCGGAGCGAAGATTGAGGTTGTTTTGACTACCTACCTAGGGATTGGAAGATAGATAGGTATTGAAGGAGTTTGACGAGATAAAAAAGTAGATTATAGAATACCAGCGTGTTAGACGTAGGTAGGTAAGCCGTGACAGTGCCTATGGCATGCCTTTCAACTCTTATATTCACTCTATGGTGATTCATCCAGATATTTACATTATTCTATACTGTATGCACATTTCGATCTAATTTCCTAGAGCTATGGAGACTAGGTATAATTTACCAGATACGCCTCGGGATTAACTCGAGTGAATGCTATGTATGATTCTTCATGGAATTCGCAGGTTCATTGCTGGTCCATCTATAGACGATGTTGAAGAAGAAGATAGTCTACACAACCAAAGGTGCGTTTAAATAGATATTCATCTTAACTTCCTTAAATTATTCTTGGCATAATTACCCCGCAGTGTCAGCCTTGCATAGATTAGATGATCGAATCCCGCAGATACATAAGCAGCACAACCGACATGTGCAGTCATCAGAACCAGAGATCTGGATCATGACAAGCCTCCGCATTATACCCTGTGTTTGCAGCTATCCCTAATACGGCAGTTTCTGCTGGGATTCTCGGTTCTAGTGGTCATCAAATTCACAGCAGGTTGCAAAGATGGGAGTATAGAGAGTTTCTAGAATACTATATTACACATGGGAATCCCCACCATATTCGAGCATTTGCGCGACTCGGCAACTAGAGTTACAAAGTACAGGAGAGTCAATGGAACATCCTTATAGAGAAAACAGGTGATTCGAAAACATCAACTATAGAAGTAAAGCAATTAAACCACCATCCGTTTCTAACTCCTCTTCTAATAACCACCGTGTATCATCTTTTGTCAGAACTCGTAAAATCATCAAACATCATAAAGTGTACCAAGCGGTCAGCTCTATCATAGCCCAGTTCGAAAAGTTCAAGTCGAGTTATAGAGTGACGTAGGTAAGAATGAGAAGACTGCTTAGGCAATTTTCTCATTCTCTCTGTAAGCTAGAGTTGGCGATATTGCCTCCTCGTCACCCTTTTCCATTGTCATCATAGAGCTGAAGATAAGAGTTAGCATTGGTACAGGGAGCGGAAATGCAAGAATAGATAAGAATGTGAGTACATACACAGGATCTCCACGAGAGTTAGCAAGAGCAGTTTGTTCACTAGAAGAGTTCAAAGGTGCTCCCGAGCGGCCAGTAGCACGGGTGGTAAAGCGTGAGCGGGTAGCAACAGAGAGAAGTTCCCCAAGTGCCTTGCGACGAGCAATGAGTTGATCCATCCAGTCTTTTGGCTTTGGGCTACCATTCTCAGTGTAATTTGAAGGATTTTGCATACGAGCAATCATTTCTGGGTGCATCTCAATCTCTGCTTTTTGATTATCGAAAGAGCGAGCCTTGAAGATCTTTTGAACAATTTGCCAGCAGCAAATGAGATTTCCTACCCAGATAGCAACTGAGGATTCGCGAATGTACCAAAGTTGATAAGTTGTTGTCATAGGGCTCGAGAAGTTGTAGTATCTGATTACCGGGTTAGTACTCAATCAAAACCTGACACCTGGGAATAACCTACTTGTTCAAGATAGCCGCAAGAATTGTGAAGACAGCGAGAGAAAAGACGCCCATCAAGATAGCTTTGCGCATAGGTGGAAGACGTGCAATGTAAAACATCCAGAGTGGAATGAGGATCAAACCTAAATCAGAACTAATGTTGAAAACCATCTGAACGATGGAATAATGCTGGTATGTCGCACATTGCTCATCTTGAACCGGAACTGCCCAGTATTGTTTGAATGGACGACAGACACCAATGTAGTAGACGAACATGATTACGACATAGCCAATAGCGATGTAACCCATGAGAATCTTGAGTGCCATTTGCAAACTTGGAAGATTGCGACTTGGAAGTAGTTAGCTTTAAAGATATGCTGAAAACAGAACAAATGATGAACTTACCAAAGACGCCACAAGAAGAGCCAAATGCAAATCTTCACGCACCAGGTAGAAGCAAGCATGCATTGTTCAAGCGGAATGACAATGATAGAGCCATAAATGCGCGAAGCCACGTCGGCAGGGTCAGCCATAATTGAAGCCAGCTGCTCTGGAGGGAACAAATTGGTTTCATAACGAGCAGAAACATTAATCAAAATCAAGAGAACTGTATAGAAGCACTGCAAGTCTGTTAGGCGTGAAATATAATAAGCGTAACAAATGATTAATGCCACTTACCATTGTGACACACATGAGCCAATCTTCAAATCTCATCCTAGCCATAACCCAGGTAGCATTGAGACTACAATAAACAACCACGTCAGTTGAACCACTTCACACACACTGGAGTCTCTGGAACTGCTTCGAGAAGGGTAAGATATTGTACTTACATGCGAAAACCGAACAAGACGAAAGAAGGAATCACAAAACCAATAGTATTATGGAGGAGCTCAGAATTCGATGGAGAAACATTCCCACGAGGAATGATCAGAGGGGCCATCTTGACTCTCAGGTCCTGATAACTTGTATCTTTTGGTGATTATTTGTTATGGTTAGACACTGACCGAACTGGAGGAAAAAAGGTTGGTTGTTGTTTTTGATAGAAAGAAGTTTTCGAAACGAAAACTTCTTTAATGGAAAGGTCACAACTCGGAGATGGAAGTGAAAAGAATTCAGAGTTGAAGTTGAAGTTGAAAGAGAATCAATTGATGAATGTGGATGTGAATGTGAATGTGAATATGCAAATTTGTAGATTGTGCCACTATTGGTGAATACCTCTTCTCCTCCTGTCCCAAAATTGACGCTAGTACCAACTTTAAATTTGACACTCCGGCTCCTCATGAAGTCGGCTGAGGGGAGGGGAAACACCAACATTCAAAAAGATAAGAAGAGAGGTGAAGAAGATAAACAGAGAATAAAGGTATTTTTTTGGAAAAGACAAGTATCATCTGAAGAAGTTTCTAAAACCCACAAGATGAAATTTGGAGTCTCACAACCTTATCCGATCTTGTCCTACTTTTTGATATATCGAATCTTCAGCGCTTGGCTCTTTGGATTGGCAAGCAAGCAATCAAGCAAGCATATACAATCTCGGACTCGAGACCAGAAGCTGCAAGCTGCCACCTTACTTCAATGTTGAGCAACAGACAATCTTAATGATGTTGTTATGCAGCCCTACTCTCCAGTTTAAGCTACCCCCTCCCGTTCTGAAAGTTCTTAGAGTTCTCCGGAAAGTTACCATACCATTGCTGACCGGTTCAACGATTTTTTTCTAGGATTGGCGCCACAAATTGAGATGCGAATCACACCCTTTTCGACTTCACAGAATCTAACTCTTGATCATCGAACGGGAAATTGCATACTTTGCAAGGTTGCTATCCATAAATCATACGTTGAAGCTTGGCACAGCCGTGAAACATATCAAGACCAGTTCGGCAATGTTGCAGTGGTTGTGTAAGAAGAATATGCAACTACCCGCAATAAGTGAATTCTTTGGCTGTTGTAGCGAGAGTCGTTGCTGACACACAAAAGACTTTGTTGTCATCTTTAGCAAGAGCGATTCTGCAAGGCAAGGGCATACTATCTAGATGCACCAAAGTTACATACCTTTACATGACTTCTTACATTACTAAGTAAGCCTCTGGGTTCGCATTGCAGCGATCTACGAAACACAAGAGGATCTGATTGAGCGGAAGTCAGAGTTTGACAACGATCAAAATCTGGGGAGCTGGTAAATTTTGTACTCTCTGGCACGACATGACTACGATACAGTAGCGCTGCTCTGGATCGCCGACCAAAGTACGGGATACCAATTATCCGAGGATGGCATCCCAGTTGCTCCTACCTTTGTCAAATTTGCATAGACAGATATAAGGAAACACGTTGAGAACATTAAGAAACGTTTCTCATGCCAAAGTTTGGGGTCAGATTCTTGACTAGACTCTATAACCCTGGGTGAAATATTTGGGAAGTTCACTGACAGCCGTCTAACAATATTTGTAACCCTAACGCCATGCTCAATTCATCAATACTCATTCCTTCATTCCTTCATTCCTTCATTCATTCATATTATGCCACAGGGGTAATGTATGCCCTCAAGGCTGTCGTGGCATCACCGTCATGAGCCTTCAATAAGTCCGTGGCCTTGATCTTTGTCAATTCGAGTTCCTCAACCTGTAATGGAAATTTGATTAGCCTCAAGCACTAGGATCAAGCATCAGATTATAGCTAGGAAGTAGTATTGATGAGGGGATAGGAGAGGCAGAGCGTGATCAGTAGAAGAAAAGCTGACAGCAGGACTTTAAGAGTTTTGGTGGCCAAGAACAAAGACTTTATCTTGCATAAAGAGGATTTAACTCAAATGAATGCTCAATAACTGAGTTCTGTATATTAGAGTTAACATACCAATAAATTAACATCGGTAGCTTCAACCTTCACTATCTTCTTCACAGCTTTTTTCTCATCTTCCTTCTTTGCAACCTTTCCATTCGTGGAGCCGATACCTGCCAACCTTTCCATAGCTTTCCTCACAGCCTCTTGATCTACCTCTTTCGTCGCGGTCGATTCATCTTCGCGAGGGGCATCGAGAGAGGAGAGAGCGGCAGCAGCTTTGCGATCTTCTGCCGACTTGGCCTTTTGAGGGATTTCATCATCTACATCACCTGTAGTTGCGCCTTCAACTAACGTAGGAGGTTGAGACTCGGACATTTTGATAACAAAAAGATTTGCTGATAGACGTTAATTGTTCTTTGAACTTTGCACCAGGAAGGCAAGATTGTCGGAGTGACGTCTAAAAGGATCCAAGCACAATCATTGATTTTAGTTTAGGATTGGGGCTGCAAATCCCACACCTGTAGGGCTGATACTGGCTGACAGACAGGCTTATATCGGAAAACTTGTTCCCCGACGGTAGCCTGATATAGCCTAATCCTATGAGGGGCTGAGGGGTACCCAACCACAAGCTCGGGCCAAGTGAAATAGCCTTAAAGCCACACACTTTAATTTTATTATTTGAACCCCTCCTCCGCAAAAATAATCACATTATTTCTCCAACTTCCTTTCTTTGTTGTTTAGATCTAACTGGCTGTTGCATTACAGCTCGGAATAGCTTCATAATTTCCAATCTAGGAATAACATCATAGCACCTAATTCCTTCAAAATGCCAACCTTTGGTCCTGGAGCAGAATTGGGAATTGGTTATGATGGAGCCCAAATGGCCAGACCCATTGACTCACATCACCAGGTCGAGCCATGGTCGCCAAGCTCTTGGACTACAAGACCGATCAAACAAGATGCAATATATGAAGACCGCAAGAGCGTAGAGAAATCATTGTCGAAACTTCAACGCCTTCCTCCTATTGTTACTCCCACGGAAATCATCCAGCTCAAAGCAAGTTTACGGGATGTAGCTCTTGGCAAAGCATTTCTACTTCAAGGAGGTGACTGTGCTGAACTATTTGACTACTGTGAGGAGAATGCTATCGAATCCAAGATCAAGCTCTTACTTCAAATGAGTTTGGTTCTCGTCTGGGGAGCCAACAAGAAGGTAGTCAGAATCGCTAGAATGGCTGGGCAATATGCGAAGCCGAGATCAAGCCCCACAGAGATGGTAGATGGCAAGGAGACCCCGTCTTTCAGAGGAGACATCTTGAATGGTTATGAAATTGATGAGAGAAACTTGGATCCACAGAGACTTGTGAGGTAAGCGGATACCTGTGGGGCTATGGTACTTGACTGACTCGCAGCAGTGCATACTTTCACTCCGCAGCTACTCTCAACTTCATTCGCGCATCTCTTTCGTCTGGTATTGCCGACCTGCATAGCCCAATGAATTGGGGCCTTGGTCATGTTCGGGACCCAGGCTTGCAAGAGCAATACTCGAAGATTGTAGACTCTATCAGTGAGAGTTTACGTTTCATGCGTACCATTGGAGCAGATACAGCTGATCAACTTCGAGGAGTTGAGCTCTATACTAGTCATGAAGGTCTCCTACTTGAATATGAACAGAGCCTCACTCGACTTCTCAAAGACCCATCTCAAAACTTACAAGCCGGTGCAAACGCCGAAAAGAATGTCGATCCTACTAAGGATGGAAAGGCGTACTTCAATACATCAGCACATTTTCTTTGGATTGGTGACCGGACAAGACAAGTGGACGGGGCACATATTGAGTACTTCCGTGGTATAGCCAATCCTATTGGCGTCAAAGTAGGCCCTACAACTTCTTCCTCAGATCTTTTGGAACTTCTTCGAAAACTCAACCCAACAGTAGAAGTTGGTAAAATAACACTCATCACTCGTTACGGGGCATCAAAAGTTCGCACACTTCTTCCCAAACATATTCGAACAGTCGAAGATAGCGAATATGCCCGAAGCGTCGTCTGGCAATGCGATCCAATGCACGGGAACACAAGATCTACGTCGACCGGCATCAAAACGAGACAATTTACAGATATCTTCTCCGAACTTCAAGAGACCTTGGCAGTCCATCAAGAAGAAGGAAGTTATCTTGGAGGTGTTCACCTTGAATTGACCGGTGATGCTGTGACAGAATGTACCGGCGGTAGCGAGGAGCTTGCCGAAGAAGATTTATCTTTGAACTACACCAGCTTTTGCGATCCAAGATTGAACGAAAAACAAGCACTAGAAATGGCCTTCTTGATTGCAGGTCATTTCCGTGAGGGACCTGCCAAAAAATAGATTAAATGAATATCTAGTACACATGATTGTCGTCTGCGCTGGAACGCTGAGACTCCTTGTGACTGCACACCTTCTTCCCTTGTTTCCAATTTCTCTCTTATCACCCAAAGGTTTCATCAATGCGAGCTTCCTGGTCCTCCACATTCTCATTAAAGAATGCACGTTCGTGCTTCAATGTGTCCTGCCTCTTGATCTATATCTATGCTGCGTAATCAATGCTCTTATCTATTTGTAGGTCGGGCTTTCTCTTTCCAATACACATATGCATTAATATCAGACTTTTCCATGATTGATATGGATTGTGTTATTGCGAGCGTGCCTTTTTATTGCCGGCATTGTATATTATCGATATATCTACATTTATTCCAGCTAAATATATACATAAAAAGCATTTTATCATCATCCTAATGTCATTTGCTCAACACCATGCTTGAGCATTCTTCTTAAACACAGGTACCGACAACACTATCAGTGCTATTCTTAATGTAAGAGTATAGAGGGTTAGAAGAACCCGCACACAAAACACCTTTCACAAACACACCTGCAACCAAGTCGGCGGCAACAGGAGAAGTATGAGTGTGGTCATTTGGATAATAGGTGTCAACAGTCTTAGCACCAAGAACAGCGTACTGATTAGCGAGATATGTACCGTGGTCAATGAAGCTAGCCTTGCTTCCAACGTTTTCAACAACAATCTTGCCATATCCGGTGAAACGAGGGGATGTGTATGAGCATGTGCCTGTCTCACATGTGTTGTCTGGAGTGGGAGAAGAGATGATGACATGGGCGCCTTTCGCAGTCATGAGCTCGGTGGCATTAGTGAGATAGGTGGGGTATGTTTGAACGATTACACCAGCGTCTGTGGTGCAGGTTTCGTTGCCGGCTCCGACGCAATCAGAGCGGCCGTTATCGGTGGGGGTGAGGGATCCTCCATCATTGTGTCCGAACTCAATGATGACGATGTCGCCGGATTTTATGGTATCAATGACGGCGCCGAAGCGATTTTCAACGGTGTAGGAACGGGCCGAGCGGCCGGCTTTGGCATCATTGACGACGGGGATGGTGAGGGAATATGGGAGGTATACACCCCAACCTGTAGTCATTAGCTACATACACTATATGAAAATCTTGGTGAGTTATATCTACCTTGAGTTCCAGTTCCACCCCCACCGAGAGCCATTGTAGAATCACCACACATATATACTGTTGGAGATGCAGCTGATGCGGCGAATACGACAGCGCTAGAAGCAACGAAGGTACTGGAAGCAGCAACGATACTTGAGGCCACAGAAGTAGCGGCAACGGTAGAGGCGCTTGTAGGCGAAGCAGTACTTTCAGGAGCGGCAGCTGATGAAGTGCTTGGAGGAGACCATGTTGGTCTTACATGTTCCCCGTTTGACTTGCCATATGCGTGATTGAATGGGACCGCAGAAACGGAAGCTGCCATGGTGGCCAAGAAAAGTCCTGATGTAGTCTTCATGATTACTTTCTACGATTGTTTGATTTGAGGGTCTGGTTTTTCGTATTTTGTACTCCGAGGATAGTGATGAAGTAAAAGATAAAATGTCAAGCAGGTAATGAACAAGAATAGAAAAGAACGAATGTAACCTGTACAAGCAACAGAAAATGAATGAATAGTACAAAGAAGAAGCAAGTCACCGAGTTCAAATAATGATAGACGGATTGCAAAAAAGAGTACTTCGTCCTACCTTGGGTATATATTCAATCGCACTATCCCCCACACAAGGAATCATGTTTCCGCTTGGGGGATCTTTAGATGAAGGAACAATAGTTCCTTTACCCATTGATGCCGTGCAAGTTTCCACGCCCTCCTGCCTTTCCCATCAATAGACGAACATGTCTGTACCAAATCGGGCCAAGAGATCTAGATTACACGACGAGATCTCTTATGATTGGTAACATTTTTTAACGGAGATGCTCGAAACGAACCCAAATGACCGAAGCTAAGATCTTAACAACGACATTGACGAGCAACCATACCAGAGAGAGGCGTGTGGCTTGGATAATGTGGGTTTTAGATAGAACGAGATGGGATGGTATTGACAGTGGTTGAAACCTAAATTGTGAAAGATAGATTGTTTTAAATTAACGAGGGGACGGGCGCTTAATAGAACGGGAATCACATTAACTCGAAGGGGAATTTCTTACTCAATCTATGCCTGAGGCATTAATGTTAGCATATCGGAGGTTTTTGAATATCCCGAGTAGCTATGAGACGTTTGGATGTATTTTCAACAAGGCGGAAGCATTGGATGAGTATTGTGTGCAGTACCGGTAGATCTAAATATCCAGCATTGAGTTTCAACGCTTGTGTTGAGGCCCCATGTAGTTTCTTGTGTTCCTGGCTTGAAGATAGAATTATACTTTCCACCCAGCTTACCCAGATGTTCCAGACTTATTACCTCCCCCATTCCCCGCTGAAATAAAACTTAAATAGCAAACGAAATTTTGCAGGAAGTCTTAAGAGATCACATTAATCTTCATCTACCCCTTGCATTTTCGTCCGAACGTTCTCTTTTTGATCTCATCTTGACTCTACTCTTAGCTTGGCTTCATGATCTCGTTTTTCTCTAACAAGCTTTCTGTTTAATTTCCACATTGCTTTCTGGATTAAAATGAAGAAAGTGATAGAGGGCATTCGGCTCTCAACAGTCAATGTCATGGAAGTATAGGGTTCAGATAGAATTCCGGGTAGACAAGCCATGTGTGTCCATTTGAGTTGGTTCTAGCTCATATTTTTGGCATGACTTAATTGCCTTGTGTGGAATTAACCAAAAACTTTTGAGCAGTGATTTTGATTTTGTTGATAAGACTAAGGAGTAATGATAATAAGAAAGGCGAGCATTATCACAAGATCCATTACTCTATAACTGAAAGTTCACAAAAAAAAACGCAGCTTCCAAGCTGTTGCCACTGTTCCCAAGTGCTTGAGAATATCACTGACATACAATCTCGAAGTAGTCATTTGCTTTTTCCCACCAATCATGCCCATTACCCAATCCAATCCACACTGGGTGAGCTCATATTATTACCACATGCGCTATCATCGCAGGTATGTAACAAGTGCCTACAATCCTTCAAGCATTCCACTTTGTTTTTCCTTTGAATCCCTGTCACTGAGTCATATATACCACTATGATCCGATTTTGGTACCGAAGGGAATCTCGCTTGGATTTTCAACAGGCTTTCGCGCGCAGCGGAGATCCATGGTGAAGACGAATTTCTCTTAGGAAGATACAAATTCAAATCGACTTGTGGAATGCCAGTGTATTTGTCCTGAATCAAAGACAGACTTTGCCGAGCTGACGACCTTGATGCTGATATAGTTTCTGATGTATCTGAAGATATCACAGGTTGCATGTTGTGGCAGGCTTTCTTACCATCCCTCAGATTACCGTAGGGGCTTGTGGGGGGCGATGGGATTGAACGTGTAACGGGATCTTTGCTGCTGTTGCGAGTGGCAAGCGTCGACCAGAAGCTTGCTGGCTCCGCTCCGCTTTCTAAATTCAATTCAGGAAAAGCGGCATCTTGTAGGTGTTGGAACCATGATTTTTTCCCTTCGCAGTGATTAGGTTCAACCGACAAACAATCAAATATGGTAACTTTTCTCAGCTTGGACAACGTTTGTGAGCTCGCACATCTTCGAACTCCTGTACATGACCCAAGCGAAGAGCCGATTGCTGTGGCATTTCCAGAGCGAGCTGGTGCTTTAGGGTGTGCTTTAATGATACTTTTCTTTCTTTCTCCACCAGTGTCAGATTTTTGGCGTTTCGGAGCATCGGATTCGAAATTATTCAACCACGAGCATACTCTATCCGGGGGGCTGATGGGAGTTTCGTTAAGCCATGAGTTCCGCGTTATAGGGGTTGTGGCCATACCGCTTAACATGGGTGAACTTATCGCAGTTCGAGCATCAATTCCAATGCTATAAAGTGAGTAAGATGGGCGAGCATTAAGTCCTCTAGAAACTATGTCGCCCAAGAGCCGGGATTCACGAATGGGAATAGATATATCTGGGAGTGGGGAACGCCACTCGTTGGTCGATTTTCTAGGAAGGGGAGGAAATGAAATTACATGATCTTTAGGTGATTCTTGTTCCGTACTTGTAATGAAGTTGGCATCATTCCCATTTACGACCGGCTCACATTGCCAGGACCATTTGCTGATGGACATGCGTGCATCGTTGGGGTCGAAAGTGCCTTTATTCTTGCTAGGTCGATGGTCCTTATCGACATCTTCTCGATGAAGAAAGCTTTTTGTCGTATCGTCATATCTAGGGCTTGCAATATCTTCTTGATCTGTGCTGGCCTGACTGGAACACTTTGACTCACCTTCGAAGTGAGCATGGTCTCTCTCACTTACATGAGATTCTTGTTGACTATGCTCCTCCCAAATTACTTCGTGCACACTTTCGGGATTTCCTTCTGACTGTCGGTCAAGCCGGCCAAAATTTGATTGAGAAATTCCCAAAAAGTTTTCCGGATTTCCTGATATTTCCGGGTTCACAATACATGTTGGGGAGCGAGGCAGATTAGGAGAGAATGTTCTGGTAGTAGAGTTGCCAAATTGTGAGGTCTCTTTTGAGTTGTCCGATTGTGCTGCATGTATGTGAATTTCACAGGAAGAGGGGCGCACCATAGGTACTACGCCTTTACTTGTGAAAGACAATGACGATAACCTGCTCCCACGCGGTGATTGATCTTGGCTTGAGCCATTTGCGGCTGAGACAGGTGGGCGACTTCCGTGTGTATGGAGTAGACCTGCTTGGAGCAATTCCATTACAGCTTCGACATCCTCTCGAGTAATGATATACGCCTCTGAATCTTGTGGTAGGTTCTCCGAGTAGGTTGGCTGGCGACTCGAAATAGAAGGTATGCCAGACATGGTTCCTGGTGTCGTAAAAAACGGCGAAGTTCCCATGTTGCTACTCATGTCGGATTTATTGGATGCGCTGGGTCTTCTCAGGGTTATAGCAGAAGGTTTCAGCAATTGACTGTTTGTGACCTTTCGAACAGTGAGCCTGTCACGAAGAGAGCGCACCATGTCGTTATATCTAGCACCAGCAGTGAACGATGAACTTCTGTTTCGCTCGTCAAGAGGATTAGAATCAAAGAAAGCGTGTCGAGTTTTCGGGGTTTTTTCTTGCACATGTTGACCAGAGTTGAGCTTCAGTAGCGGACGAAGCTTAAGTTGGCGTGTGCCAATTTCGACTGAGCTCCATCTTCTTGATACAACTGGAGCAGCTGGTTCAGACATAAGCCTTCTCTTACCCAGTCTCTTCGGTAGGCAATGATCCCTACGAGTGTTTGGTAATATCGCGCCTTCCAGGGCTGTTGGCGCAACCTGAGTTGGAGGAAGCCAGTGCGAGTTGTAGTCCCGCTCCGCTGCAGCTATTTTCTTGGCCTCCTTTTTCAGTCCTCGATTGCACGTTCCTCTGCATCGACGCTTACGTGTCTTGCCCATACCCTCAGTGTTTCTCCTACCCTGCTTCTTGACCATTGTGAGACTTTCAGAGCTTAGTTTGCGTGGCTTGTATGGGGCAACTATTCTATCTCGAACTGAGGACATACTATCGGTGGTACATGAATACTCAAATGAGCTGATATGGGAATTCTTTGACGAGGAGGCCAGCATTGGGCTTCCCTCTGTCGGGAATAAAGGTGATGCACTTGATGATACTAAATCGATCTCGTTATGACCGCCGCGCGGTCGGCTTGGTGTAGAGGGACGTCGGCCTTCGAAATAATCATTTTGCAATGCATGCCGAGATATTGGAGCCGTGCTGCAAGGCGATTTTTGTGTATATGGTAATGAAAAACCTTGTGGAGGTGTCCGAAGTCCAGGAATATCTACAACACACAACTGTCGTGATCTGGAATTGAAAGATCGATCGCCACTGGCGACTTTCCGGCCCATTCCCAAAGGGACGCTCAATATAGAAGATGGAAGTGAAGTCGGGGCATTAGGCCGTAGGGGAGGTTTTTGGAAGGGCTGGTCATCAGTAAGACTCTGGCTGCTAGTCATGTTTGAAGTGATGGTAGATGCTGCAATAGGAATAATTTTCGGATCTTTAAGGTCTATAGGGTGTGTGGAAGACATCGTAAAATAGGTAATAATCACAGGATAATTTAAAACGGAGAGTAGGAAATAATACAAGCAAGTAGAACGTCGGAACTAGCATCGAATTCCAATACGTGTACTGGAAGAAGAGAAATTGATGAAACTTGAAATGGTGATAAACAACGATGGTATATCTGCAGCTTAAGAAAGAACCACTGCAGCCATAGTTGTGTCGTGGGGAAGCCGCTACGATAAAGACCACTACTAATGGCCGTTGCTCGTTATGAGCCATGCCACATCTCCAATGACTTGGTAATCGAAACTCAAGTTTACAAGCCTAAGTTCTGTAAATCTAGAATGATGTTACATATAACAGGACATCCGGTAGATTACGAATCGTCCCTCCCATGATTTGCATTAGGGGCGCACCAAGATTCCTGGCAACATGGAGGTATTGAATAGACAGTTTAAATTCTTACACTGACCAAACCAGAAATTGCAAACAGTTTTGTGTATTGCTTGTTCAATTGGATTACAATACGCGAAGAAAGTTGAAGGCTTGGGAAAGATACAAGCTGAAGATGAATTATTTGCACGTGATATTTTGCCAAGATCACCTGGCGGGGCGGGCGTAAAGCATCAACTTTGCATTATATATTTTGAAGTGTGTTGCTGCACAATGCAATGAGCCAACGACAAATGAATGCCAGCCCAATTTATTCCCCGCAAATCAGGTCGTCACCGTATAGCCTGTAAGCGCAATTCTTCTATCTTGTACATTCAAGGCTAAAATGATACAAAGGCATTGCGCTATACAGGACCTTGCTCGAACAATGTCTTCGGGTTCCTATTCCGACTGAGCTCCAACCTAAAGGATTGACTCATCCACTAAAACATCTTGTACGCAAACAATTCCGGCGAAATGTACGAGAACACAGCCCAAAGATTGTTGTCGCTGCACTAAAAACGGGCTATGAGGTTCGTTCGCACCATTCAGAAACATCATTGCCTATATGTTCGATACTGACGAAGGCATTGTCCAGGCAGAGGAGCTCATTCGTGCCGCTGGCGATGGCGACGCAGATTCAAGACATAAGATTTACGACCTACTACACTACCGGAAATCCGTAGCCACCAGATCCGCGCTCGTGCCTCAACCTCCTAAACTTAAGATTCGTTATCCAGAAGCTATTCCAGGTGTCCCTAAGCTTCTCGAAACTCGTCCTTTACCGTTCGAAAAACTCTCTGGGCCTCGCCACGTACCTAAGTTTGCGAAAGCAATGGTATCAAACTTTCTTCGAATACAGAAACCGCAAAGTCCCTATCTGAGCCGGGTTTTGAGGGACAAAATAGACACCAGACAGAAGCGCGTAAATTCTCGTGAAAGAATAGAGTATTTGGAGGAGATAGCTCTCGCAGAAAATACTTGGGAAGACCTGATTGAGGATCAGTTGGAGAATGAGGGCTTGAGTGTAGACAAGTGGAACAAGAAACAGCCTGGATTGGGATGGGGAGTTGGATTCTGGGAGAGAGACCTGCAATTGGCCGACGCTCATGTGAAACATTTGATGGTGAACGAGGCACTCAAGGTTGTCGAACTGTCTAAGAAACAACTAGAAATAGTGGATAAGGAGAAAGAACTATGGAAACAAGAGAGGGGCCAAAGGAGACATGACAAGAAATTGGCTAGATTAGAGGAGAAGTTTCAGGTCTAGTCTAGCATGAGCCAGCTCCAATTTAGGAATCCGATGGCTCCTAATCAAGATGAACAAGTTACTCTGTCACATTTTCTGGTGTGCTATTCTCTTACGGACATTTGCTCAAAGAGATTGGGGATAGAACTCGAAGAACTTATTGCAGCCTTGCGAAAGTAATCACCGCTCGTTTTATTCGTTTGTTTCTCCTTTAGTAAATATCATAACGGGGATATAAAACCTAATTTCGCCGCGCTGATGCATCCGTATCAACCTAAGAAATGTCATATGCATAACCCGTCTCTCCACAGCCTAACAAATGTCGTGATCTCAAAATTGCTCGTGTCATGATTCGTTTCGTAGATGCGTAAGGTAATTATTCGTATGTAGAGCCCTCTTGTGGTTGAGGGAGTTTCTTGTTGGTAGGAGATGCCATGTACCTGGATACTGTAAGCCTCTATCTTCACTATGCAAATATGTACGTTGTGAGACTTACTTTCTCAACTCGGTCAAGACAGTCTCCATCGTATTGTGGCGTTGCCAGTTCGCAAGGCATGCAAACTTCGAAGGGTCGACCTAGAACATCAGTTAGCTCCGGCTACTTTTCATGGCGCTCAAATTAGTATGCTAGCTAACCTTGCCATCATCTTGGACACCGGGAAGGTTGATCTTGTTAGTGAACTTGATGGTTGGTGGAACATCGGGATAGTTCTCTCCACAATGCATGGTAAGAGAGTAGATGCGATTCTCATGGACGCTCTATCGGTACGCCCGTTATTAGTTCAAAGCCAGTAGATACTAATAAGTACAAGTAGAAACATACGTGTGGAGGACCAAGAATCGTGCCATTCCAGTTGGACATATACAAATCGTCGCCGTCTGTCAGACCATAAGAGCAAGCGTCTTTGAATAACGAGAATCATTAGAGGTTGTCCAACTTCAATGCTTATTGACATCCGACTCACCAGCTCCAAGACCCTTTTCACCCTTCTCTAACTCCTCTAGCAATCTAAAGTTTCTTGGTACTTTCGCCATCTTTTTCCTTTCGAAATCTTGGCTTTGGATGGTAGATAAAGTGTCGGTATCTGAAAGTTCCAATGTTGTGAAGTTGCGCAATAGGGCAAGAGGTTGTAAATGGTTGATAAGTTTTATTGAGGAAAGGCGGCAGGTTTGATCGCGGGGTTGATCTCCAAGAATTCCGGGCGGTCAATATCGGCCAATCCTCGGCAGAATATCTATTTACAGTCCATCTTGATAAAGGACAACTGAACCAATGAATACACTTCAGCAAGAACATTATGTCTTCTAAAAAATAATGGAAAGGTTAATATTGCAAACCAATCAACATGACGGCGCAGATTCTCGCCTCAGAGCTTGGGAATCTCATACAAGAGAGTAAAAGAAAGCATACAGATCTTAGAAATGTAAGTTCATTTCTTCACGGCCACCATTCAGTCAGGCCCCTTACGTTGCTGATTTGACAACGTCAGGCAGCAGAAAAGAGTTTGGATGAGATCAAGGGTCTACGATCAACTTCTGAGGCCCAAATAGCTGCGGGTAAGTTTGTAGACAAAGATACAGTGTTGTCATCTGGAAATGCACCATAATTGTGACTGATGTGCAATTAGACCTCACTCAACGACCAAATTTCGTGACACCTTTCCTCATTGCTTGCGGCACCAAAAATGTCAAATTTACTGGAATCGCAGTTGTTTGCCTTCAAAGGCTAGTTGTGTCTCGTGCACTTCCTAAATCAAGGCTCAAAGAAGTTTTGGAGGCACTTCGAGAAGCTACGTCAGCTGGTCTTGATGTACAATTGAAGATCCTCCAAGCATTACCGTCACTTTTGCAAAACTATGCAGATGAATTGAAGGGGGAGCTGTTAGCTGCAGCTCTAAATATATGTACCATTCTTCAAGCAAGTAAGAATGGGATTGTTCTTAATACAGCCGCTGCTACCCTTCAGCAGTTAGTCGTCTCTGTATTCGACAAAGTGGTAACAGAGGACAGTGAGTTCATGAATCGATTGCCAAACCACAGAGTTTATCTAATTACGGGATAGAAATTGCTTTGGAGGTGCCTACTATAGGCGAGGCCCCAACTGAAGATGGAATTATTCAACTGCGTGCCGCCGCTTTGGATGCATATAGAGTTTTCAACGACATATGCTTATTAACGGAGGCTCAAAAGCCTCAATTTCTAAGATCAACAGGTCTCCCGCAAACCTTCGGACTCGAGCTAATCGAATCTGTTTTGACTAATCATGCCGACATATTTCTATCGCATCCTGAGCAAGCAAATATACTTCGAGTCCGAGTTATGCCATTCATCATCAGCGCACTCTCAGAGAAGCTCAACTTTGCAGTGACTGTCAGGATCACAAGAATTCTTTATACACTTCTCAGAAGGCATTTGAGTATTCTATCATCTGAAGGCGAAATGGCCTTAGGTCTGCTCACCCACATGCTTGACCACGATACTGCTTTGTGGAAGCGATCGCTGTGCATGGAGGTATTAAGGGGTATTTTTGCCGAAGCAGCTCTGATAAGAAGAATATTTTCCATGTACGATGCCCAAGAAGAGAAGAAAAACATACTACGAGATCTTGTTGCCGCTTTCGTCAGAGTCAGCACGGAAAAACCTGCCGTCATTGGTCTTGGCCATCAGTCCACAATTCCAATTGCCAGCCAGGGTAATAGTTCGGACCAAGCAATGCTCGAGGCTAGCGGAGTTCCTGGTATCATTAGCAGCACTGTAAGTTCGGCCGAGCCAAGCGCTGGAGTGAGTGCACAATGGAGTACGATGAGGGTACCATGTATCGATCAGCTAGACAAGACGGATGCACCATCTATCCCCGAATCATATATCTACGCCCTCACTCTTGCATGTATTAGTGGCTTTTCCGAAGGGCTCGCAAAATTCATTCTGCCATTGACGGTACCTGAGCGACCTCGTAAAAAAGGTCCAAGACATTCTGAAATTGAGCCAAAACTTTCAGATTCGCGCTCTAGTACCCCCGATATCAAACCAATCGAGAGGAGCTCCTCTTATAAGAAGAATCCAATTCCTATCAATCCATTAACTCTTGAGGATCATCATCTCTTCCAAGAGGTCAAGATTTGCGCTGCTATTGTAGACGAATGTTGGCCTGCAATCTTGGCAACTTGCTCAACATTTCTCTATGCGGCGCTGGATCAAGAGTACTACCATGGCTTGGTCAGATCATTCCAAAAGTTTACTCATGTGGCAGGGCTTTTACGGCTTGCGACGCCACGAGACGCATTTTTGACAACCTTGGGAAAGGCGGCAGTACCGTCCAATGTCTTGACAGCTACTACAACTCAAGTACAGAGTCCAACGACGCCCACTGCTGATATATCTTCTAGCTCGAGCATTTTCAACAACGCAAGAGGGCTATTAAGTGTTGATAGTTTGGTGAGCAACCCTGAACGAAATAGACATGTACCCGTTGATGCATCTAGTTCGTCGCTCAACACGCGCAACTTGCTTTGCCTTCGCGCATTACTGAATCTAGGGATCGCATTGGGACCCACACTTGAATCGGCGTGGGTGATTGTTCTTGGCACATTGCAACAAGCTGATTTGGTAATATTCTCGAGTTCCAAAACCGTGAGGACTCCCACCACACAAAGGCCAGAAATTCAAGAAGTCAGCAATACTTCTGCACTACTTGCAAACTTTGGTACCGAAATCAAAGCAGTCGAAACTGCTGCTACAAGATTGCTAGAAAGTACTATTGATTTTCCAAATGAACCATTTGTAGCTGTTGTTTCAGCTCTTTGTGACTTGTTCAGCAAAGAGGAAATCCTCAAGATACCAGAAAAGCCAGTACCTTCCAATCCATCATCGCCTGAGGGAAGAAGGCCGTCTTATGCCCATAAACGAGCCCATAGTATTGTTACATCAAGTTCTACGCAGAATCAAGAGGATTTATTTGCGTTAGCAAAATTAGGCGATATCGCAAGCATCAATATTGACAGATTGACGACACACGAGCCTAGCGCTAGCGGATGGCAGATGTTGACATCAGAATTGATTTCTGCTTCTTGTTCTCTCTCTGCAACGCCTTCTGTCAGACTAAGAGCTGCGGAAATTCTTGTTAGAATTGTGATTGAAGCGGCAACTTCTACACTCGCAGACTCCGAAGTTCGACGAGGTCTCGTCCAAACCATGCTACTTCAAGCGTTGAGTCGTGCCCTTCATCCGCTTCAAATGGAAGATAGACAAGTCACCGTAGGCATACATTCGACAGATGTCGAAGTTCACAAGACGATTCTTGAGGGCCTGAAAAGTATTCTTGAGCAATGTGGAGAGAAGCTAATCAGTGGTTGGGACATTGCATTTGAAATTCTTGGCAGTGTCTTCATCAATTCTGACCGCGAAGCAAAAGTAACTGCTACTCGATCTGCTAAATTAGTCCGCTCTGCTTTCAATTCTCTTCAGCTCATCTGTTCTGACTTCCTTTCTTCATTACCAAATTCTTGCTTTCTAATACTTGTCGACACTCTTTACAATTTCTGTACCCAAGATGATGATCTTAATATTTCACTGACGGTAAATCGCATCCAAAAATCTCCTCGATCATTTCTAATAATTTTTAGACTGTTACCTTTTTCTGGGTATTGTCAGATTTCATTTCTAGTAGAACCAGTTCTTTTTCACTTAGTCCTGATCTTATCGAAGATTCAACCGAGGAAGCTCTAATTGAAAAGGCATCTGGTGATGACCGCGCCGTTTCAGACGCAGCTTTATGGATGCTTCTCTTGCTACGACTGACATCTGTTACGGCAGACGAAAGATTGGAGCTCAGAAATAGTGAGTGCAGACTGCTATTGAAGCGGGTCCTTGTCTAACTGTTGCAGGCGCAATTCAAACGTTGCTAAGGATATTTGATGCATACGGAGATCAGCTCAGCGCAGTAGCATGGTCTATGTGCCTGAAATCGGTCATCTTTAGGTTATTATCCTCAATAGAGGCACACTTACAGTCTATCACTGAGCCTACGCCGACACTCACGGTATCTGATAAAGACAAGATAGGATGGAATGAAACTACTGTCGTGGTTTTGAGCGGTATCACTAATCTATTGGCCGATTATTTGGATGTCCTTACTAACCATCCCACATTTGAACGCTCTTGGAAGACCCTTTTAGAACATTTCAAAACAATGCTGGATTTCAAGATTCTCGAAGTCAATACAGCTGTTTTCAAGGCTTTACAACAAATCCTTTCCCGTGGCAATATCAAAGAGGGCACACAAACAAATTTTACACGATCTTCAATTGATATGGCATGGAGTCTTTGGTCTGATTCTCTGCCTTCAGTGAACCTCGATGTGTTGGATAAACGTGTTGACAACCAAGATTATCTGGTTGCTTATGTGTCTGCTCTTCATGAGATTTATCGTCTTGTGCAAAAAGATCTCGATGCAAATCGAGTTAAAAGAATGCTTACTCTGCTCCGGGAAGCCATACAACAAGCGAACGCTTCCACATATTCCGCGGATATTGAGTATCTTACGCCACTACAGTCTCAAGTTTTAGAGTCGCTTAAATTGATTCGTACCGATATTGAGGGAGTTCCTGCTACCTTAATTAGCCAAGTTGCCGAATTTGTTGCGTTGGCTTTCGTGCCGAAAGACACTACTTCTAACGTCCAGAGGCCAACATACGTGGCTCTGTCCAAAGCTTCGATGGTATTATCCGAAAAGCTCATTCTGTCGCATTCCTCGGAACCAGATATATATACGAGCGGTGCAGTATCTTCTTCGTTGTCCGCGCTTGCAAATCCTATTGTCACAAAGTACTCGTTTCCTATAATTTCAAAGAGCATATCGCCTTGGCGCCAGGCCACAACGTCAGCACTTGCCATCCTGGGTGCAATTCTGCCAATAATGCCAACTATTACCTTGAATGACGAAGCCGTACGTTCTATATGGGCATCAACGGTGAGCATAGCTATTGGAATCACTTCTGCAGATTTTGATGCTGCGGCAAAATTAGCCGATATCAAGGATGACCAGGATTTCGACATCGCATCATTCCTAACCTTGCGCGAACTCATTACGCCCGCGCTGGGCTCCGAAGTCATACCCGATCGAATCCGTCGCACTTATACTGAATCACTCTTCCACATGTCTATCATCCACCCTGCACAGCCCAGCGAGCTTCCGCAGCCCGGCCAGGAACTACTAGCCACCTTATATCATCCCCGCAAAGGTCGCACTGTTGATCCCATCCCCTCGCCCCGTGCAAAAATGTGCTATGTTTGTTTCGATGAACTTATATCTCTTGTCACTCTCAATGATGGCTCTGTACCCCGCATCAAGCTTGCTCAAGCAGCTGCGCCATACTTAATACTCAGATCAGGCCTCATTGTTCGCGCATATATTGCTGATCAACCACTGCGCGGTCGCATGCCACAACCATTGTCCCAGCGCAAAGAACTTTTATACATCCTCAAGAAGCTTGTCGGGTTGAAGTGTGAAAGCGAGGCAATCCCGGATACGCCGGGTGTGGAGAGTGAAGGCAAAAAACATTTACATCGCTTATATCCGTTGTTTGTGAAGGCTATGGGAGCGGCAGCGAGGGATCAAGAGGTCCTGGAGTGGATTGGGAAAGCGTTAGAGGAGGTAGGGATGGAGTTTGGGCTTTGAAAAAGAAGAATTTGATGTTCTGAAAATGTTTGAGATGAATTTTGGGAATCCATATCAGAGCAGCATTAGAAACATGGCGTTGGTGCTTTTCGTTACTCCTTAAAATGCATTGAGGTCTACATCTTTAGCTTGAATTAGGATCTCTTTTCCCTTCGCTGGCGCTATTCCATATCCAAAGTCCAAAGTTATAGATTTCAAATAAGTTTTATTTTATGGTTGAGAGTATTTTGAGTTTGTTTGAGTTGCAAAGACTACCTCTTCAATACTTGGGTAGGTAAAAGGTATTTTTTTGTCAGCAGCATCTGACCCCGCCATAATAAATACAATATACAGTGGCTCGCTCAAAAACGCATATCGCTGATAGTCATACATTCAACTCCTCTCCTACTTCCCTGGCCCTTATTCTCGATTGCCATTTAGCACATCGTCTTTCCCATGTCATGTTATATCGTAAGTTTACTTTCTGGTGGCGTTCTCAAAAGATGCAAGCATGCTTCTCTTCATCTCATCATTTGGGGACTCTTTTTCTGTACTCGTCTGTTCGGCGCTCTTCTGCCCCTTCAAGACCTTTGCGGCCATGGTTTTTGCTTGAGCATCACCAACTTTTCCGTATACTGCCATGGCGCTAGCAATCATGCTTCCGATATCCCCCACATTTCCAGGGACGACAACGGCAGTACCCTCTTTAGCGAGCTTTCCAAACGCGTCAACGTACTTTTCAGCTACACTGAGACTAACAGCGCCTTGAGCTGATTCCTCTCCAGAAGCAATCGCCTGAGCTACTGCCTCGATACCTGCAGCTGTGGCTTTTGCCTTTAACAAAATAGCTTCGGCCTCACCACTTGCCATATTGATTTGTTCGCTTCTCAAAGCCTCAGATGCCAAGATCACACTTTGCTTTCGTCCCTCTGCGATGTTGATAGCGCTTTGTCTTTGACCTTCGGAATCGAGGATTTCTGCACGTTTGCTACGCTCAGCAGTAACTTGTCTGTGCATAGCTTCCATAACTCCTTCCGGTGTGTGAATATCCCTAATTTCGTAACGCAAGCAAATCACACCCCATTCCTGTGCAGCTTCATTAATAGCGGCTGTGATGTTGGTATTCAAGGCGGCGCGCTCCTTGAGGACTTGATCGAGGGTAAGCTGTCCGATTTCCGAACGCATAGTTGTTTGTGCTAGTTGAGAGATAGCATATTCTGCATCCTCGACTCCATAACTTGAGATATGTTAGTGTATTCCCTAGCCAAGAGATAAAGGTAAGTTACCTAGCCTTATAGGCATCAAAGACTCGAGTATACAGCACACCATCAAGCTCCAAAGTAACATTGTCGGTGGTGATCGCACTTTGGCTAGGAATCTCAATCGCAGATTCCTTCAAGCTCTTGACATATGCTATCTTATCTATTATTGGCAATAAAATGGCGAGACCAGGTTCCAATATGCGGTTGAACTTTCCCATCCGTTCTACAATCCATGCTGTTTGTTGGGGAACGAATCGAACAATGGTATTTGCAGGTAAGGAAGGTCGCTGAAAATATGAAGTCGGTATATTCGAGTTATTAATTCCCATCAATCCGCTATTCGGCGCTCTTATTCTAGAAGAGACATGGAGCTGTCGTTGCTGTTGTGTGTATCTTTGAGAGAGGATGGTTTGAGCTCTGGATAATAGAACTCGAGATGTGATTTTTGGTAGAGAGGCCGAGAGACTATGAGATAGTCCCGGCGCACTCATGACCATGCGATAGGTTGCCTCTAGAGACATCGTTTCGATTTATATATTTGTATGGGGGCGATAGCTGTCTTTCGTAATGACCTTTCGACATCATAAGATGCATGGCGGAGCTGGTCCGAGAAATTGAAGACTAGCGGCCGCGTCTCCGCGCTGATAAGCTCCATCCGAGCTCTCACTTTCTACAACCAATTTACAAACTTACTACGAGTGTTCCAGCACATTTGCTACCGGTATATTATACTCTCTCAAACTTGACGATATACAAACTTGGAACCACAGCTTGACCAATTATAATTTCAACCTCATTAATCAAATTAGATCTTTTCGACACGATGTCCGAGTACTGGAAATCAACGGTAACTTTCAAAATCTACTCCCAACCTACAATCATTCTAACACATTTAATAGCCCAGTTACTGGTGCAAGCACTGCAAGCAATACGTGAAAGATACCAAGCTCGAGAAAACAAACCACGAAGCCAGTCCGCGCCATCAAGGCAATCTCAAGCGATTCCTGCGCGATCTCCACCGCGGCCACGAAAAAGACGAGCGGGAAAAGGATCGCGCCAAAAATGAAATCGCCCGTCTAAACGGCATTGTGAGTGGAAGCGGCGAGGCAGGAAGTTCCTCACAATCGTCGCGACCCAGTTCCTCGACGCCGAAAGCCCCTGCGACGGCCGCGCAGCGAAAACAACAATTGGCGCAATTGGCGGAGCTGGGCGTGAGCGTTCCGGATGAGTTTAGATCGGATTTGGCTATGGCCGGCGAGTGGCAGGTCACTTCTGAGCGTGTTATTGATGATGGGAGTGGGGAGACGAAACCAGATGCGATTGCGCTGGGGGTTCGAAAGAGAGAAGCTGAGGATGAAGATGAGGAGGCGAAAGAGACGAAGAAGAGGAGATGGGGCACAGCGATCCGCACATATCCTACGGAGAATAACGTCGATGATTTAGATGCTTTGTTGAGCCATAGCGGTAAAGGCAAGGGTTCTGATGTGAAATCCGAAACAAATGACGGTGTCAATATAAAGATAGAGAAGAAGTCCGAAGAAGACGTGGAACCTCTAGCGAATAGCAAAAGGGAGGAGGATCCAGTTGTGAAACCCGAGACACAGGAAGATGTCGAAATCGATATAAAGCAGATCCCGGAAGCCACAGAACAGAACAGCGAGCCTGCAGCGTCAGGAGTCGTTTTCAAGAAGAGAAAAGCTAAGAATATTCGCCAACGATGAAATGTCATCAGAATTACTCAAAATTAAACAGCGATTCCAGCCATGGAAACCTCCATTCTTGGGCATATCACAAAATAGTGAACACAAACGTTCGAGCAAACCCGATTAGAGTGGGGGAAGAACCTCATGTTGCGGGGGCGGGGCACATGCCTACTAATATAGGGCATGTAAAGTTTCCCATTCATCGCGAGATGGAAATTACCTTCACAAAGAAGTTTACCACGTTGATGCAACAATCGATGGATACTCCGTTAAGAGAACCTCCTCGCATTTTGGCTTACGAGTGGAGAGGTAGGTACCGAGTTGCATATGTGACTATTGTGTAGAGAAGAGAAAGAGAATCTCTCAATTCGGAGTCAACGTAGCTAATGATACGTACATGAAGGCCAATAAAGTAAACCCAGAGACTTCTGTCTCGGGCATTCCCAGAAGAATTAGTCGACGCAATAGAATTTATTAGTATCCTACAATTCACACATTACGCTCTATAAACGCAAACTATCCTCGTCTGATTATTGAACTGTATAATATAATATAATTTGAGTCTATCCATAACTAAGTAGCCCGTGTTCCCTCTCCCCACAAGCACATCCCATCCCCAACCCCAGTCCAAAAATTCAGCCTTCCTGCACCATGAGTCCGATCAAATACCCATACCTACAAGCCCGTGAATTTTGGCTGCACACTATAGAAGTATACGGTGTCGGTTCCTGAATAAACGAATCCATCGCCAATTACGCCTATAAACAGTTGTAATATATCACCTCTCAGATTCCTCTCCACTCCATCCATCCACAATCTCGCTAGTTGAAAAAAAGTACCGCTGCGTACATACATGTAGGTCATGCGTACTAGCTAGTGAGCAGAAAGGAAATACATCGCTGTGTCAATTCGACTTCGCTAATTATTCATGCATCGCATTATATTGTATCATCTCATCATGAACAATCTCGCCCCCTGTCAATTTACACTCTCTTTATTGAGTTATTTCGTTGTTGGATTGGTTATGTATATTTGATCCTAGTTGTTTCCCATTCTCCTCTGATGAACTCATGAGAGCTGGAGTATCTGGTGTAAGCGTGAGCTGAGGTGTGACAATACTAGTATCGATTTTCGTGTCTGGCATCTGGAGCCCCA
Organism: Botrytis byssoidea; assembly: GCF_014898295.1. Taxonomy (NCBI): domain Eukaryota; kingdom Fungi; phylum Ascomycota; class Leotiomycetes; order Helotiales; family Sclerotiniaceae; genus Botrytis; species Botrytis byssoidea. Next base: position 537,306 of record NW_024065846.1, read on the forward strand.
TTGGAGCTTGGTGATTGGACTCTATTTTCTGGGGAAAATCTCGAGGTCGTAAAGTTTGAATGCTTACATCCATGTCTTGAGCAGCGGTTTCATCAGGGCTTCCGCGTCTAGAGCCCGATGCTTCACGTGCGTTTTCGACATGGACCGCATCGTGCGTTTTTTCGTTGTCATTCTCTTTTTCAATCATAGCCGTTATACTCCGAAAATTGAACATAGATTCAGCTCCTGTATCGCCATCTTCGTTCCCCTCATTTGTCTCTGTAGCACCAGGGCTTTCAATGCTTGTAGAAGAGCCTTGGGGATTTGTACCGTTACCTGACTCGGCTATTGAAGATGAGGCGCTAGATGCGGTGCTCATCTGTCGTAAGTGCGACGGCTTGTCAGGACTTGTAGGTGAAGGAATAGACTGATGAGTCTCTAACAAACTAGAACTCGTCGAGGGATCTGACTGCTGGACGCCAAGAAGTCCGCTATCCGTGGCACTCCCGTCGTTACCCAAATAAGGGCGAGCTACACCTTTTCCTTTTCCTTGTGGAGGCTCCTCGACTTCTTCGGGTGTCACTTCTGTAGCCAAATTGCTTGCGGCACTATCACCTCTCTTTCGCCCAGTAAAAGTAGCAGCCAGACTGTTTCCTAGATTCAGCATACTCGAACTAGCCGAATGTCCGTTAGTGCCATAGATGGATTTTCTCTCTTTTTTCTCTCTCTTCTTCTCTTCTTTGGCCTGCTTCTTCGCGTTTTTTGCAGCCTCCTTGGCGGCTTCTTTGTCGGCCTTCTTCTTTCGTTCCTCTTCTGCCACAATACTGAGTCTAATCGCCTCAGCCATCATCATCTCCTCGACGTCTCGCGTTCTTCGAGCAGCATTAGTATCTCGACCTTCCCTACGCGCTTGGCCGGACGACTCAGCTGCAGTCCTGGAACTGGCATCGCGGTTCGAAGAAGTGACAGATCCACTATTGTCAGGATCGCTGCGGTTTCTACCGAAGCGACTTCGTCCGAAAACATAGCTGCGGTTGTCCGAGGTTCCGGGAAGTACATAGGCAGCTGCGTGTAGTGCCGAAGCGGCGGCGTTCTTTTTGGCCTTTCGCAGATTAGCAGCTTCAAGCTTTGCCGACCAGTCCGGTCTGATGCGGTCAGTCGTAATAACATTTGAATCATTAGCTGATAATGAAGTGGCCCGACGCCTGTTGTCGCCTCTTGGTGCAAGCCCCGGACTTGCTATAGGCGGTGAACTGATCGATGACGACGATGACATGGCCGAAGAGAAGTTGGCCAGTTCTGGAGGTGGCTTTGCATAAACAAGGCCACGGCGGAAAGGCGGTGGTTCGTATGTCACGCCAAACTCGGGTCGCTGACAGTAAGGGCAAGCGGCTGGTTCCGAAACGAGCATTTCTGTATCTTCGGCTTGATCGGGCGCGGGTTGTGGTGGACCGTGGTGTTCTGGCGTATGCGGATCTGGTCTCTTAATTTGCACAAAGCATTCCGAACAAATAGTCTGGTCGCAACATCGAGTCCTGTTCAGATAAGGAGGGTAAAATATCAAGCATATTGAGCATTCAACAGCGTCTTTGTACAGAAAAGCCTCGATAGCTTGACCATTTACTTGGGAATCTCTAGGCAATTGAATCTCACGGGGTCCCGAATCCGTTGCCGAGGTTTCCTTTGATGAAGATTTTAGGCCTAACGTTTTAGCTCGAGGACGAAGCAAAGAGGAAGAAGTGGCAGGTGCATTAAGGGGCGATGCCGGAGATGACGTATTGAAAGATGAGTGTGACGGTGAGCGGCCAACAGAGGTGTCATATGAAGCAGACTGGCTTCGTGAAGCTATTGGCACAGTCAAATTTTGGAGGGTCGAGTTTGGTGCATTCGCGGAATTGGAAGAATGAGGCCTAGCACTGTCTTCGGAAGGTATTTCATCAGCGGCTGGAATGGGAAGGCCTCGCCCGGCAGCGACCAACTGATGCTCGGTCCAATCACTCTCGTAATCATCTAGCCCCCTCCAAAATGGTGCAACTCGCCGCTCAATCTCGTACATGTCAGCGTAATGACTAGGCATCAAATATCATAGTCTATAACATACCATCAATTGTCTTACTATTGCCTTGTTGAAATCTTCTGGGCCAGTGTAGACACCCATTGTAACCAAATATCCACCATCTACATGCTCCTCCCTAATGCTTCTCTCTCGTTCTTCTACTCTTGCAACCCTCTCCCTCTCGAGTCTCCTCATTTGTCGCTCGGCCGCTGTCTCCTTCCTCTCCGGCACTTCATTGTTTGATCCGCCGCCCACAATAGCTGCTACGAGGTTTCGCCTGCTGCCTCTGCCAGTACGAGAAGAATATGGATCGTGGTCGGATGGAGAAGTTGGCCCATTCGTACCGGCGCCATGATGTCGATGTCTATCCCCGCCATGCGAGTCGTCCCGCGACTGGTGCTGACCCATTTTGCAGCCGCAATGTTCGCAGAAGTCGAAATCAACTGTTCATCGAGGATTGGGGTTGGGAAGAACTATATCCAAGATAAAGTCTCGAGTTGGCATGCGCTGCCAACTTCTTGAGATTGAGTGAATGTTGTGAATTTATGCAGGTTCTCGGCAAGCGTGGGGAGTTGTGATTGTAAGGTTTATTATATCGCCTGAGCCACAGTACAGTTCCACTCCCAATCTGGATCACACGAGCTAAATTCAGATAAAGACGAGTTGGGTACCCTTTTTGGTGTTGACAAGAGGGGTGAGAAGATACAATCAGCTGCGTCCTTGAAGATAAGGAAAAGTCGTCTGGGTCCAGCTTGTGATATTCCTCTTCTTGACCGACCAGATGATGGAGTTTCTGCGGAAGTAGCAAAACTTTATTGGATAACTTGTAAATGGAGGGAACCGGAAGAAAGATTGGCGGAGTGGCTTTCTTTCTTATACTCGTATTCCTGTAGCTAATCGACAAGATCCCTATATCCCTACGAGATTGTAGATCTGCTGAATTTTATGATGGAGTAGTGGGTAAGAGAAGTCCAAAGTTAAATTTCTAGGAGCGTTATGACGGTAGAGGTAGAGATAGACCAAGCCTTAATATAACAATGCAATCAATCAATGCAGGAGAAAGTTGGAAGGGGGGGATTCGATTCTCTTTTGGAAAGTCGTGTGGAGGAGAGTGATGCTGAGAGAGCAAGTATGGTATTGAGAGATTGGAGAATGGATGAATCGAACAATTGAAGAATTAATAAAGAATTGCAATCAAGATTTACAATCCATAGCTATTCAATCAATCAATCAATATAATCACTAGTCGTGTGGCCAGACGGATTCCATATCATAGGTCAAAGGTTATAAAAATGGGTTGGTTGTAAGGCCGTGGTGGCCGTGGTGGCCGTGGTGGCCGCTCTTTCCGATACAGTGAGTGAAAGCAGGTACGAATGAATTACGAAGTAGTCCGTAGAGTCGGAGACGGAAGAAGCAATCAGTGCAGGGCAGAACAGATACGATGGATCCAATTGAATATTATCGTCTACTAGGTATTGCTCGGGTATATAGTCATGTTTGCTGTATAAACACACATCTCTATCTCTACTGTATCTGCATCTGCATCTGCATCTGCATCTGTGTCTGTACCAAGACAGGGACATTTCGGTACTGAGCCATCACAATTCCCAAGCGTTCACGTCAAATGCGCCCGTTTTCAGCCATCAGGGAAAAGGGAACCAGCCATCATATTATCCATGCAATCATAACATAATACCTACCCAGGTTTCATGTGTCCGGTCTTCAACATCATTCCAATACCATCTACATCGTACATGCTAACAAGTAGTAGGATCCTCTGTACGGAGTTCCTCATCACCAACTCATGTCTCCTTTCTTTTCTTCTCATTTCCCTGTTATTTCCCTCAAATTCAAAGTTTAGTCAACATTTGACTTTCGCTAGATAGACATTTCCATTCGAATTGACTTATTACTTACCGCACTTTTACAACATCGGTACTAGAAGATTGAGCTTGGAAGATTAGGTCGAGGACAGACAGTTTAGATCAGTCCGTTGATCCCGATCTAGAATCTAATCCTTCGGGTCGTACCTTACTCTGGCGTTGATGAAGTGTCAAACCGAGGTTAGGTAGGTAATTAATTAGTGGAACTTCTGAATCTGGACTGCTAGGTTACAAAATGCTCTCAATGAATAGTTGTTTATATGCACATCGAACTAACCTTTGAGATTGCATAGATCAGCTTTTCAAGTTCGCATGATTGGAACAGAAGATCAATCATGCAATGCAGCAAAAAGTAGATATAACATCTCCTCCGCCGTTAACACCAATGATCGATTACGAGTAATGATAAACGATGATTATGAGACGGTCGGCAAACATGAAAGTAAAGCTCATATCGAACATTAACACAGAACACATGAAATAATTTTCCCCATGATTCTAGGCCTCTCACTATGTTAGGGGCTCCTCATCCCACTAAGATTGGTTGTTGACTGTTGAGAGATCCAGTCATCGCCTAATCGCGCGACCTACCATTGAGTCGGTCAATAATCGGAGTGTTCGGATTAGTTGGAGCTTAGAACTTGTTAGACTTAAGAACTTGGAATTCGAAAGTTCCAGGTTGGCTCGGTTGGCTCTGGAAGATAGCAGCGAGATCAGATGGATCGTTCGCATGAACTTTTTTCCCTTCGAGATCATGTCGGGTGTCTCGTTTCGTCTCGTCTCGTCTCCTCTTTTTTCTCTCTCCAAATTCTCTCTCCAAATTCTCTTACACACGCGCGTTGGTTTCTACTTGCAAGATGAAGCCCGATGAGTTGAGATGATACCAGTTTACACAGAAAAGAAAGATGGATGGCCTTCAACGTGAAGATCTACCTAGGTAGGTACCTATCAAACTGGAATACGCCCTTGTAGGATTGTGGCTGGGAAAACCTTATCAATGGTGCCCTCCCTCAGCCTACCTACCTAACGGAAAACACCCAGAACAACTGGCTTCGCTTCACTAATTGAGATATCGAGGGGTCACAGGTACAACTGTCATTGACATTTCTGCTAAGAATAAGAATAAGAATAAGAATGGGTAATAAAGTCAAATTATTTAGGATAATTCAAATCTCAAATACAATCAGGCTGAATTCATTCAATACCTTTTAACCATTCTAATAGGTCAATTCGTGACATTCCTTGCAGTGAGATCTACCAAGACGGGTTGTACAAATTCAGAAAGAGAGATAAAACAATCTAACCCCACTATAACGTCTTCCTACAAGCCTCCAATACATTTTTGGTCTCTCACAATCATTCAAACGACCGTGGCAGCAGCACATTGACAATTCTCACAAAAAAAGGTGACTAACTTAAATCATTCTTTCATTCTTTCTTTGATTTTTGTTCTTCTCCCAGCTTCACTCTTTCTTCTTTTCAAACCTACCTACATACATTCTTTCTTTTTCTGTCCATTTCACATCGCTCGAACATAGGTACTCTTCAAAGACCAGTCAACAATACTGCACGGCTACATTCGGTTTACCCATATTCAATATGACAACTCGCCCACCACTTTCAACCATTCTTCCACCTCTCATCTGCGGCACCGGAACTTTCAATATTCAATATAATGCCGATCCCTTCGCAGTCCCTGCAAATGCGATTGTGCAAAGAGCTTTGGAATCGGGCGTAAATGCATTTGATTCATCTCCATACTATGGTCCTTCTGAGATAATTTTAGGTAAGGATATATTCTCTCTTTCTGTCGATTTTGCCCCTCCACTCTATATTTTCAAACTCATAATCTAACCCACCTGAAGGTCGCGCCCTCCAACAACCACAAATCCTCGCCAATCACCCCCGCTCCAGTTATTACCTCCTAACAAAATGCGGTCGCATCGCCGCTTCTGAATTCGACTACTCTCCCGCATGGATTAAATATTCCATTTCCCGCTCCCTCGCCCGTCTCCACACCACCTACCTCGATGTTGTCTATCTCCACGACGTCGAATTTGTTTCCCCCTCGGAAGTCCTCGAGGCCATAAACTGTCTGCGCGAGCTCCAGGCTCAAGGCATCATCCACTACATTGGAGTTTCAGGATATCCCGTCCCGCTTCTCTGTTCCACCGCCGAAATGATTTTGCGCGAGACGGGTAAACCTCTCGATTGCGTAATGAGCTATGCAAATTTTACCATCCAGAATCACTCTCTATATACCAGCGGGCTTGCGCGTCTGCGCAAAGCAGGCGTGGATTGTGTGCCCAGTGCTTCGGTCCTCGGCATGGGGCTTCTACGCAGCTCCGGAGTCCCAGTGCCCGGGAAGGAGGACTGGCACCCAGCACCCAAGGAACTCCGTTCTCGAGTTCAGAAGGCGGCGCGATGGTTGGAGGAACGAGGGGAGCGATTGGAAGTTCTGGCTATACGGTGGGGTCTTGAACGCTGGGCTCTCGATGGTAAAGTCGGCTCGGAGCCTATCGGAGTATCCCTCATGGGTGTGAGTAATATAGGAGAGTTTGAGGAGACTCTACGAGTGTGGAACAGTATCTTGGACGGGATCGATATACCCGGACGAAAAGTCACCGAAGCGGAAAAGCAATGGAGTTTGAAGAGGAGAGAAGAGACGGAAGCGTTAGCGAAAGGGGTTAGGGAAATCCTTGGAGAGTATCGCGATTTTGCGTGGGCAAGTCCTGATGAGGGATTTGTGAACATGAGAGTTGTCAAGGGGGTTGTGGATGAAGTTGCTCCGATGCCGCCGGCAGAGGAGAGCGGTGCTGTTGAGAAGACAGGGAATATTGTAGCGATCAAGGATTCGGACAAAATTAGTAGGCTTTGAATGTCTACTGTAATCTCATCTTGGCTCTGTTTGGTTTAGGTATTACTCATGCACGCACAAAATCATCCAAAAAAAAAAAAAGGTATTGCATGCATGACTTGGATAAGCGGAGGCGTTATTAGTTGCCATACGTTTCAATGTTTTTCAATTCATGTGCCAACTCCTCTCACGCAACTATGATAACCACATCTATGATCAAGATCAGTCTTCTTTGCTTTTTGTGACTTTTCGTTCCGTAAAGGATGAAGTTGAATATCCAGGACCATTTTTATGGGAATCAACCCAAATATGAGATACCACCAGTAACTGCCAGAGATGAAGAATAGCATGATGCAAAGAAACATTTTGTCAAAAGGAATATGGTCTTTTTTCTTCTTCTTGATATCAAAGCTCTGAAGATCCACAACATGTCCAGAAGAACCATTTCACAAATTGTGACAAGCAGTAAAAACTCCATTATACGCCATACTTCGCATATTTTCCCAATAAAAATTTAACTGAGCACTTTTATTCGTCCAAGCATATAACCCCGTAAATCTAAGCAGAAGAATGCTTGCGACGTTCTCGGACAGCATCGGCAAGTTTCTCAAGGACTTCGACGGTGGATTCCCAGTTGATACAAGCATCGGTGATGCTGACACCCTTCTTGAGACCGGAGGGTCCCTCAGCAGGAACCTTTTGGTTACCTTCGTTGATGTTGGACTCGATCATGACACCGATGATGGATTTTTCACCAGCACGGAGTTGGTCGCCGACAACTTGGGCTACCTTGGGTTGATTTCGGTGGTCCTTGTTTGAGTTTCCTAGGAGACTTGTTAGAGAATTTTTCATGTGAGATTGTGTAGAAAAGACATACCGTGAGAGCAATCAATCATGATAGCTTGCTTTTGGTTCTTCTTGGTCAAAGTATCCTTGGTGAGCTTGACGTTCTCAGCATCGAAGTTTGTACCCTTGGTACCACCACGCAAGATAACGAATCCGTGCTCGTTGCCACTAGTTCTGGTAATGGCAGCAAGACCCTGTTTTGTAACACCCATGAAGTGATGTTTGGCAGCCGCAGATCCAATGGCATCAATTGCAACAGTCAAGCTTCCATCGGTACCGTTCTTGAATCCAACTGGGAAAGAGAGACCTGATGCAAGCTCACGATGCAATTGTGATTCGGTGGTTCTTGCACCAATGGCACCGAGGGAGATCAAATCTGCGAGGAATTGAGGGGAGATGGTATCGAGCATTTCAGTTGCGATAGGCATGCCGGTGCTGGTGAGATCACAGAAGAGTTGACGACTAATTCTTAAACCTTTGTTGATCTTGAACGACTCGTCAATATCAGGGTCGTTGATCAAACCTTTCCATCCGACAGTTGTGCGGGGCTTCTCGAGGTAGGCACGCATGATAATGCAAAGATCGCTCGACAATTTATCGGAAAGATCCTTCAGTCTTTTTGCGTACTCGATAGCGGTGCTGGGGTCATGAAGGGAACAAGGACCGACGACAACCAAGAGACGGTCATTTCTACCCATAATAATCTCGACGGCATCTTTACGACCTTGGACAACGGTCTTGAGAGAATCATTTGTGATGGGGATTTCGGAAACAAGTAATTGAGGAGGAATCAAAGGGTCTTGACCCAGAACTACAAGATTGGTAAGAAGATCAGTATTTATATTTGAAGAAAGAGAAGGAATTTGATTTTTGGCGGGGTCATACTTCGAGTGTCGTCAGTGACGAGGGGTTCAAAGTCGAGTTGAGGCATCTTGATTGAGATATGAATATGATATAAAAAGGTGGAAATATGATGGGGGATCTTATAGATCTTGTCTGACGCTGATTTGACTTCTTAAATCAATGGTAATACAAATGTTGTTATTTTGTTGTGTGAGATTGTATCGAGTTGCTTCGTTGTCGAGCTGTTGTGTAAAGTGAGTCAAGGTCAAAAACTATAGGTGGATCTGGAAAAAGTTCATAAAGTGGTACGCTCGGACTAAATTGACAAATGAAAGTGTGGGTGTTGTCCGATAATTAGTAGATATGCAGAGGCATCTTCAGCCAAGAAGAGAGCTCGGATTTGATCAAAGGGTTCGAATGATTATTCTAGGAATATCAAGGGTTTAGGTCTGCGCGTCGCATTCCGTGAACATGTCAGATTGTCAGATTGTCAGATGTCTAAAGTAAGTCTCCATCTGATCTGATGTATGGACATAGATTCAACGTTTATTAGTTTATTGACAGCGTGAAAACTTCAGATTGAATTGTTACTACCAAGAACATCTTGCAATTCATCCTGTGTATAGGCATTCGTATATCAATTGAAATGCACACGGCGTTATTATTCGCTCTCTCCACAATATGCCCGTTCACGAAGGTTTATATCTTCAGGACAGACCCAGGTTGGACAACAGAAGCTGATATTGCTTATGAGATTCTAATGCTCTAATGGCCGGTTTGATTGCTTATGGAAATTCAGGCGTCTCCGAATCGGGATTCCATTGTTTATGGTTAGCTATGTTAGATGGGTAACTGCAGACAATATAGAATGTGTTCTCTCTCTCCCCCCCCCCCTCTCTCTCTCTCCCTCTCTCCTTCTCTCTCCTTGACATGGCTGGATTAGACAGTAAGAAAGTCATTGTACACTCTCATCTGAAATCGCATACACGGCGATTCTCTGTACATTCTTGTCTGAGCTAGTGTGGAAAGAATGATTTGTTGAATCTCGTCCGATTGTGGATAACATCAAAGGCTATTTATTGTAAGTATGCCATTGACAGATGTCACCATTACTTTCAACGTGAGGAATGAGGAAAATCTTTTCGGACGAGAGAGTCATCCGAGCCATCTTGAAAGAGACAGAATTGATAAGAAGATCTATCAGTATTGTCGATCGAACCTTGATAACGATACCTGTACCTCAGAGGCTCTAACGTTGGAACCTTTCAGCCTTGTCTGATGATTTGGATTATCATTGATCTAAACCCAAAATAGTCTAGCCTTATCAATTTCTATACTGTAAAAAACATGTTTCCCCAGAAATTTAGTGTCCAAGTAAGCCTAGAAGAATCTCAAAACATCAAAGTACACGATGAAGCATTTATGAAACTCATCACCATTTTACGATGCGACCTATCTAGCCCTGTCAGGTAATTACCAATTAGGTGCCAATGACTTACTTCCACTCGGGTCTGTACTGCAGTATTTACAATTGATTCGTAAAGGCCTTTGACCGACTCTTCTCAAAATTATTATCACGTTCCTGCATCTTCATTCAAATGCCTTGAACGTCCATTGACTGTTACTTGTTTGAATACAACCCTTCTTTGGTGCGGCTGAATCCTCTCCAGCCTTGCCACCTTCTTCTTAACTATCTATCTGACCTATACAATAACATACATCCATACCCTTTACATCCATCAGACAACCTCGTGGAAGATTTATCGACATGTTCGTACCACAGTGGCCGAGTAGGAAGCGCGAAAGAGATGATGAGGACGAACTAAGTACTTTAGGCTTTGGTGCTCACAGAAATGTAAGCATTGCATTCAGTTCAGTTTCAGATCACCAACAAGATCTTGATGTTAACGTATGACTTGATTAGAAACGACATCTAGCGAACCTACCGCATCGATCTTCACCACATGCCAAACGTCAGATTGCACCAGCTTTTGCACTCAATCATTACACACCAGCACCTCCGACAATCACTCCCGCAGACTCGGACTCGGAGAGAACTCCCATCATTGCAGAGCCGACGAACTCTCACTATTCGTGGACCTCATCGTCGTTAACAACGGCCACACAACCGCATGATGACGAACAAATGAATAACAGCGGAACCTCATTTTCAAGTCAAATGTCAGAAGGGCCAACTTATTCAGATGATTTCGATATGACCGATAGTGGCATGCATCTAGCTCCTGGTCTATTTCAGCCAGATTCTGCTATTAGCTTAGCCAACCGAATTCCTACCCCAATTCATAGCTCCTTCTCCGCCTATCCCCGACTCGATAAACCACTCCACCCTATTCTCTCCGAGCCAAATCTCACAGATGAGACATTCATCGATCGCTTTCGTCGCGGTCGACGCCTACCCAGCCCCATTAGCGAAGGCGAAATGAGCCCTAGTGTCATTGTCAATGGAATTAACGATTTGCAAATGGAAGTCGAACCCTCTTTTCCCTCTCCCGAATTTGAGAAAGAAATCCCGACTCCTCACAAGAAAGGCCATACTCGTTCAAAACATAGCCTGCGGAACTGGAATGGGTCCACTGGGGAGCTCATAGGAAATTTAGACGGTGTGGGGACAAAGAAAAGCTTCAGTATGGGGTATAGGGCGGATTGTGACAAGTGTCGGAATAAAGTTCCGGGGCACTTTAGTCACATTATTACGTATTGATTAATGGGTTATGCTAATGCAGGTACAAATTTCGGGATGAACTAGGTTAGGGATGGATGGAGATGTTGATTAGGCCATGGAAATATCGATACATCTGGGTGAATGGAGTGAGGTGATTACACTATGATCAGCTACCAGCTATTCAGCAAGGCGTTTAGGAGCTGTATCCAAGCAGTTTGCAAACAGAGCTAAACATTGCTAATATTATTAATGAACATATATTAATCAGTCTATACCTGTGCGACTTTATGATCTTGCAATTGTTATCCTCTGATATCCCAATCGAAGCGAGCATCCTATTCTCACTAGAAGTGGCTCATCATTTCAGGGTCCTTTGGTAGCCGGAGGTATTACATGATTCTAGCATTGCTGAATCGGGGTAACTAAACATCCTCTTCTTCCCCCATACATTTCGGCTCCTATGTATTCGCTCTCAATCTCCCTCTCATCTCTCCATGTTTCCAGATTCTGGTACAAGCAACCAATAAATAAGTATAAATATGATGTGCAAAAGAGAAAAAAGAAATAGTGAGTTATATTCTTGAGATGAGATGGATGACACGAGGGATGAGATAAGAGAGGGGGAAGGAAAGCGTCTCTCTCTCACTTTTTTTGCGTGTTGTCGGATAAGTGTTTTGCCGGTGATTTGGTCTGATCTGATCTGAGCTCGCTCGCTCGCTCGCTTGGTTGGGAAGTGGGGAGGATGGGAGGGGAGGAACGCTGGGGGGTGATGTCAGTAATTTTTTTGATTTTTTTTTGATTCGGTTTGGTTTGGGTTGGGTTGGGTTGAGTTGGGTTGGGTTGATGATTTGATGGGGGTTTGTTGATGGATGGGAGTTTGGATGGGTATAGATATAGGTAGCTTTGCCGAGGGGGGAGTGTGGATGTATGTATGGATGTATGAGATGTATGTATGCATTTATGAAGGATTTGAATTTTGGGGAGTGTTTGATGGGATATGATGTGATATGACATGACATGATATGATGCATTTAGGATTGGAGTTGGGGGAGATTAGAGGTTCTGGGGGAGTGATGTGAGTAGGTGTGCGTGTTGAGATGGATTTTCTATGGTTAATTGGTTGGTTGGTTAATTCCCCATTTCGGATTCTGGAATCGGAGTGATGGGATGGGGTCGATTTATCCATGGATTTTTTCATGCTGTGGTTGGTTTATGTAGGTATATACTTCTGTGTCTGAATGTAAGTATGTGTGCTTGTCTGCAGAGTGTACTTCACATCGTAAGATATATACTTGTCTGCAAGACTTCGATCTGGTGTGCAATATGTGAGATTATGGAGATGCGGTTTAGATAGAAGGAATTTTAATCTGGTGTGATGGGTTTGATTTGAAGACTTGGGATTGCGATTACGGGTTAGGTATGCTGTTGAGAGGGAATATGGGATAATTTGTGGTCTTGGATGTGTGCGTAACATGAGGAGACATGTAAGTACTCGAGGACTCTTTGTTGATCATTCGGAAGTTGGCTGTGTCTTTCTTTGGCATAGTGGACGTTCAGGCTTTGCTCTGTCTGCAACGAATGATAACTTGATCGTGCTCTTGATGTGATGAGATGCCGGTGTCTTTGCTCTAATTGATCACAATTTGAATATGCTCTCTTGGTCCTGCGTTCCAGATATGAGTTCTGATTTGGTTGTACCCTTGAAGCGCTATATTATTTGCTGAAATACAGGAATTAGTATCTGACTGTGCCTTGCCTGAAACTCCTTTTCAATCGATCGTAACTTTGATATGTCCTTGGACTTGTGAAGTTTTCCCCGGGGAACAAAAACCATAATCTGACTATGTCCTTGAAATCTTTGTCAACACATTGAAACTATCCTCACCAACAGACTACAATCTCTTTGTATCCTTGAAGTGTTATAACTTTCACGGAAAGACAAGAACCCTTCGTCTATTGGTACATTGAGGTAAAAGCACATCCGGGACAGAAGACGGACATTTGAGTCTGCCAATAACACTGTCCTTGCGAAGAAATGAGAACTTCGCGTTGTAGAGACAAAATGGAAGGTGGCAGGAGATTGACACCATGTCCCTATCGCGAAGCAATTTTTTCAAACGGGAAGTCGAAGTCGAGGTCATGTAAGATTACGTGAATGTGAGTGTCAACACCGCTCGGCAGAACGCATGAATTGTTCAACGACGTGGTCTAGTATGGTTTTCTGCGAAGGCATATACTTCCACATGTATGTAGTGTATTAAATTTCAATTTTCGGATGATTATATTGAAAGATTAAGAGTAGAGATGAAGGGGTAGATGTACCATCTCACCTCTAGAATAAAGTCTCTTAATGTGTTGATTATGAGAAGAACATGATGAACTGGTTCTCAATTTGCTTGGAGAGCTTTGAGGTGTAGTATGAATCACTAGAAACATATGATATATACCACTCAAGGAATATAATCGATGATTAGCCATTATTGGGAAGTAAGGGAGACATTGATAAAAACACTAGCTACATATTCCAATTGAATAAGGAAACGTTCCTCAATGTACTCAGTGAAATAGAGCAATAATCAGATAACAAAAACGAAAAGAATATACAGTTATCTGAAAATCTCTAATAGCCACGAAAAAGTTGATACTGGGAGGCAACTTTGTAGTGTGAAGCTAGGAGAAACTATTTCTAGCTTCCGGCACTGTGAGTTGTCACCCACAATGTCCTTCGAACTTCATCCCATACCAGAATTCCTACAAACAAAAACGGTTCACAGTACCCATCCATTATCAAGTACAATAATAAATATGAGCATTGTCAAGACTATGTTTCGAACACCAATTACTTCAACTGTTCGTTCTTTGCACCGGGCTCCGTCATCCCGCAACCTCCATTGCAATATCAGTCCAGTACCACACTTGAGTACCAATCATCATTCACCGCGATACCATACTTTCGGTTCTAAAGCTGCTCAATCTCATGTATTCCTTCAGTATCGTCTCAAACACTCGACAACTCTTACATACGAACAAAAGCACCAGCGATTTCGTAACCAGCATCAATCCATCCACTTCCGTATGTCTACGCCTAGAAAAGTATATGAAGCAAATAGATGGCTCTGTTTGACTGGGGCCTTTGTTGTTTTCGTTTTCCTCGATGTACACTTATACTTGACTCGAGATGGATAAAAGAAAGAAGATAGGGTTGATGAGGAAGCAAGTGTTTCTTGAGAGGTAAAAGGCAAGAATTTGACGAGTTGAATACGGACAGATTACTATCGGTGATAGATTGAATGGATTTCAATGATATAGTATTACATATATTTGTGTAACAGTTTTCGCATTCAATTGTATTTCAATAATTGGACGAATAATGGGCATTTAAGTATTGCCATGTTGTAATTTATGTACTGACGTCAACGTCCATTGTCGAAATTTGGCGGGGCATGCTCAGTGGGGTACATAAGATCCTACATATTTTACAAATTCGCGCTAGTCAAACAGACACACCGGACAGTTATATTGTACGTATTCACCTATAGCAAGCGAAATACAACAAGAGAGATTTCTCATAGTCAACATTTCTCACGGGAATCGATAGGTCTTGATCTTTGTGTTCGGTGAGAGCTGTCAGATATGGCAATGTACCATCTAACCATCGGAGGAAGCTGAGCTTACTTCTTGCTCAGGTCACGCACTGTGATTTATTATACCAACAAGTCTCTCAACAATAACTCACTAATATACCATAAGCCATTCTAAATATGGGAAAGCGCAAAAAGCAGATAAATTGTCACAAATACTCTGCAATTAGCTATCGAAGGAAGCATTGTTGATCATGAGTTTTGTTGACCATATCACGTTGGCGGATGAATCTCCCAAGGTCAAATTCGCTAAAGATTTTAGGGCGTGTAGAAAGGTTGCATGATTGCTCACCACAAGCAACATCTACGATTCCACCATGGTGCGAACACTTTTTCTCTCCTCATTATCAGCATATTGGGATGGGCGTCTATATCTGATTGATTGAGCCTCCAACGCTGAATTTTGGTACAGCACTGGCACACCAAGCGGTTCTATTGTTCTGTCGTAACTTTAATAATTGGGGGATTTACTTTTTCAGGTCATCAAATTATCTAAGTTGCGTTCGCACTTCACAGGGAGCAAACCAAAATCGAAAACTGGAACAGCCTCTGGGATCTTTGCTTCGCCGCCGAATAATCCCCCGATAAGAAGTACATACATGTAAACATGACTGTCTACTCCGATACAAAGTTATTGTGGGGTCTTGTCAGATCCTCCTGCGCCTTTCCTCAGCAATGCATAATTGATACAGACATGAAAAATTCTACACCGAGGCTGAAGCGCATCCCAACATTCACAAAACTGTTGCGCGCAGAAGAGAAAAGCTGAGCAACAATTAGTTTGTGCACAGTGACCTAATATGAGAACCTGCTGTCAGGATTTTCTATAATCCTTTACTGCGACAAATAAGCTTTATGAATTAATGTTGAGGTGTCAGGTCGTTTTTTGCTTTTACTTTTTTTTTATATTATTTTTCGTTATAGATTTTGTTATCATCTTCTAACTCCTTTTCCTACATCTATCATACTATCAATTGAGCGTCTTTTGATAAATCTAGCAATACTAAGCGATTATAATGACGGGAACGTGGAGGAATAACACGAGCCTAAAGTTGGGGTCGATCTAACATTACATGGCCAGTAGTAAAAAGTACGTTTACCGCGACTAATCCTAAATCCTTCTAAGAGGAATATTTCTGAAACGATCTCTTTAATAAGAGTAGCAACTATGATCTTCGATTACAGCCTCCGCTAAAGATGTACAGTGAGTAACTGAGCATGTTGAACATTCGTCTTGGAATCATTCTTGGCTGAATAAGTGATATTCGCAATCATGTTTTCAAAAATTTGACGTAGAAATCCCTATTTTGTATCTGATGTGTCAGAAGCCTAATCAAGCATTTTCAAAGATGACAACTATATATAAATAAACATACAGAGCTAATCGATCTTGTGGCCATGCATTTCACACACCTGTTTAGCCGCACCCACGCAGCCTTATCTGACCGCAGCCTTATCTGACCGCAGCCGGCGCAATCCTTCATTCACCATGATGGCTGCAGCCAACGACACGATTAGAAAAGTTATATGTACTGAGATTTACACCGCAGTAATCAGAGTTATGACGTTGGAGTTTTTTCTGTTCTTCGGGTTGCTTTTATTTAATAGTTCTGGAAACTAAGGTTGTGAATTTTTAATTTGTCTGCAAAGAAACTCCTCACACCACGATAATCATCCGAAGTCATATCCTCATATCCTCAAATCATCTACGAATAGAAGAATCGTAGCAGCTAATTTAAAATGATTTCACGAGCCATATTAGCACTCTCTCTTTTCTTCACAATCATCACCGCAACCTCAATACCCATATGTATCACCGATTCCAGCACAACAACCTCTTTCAACATATCTTCTCTAACAAAATATACCACCCAACTCTGCACCCAAATCGCTTCTAGTAACTTCTCATCCACGGCCAAGAACTACAATATAGATTCCACCTCCAGCTCCATCATTTCACTTGCCTTTACATCTGCAACCACAACTTGTCCGGGAAATAGTTCCGCAAGCGACTGCGAAATCGTTTATGATCATCTTTTTTCTGGGTGTAAGCTTTGACTTTTGTTTTTGCTTCATCCTCTCTTGTTTTGTATTTGGAAAAAGAAAAGTAGAACAAAACTAACATATCCACAGGTGGTGACAACAGTTCTTCAATCACGGGATCAGGTTCCATCGATACAGGATGTGGTGTATATAATTTCCAACTCATAAACACGAGTCCGGATAATTCGAGTTCGACAAGCGTATCGAGTGAGAGTGGAGGTAGTAAAGCTAGTGTGGTTAGTTACTGCACCGTCACGGGTAGTATGCTGTTTGGAGTGGCGGCATTGTTTGGCTGGTTTCTTTGAAGTGGGTTTTGTTTCTGAGCTGGGAGATGATTGATCGACTGTTGAGTGTAGAAGTATTTGTTGTGGTCCCGGTAGATGTGGTTGGAAATGGCTCGGTACGATTTTCTACGCCCAGATTCATATAAATTTTGGTGGACATGGGTCACCAAGGCTGTTCCTCTTCATCATGATATAGTCTGAGGACATATCAATTTCGATCAAATGGCTGCTCTTGGTTGATTCCTTGCTTCAGATCCTTTGACACATTAGATTCTTTTGTATTTTTATGATTTTACGAGGGTTAGTTCTAAAGCAATTTATCGAGCGAGACAAAATGAGAGAGAATCAGAAATATATATCATTCCAATATAATTCATGTAAGAAATCTTTCAGATTTATACTTCAATGCCGCTGGCTGTGCTAGCGATCCTTTCGATACGTGGATACACCGTATATCCATCCTGCAACTTTGGCAAAGCTGCTACTTCGAATTGGTAACTGGTAACTCGCAAATCGATTTGTAGTATGCTGTTATGAAGCCACTATCAGTTCCCTCAGAGAGCACTCCTTTAATGAATCCACTGTCAATTAGTATATGTTATTCTCTCGATCTTTCAAGCAGCGAACTGTACACTGATGTATACATCTTCAGTATTTCTATCACAATCACCTCCTACTAAAGCCCCTCTCCTAGGCTCTAAATGATTCCATTCATTGAAAGATCTAAAAGCAAAATCCTCATCAGTTATTCCTTTCCCATTTCCGAATTTCTATAACCACATTAATTATCCATTCTAACCCCAGAAACCAAGAACTCCAGTCTCAATCAACACGAACCCTCTCCTGAAACCCCCTAAAAACCAACTCAATGCAAAACCATCATAACCGGATTAAAATCCGCCATTTTGTCCGTCCTATCAAATCCCCGCATGAGATTCATTAGCGAATCGACAGGCTCATAATTCTCATCCAACATAAACTCGCGAAGTTTCGACAACATGCGAAGGTCATCCTGATTCGCTTCTGCAGAGGTGAGATTTCTATCTGTGCCTGAGGGAAACCTCAAATCCTGAGTCGCATCTGCGTCTGGTTTTCGTGGTGCGTTGAGATTGGGGTTGGGTTCTGAGGGTTTGTGAGATGAGTCTAGGGTATGATCCCAATTGGAATTCCATGTGCTGTCTGGATTTTCCGGGTTTGTTTCGAGATTGCTGTGCGTTTGTATATCCATATGCGTATCTGTATGATTATTTCCACGCGTCTTCGCATTCCAGCTCTTATCCACCCATCCTTTATCCACCCACCCTTTTCCAATATAGGCACAATGAAATATCGAAATATCAGAACGCAATCCGTGAACAGAAATTTTCGTCCTGATTTCTTCATCGAGATGAGCATTCCTGTAATCATTCACAGGTGGCAGGACTCCGCAAGAATGATTCTCCGTCCCGTCATAAAAATGCAGTACAAAATCTCCCACGTTTGTTGAGCGGGGAACAATCCCAATATTCACAAGCCAGGGAGATTTAGAGAATCGCGCAAAAGCTCTTTCACTAATGAGTTCCGCATAGGCCGGAAATATCGCCGCAATGAGAAGTATAGCAATAGGGGAACCATGCAGAAGTTGCCATAGCCTGACTTCAGAAAGCTCGCCGATTCCAGAAAGCTTGCTGCAATATTTGAATACCTGATGCATGGCATTGCTGAAAAGTTTGTAGTGTCGCAGATCGGGGCTCTTCCAGAAAATATCCCGTACTCCTACGGATTCCCACGATACGTGGAGACTTTTGTATAGATTCCGAAGCTTGGAATTGAAGTGGAGATCCCATACCTGTCGAGCGTCAAGCTTGGGCCTGTCTTTGTACATGTCGAGAAGTTCGTGGAAAGTATCAATCAAAACTTTTTTCTGCTCGGCAAATTTTGACCTGGAGAAGTCCGGTGTAGCAGTCTTGGTCACAACGGCAATAGCTTGGAGATCACAGTATACTGTTAGAATCTGAGGATCAACCGGTATGATCCAAGGTCCCACTTTAGAACTCATCTTCAATTCTCCCGGCGCCGGAATATCCGTGATCTGATTTCCCACAAACGGACAGATAGAATTCGCCAGGTCATTTCGTGCCAGAGTCCAATCCGGTACCCAGCTCGGTAAGCCTTTTCGTTTCAAGTGCGGATGCGTAGTTTCGGAATGAAATAGCATATCCCACAGTCGTCGTGGCTCGGTAGAAATAGCGATATAAAAAGCCGCATCGACAAAAACTTCATCCACGCTCTTGGTATAATCCACTACCGGCAGATAATCTTTCGGATCTAGATGTGAAGATATTCCAAAACTGTATGGACGGCGAATTTCAGCAACTGCAAGGTAGCCGTAGATGATGTCTCTGAAATCGGAAACTCCCGACCCTTGTCGGGATACGAGAATACTCAAAAGAGAGGATCCGCCAGTGACACCACTTTGAAACTTCTGTCGCGATACATCCATACTCCTCAATATTTCCAGATTATATATATCCGTTTGAGCCACCGGCTTAGAAGACATACGCGATGATGCATCAATCTGAGCCGTACACTCTTGCGTACCCGCATCGATCATCGCTGTATCCGATTTGTCTTGTTGACATGATGCATATCCAGCCTCGACATCGGAATTAACAACAAGCATATCATCCCCATTCAAAAATACACTACAAAGATCCTGCCACAGAACTCTGCACCTCCCAATCTGCACCACAACTTCTCTGGAAAGAAGCAATTCCTGATACGTCCAAACTCTCGTAAGCCAAGGACGCGAGAGCACATCCCGAAATGCAAGATCATCCGCTCCCAACAACCTAGCATCTGCGCCCTCTCTCCCAATACGATCCAGCAGCGTGTCTACCTCTTCCGAAGACTCGCCGAGAAAAATGACCGTCCGACCCCCAAGCCGATAAATCTCTCTCATCAACCCCAATTGCTGGGTACGCTCGCCCAAATTACTCTGATCAATACATATTGCATCTGCCCATAAACGCAGGGGACGATTTTCATCGCGGAGATTAATCAGGGCATCTGCTAAATTGGCTGTTACAGAGAACGGCCTTCCATTAACAAATACAATTTTCCTTGTCCTTGGATCCCCCCAAACATAGGAGAGTGCTGTGTAGCCATCATAGATATCTAATCGACACGCCCTCAAACTAGTATGTATGAGACTACAATGGACGGGAGAAGAAGGGCTACCTGGATGTATAATCAAGAGACGAATGGCATCTGATTCTGTGAGGTTGTGGTATTCGAATGCTGTGGGATAGGCTTCTCGAAACATTCGTGATGGAAAGTGGAAGAGGAAACTCATAACCAAACCCATTCACGAAGTTCTCTCTCCACGAAGCGAAAGATCGGTGCATACAAGAACACCTACTCCAACATTCTCTTATGATCCAACAAAAATGAATAAGAAAGCTAAGAAGTATAATCTTATGAGAATCATGAAATAATAAGTTGAAATGTTGTAAGATCAACGCTTATTATCCCACTGAGCGCTTAAATAGCAGTGTAGTGATGCTATCAAATTTAACCGCGTTCCCCGCTCCCTACAACGTGGAGACGATTGCACAATTCAGTCTAGTAATAATAAGCATACAGGGAATTGAAGAAGTGACAAGGTGACAAGGTAATCTTTCGAGAAGCATATTCTATTCCCGAACCCCAAATCCAGACTGTAAACACATCACATAGTCTTAGTACATCCACATAATAAAGAGTTCTATCTATACTTCCCCCCTATCATCAATCGATAGATATCTCAACATCCCACCGATATTCCATTACCCATTACCTGACAACAAACTCTCCAATTACTCACTCCCCCATTTCCAAAATGATGATTCATCGCTGGGTTACCTCGCTAAGTAGGTGCGTATCTTATCTAGCTGCATGCACTACAACCCCCTGTTCTGCCCAAGGCGGTAAGATTCACGAATACGAATCGCATAGCATCGAAGTCATACAATTCCCAAGAGCTCTATTGATCACACACTGAGAAGAGTATATAACATTTGACTTTCCTCATGAGCTCAAGAGAGACTTATTCGTTTCTTCATATCATCCTACCTCATCGAATCGAATAGCCAGTTTAGATCACAATACAATGGAAACCAATACCTTCCCAGCAGGTGCGTTGCGATCTCATTTTCAAATCCCCAATTCGTAGATCCCCATCACCTTCACACATCCCACCCCAAACATCAAGTTACCCAAACATAAAACAAGACAAAATATTATAAACCAAATCACATAAAAAGAAAAACACCAGAAAAAACAGCCAAAAGCAATCCAATCCAATCCAATCCAGTCAAGTAATCAAATTAACCACTCAACTAACCAAACCGCAGGACTCCTCGGCAACTACTACTCCGTCCGTCACCAACTAGGTCTCTACCGTTCCTGCGCCGTGACATCCTACTACACTTTCACACCTACCAGTCCCAATGCCAGGCAAGAACTAACCTCCCGCCTCCAACATGCTCTCAGCAAAACCATAGAAGAGCACCCCTCACTCTGTTACGGTCTCCTCCCCGGTTCAAAAAGCCAAAATCTCCCCGCCCGCTTCAAAAGACTTCCCCAAATCTCCTGGAATGATCTCGTATCAATCTCCTCTCTAGACACAAGCAGCGATGCTCTATCCCAGGAAAAGCGTATTAGTGAAGAGCTAGGCGCGTCTCACGAGCAGCTTTTCCAGGACCAGGAAACTAAACCCGCGTGGAAACTTCGTGTTCTCGTTCACGAGATGGAAGATGAGACTTGCAAGGTCTACAAACTTTTTGTAGCCAATCACGCCATTGCCGATGGATTAAGCTGTGCGTCTTTTCAACGGACTTTGCATGAACAATTATCACTAGCTACAGTAGAAGCTGTTGAGAAAAGTAGTGTGCAGTGGCCCTATATAGTACCAGACAGCATAGGGAAACCAATAGCCATCGAAGATGCGATGCAGATCAGTCCCTCAGGATACGAGTCCTTCACCCCCAACACAGCACCTCTCACAGACAAGAAAGAAGTAAAAATATGGGCAGGAAGCTTCCCCAACATGCCCACCATCGAATCGTACAAATGTCTCGTACTGCTCGTGACCATTCCCCCAGAAAAGGTCCAGCGAGTATTAGAAACGAGTCGCCGGCTGAAAATCACCGTCACGGGCTATCTGCACGGGTTGATCACCAGCTATCTCGCGCGCGCGGTCGTGACAAATGACCAACTTGGTCTGAAGGCTCACACGCCATACTCGCTGCGGAAGTTTAGCAAGCTGCCACTGAGCGAAGTCGCAAACCACGTAGCCTTCGTAACCACCACGTGGGACGCCGAACTCCTCGACAGACTCCGTCATGCGAGAGAGGAGTCGCCAGAAGAAGAAGCATTGATTGCCAGCATGGGACGCCAGATAACCCAGGAGATCTCCGCAGATCTGCAAAGAATCGAAGCCGGAGGCGGAGTCCCACACTTGCGAAACGTCGCGAAGATTGACGACTTGGAAGCTTACTGCCTCGCGGGAATGTCCGCAGAGCGGTCAGAAACCTACGAACTATCGAACCTTGGCGTGGTCAGATTGAATAAAGTTCCCGAAGAGCCCTCTTTAAAACTCGATGGACTCATATTTTCTCAATGCGGAATGATGTTCGGTGCCCCCATCGGATGCAATGTTGTGAATCTCGAAGGGGGGCCATTGGTCATTAGTCTAACATGGCAGAAAGGTGGCGTGGAGGACGAGGTGATGGAAGGATTGCAGAAATTTTTGAAGATGAGATTGGGAGCATAAACTACGCAAGCAGTGCCGGTAGACTAGAGTAGAAGCATAACGAGGTGTAAAGAAAAGAGCGAGGAATTGCAATCAGGAGTTTTATACAATGTCAAGATCCTCCAACATCGTAAATAGCAACCAAGCTGCGAAATGAAACAGGCCATTTCATTCTTGTTGATCCAACAGAAATCCCCCTCCTTTCTTTTCATGCAGCATGTGAAATATAAACCCTCCCAAGGTTATCTGAAAAGCTGGCAGGCAACAGAATAGATGAACAATATCCACCAGTCCTAAATGATACACGCTCAATCCAGTCCCGTGCTGTATTGTGTATTATATAGCATGGCATAGCATAGTGCAAACTACTGGGTAACCTACACGCCCGGAAGAAACAAATCACAGCGTCTACCTAGGTACTTCTCACACTTACAGAATAGGGATTTTGCGAATCTATACAAAGATTTTCATATCATATCCCACGAATCGAGTGTAGATAGAAACGAGCAAGAATCTAGATACGATGAGCCGAAGAGAAGAGAACCGAACAAAAGAGAAGAAAGCAGAAGAAAAGAAAACTCCAAATATAACAAAAACACAAAACCACAAGAAACAAGAGAAGGATTGATATGTATACATTTACTATATATGTCAACATTTACTATATATGTCAGTGGGTGGGAATCAGATCAGCATCAGCTGCTTCTCATCCGCATCACTGTAGAAATTCTGGACACATTGGAGAAAACAGTTTGCTACCTGCTCAGCTGTGTGTAACCAAGACGAGAAAAGGCAGTCTTCCAATATTCCAACGTGGAGATCAGACAAGTGAGAGCACAGGAGGATACAATTCGATACTAAGAAATTTCTTTTGGTTCTCTAGATTGTGTGCTAACATCATGACTTGCATCAAAAAATAATCCAAATCTATTCCCCTTGTAGAATCTGGTCATTGACTTGTTGGGTGGGGACCCCTGTGTCTAGGTAGGTATCTGCACATCTCACAGTCGCAGCACTAATGTAAAAGATCTGTCGGCGGTACAGGAACTAGCCCTCGACAAGCTCGATGGGATTTGGAATTGCAGCCAGCAAGACCCTCATCCCCATGCACGTCTCGACGCAAGACATAAGGAGCGCCCACGCGACATCGGTACATGAAGCATCTAGACCCCGGATTCAAGACTCCTTGTGACCACTTTCGGCTGTTTTCTCCTGATTGCTAGTGGCAGCATGCGGAGTCGTCTCGGGCTGCGCCGAGCCCTGAGCCTCGAAGCTCGCTAGGAGATCGTCTATCTTCTTTTCGAGGTTGGTGAGGTTCGATTCGAGCATCTGTGCTGTCTTTTCGCCGCCTAGAAATCGCGTTGTCAGGGGTCATTCGATAGAGACGACGATGTGTGAGTTATGCAGACTAGGTGAAGAGACGCATGTCTAATATTCAGGGTCGCGTGGCAGAAGGTATAACGAAAAGGGAAGACTAGGACTAGAAACCATTGGTGGAAAACGCACGTTGAAGTTCTTTGAAGGCCTAGAATCGGGGAATGGTTAGACAGGGGTCTTCAGGTGCATTTCTGGACTGTTGGGGGCGTGAAAGTTCAGGATGGGATTCTCTCTCCGAAACGGATTTTCGCATTACATTTTTGACAATGCCCATGGGAAAAGGGTGAGGAAATCTAGAAGTACATGATGGCTCACACGGGAATCTGCGAACGGACAGGAAGCATCTGTACGGTGTATGTGGACACGCAGGTATGCAAAGACATTTTGGGTGGTGAAATGACTCAAGAAGCAGAACATGTGAAAAATAGAGAAATATTGATCAACATACCTGGGCTAAATCCGCCTCTGAGGTGGCAACATCACCATTTTCGGAAACGTCCTTTGTGTGATTGTTCGATGAAGACATTATGTTTGTGATTTGATTGAATTATCGTTCTTGAGGAACACTTAGGACTTGGAAAGTTTCGGAAGCACGGTGCGTTATCGATAAGTTGGGTGGTTTGATGGTCAGCTCAGCTCAATGCTTGCCTCCTTGCCTAGTGCTTAATTACCTGGCGTCGGCAATCGGATCGTTTTAAGCTGGGAATGTTATAAGTTCGTTTGGACCCGAAATGGAAAAGCAGGTATCGAATCGACTTTGATGGACGGAGAAGATACGAGATCTTTCGTAGGTAAATGGGGGTTTCTGCTGATGTCAATGGGCCAATGTGCAGATGGGCAGATAAGGTGATGTTCCAATGTTCCATGAAACATGGCATTATGGTACGATGCAAAAGTTTAATTCTTTGTCCCCCCCATCTCCCCATTTACACTATCTTGCCTCTTGCCCAGGTGTCGTTCGTATTCATTGCTTGGACTTGGTAATCTACAAAAGAGTGGCATTCCAAGTTGCTACCAATGCTCAAGTAAGAGGTAGATGGTAGATGGTAGATGGTAGATGGATAGTAATTGTAATTGTAATCATCAATCAAGATCTGTCTGTTATAATCTAGTGACCTATTTAGTACATATATAGTACATACCTAGTACTCATGTGTACACTCCCACAACATAAGCAATGAAATAAAACCCATGACGCCGACACAGATCGAAGACAATTACTGTAACCACCATATAAGGATCTATCTCAGATCATCGATCTCATTCATTCATAGGAGAAACTTTCCGACCCCGACTTTCATCTTTCTCTGGTCTTGTGTAACCCAATGTGTTTCTTTCATAGTCTTTCGGATCATGAGGTGTACCTACCTAGGTAAAGAGGCAAAGAGGCAAAGCCAAGAAGAAAGAAAGATATGGGAATGAAAACGAACATGGAAATGCATATGGATATTTGGATAGACAGGTAATATGAAGGATCGCATTTTCGATGGCTTGCTTCCTTGCTTGCTTACTTGGCAGCTGGTGACCTCAAGACTCTAGTCCTCTACGCACGTCCTGGCAAAACGATGATTTTATTAAGTTTTGGGTGTCACCCGCTGCATAATGTCACGAGTAATGGAATCAAAATATAATTCTTGACAGCGTGCGTGCTGTTGAGAGGGTTTTGAAAGGTTTGATGGGGCGAAACAGTTTTACCTCACTAGACAAGATTAGTATGGAATACACGTGGAAGTTAAAAGGGAAGGAAAGTTTAAATCGGACACTGCCTACTTGTCTTGTTACTTGGGTGAGATACCTACTAGGTAGCATTTTGTACGTAGTAAAGATATTGTATAGGTAGATATTATATAGGTAGGTAATATGTAGGTAGGTACGTACTATGGAAGGATGGAACCGAAGATATGAGAGGAGGGATGGAAACCGAATTTAACAAGACTGACAAAAATCGTGCACAATGAAAGAGTAAAACGGCATCTTTCGTACAAATACCTTGCACCTGTGGAACTTTGAACGGGAGATCTTACCTCGGGCCAGTCCAGCCAAAGTTAACAAGAATCATTAAGTTGTACGGACTCCGGCCATGCATTGCAGGTGGGTGGGTGTTTGGTATCACATCTGAATGTGGGCACTGGGCACTGGGCACTGGGCAATTGGCGATGGGCTCTGTGGGCAGTGATGTATCTAGGTAGGTATCCATCTGTTAATCACGATTTATGATTAATCATGCCATGCCATGCCATGCCATGCCATGCCATTTTGGAGAAACGGATATCAAATTCGAATGTCGGTGTTTTGATGTGCGATGAGCGATGAGCGTTGAGACTTCCGTATACTTCTTCCGAATACGCTGATTGGTTTGCTTAGCTAGATCTCCATCAATGAGGGCTATGTATCCTTCTTATTAATACAATAATCCATCGAATCCACGATGGGATTCAGATCATATCTAAGGACACTGCGAGACTGGAAAGTTAAAGTTATCCGCAAATTGCTTCGGTTGAGTTTCGACCATCAATTTTATAAATTTATCTGGATCTGGAATGTTGGGAGATAATCTGATAGGCACTCAATATCATCCATCCCTAGTCGTGATGACATGAAAAGTATTCAAGCATGAGCGTTCCGTGAGAATACGGTAGACCGCAATGACTCAAGTGAGCAAGCGACATCGACGATTGGTAAATTGATTGGTCTACAATGAACTATTGCCTTCCTTCATCCACACTAACCCAACTACCGGTATTCACACGGCCACGAAATATCGGCATTCTACCCTCCTCCGCTCCAATCCTGATACCTTTTATATCATCGACCTAGGTGCGTCATATAGAGGTAGGGGGGGGGTCAAGTAATATGAATGAGTCCCAATCTTACACATCCATCCATCCATCGTTCCACCTATCCAGCCATCCTCGATGACTTTTTCACATCGACGTTGAATCTCTGGGTTGACGAAGAGTAATTGCCACATGGTCGTTTTACAATTGCCATGTTACCATAGAACCTTGACATCGGGGAATTGATGGTAGAGTGAGATTGAGATTGAGGTTGAGAGTGGGAGGAGGAAAGATGGAATGATGGAAAGATGGAAAGAAGAAAAGATTGAAAGCTCTAGAATTACTGTCTCTAGAATCTAGATGCGATGCCTACCACTCGTGTACTCTACTCCTCTAAACCACATTGAGGAGGAGTTCTGAGCGTGTGGAAAAAGCTGTAAGGTGTATGGTATATACTCTGTAAGTTCTCGAGTGCTAATAATAACCTGACTGGGGAAATGGGAAGTCTCTCGGAGTATAGGTAGTACTAGGGAGGTAGATACCAGATAGGCTCATAGGTACACAGCCCTGGAGGTACCGGTACGTAGTATTTCACAAGTATCGCCAACTCTCTCGTGTGGAATGAAGCTTCGGAGATGGTCCGATGTTCAAATTTCTAATATCTAATATCTAATATTTAATATCTAATATCTAATATCTAATATAGCTACCTGCCTAGTCGTATCCTCATGAATTACGATATTTGGTAAGATGCATGCAGGTGATGCTTCTTACTGGGTAGTACGTATCTGTGTATTCATTCATGTATCTACACATCTACCTAGATATCTACCTATCTATTTATCAACCCACCTACCTAAGTATGGCACTAGTATTCAGTTTATATATATATATATTTACAATACTAGGTAGGTAATAAAATACTTCTTCATCAAGACATCTCGTGTCCAGAATACCGACCTACTCACCTACCTCCCCACCCACCTAAGTAGGTGTTCACGTATTATTACCCAGTCAGTAATACTTTACCCTAATAGGCCAAGCCCCAGATCTCTCACAATCCTTGAAAGGCAGGAAAAGAAAAGAAAAGAAAAAATCAAGCCATTTTTTTTTTTTCAAACGGGATCCCATTTCCCTTAGCGTTTGATGATTCTCGGAATGCGAATCGAGAAAACAATTGTGGCATCGGTGAACTGTGCTTCTCTGCCTTCTCTTGCTTCTTTTCCCAATGCCATTTGCCCCAATTCCCCGTCCCTGTATCGTCAAAGTATGATGAGTCAGCCAGGTGAATCTCGATGACAACCGTTCACGGGTGCAGTTTGTTTGGAAAATTATCTTCCTTTCTTCATTATTTTTCACCTCATGCCTCCCTCATTCGCCTCACATCCTTTCCACCTCTGATACCCGTACAGAACTGGTCTCTCGTACCTTCGCCTCCCAGGTACCTAGTATCGTAAAATAAGCTCCGATTTTATATTTTATTGATTATCAATTTTATTATATTTGGTTCTTGGTTCTTGGTCCTTGGTCCTTGGTCCTGTTACCTTCCTTACCTTAGTCCTCAGTCCTCTCAGTCCTCTCTTCCACGCCTAGTTTCTATTGTCAAACCCACTCATTCGACTTACTTTCATCCACTCATCATATAGAAATTTATACTCAGATCTCGAGATCTCTCTCTCTCTCTCTCTCTCTCTCTCTCTCCCCCTCCTCCCCTACCAGCAAGAAAGGGAAGGAAAGTAAAGGAGAAAAAAAAAACGAGAAAAAAAACAAGAAAAACAACACCCCCCAAAAACCATTCAGGCATAAGCAACGAAGACGCCTATTTTTATTCTATTCTATTTTATTTCTTTCATTTATTTAGTAATTTTGTTTGTTTATAGTACTCTTCTCAAACCTTCTTCTTCCTTGAATCTTCTTTTATATATTTTATATACCTTCTTGGGTAATTCTTGATTCATTATTCCCCCCCCCCCCTCTCTCTTTTTTATCATCCATCATTTATTTATACTTCTCTCTCTCAAGATACTATCATTCGCCGCTATTTGATATTTCATATCACAGAGCCATTCAATCCCTTCCAATACCATCATACCATCATACCATCATACCATCATACATGCGTACATCTTCACTACTCAATTTCCAATACCCGAATACCCATTCAAAGTCTCTTCTGTTCTTCAATTAGCGCTCGCTCATACACGCATGAATCGATTGAATCGAATGAATCGCATCTCTCGCCTCGATCGCATCTATCCCGTTCTTCTTTTTACCCATCCATCATCCTGTCCTATCCACCTTTTTATACACTCCTAGTATTATACCGAAATCGATTTCTCTCGGCCACAAGCTCTCATCTTCCCATTACTCCACCGTGGGAATAAATTCTTTCATACAATCATTCAAGATTCACGACCCACTGCTGAGGTACTCTGACACTGTCCAACTACCTAGCCATTCTTCAATTCTCCGAAGCAGGTATACTTCCATACTTCTCAAACATTTGCCTGCCCTAGGCTTGCCCCTCCACCAGTCACATCTACAAGCCACCGTCGATCTCGCGTGGCACCTAGGAATATTTATGAGAATACTATGCTTTAGGCCCCGCATGAATTTCTGGCTAATACTGATGTGAAGTAACGCATTGCAGGAAGAGCAGCAGTCCAAGTATCTTGATCGAGATCAATCTTTTCATCTGATCCCGCTTTCACCAAGCTCTTGTCATTCAACCATATTCCGCAAAGTAACACTTTGAAATACCATCTTCATAAATCACCACACTTCGAGTCACATTCACATTTGTCTTCGTATCTCAATAGTCAATCAACCCTTGAACACTGAAACTACATGATAAGGACGGGAGAGTGGACAAACCTTCATGGTCAATATTGCATCTGATCCTTACTCCTTGGACCACGTTCTCTTGTCTCAATCGCTTTATGAAGGAACCAGATATTGGCATTACAAAGAGAGATTACATCTCAGCAACCTTCTGAGAGATCCAATATACAACACAGCCTCCAAGCTAGAAATTCATACGAAAATCCGCAATTCGAAACACAAAAATAATTCTTCGTCATAGGTGGAAAGGGCATCATCTTATCGTAGGAAATTGGAAAAAAAACTCCCACCAACATTTCTGGACACAAAGATCCAGAGGCAGCCTGCTGTATGACGACTGAGTTGTCGGACATCTTTGCGGAGTTGGGCATCTCTCATTACCTCCTCAACTTTGTCGAGCAGGGGTTTGATACATGGGATACAATACTCGACATCACGGAATCCGACTTCGATGCTCTCGGCGTGAAACTCGGCCATCGTCGGAGACTCCAGAGGAAGATCGCTAATTCAAGGGGTCTATCATCGGATAGGGCTCTTGCATCTCCGACTAGCACAACACCCGATAACCATGGAGACGAACCGAAACCAGCAGGGAGAGACGCCAAGGAGGGGAGTAGTGGGCCACATGGAGCAAAGAGAAAGTATAGGAGACATCCCAAACCAGACGAGAGTGCACCAGAGCGGCCTCCTTCGGCTTACGTCATCTTCTCAAACAAAATGCGCGAAGATTTGAAAGGACGTGCCTTGTCGTTCACCGAGATCGCCAAGTTGGTCGGCGAAAATTGGCAGAATTTATCGCCAAGCGAGAAGGAACCATATGAGCACCAGGCCTACACCGCAAAGGAGCGTTACAATAATGAATTGGCCGAATACAAGAAGACGCAAAGTTTCAAAGACTATTCGCAATACCTCGCCGACTTTAAACAAAAGCAAAACCAACAATTAGCGACTGAGATGGATGTTTCGAAAAGACCCAAACTCGAAGCCCACGCGAGTACAGCAAGCAGCGGAACAGCAAGCAGTGGCGGTAGTCAAACTGGTATGGATTCTTCTATCGGTCGTATGCGTGTAGATTCCTCTGCGTCTTCGATGTCTCAGTGGCGTCCATCAACCTCACCCTCCTCCGCTGCGTTGACGCCAGTATCCAACTTGTCAGCCGTGCAAAATAATCCGAAAGTGTTGGGGCTACAGGGAAGGATGGGTCCAGGATCACCAATTGAGATGCCAACAGTTCTTCCTGGTTATCGTGAGTCTATGCTGGGGTCAGGGGCGCACCATTGGCGTGAAGATCATCGCGATGAAGGGACCAATGGAAAACAAACATCACACGCAGCCACTGGCGAAAGGCGCTTCAGTCAATCAAGTCCTATCACTGCTGCCCTACAAGATCCGCATTCGATTATGAACGATTCAAAACAGCATCGCCGCAATCTTCAAAGTAATCTGAATCCTACGCCACCATCACTAACTTCGGAATCAACGGTACAATCTACTAGTTCCACCAACAGTAATTCTTCCATGTACGGTGGACCTCGAACACCTATAGAACCAGATTTCAATCGGGCTCTTCCGATTCCAACATTATATCCTTCGAGATCCGGAAACTACGAAGGACATTTGCCATTTTTATCGGCGCCTCCAACTCTATCAACCCAAAGCTCGTTACTTGGTAGTCAGCAATCACCGAAAGGTTCGTGGCAATCTATTTTTTTTTCTCGTCTTGCTTCATTGATCTCGTAGTTACTGGTGGCTAATCAAATTTAGTAGTCAATCAACCGCAGGATTTTCCTACCACAATGCCGCCTATGCGAAGATATAGTGAAATTCCCCAAAGTATCTCGAACGCTATGGGTCGATCTGACGTATCGAGACCCGAAAAGTGGTCAATTGATAATCCGCTTCCTCAGCCAATCAATGATTACGGTATGGCCGGGGAAGAGGTCGACCTTGATCCTATCAACGCTTTATTGAGAGCAGGAGAAATAGTGAATCGTAACAGCCGTGAGAGGCAACTCTGATCGTTGATAGATTTTCAAATCTCTCAGATGGCTTGAGGCTGTGGGTAGATATGGAAGATTGAGAACGAATATGTTTGCATGAAATTTTTCTCGGGGGTCTTTTTTGGCGTACGGGATCTGGGTTTGAATGGAGCCTGGAGTCGTTGGGACATGGAGGATACACAAAAATGTGTGTTTCTCAAAAGGTCTTTCATGACATACCTGTCCTTGTTACTAGACATGAGACTGTATTGTATGATTTCAAATATGATTTTAAAGGTAAACTGGATTGATGGTCGAATATGGATGGATTCCCGAAAAGAACTTTCAGGGCATTTAGTAACGAGGAGATGATTGTCGGGTTTTGGATGTATATTTTTACTCTTTGGTTGTAAGCGAAAATATTCTATATCTAGGTGCTGATCGATGTACATAGGACATTGGAGCGATGGACTGAAGGAAGAGGATACTTTAGGGCCAAGTTTTGAGAGAGAGAGAGATCGGAAGCGAAGCCGTTTCTCAATGATCATTACATTAGATGCGGGAGATCTTCTGCAATACTATGCATATTGTTTTATTATACCGTGTGTGGTTTTTTTTGGTTTTTTTTTTTGGAATTCAATACCCTTATGATATTCAATGTTATATTTTATTTTATTTTTTTCAAGCTTGCTTATTGAGAGAGTATATCAAAAAGGGGTATGAAAGTTTGAGATGAATGAATTATCTTTTAGTAAGTAGGTAGAAATTTTGAGGTTGATTTATATGTAATATACAGAGATGTGTATATTCAAATCAATTATTATTACCTATACTTTGATCGGAATAGATGTTGAATGTGGTGAATGATGTTGGTTTACTATTGACCTTTATATTCAAGATGAAATGGTAAAAGATTCGTTTTTCACTGTGGTCTCTCTGTTGGTCGATCGGTTGTTTTGTCTGTGATCAAACCCTCGTGCTTGGATAGGTATCAAACTGTCGAGAAGATGGGATGTATGTAGGGAGTTTGGAGAGCGGAGTGGGGAGAGTGGGGAGTTTGGCGACTGGAGACTGGGGCTTGGGATTATGACTGTAGGGTTTGGATCTCTGAAGCTTGAAGCTTGGTAGAGTGAGTGAGTGAGTGGGTTTTGGGCGAGGAGGTGAGTTTGGGTTTGGGTTTGGGTTTGGGCTTGGGCTTGATGGCTGGGTTTCGGAAGGGGAGATGGAGGAGAGCAGAGGAGGGGGGGGATGGAGGGAGATGGAGGGAGAGAGGGGGAGAGTGGAACTGGGTTGGGGGTTTGGGGTTTGGGTCGAGTGGATTGCATTGCATTGCATTGCATTGCATTAGGATAGTATGTATCCATATATAAACTCAATAGGTATGTATGTGTATGTGTATAAATAGGTATAATATTATATATATTATATTTATTATATTTATTATATTTATTATATTTATTATATTTATTATATTTATTATATTTATTATATTTATTATATTTATTATATTTATTATATTTATTATATTTATTATATTTATTCAAACCGAATCTATTTTAATAAAAAAAAGTAGTAATAGAAGTGTTAATAGGAGTAGAACTAATAGTGTAGTAGTAATCACTAGATCTCTACGATGCTCTTTCTTTTTATTAGAATCAGACGAGGAGGGGGAGAAGGAGGAGTGGGGGAAGGAGGAGGAGGAGGTACATATTGTGTGGTTTAGAGGGATGAAGGGAGCAAAGGAGGAAAGGAGTGAAGGATTAAAGAAAGAATTAAAGGAGAAAATGTATTGAGTGTATATTGGGTGGATGTTGGGTATATATTAGGTATAACATTATCTAGGTATGTGTTTGTATATGTATTATATTGATTGATATAGAATGAAAGAAAGGAAAGAAAGGAAATTAGAGAAATAAATGTTTGTATATACCTAATAATGACATGCTCTTTGAGACTTCAGATTATTATCAAGTATCTACATAGGTATTCAGATACGTATTAAGTATTACATACCTAGATATATATGTATGTGTATGTGTGTTCTTATGTTCTTTTATTCTCATAACTGTATACGTATTACATAGCTCGATACAACTTATCAAGATGGTAATTAGTAGTCAGTATTTACTGATGAAACATCCCCCCTCTCTGTATTTTCATCATAACATTAACATTACTATAATACTATAATACTGTAATATACCATTGTGCTAAGACTAGGTCTAAAACTATTATATCATCTCAAGAGAAGAGAAAAGAGAATCTATACTATATATATATTGATCTTGTAACTAATAAACATCAACATGAACATCAACAGATACTTTCCAGAATCCACATACATAGTTAGCACATGCATGAATGAAACTACCTCTCACCCACCCACCTATACAGACACCTCAATCAATACTAATACCGACACCAATACCAAGCATAAATAAAAAAAAAAAAACACAACCAATCAAAAAGTCACAAACAACAACACTCAATAGAAATTCAAAATCTCAAATACAATTCTTCACGACTGTGATTACGATTACGATGAAGGAAAGGATAATGCATGCTATAGTACTGAGCACGCATTCAGAACAATGATAATGATGACGAGATGAGAATTCGGGTTGTAATTCTCAAGAAGAAGAAGAAAAAAGGATTGGAATATAGAACAAATAGAATCAATAGAAACCGATTAATCATCTGGATAGGTACAAAAGATTGACGAGAGATTGTATACAAATGTCCCCAAATCATCTCACAATAGAGAAGTCTACTCTTCATAAAAGCGCTTGCAATGAATCATTAACATATGCGAAGTTCATTTGTGTCTAGCAACAAGATGAGCATGAGTAAAAAAAATAGGAGTAGGAAATTACGCGAGAGCGAATAGTCTTTTAAGCGAAGTTCCAAATAAGTCTAAAAAAGTGATACGGTAATATACGTTAAATAATCTAAAACAACAGAAGTGAGGCAATACTTTGGTGTCTCGAACCGACATGTAATTTTTTTTTGACTTTTCAAATGTGTTCCATTTGGAAAAGTGCTCCATCATCAACCTGTGCCTTTCCATTCGTTTCAACACTTGGCTCTTTCCCCTCAACTTGCTGTGCCCACCTCTCTGGCATGATTGCCTTGAAATCAAATGTGCCCTGTGCACTTCTAACCACTTCCCCCTTCTCCGTAATGACCGCATCAATATACATGCTTGGCGTAACATCAAAACTTGGGTTCCAAACATTGATTCCTTGGTGGGCAATGGCCACCCTGGCCGTTGAATTGACATCCACATGCCCATCTTTCCCTACCATGGCTCCACTTATTTGAGTAAGCTCTGTTGGAGCGCGATCTTCAATTTTTATGTCTGCTCCTGAAACTGTCTCGAGATCTATACTTGTCGTGGGTGCAGCAACTATAAATTTGATGTTATGAGCTTTTGCAAGAACTGCGAGAGAATAGGTTCCGATCTTATTGGCTGTGTCACCGTTACGGGCTACGCGATCTGCGCCTACAATGACGGCAGATATATTTTTGATGTCTTTCATCCGGGCGAATAGAGCACCAGCCATAGAATCTGTGATGAGTGTTGAGGGAATATTTTCGTACACAAGCTCAAAGGCAGTAAGCCTGGAACCTTGGTTATAAGGACGAGTTTCAGTACAATAAGCGTGGTCTAGATAATTCATTTTGTGCAGACTGCGGATTATACCCAAGGCGGTGCCATGACCTGAAGTAGCTAGAGAGCTAAAGAGATTGTAAGTACTTTTGCCTTATTCGACAAGCAGAAAAATACAAGTAGTAGACATACCCAGTATTGCAGTGCGTGAGAACACTCAGCTTTCTATAAGTCTTGTCCATTGCCCCTTGTGTGCATGGCGGACTTGTTGTAAAGAATTTGGATGGATCGTCGTTATCTTCTTCTCCAATTGGCATCTGTTGTCGTCTTAAATATTCCGCTCCATATCTGCCAATTGCTAAGTTCGTAGTAAGATCGTCTTCTAAGATCTTTTCTGCTGCAACAATATATCCGTTTCGAACATCCGCACAGGCAACGTTGTCATCAGTTGCATTTGTAGTTTGTGCCGCATTTTGAGAGACCCGTTTAAGAAGTTTGATAGCGTTTGATAGGTCGACGGCGGTTGGTCTGCTACCCAAGAGATAATCGAGACGTTTATTGATGTATTGGACAGTTTCTTGTTTCGTCTTGGAATCTGAGACAATCCATGTTAGCCAGTTATCACATGAAATTGAATTAGTCTATGTGAAGTACCAACCATCTTTCTTGTGATGAAGCTCTACGGCCAGCGCAAGAGCTGCCACAATCGCGATTGCTGGGGCTCCTGATAAAACACTTAGCCATTAAAGCTCATTATTTTTACCAACAGCAGAGCAGTAGATACCTCTCACGCGCATCGACTTGATAGAATCAAATGCCTCTTCACAAGTGGAGACATTATCATAAACAAACTCATGCGGAAGTCTCAACTGATCTAAAACTTCTAGTCTTCCTCTGCCATATTTAATGGCCTCTAAACCAGCCATCTTTGAACTGTGCGGTGCTTGTTGGTTTTCGGTGAGGATGAGAGATTTGAATGTATAATGGGATTCCAAGGTTGGAATTGGAATCGGAATCGGACAGAGCGAAGTGAAAATAAGATAAACGATTGCTTTGTTTATTTGTATGCAGTTTAATAGTTTCTATACATAGAAGAAGAAACGAATTCTAGTACGCAATCTCATGTAATCGGATTATTGAATAGTATGTTTACACTGAAGGGCAAGGGCGAGAGGGTGAATATAAACGTGGGTAAATGGTTAAAGCGCCAACAAGGTTTTGTTCTGATAATAAATTTTTACGGAAAGACCCCGCCCCCGCCATGCCAAAAAAAGGCGGTGAAAGATTAGCAAGTCTTTGAAGAATTACGGAACATTTAATACCACTTCCAGGTTAAATAAACACTTCCATTTTCTTTTTCTAATTTAATAGTCACGTTACCACTGTCCCCTCGGCCTCATTCTTTTTCATATCGTTTGTAGATTTATGAATTGAGTTTCCTCCTATTCTAGGACTTGCTGGCTATCCGAATCCATTCAATTGACCGTACTTAAGGTATCGAGGTAAAAATCATCATACTGCAAGAAAGTTGGATGATTGGGGAAGGGGAGATATGTATCACAACATGGCGCCAAGTAGCTTCGTGTCGATATGAAAAGAGAACTGCATACCTTTCTCGTCTTCGTGTCGAGGTTTCTATCCTCCGACGTAGTTTCTTAGTCTTGAATTGGCAAAGGCGTTCAGAACAACATCAATTGCATGTTATAATCAGACCTACACTCGATCAAGTGGTCAAAGTAAAGGCCTATCGATCTTTCGGCGTGCCAATTTTATGCCCTGTTCAGCTCATTTGAATTTGCGGCTAGACCAAAAATCATCCTGATTCTTCTTCTGATTACGAGAAAAGTTTTCTTGCATGGTAGTCCTGCTTGTTGCTCACATCCAAGTGGCTAGTCTTTGTCGGCTCATGGTTAGAGGCACTCTACAGAGCATACATTCTGGCTATGAGACTTTGATAATACGAGGCACACGATGGATTACTGTTGATTCGCGTGATAATATGAGCTCCAATGCCAATAGCAACCTATTCAGCGTCCACGGTGAACTGGCGAGATGCACATTATACACACCATCAGCTAAATTAAAGTCGTATACAATGCCTCTTATATGTCAATCTAGGATGAGTGCTTTTCGTATATTTCTGACTGCTCTCTTCGTATGTGCCTTGATCCGTATTGATGTTGGGAAAAAGAAATCACCGCAGATATAAACGCCATTGAATATTGATTTCGTTATGATACGGAGCTCGCAAAATTTACAGTCGCGTATTGGACCGACTTGTGGATGAATCACCTTTGTTTTTCTATTGTAAACCTTTCAATGGGAATATTCAGAATGTGCGATTAAGAGTACCTTTCTTCAAGCTTTTAGGAGCGTAGTATAGTAACAACATACTGGACTATTCGATTACACCAGAAGAGATTTTACCATGCACCCACGCAAAGTTATCATTCATTCTTATCCACACAACGGATTCCAATGATTCTACGTGTGAGAAGCCCGGATGTTTATCAGTGGATAAATTGATCTATCGCATACACCTTCCGAATCGGTATAGCATACAATAGTGGGGTCGCAGGTATATATGCATTCGTACAGCTGAAGCTTTTCACACCTACTTGATGAATATCGAAACGTTCATGACCTAGAGAACGCTCAAAAGATACACCTCCATCGTACTAATTCTGACTTATCTCCAAGTTTATTGAGAAGAATTATCACACCTACGAATCTGGCAGCAAACACCACAAAGACTTTAGCATTTAAGACTTCTTGAATTTAAATTCTACAAATCATTCTTATAGAGCCATGTCGTTCATTGTCCATCAGCTTGGTAGCTCATACATACCACTTACAGTAAGACAAGAAGCTCTTGACCGAGCATTTGCAGATCCCGGAATTCCGGATGCAATCCATTCAACAAAATCATTTTGGATGAAAGAATCGCATCCCGATGTTGCAACTGTACAATCCGAGCAGCTACCAAAATTTGCCGATTATGCCATTATTGGTTCTGGAATTACTGGAGCCTCTGTCGCACAAGCCTTGTTGGAAGATCTCGCAACGGCCAGTCCATCAGAAGTTCAATCTTCGTCGCATGCAAAAGTGATCATGCTAGAAGCTCGAGATAGCTGCAGTGGTGCCACGGGGAGAAATGGTGGGCATATTTTGGAAACTGGTGAGGAGTATGCCATGCTGAAAGAACGTTTGGGTAAAGAGGAAGCCATCAAAATCCACAAACTGCGTATTTCCCACCTTGAAGCGCTGATCAAAAGTGCGGAAAATTTGGGGTTGACTGAAGAGACACAAGTTCGCAAAGTGCGTTTCCTGAGTGTATATTTTCACCAAGAAGCTTGGGAAGATATCCGGAAAGATATAGAGCTTTTCATGGCCGAGATGCCAGAGGATTCTAAAGGATGGGGGTTTATTGAAACCGATGAACTAGCAAAGGTATATATATCACTGCAAATTTTCTACTTCACAACCTCGCAACGCTCGATTCATGTGAATATTTTTGCTAACCTCTATAAAGGAGTTCGGAATTCCAAATGCTGCTGGTGCAGTAACCGGTATTGCGGGCGCCGTGTGGCCCTACAAATTCGTCACTGGACTTCTCGCTCATCTACGAAAACAATTCACATCAGACTTCCTCCTCGAGACAAACACCAGCGTATCTGAGATCCGCGGAGGCAACGAATACTACGAAGTCATAACACCGCGAGGAACGATCAAAACCAAACACGTGATCCACTGCACCAATGCCCACATTGGCCATCTGGTCCCGAGCATCAAAGGCTGCATCTTCCCCATCGTCGGTCAGATGTCCGCCCAACCCCCCGGCGACAAATTCAAACCCCAAAGCGACCACTCCTGGATCTTCAACTACGATCACGGCTTCGACTATCTCACCCAACTTCCCGTCACCGCGGCTTCGAATGGTGAAATGATGATGGGTGGCGGATATGCCCAGACGCAGGGCGGCGGCATCCACGAAACGGGTGTGAGTAACGACGCAGAACTAAACATGTACGCGAACATCCATCTCCGCGGCGTCCTCGGCGCCGTCTTCGCACCAGAAAACTGGGGCGCAGTGAACGGCCCCGCCGTCTCCGCAATGTGGACAGGCAATATGGGATTCAGCACCGATGGGCTCCCATGGGTCGGCAAGCTCCCCGCATCTCTCACGGAGCGCAACCCCACACCCGCGCACGGCGCCGAGTGGGCGGCCGCGGCCTTTTCCGGCGAGGGAATGGTTCACGCGTGGTTATCGGGGAAGGCGCTCGCGCACATGATTCGTGTGGGGGAGGCGGGGGAGAGTGCGGATGTGGATGTGGCTGTTCCAGAGTGGTTTCCAGATGCGATGGTTATTACGGAGGAGCGATTGGCGAGGTCGAGGTTAGCGCGAGATGCGCAGGAGGAGTCGGATCGAGTTTTGTGATTTGGGGTGTATGAGATGGGATATGTATCTGTATGATCCTTTGATAATGTGTACCCAAGATCTCAACATGACTCTTTGTCAATGTGTCAATATCAAATCTTCAACATTCTCTTGCTGAGACGTGAATCTAAATTCCCATGATCATTACTCGTAATAATTCAACAGCTCGCTTCGCCCTCTCAATATATGCCAGAGCAGTCCTTGCCCCAGTAGCAGTAATAAGACAATGCGATTTCTGTGGAAAGTCAGATAGGCGAGCCTTTCCCCTTTTACAATACATCCAGAGATGTAATTACAAATCCTTGCTAGGTCGCCTAGAGCTTCAATACTAAGGAAATAATGTTCGAAGAACGGAGTATGTATCTTTTGGACAATCTTACGAGAAGAAGGCAAGAGGAGTGCGGTCTAGCATGAAAAATCTACTTCATCGCTCGGGTTGCAATTCTATATACGCAAGCTCGGTATGAGCAGATGCCTTGATAGCTTCGAATAAGGAACAAAGATTTTATACGTATATTCCATCTTGAACAGTGATTCACCCAAACAAAATGTTGCATCAGGACCCACAAAGATAATCTCCAAGGGGAAAAGCCTCAGAGTAGTCTTCATTGATCATAAAGATTTGCTTGTTGCGAGGAATAACTCTCATCAACTTGGATTTATAAAAGTATCAAAAAGCTTGCGATTGCCAATCTGTACCATACCCCTTTATTCATATCAGCACCAATCTGGGAAACCAATACCCACTGCTCCTATTCTCCTATTGTCGCAACCAAATCCATGGAATATGCGTCTATCCCAATGCTTCAAACCTATTTAAACAACCCTTCAAATTTATGTTTAAAAACACCGAATACCGAGTCACTGACTAGCTATGCATCAATACTTGAGCTTTTCCCTTTATCCTCGGAATTGTTGTTAGTTGGGTCTGCTGGTTTTGATCCCCACGCCCATGGCATCCAATTCCCACTGGATGTCGTCCTCTCCATCATTTTTCTGGCTTTGCCGACTTCTTCCGTCCCACTATCTGCATCGATTTTTTCAAAATCAGGCTCACTCTTTCTTGAGGTCATTCCGCTCATGGAGCTCTTTGGTCGATCGAGGTTATCATCTTCGCTGCTAGTGCCATCAAATGACATACTGGAAATATTTCTAGGCACACGTTTTTCATTCTGTAGTGTTTGTGCCTCCTTGTCCAAAGCTGAAAGAAGGATTGAGAGGCGTTCGCGCTGTGCCTGGATGAAAGTCATACGTTCACTCCCAGATACATGAGGAGGTATCAACATCCCACTATTCGAAAGATCTCGAGTATCCGATCGACCGGTAGCAGCGTTGGAGGAAGTAGCAGCGGAAACTGCCGAAGCAAGGAGCGAATAAAAGTCTGTCGCACTGCTAGCAGCACCTCCGACAGGATTTGATGGGAATGAAGGTCTTGCAGATGGTAGATTGAAGCGTGCCATGAGACTTTGTGTATATGAATAGGTTGAAGGAGTTGATGGTGGTGTGGGTTCCTTGGGTGGAAGACCAAAGACCTGCTCCCTAATCAATTCTATAGCTTGTTTGAGATATGTCATACCAGCGGCTTTCGCACGTTCATGAGCAGAAGCTATGAAATCATCGATGGCGAGCTCATTATTGTGAAGCCATGGGTGAACATGTGTTTGGTAGAGGACTCTTGCGCCTTGAGTTTGAGGGAGGATAAGGTAGAGAAGGAAACCGAGTCGAAACCACGAATAGAAAGGTATCCTAATTAGTATTTATTGTTAGAGGGGTCTTTTTTGTGACCGCGATTTCGAGAAGAAGATGGCTGCGAACCAAACTAGTATAAATCCAACCCAAGATTCAGCGAACAAAGCGATCGCAAGTACCACCCAATACATAAGCCATGGTGTTAATAATGCCGGATCTGAGGTCTTAAGAGCTTTGTAAGATGCGAACACTGGAAAAAGAAATGTAGGAACAGAACTGAAGTCTTCATTAGTATATAGTTAATGTAAGATTGGTAGTTTTACTTGGGTATTCTGGGTAGTCTGAGAATCATGTGTAAAGGCGGGGTATTACTTACGATAAGAGTCTTGCGAATGTATCGAACATGATCGGTCTGGAATTCAATCTGATTGTCTGGTAAAGTCAACAGAGTTGCCTAGAGATACTAGGTACTACACGATTTATTGATTTTGATAATAAAAGGGGCAAGTAATGGAGTAGAGACGATGAAAGTGTAGGTTGTTGAAGTGAAAGGAAGGAATGGAGATGGAGATGGAGATGGAGATGTATTGATGATGATGATGATGGTGGTGATGGCGGTGGTGAGTGACGTTGATCACCTAATAATAAGGTTACGAGGTCAAGTACCTACCTAGTACCTACGATGGTATATCCAAGCTGAGCTAGGTAGCCTCTTTAGCCTAGCTTCAAGGATTTCTTTGACCTTTTGGAGCTTTTAGACTTGTTTTCCTTATCGATACGGGAGTATTAGCTGTCTATATTTGAGACTCTGAGACATTGCATACCCAGGTCAGGAACACTGGATAATCATTTGCCAGCGGGATGGTTGCTATCGTATTGGAAATTCAATTCGGCGTAGTTTTCCTTTTGTATTCAAGCTGTGAAGTTTGATGAATTTAGTGAAATCTTGTATCTACCAATGATAAATGGCAATGATGGCAATCAAATAGGGCTAGGTACCTACCTACCTACCTACTCCATACCTACCGAGGTACGTGCCGGTACCTACCTAGGTATACAAACACAACCCACAGCCTTATGAGTTCACTTCATTACGACGCAGTGCGGAGTCTCAAGCAGTGAATAGAAGGATGGAAGGATGGAAGGATGGAATGGGTTACACTGGTGCACCTGGTGCTATGACCTAGTACAGGGAAGATCATGGGGTAATGAACCTGCCGTTCAATGCGCCCAGAAAAGTATATGGATGGATGAGTATAAACGAGTCCAGAGTCTGATTTCCAATGAGCTTTGATGGGCTGATATATTCTCCCAGAGGAATATGGGCTGAGTTTCCTAATTTCTTCCTCTCAACAAAAATCTCAGAGAATTCGTATAAAAGGGTCGTACCTTCTGGTAGGTTACATTTCTTTCTTCCACTAATAAACTTTGACAGCTGCCACATTTGACATTTGACATTCGACATTTGACATTCGACATTCTTCAACTTGACTCAACCCACCTATCTACCTACCTTGTCTGCAATCCATACCTATAATAACCGCCAGTATGTGTATCGTCTTAGCAACTACAGCACATCCGTCTTACGCACTCATCATTCTCGATAATCGAGATGAATTCATCCTTCGGCCGACCAGCAAACCACACTGGTGGTCTTCTAATCATCAAGAAATCCTCTCAAGTCGAGATCTTCAACGTGCCGAGCAAGGAACATGGCTAGGCATTACGAAAACTGGCAACTTTGCAGTTCTTACAAATTATCGCGAAACAAATACCCACGACAAAGATCATCCTGTACAAGGAACGAGGAGTCGAGGCGGTATGGTCACGGCTTGGTTGACGGCAGAAAACGACGAGAGTACCAAACAATTTGTACATAGGCTGTTGGATGGGGATGGAGTGAAAGGTGTCGGCGGGTTCTCCTTGGTCTGCGGGAAATTGCGAAAAGAAAGATCCTCTGACGATCAAATGGAACCTCTAGCAATCATCTCAAATCGTAGTGGAACCCCAGATGAAGTACCATGGGTAGCTGCCAGCAGAGGAGAGGTTTACGGCTTAAGTAATACGTCCTACGATGATCCAATAACTTGGCCCAAGATCAAGTCTGGCAAGGAAAAGGTCCTGGAGGTTGTAGAAGAAGTGGTACTCAATGGCTTTGGAGAAAAGGAGCTCATCAAGAAGTTGTTCGCTGTCCTGGATATTGATACGCTCCCAAAGAAAGATGACAGTCAGGACTTTGAGGAGTATATCTATCAGCTTCGCAAGTCAATTTTCATACCTACAATCGGTCATGCAGCCTCACCTTCAGAAGTTCCAAAAGCAGACGAAATTGCAGCCGCTGTCGGGAAGGTATCGTCATCCAATGAAGAATCCGCAGTCGAAGTCATCGAGGAGCAAAGGCCAACGCCCGAGAACAATAATGTTACATCCGGCGTTTACGGTACCCAAAGACAAACCATCATTCTCGTAGATTGGCAAGGACATGTCACATTTATAGAGCGTTCATTATTTGATGAAGACGGCAATCCCATAGAAAGAGGTCAATCTGATATGAGATTTGAGTTCGATATCGAGGGATGGAATGGGGAAAGTAAGGGAAATGAAGTATACCCGCACGCAGTGCTATAGTTTGCT
Source organism: Botrytis byssoidea (assembly GCF_014898295.1). Taxonomy (NCBI): domain Eukaryota; kingdom Fungi; phylum Ascomycota; class Leotiomycetes; order Helotiales; family Sclerotiniaceae; genus Botrytis; species Botrytis byssoidea. Next base: position 581,539 of record NW_024065846.1, read on the forward strand.
AATAGGATGACAGACGACAAAGTACAATAATATAATTTAAACCGTTAGACCAAACGATGAACTCTTATTAAGTGCCAAGGGCATGATTGCATTACCTAGTAGTAGAAGTGGTAATGCTGTTAAAAAGTATATCCATCTGAGGACTATCTGTCCATATTCCTTAAAACATGCTCCAAGTTTCATTCGAATATTGTAAAGTTCCAGACGATAGCCATGACCAGTACCTTGATTAGTTAACCTGATCTACGTGGTAAGTGAAGTGAAGTGAAGTGAATGGGTAGGTAGGTACCAGGTACCAGATATGTATTATGTATTTGTAAATTTACTATCAATTTCATATATTGCAGCCATATCTTAAGAACGCACTTTCCACATCCTTTTTTTTTTCTTTTCATTAATAAGGTTATAATAGAAGACTTCGATAATTTCACCAACAATCAGTGATTCCTTCCCTTCCAATCTCATCTTATTTCAACCAGTCTTTCAGACGACAGACTTTAATTCATCGTCTCCTGAATGAAGGGGATATTTATCATTCAACAAATGTTATCGAATTTCTGAAATCGAACTTTTGCCTATTCATCACGTCCCTTCCGCGTTAGGCAACGATGAGGATATGATAAATTCTTAAGAAAACCCCATCTTGTTTGCCTGGCAAGGTTCTCAAAGGCCGTTTACTATCTTCTTGGTTTTAACAACTCTTGTCATTCCTTCTTCTTCGATCTTCAATTGTTGTTTTCTCAACCAGAATAACCCAAGAATCTGGAGTACAGCTTGCGACTCGCGACTACGACGACCGACATATAAAGTGGCTTTGATATATTCTTGAAGCTGGAGAGAAACCAAATTCCGTGGTAAGTTTGAAATCTCATTACCAATTTCTTTTTAAGCAGGTCGATATCATATCGACAAAGCAAGAGTTGGATTACATACGATGCAAACCGTGCAAATCCATCATATCTATCTGTATTCGCATTTGTATGGCTTCACAGTCGGCAAACACACTTCCAAAATAAGCTTTCATGCAATTTTGAGGATGTTGGATGACTTTCTTGTCGCTCTATGCACCTTCTGAAACTTGCATGCTAATTTGTTGAGACTTTTGTAGAGAGCAAATCAACGGATATGGCCAACTATCACCGTCGCATTGCCGCACTCCCACCGAGTCATTTATCAGAGGAAGATAGTCATTTGAACTCCTCAAAACGCTCTACTTACAGATATGAACGGGGGTCAAACACGCAATGGCTAGTTGAGACCCTCCCAATTCTTGTTAAAAGGACTGCTCATCATTCTCCAATCTCGCGTGGCACAGCTTCTTCACCCCCCAAAAGTAGTAATTTGCCTTGCCCGGCATCGTCCCTGCGTAGACCTGTCAACAATTCACCAGTTTCGGTCTCGTCTTCACGGTTCCGGCTCGGAAAGGAATCTGTGAATCTAAAGTTATCCCCACGCACCAGAACCAATGATGCAAATAGTGCCCCTTCACCAGACCACTCGTCCAAAGGTCCACATTCGAATTCTCAATACACGAAAATCGCAGCTTCAACAGCACATAGAATACCCTCAAGCTCACCGGCCTTGACCTCATCCCTACTTCACACCGATGATAAAAGGGGCAGACTTCACCAAAGACGTAATTTCCTGCCTGAATTGACAGCTCGCGACATAGAGTTTCTAGAGAATTCACAGTCTTCTTCTTCAAACTCATCGGCCCCGTCTTTGTCAAAACGAAACCAGGTTAGCAATTTACCATACTCAGCTTCATCTCCAAACACCAAGAATTTATCAGACTCCAATGAAAACACTCCGCCAGTTCCGTTTGCCCCTAGAAGTGAATTGCATGAAAGAGTCTTGCATGGTCGTCGTGGGTCTGCACACACCAACAATTACTACCCGCATCCGCTATATAGCAATCCTACCGTTGCTAGCTCTGTCTTAACTGCTTCTGCATCCAGTACGGATATTAGCCAACCACATTCTCAAAATCAGAGAATGCCAGATCGTGGCTCCTCAAGGATTCCAAGCCCCACATCAGGATCCAACTTGAAGTCTACTAGTCGTCGACATCTTCATTCTCCAGTGAGGAGAGCTATAGAGAAGGGAGAAGAAAGTCGAGCACGAAGATGGCACACTTCACCAGTTTGGGGATTACCACACATTCAAACCAATAGAACATCTCCTGCGGGATCATACCAAACTGCTTTCAAAATATCGGAGCTGACACCGGAGCCAAAACAGGAATCGACTTCTCTTCCCAAATCAAAAACGTTTGGTGTCTTCTCTACGCTCAAGAACTCATCCTCTATTCAATGGCTTCATAGTAATCGCTCAACGTCAAACCCCACTCATTCTGCAGGCCCAACTATCTCGACAACAAAATATTCGCCGATTCCGGAGTTTACAACAAATACACTTCAGGTTCATACTGCTCAGCCTTTTGCTTACTGGTGCGGTCGATTTCAAGCCGTGTCAGACCGGTATCAGAGCGAAGATTTTCATGTTTGTGTCATCAATCCCCTTCCTGTTCCACGAGATAGCGATATCAAACGTGAAAAGCCATCCTCTCACCACCGACGCGCCGGTAAGACACTCCGGGAAGCCAGTTCTCCATCGAATTCTGATTCGCCGGCCCCATTCCTGGAGAGATCCCACAGGAAGACCCCAGTCAAATCACATAAGACTGTTCTCGCCTTCTCAACTCCAGCTCACTTTCTTGAGGATTTTGATAAGCGAGCTCAGAAGGTCATGGTGTTTCTCGCATCATTGTGCTGTACAAGTCCGGCTAAGAAGAGTCTCAGGGAATGGCAAATTCAATATGCTACAGTAATGAAGAATAAAGCTCTAATGCCTAGAAATGATGCAGATGATAAGGGCTTCTTTGGGAGGATGGGAAAAGTCATTAGTGACGGTGTTAATGGAAACAAAAACGGTACAAACGGAAGAGGAACTGTAATGGGAAAGCGAAGCGCTTTTAGCCTCCGGAAAGGTGGTAGAAGTGCAGCGGAAGATCGCTAACTATTCCTCCAATTTTCGATGATCAGAGCTTGGATGTATTGGAAGCGAAGGTTCACGTGTTGGAATACTAACATGCTTAATATCTTTAGCTCCAAGGTCGTGGTAACAGGGGATGCCAAAATATTGATTTCAGGAACGACATTGGACTTTACAAATGCAAATGAACATAGCAGATGCTTACAAGCATACGATTATTCGATTCAATACGATGGTTATGAGCGATTCAATACGATACAATTATATGAGATACGAATCGTACGACACGAGATGATCAACCACAGCACGATTTCTATGAGAACATCAAGATGGCCTACGAAATGGGTCACCACAGTACACTAAGATGAGATGGAAAGACAGATTCTAAGACATTTTTTAATAAATAGCTATAGTTGATTATTTCTGGTTTCTCATTGGCGAGGGAAAAGAGCAGCAGTAATAGTAATGAGAACGTTTGAAACATCGAAACATTATACCAGTATTGATTTGATGCTTGAATATTTGCTATGAACAGTGATCTGGGAACGTTATTTAAAAATCTACATACCAGCCAATTATCGACACTGACCAAATACGAGCTCCAACATCTTCCTAGCAAAAAGACGCATAGTCAATTGGCCTATCAAACTGCAATGCTCGAATCCTCGCTTACAAGCCCGCTAGCTGATGAAAACTACCTCGAAGCTGGAAGATGGGTATCAATTACCATTGATGAAGCAGATTACTTTTGCTCTTGGTGATAAAGATGCAGTACTGAAGAGAAAACGATACTGAAGAAGAGGGAAGCATAGCAAGAATTTGAACGAATCATAACATAACATAAATAACATTTTCAAGGGCTCCTCAAATGCAGTACTATATACAACGCGCCAAATCCAAATAACCAAAACAATCCTCAATTTCAATTACAGCGCTTCTTGAAACTCGTTTACTCATGTGAGATGATCCCATCAACAGCATTTCTTTCCATCCACCAACCTACTCTCCCCATCCGTCAAATTCAACACACTCTTCGCCTCCCCACCTTTACTCGCCGCCACACTGCTCGGCGTACTGCAGTAGCTAGGCGGCACATCCAAGGCGGGATTCTTGGTGAAGAAATTTCTCGGCCTCAACAACAGCGTCATGGGCTCCGCCGGCATGATGGGGAAATCCTCGGGGCTGGGGAAGTGCGTGATGCCAAACGTGTGCCAGAGCACAATATCCGTATTCTGGATCGACGCCTCGCCGTTGGCGATCCACTCGGGCAAGCCGGCGCTGGGCTCGCCCGATGTCTGCGGCACGTGGCGGCCGGCTGGGTGCAGCTGGTCGTCTGAGTAGGGCGTCACGTGAACGGCGTGGCGGGCGAAGCCGGCGCGCTTCCACACGAGCGAACCTTCCTTGGGGAGGAGCTTGGGCACCTCCCGACTGACGAGTTTGTAGGAGACGGGTTTGTGGGAGTAGGGGTTGAGTTTGTTGGGGTTGGCCATTTCCCAGGTGCGCGAGGTGACGCCGTCGTAGTCGGAGATGGATTCGTTGACGGTTTTGTATTCGGTTTTCTTGGCGAAGAAAGCGTTGCCGTAGGGATTTTCGGGGGAGCCGACGGCGCCGGCGCCGGGGAGGGCGTCGGCTTGGAAGACGGTGTTGTTGGGGCCGTCGATGTTGGAGTCGATGCGCAGACAGAAGAGATGTTGATGATTGTGGGCGTTGACGCCGGGGTAGACTTCGGTGCCCCAGCCCTTGGTGTCTTCGCCGGGGTTCATGGAGTAGGTGTTGAGGATACCGGTGAGTTTGATTTCGAGTTGGATGGTGCCGTCTTGGTGGAAGATCCAGTAGACGCAGTATTCGTAGTTGGCGGCGGTGAAGATGTGGGAGATGATGAGTTTGCGACCGCGAGTCACGATGACGGATTCGTCGCGGAAATCGGTATGTTTGAAGAGGATACCGGCGTCTTCTTCGTGGATACAGATGGCGTTTTTGATGGTGGTGCTCTCACCGGCACGGTTCACAAAGGCGGCGTCCTATATTGTCTATTGTTAGAAATGGCTGGGTGTATTTTATGCTGGGTTGGATAAGACTGTACCATGTAATGAATAGCCCCTTTGCAGTCGCAGCCGAGAGAGAGACTGTTGGTCATGTATCCTCCTCCATACTCTCCAAGATCGAAAGCGTGTTTACGTTGATGAGGATGTTCGGGATTACCATAAGGAACAACCATCTCAGCGAGAGAAAGTCTGTAGAACACAGGTCTCACGGTACCCTTGTCATTGTATGTAATGTTGTTGAGAACAATACCTTCCTTGTAATTGAATCCGACATGGAAGTTCCAGTTTTGCCAATTGAGCTCTCGACCATTGACCTTGAATGATACGCCAGACGGTTGTGTGATATTGATTGGAGTGATATCTTTCCTGTAGCCTCCTTCTTTCTCAATGCTCGCTGGATGATAATTGTTTGGCGCTGCCTTGTTCACAGGTCGTCGAACTTCAGGGATATCGATGTGAATGATCTTTTGTTTTTCGGCATCGAAAATAGGACAGAAATCAAGGGGGAAAGAGTATTGAGAATCATCCATGTGTGGTCGATAATACATGAGGGCTTGTTGTAGACGAACGTTGTTGCCAAATCGGTGGTCGTAACCAATGGTCCATGCTGTTATCGCTTAGTATAAGGGGAGTAAACGAGGGGAAATACAGGGGACTTACGATCGCAGTACACTTTGTGCATATCTTCCGCTGGAATACCACTCAACACACATTGTTCGATGACCTTAGGATCTTTACGAACGACATGCTCGACAATCTGGAGATCTTCCATGGTGATCTGAAATGATTGTTAGCTTTTGTTCCCTCGAGATACATAGAGAACATACCAAAGGTTGTACACCGTCAATGTTTTCCCATTTCATCACTCTTCCCTCTGCCAGATCAACCAAGCCATCGTACACCTTACCACCTGGGGCAATAACCACCACATCTGCGATTCTCTTTGGTCTTGGAACGACTTCTGGGCTCTCAAGCCATTTCATCATCTCCTTTTTGCGGGGTTCATATAATGTGATGGCATTGTAATGAACGGATCCCTTTTCAGCTCGGATGATCTGAACTGCTTTCTCAATTTCTGCATTGGAAAGAGGATCGAATGGATGAGGTGGAGGGGAAGTTGCGGCGAGGTGATATGCGAGGGATTGGAGTCTATTGGTAGCCATTCTAGCGAATTGCAGAAGTCAATTGGGAGATGAAAACAACAGACAGATAGATATCCAATTGAGACTCTAGATTCGTTAAGGGATTTCAGAATAAAGATTATTTTATACGAGAAGTAAAACAACAGGAAGCGGTATACAGAAAGAAAGGTGATGGGAGGACTGGAAGCTCCAAATATATATCTTCTACGAGTATCTCCACTGAACGTCAGGTACCTGTGCGTGAGCGGGACTTGGTATATCAATCAGGTCAAGACACGACAGACCAGCGCATGAAAGTTTTCTGAAGTGGTATTCTCATTACATTTCTCAAGAGGATTGTGAGATTATCGTATGGCTGGACAAATCCTAGCTCGTCCGATTCTATGACCGATGGCTTCGATAGCTGTTCCAACGACAATGAAAGCTTGGAAAAGTGGATAGAGGGGTCCGATAAGCTCAAGATAAGATATTCTAACCCCAATTGGGTCATGGAATCCCGAGCCACGTGATTGCAAAACGTTCTCGAAATGAGCTGCACGGATTAGGGATGAATTTCCGGAAGATTTCGTGTTGGTTGCTGGGAAATAGGAAAGTCTTGATAGGGAAGTTCATTTGTCTCATTTTGACAATGTGGTTGTACAAAAATTTATAGTCGATCCCGGCAGTCTTTGGATCAGATCGATCGAGGGAATAATTCACCGCAAAGACGTTAAGCATCATGCGTGGCCTTACTAATACCAGTGAAGGACAACTGATCAAGAAATAGAGAGTTTACATGAAGAGGAACAAGAAAGACTGTTTGTAGGTAAAATCGAAGCGACATGTTGAGGAGAACCAAATTTTAAAGGTCAGGATACAAAGCTTTTCGCCTTGGTTACACGAGAAGACACGAAGACGATAGTCAAGTAGAAAAGTACGTATTGCAATACTAAGAAAGATCCCTAGAGCTCAATATAGTGCATATAAAGAAGTTCCTAACAAACGTTGGGTCCTGATTCCAACACTGCCGCAACCCCCTGTGCCAAAACGTCATGCATAGGATAAGTAGGATGTAATGAGTTCAACCAGAAATACTCGTTGACAGGTATGTAGCAAGATGGATCGCTGTAATTTGATGTCGGCGTACCGCTGCAGTAATTTGGTTAGCAGGTCAAAATCAGCCGAGTAATGAAGGGAATAGCTTACTTCTCGTACGCGACGCAATAAGCAGTGGTATTGTGGTAGACAGATGTCTGAGGAAACCTCTTCGGATTATCTAAGACTTTAGTGAAGAGGCCATGAGCGTCAACTGTGAAAACATTGACATCCGTGAAGGTTTTCTTGAGGCTTTGGGCAAGTGCCGCAAGACGGTTATTCCAATCAGCAATATCAAGCTTTTCCAGGGCTTGCGCTGCAGCCCCGCCGGAAATCGACAATGGGCTTCTATCCACAGGTGGAACATTCAGGAATACAAAATTACGAGCGCCAATGTAGTAGAGCTCATCTACTAGACCGTGATAAACTGCCATGATTCGTTCGTTAAGGTTTGCAGTTGCCGGAGCTCCAAGGAAATACGAATTACCAACATCGTTGATGCCGTCGAAAAGAGCAAAAAGGGTGTTGTCAGATGACCATGGAGCTATCCCTGGCTTTCCTGCGTAGGTGGGGAAGAACTGATTCTCAATTTGATTGGCAATAGATGAAACTTCTGGCTTATAAGGTGCTACAAGAGCGGAGTTGACGGTGGCTCCTCCATACGCCAAATTATACGTTAACACGGCAGATTTGTTGTATTTGACTGTGAGATAGTCTACCCAATTCGGACCATTGGAAGAAGTATAGCCTAGGAGAAGTCAGAGCTACTTAGAAGCATGTCAAATCGAAGGTTTTCTAACCTGGATAGGTAGGATTTCCAAGTGGATTGGTAGGTGTCGGTTGAGTACCATTCGTCTCGAAGCCAGTCTGCGTGTAAGAGTCCCCACTAGTATAATTAGCATGTTTATTCTGCATTGTTATTTGGTGAGTTTCTCACAAGACAAATGCATATTGGAGTTTGTTCCAACCTGGCCAGTGTGAGGTTGCTGAGCAGTGTTTCTGAGTATTCTGGGCTAATGGTGCTCCCTGAACGGAAGCGAGGAAAGACGTGATAGCAAGCACAGTCGTCAAGCGTAACGAAGCCATCTTTGCAAAACTTATCAAGAAGCGTACGATTTTGGTATTGAAAGTATAAAGATCTAATTGATAATATTGAGAGAAGAACATGTACCACTTAATTCAAAAGACCGCAACCTGCCGAACTTTCCGAGAGCAAGAAGATAAAAGAAGACATGTTCATAGACTAGAATGGGTAGATATATAAAAACTGCAATGGTATCCTTTGAATTGACTCCTTGTAACGCAGCGGGGAACAGTCTACAACTAACCTTTTGTAGAGTATAGATCGTATGAATTAATTTGTACTCCGAATTGCAGACGGAACATCTCGTTCCGCTGCCGGTTGAAGGCCAAGCTTCTCCACGATGTATTTTGCATGCGGGGAAGATCTAGCACCCGCCTGCGTCATGAGATAAACTCGCCAATGATAATCTGAATGACAACTTAACCGGTGGGGTTCGTGATAACTCTATTCACCTTGTGAAGGAAATCAAACCTTGCTATTCCGGGTGATTGAAGAACGGAAAATTTTGCGATCTGCAAGCGGAACTATATGGATCTCCTAAGCTTGTTAATAGATGGATGGCGGTTCGAACATGCGCGAACGTTGGAACGTTGTCGAAGATTTGAGGCGAGGCGATGTAGAAGCTATCGGATGTTTACAACATAACACCATCCTCGATTCTCCGGCTGAATTATCCAGCTCTAAGTAAGATTCACAGAGTTTTTACCTCGAAGAATCTCAAGAATATCAGATACAGTGTATTTGTAGGAGACAAAAACAGTATGAATTTGGCCAGTCAATTATACATTGAAATCCTTTGAATTAAATGAATTATAACTTAACTATAAATGGAATACATATGGTTCCGAATAGATCAAAGGGATTATTAGTTTCCAAGTATTTAAATCATATTTGAAGAGAAGGCCTCATCCCAATCAATATTCGAGGGGAGCAATCGACTTCTCAAAAGTTTTATCGAGGTTGTCAAATACCGACTCGTATTTCTTTTTCGAATAGAGAGTTTCTTATCACTCCACCATCGGAAAATCCTCGGAAAGAAGCTCACACTTGGATCAAATCATTGCATGGAATGGATTTGATGTTTTGCGAGGTATGGAATAACCTCAGATAGTTTGTAAAGTGTCGTCCTAGTCAGCTGATGAGAACTGGATGAAATCAACAATGGCACGGCGTAGCAAAAAAGCCGTCACGATCGACTTACTATGACCAAATGCTATTCGGTTTACCAAAATGGCTTTCTGCACGAGAAAGAATCCGCGGTAGTATCGAAAAGGCCCCCTCTAGGATCTCAATTATGGACTTCCAGAGTATCAGAGGCCTTTGGTCACATTCTTTTGATGTATCAAACGTAGCGATTGACTTCAATCACAGATGGTTCTTATTGATGCAGATGGTGATGGAGAGTGATATTCTCAGATCCACGCAGGATTCTCCCAAGTAGTATTTGAAGTATAAAGTACGTCCAAATCGAAGAAGAGCTAACGTTCACGTTCTTTCTTTTGTTGAAGACTAATAAATAGTGGGATGGGACGGGCTGGATAGAAGTGTTTGCCATAAGTGTGACTCTAGTCTCTAGTGCTGTAGGGAGATGGAACTTAGACAGTCAGACTATCATACCAAGGTAGGTGTGTTCTTGTAATGATGTTAGGTGCACATATATAATGATTGGTATCTCAGAGAGCCAATCGAGTCATGTGATGATTGTCGAATGCTGACGAACTCAGCTAGATGCACCTCAATGATTGCTAGAGAGATTTTATTAATCTCAGAGAGACTAGGAGCTCAAAATTTGGGCATCACTTCAGGTAAGGTTACCTACTTATTATATTGTTCGATGAATACATTGTATATGTTCATTTCCCAATTGATCACGAACTCGTAATCCATATGCTTTGTAACACATACGTACCTGGTATTTTTGATATCATGCCAGATATCCATATCATATATCATACGTATCCTGTGTTACATTCATTGCATCGTACGAAGTACATGGTTATCACTCGGTATCGATACTCGGGCATAAGATTTAAAAGTAATTAATCTGATCGCCATCTACGTCACCTGGCCCTAGAATCTTTTCCCACAAGGGACGGTAAGGAAACCCTTGGGTAAAGCCCTGTGCCTTGTGGAACCCATTCACGGATAATACCTGGGAAAGAAGATAGTACGAAGTAGGTAGTGGGGGAGATTCTTGGGTCACTGCCGGCCAACAATCAAAATGAGAAAGAGAATAAAGATAAAGATCAAAATTCAATGCAAAGGGGAAGAGAGAGAGAGAGAGAGTGTGTGTGTGTGTGTATATACGGAGTATTATGACACATGTCTAGTATTTACCGTGTGTATGTGTGTATACTAGTATATATACATGTATATATTTATCTATATATCTAGGGTTATACTCCGCAGATCGTACTCGAGGTATAATCAAATTAGATGTGGAAGAGATCAGAAAGGCCACCAATCCTATACAATTCGATACAGTTCCAGACAATGAACATTTGCTACCTATATATCGAGGTATACATACATACATACTCGACCACTATAAATCAATAGATCAAACGCAAGACAACGAAGCATACCTATACAGTTATACTCGGGGAAAGTTTATGCTCCATCAACATACATCCACATACATCCACATACGAAGCACATACATACAATACACCTACCAGGGCTAGGTTGGTAGTGAGAATCTTTCTATCCATTCAGAAACCTTTCACGTGTAATGATCTCCTTGGGCAGCAAAGGTGCATCGGTACATACCAGATATCATCAACCCAATGATATGGCGTCTTGATACGAAGTGTACAAACCATGAGTGAATCCTTGAATCCTTGAATATTTTCGTCACTTTAACCTGTTTGTGTTAACTTTGCATCGCTTTGCACGCTTTGCACCGCTTTGCTCATAACCTCTCAATTCCAACCTCCAAATTCTCCCCAAAAAGTCAAAATTCAAAATCCCACATCCTCGAAAGAATTATCCACCGTCTCCTATTTTTTTCCCTAAAAAGAACTTTAATCATAAGTTCTCGAACCTTAACACAATAATTATACTCCAACCTCCTTATTTTCATATCGTGAAAATTTTATACCTCTCATCTCCGGCAGCCAGCGTCTTTTGGTTTGATTGTGATTGATACTTGGTTGGGTTTACCATACAGAGCACACCCACCACGTTTTTAATCACTTAAGCGGGGTACGACTTCACCATCGCAATCAACTGGGTCGTTTCGCATAAGACATCCCTCAGCTGAACAACAACTTCTCGAACTGTTCAACCTTTCAACAATCTAAATCCATTTCTCACGCCGTTCATTTTGATTTTTTTCGAACTTAAATTCGAGAAATCATGTCTAGAATGGGTGATCCATATCGAAATTCCTCGGAAACCCTAAGCAGCCGTGGCGGTGGGGGGAACCGTTGGGACAGTGAGCGGTTCGCCTCGGAGCGCGACCGAGTCCGTTTCGCACCCGATCGAGAAGAACGAGACTCCCGATTTCTCAGAGCTACAGGTGGCCATGCACGAGAACGATCTTTTGATGATGTTTACGAGCGTCGAGGTCCACGAGGATACGAAGAGGAGCGAGAACATTACGACGAACGAGATTACTACGATTCACCCAGGCTTCAACGTGAACCAGAACCAGGACGACAAAGATCTACAACTATTACAATGGAAAGAGAGCGAGAGAGGGAAAGGGATGAATCTCCACCACCTCCTCGAAGAGCTGGTGGCAGACCCGCATTTTTGAGAAGACAGAGTTCTCTTGATACATTTGACCGCAAGCCGCTGGTAAGGTATGAGAGAGAAGCCGAGAGGTTGAGGGATGAGTATGGTCCACCGGCCAGACGCCCAGATGTTAGACCACCACCTTTGACACCTGTTCCACTACCAAGAACTAGAGGACTGCCCCCACCTAGAAGATATGCCGAGAGAGACTACGACGAAATCAAGGTCGCAGAACCCGACTTCTATGGTGATGAAGACTTCAGAGCTTATCCCGAAAGAATTAGAGAAAGAGAAATCGTCAGACGAAGGAGAAGAAGTCACGAGAGAAGAGGCAGCCATGAAAGAAGAAGCCACAGAAGTCACAGCAAGGAGAGTCGTTCGACTGCCACAAGAAGCGTCAGAAGCGAGAGTGTTAGCTCATCTGATAGTGGTACTACGATATCAGTAAGAAGTGAGTTCCCTAAGAAGGGAAAGACAAGAATGCCAGCTAGGTTGGTCAGCAAGAAAGCTATCATTGATTTGAATTATCCTTTTGAAGAAGAGGTCAGTCATTCTAAAGATTCATCCGTGAGTCAAATCGTATTAACATGTATAGGGTGACACAATCATCATTCAAAAGGCACTTGGAAGAGAAAACATTGATGAGGTTATCAAATTGAGTGAGGAATATAAAGCAGCTGAGAGTAAGTATCTATCTTTCATTTACTCTTCACCACCGCATCAAAATGCCCCCTAATCCCATGCTTCCAAAGAAGCCAGAGTCGAAGAGACGAAGGAGGTTGAGACAACTCTAACAACATACCTCATCGCTCCAGAACTCGAAATGTCAGGTGGCCGATCAGAAGCTGGAACTGTGATCGAAGAACGTACGGAGGTCTTCACTATTCCACCACCCCCACCACCAGTAGTACATCACGCACCTCCGCATCCTCCATCAGTTGTACACCATGCTCCTCCACCTCCTCCATCCGTACACTATCCGCCTCCTCCAGAGTCAGTCCACTATCCGCCTCCTCCGCCAGAGTCAGTCCACTATCCGCCTCCTCCGCCAGAGTCGGTTCACTATGCACATCCACCCCCAACTCCAGCTCAATGGGCACCACCTCCCGCATCAGTCGTATATGCGCCACCACCTCAACCAGTTATATATGCACCACCACCCCCGCCTCAACAGCATGTTGAGATCCACGAGTCCACTAAGATCGTCGAACGGTCTCCATCTCCAGCACGAAGCACATACTCTCATCACAGTCACCATAGCCACCATACTCATCACCATAATGAACCCGTCATATTGGAAGGGCGCCCTAGATCGCGAGACGAAGAGAGCGTCTTTTACGAAAAGAGGGAAATTATTGAGCGCACAGAGCCTATCGGTGCAATGACCTTATCACACTCTAATAGTCATCACAAGGGTGGACGCTCGATTCGAGCTGAGATCAAAGCTCTCGAGCTCGAGAAGGAAGCTCTCGAGGCCGAGAAGCTAGCACTCAAAGCGGATCGAAAGGCTAACCGAGAGTTCCGCCGCGCGGAGCGTCTTCGTCGTTCAGGAGCCCGACATAGCGACAGCCAGTTGGTACTTTATGAAGAGGAAATCCATGATGGTAGAGACGTGACCGTTGTGAGAAGGGAAAGAATTGTGGAGCCTGAGGGAGGTGTTAGGATCGAAAAGGACCGAAAAGGTAGGATGAGCATCAGTGTTCCTAAACATGCCTATCGTTAGGTGTCTTGCCTGAATGAGGTGGGTCACTTGAGATCGGAATGGGTGGTTTTTGTGAATGAGAGCTAACCCGCTTATTCTTCACAGCTCCTCCACCAAAATTGGTTAGAGCCATGCTGGCTACCCTGACTTAATTTCTACCCCTTTGACAATAAATACCTTTTGCTTTATATCACGCATTTCGAGCGTTTATTGAGTCGAGATGGATTAATGAATGGCTTTGACACATATTATCTCATGGCTGGCTGGACGGAGCTTGTTAATTTCATGCAGGTAGAAATTGCACTTTTTCTTAATTTACTATTTGAACTCTTTTCACGGCATGCCTATCTAGACTGTATCTGAAATGGAGGGGTTCATTGGAGGGATATCGAATATGGAAATGGTTCATACGATGATGATATTTACAGCTGCGATTTTACGGTTTATTGCTTTTCGTCTTCTGGTTGTTTATTGGAAGATACATAGTTAGGATACCTAGCGATACGTACAACTTTCGCACTTTCTCCCTCTCTTCTCTTTTTTTTGGTGCTGAATACGTATGCATCTTGCACGGTTCGATGAAGTTACGAAATACTTTTTTTTTCTCTCTCTTTGGTAATTTGGTTTGGTAATGGGTGGACGGGTGGGTGGACAGATAGATGGATGGATGGATGGATGGATGGATGCGTGGATGGATGCGTGGGTGGGTATTTGGGAAAGCCGTAATGGCATTCTACCTGGTTGTTGAATGGATGGATGGATGGATGGGTGACTGGAAAGTGAGGGAGGGAGGAATATATGAGCTAGTGATAGGAAGATAGGATACAATATTATGATTATGAAATTGATGGTTTGAATGCTTGATGTGTTTATAATGAGTTAAGGTGAGCAATTGGGGCGAGGATTAGGGAATTAGGGAATTGTAGGGGGTGTGGGAAGAGTTTGTTTGCATATCTGATGCGGGATGGATGGTTTCTGTGTGCTGGGCGTGTGGGTAGGTAGGCTCGAGGTAGGGTAGGTACTTACTTAGGTATGCTAAGATGGAATCAAACAAGGCAGCTAGCATCGCACAAGATAAAACAAAACAAAATTGAAAAGAAGAAAGGAGTAGTAGGTAGATCAGCCCGGAACAAACTTCTCAGCTTTACCTACCTACCTACTGACCAGCAGAGCAGAGCTTCAGCAAATCCTAGGTAGGTAGGTACGCTGAAATGATCTAAGACGTGGAGGGTATGTGGGATATTCTCTCAAGGAAAACGTGATATTCAGGTGGATGGAGGAAGTGGCAATCAATTGATCGCAGGTATTCGGAAATCTGTTTACCTATGCAGGTACTAACGAAACTGCTCGCGCATTCATCATATATTGTGTGAATATTTTCAGTTCATCTAAAAAGTCAAGTATTCTGGGCTTTTGGAAGACCCTGAATCTTGCGATTGTGAATACCGGGAGTAGTAGGAATGGTATCTACTGTTCTTGGTATCTACGGTATATGTAGGTATATAAATCCCCCGAAATCATGTGGCTTTATTTGAACACCGTAAACGCCTCGCTATGCACCATTTCCTGTCCCATCCCATCCTAATCCATCGCGACTCCCATCCCTTTCGGCCAATTTTGTTCTATTTTGAAAATTGAGATATTGGAATGCGCCGTGTTGCCAAAGTGCGTCATCTCTGTTTTACTTTGTCATCCTTGGGTGTATCTCTTCAAGGTGCGTGGTTTGTGACGAGCAGTTATCCATCATCACACAATAGCACTGTTGGTCTGAATGAATAGCGCAACACCCAAGATTTTCTCCTCTTTCTTCCCTATCACTATCTTATTTTCTTCGCTTTGAAGTAATCTCTTAACTGCTCCACCCTCGTAACAAAGAACATCCTCTTCGCATCACTCTTCCAAACCAATACTCCCACCTCCTCAGCATATTTCGCACAACCCTCGTATTCCTTCTGGGTCTCAAAATCCTTCATCAAGAACCCTGGCACGGCTTTCATTCTCTCGTTTTCCAATTGCCAGAGACGGATTTGATCAACGACTGTGGGTGGTAGTACAGGTCCTCCATGGGACGCGGAAGAAGCTTTGACGAGTTGAGGATGCGCATGGGTGGATAGATAGGTAATTATTTGGTCGGATGTAATGCCATGAGCTATGGCGGTACGGATAGAATCGCGAGAGACGCGGCCACTGACCATGTTAGGATAACGAGTGTTGAGTTTGGTGAAGAGTGAAAGGACGGCAATTTGGAGGGGTGAATTTGTATAAGCGTATAGGCGGTAGTTAGTCTCGATTATTATGAAACCCTTTTGGCTGGCGGCAGATTTGGAGGCGGCATCGAATCCTGCAGCCACAGTGCGAAGTGCGCTGGCATCAGAGGTGAGAGTTGTGGCTAGACGTGTTGGAAAGAATTGTGTAGGGGCTGAAGGAGGGAGGTAGATCAGCCCCAAGTCAATGAGATTAGCCAGCATCCCTTGCTGGGCGTTTGTGAGAGTCTTAGTGCTGTATGCACGTCCGAGTTCGAGGGAGCCTAGCATGAAGAGAAAAGAAAGTACATCGACGGAGTCCATTCCCATACTTTCAGCATTTTCAATCCATAGAAGGAGCAGAGTCCAGACTTGCGCATTGGCTTCTTGCAATAGAAATGAGAATCCAGCTTGAGTGATACCGATACTTCGACCTCTTGTCACCAATTTTCCTGCATCAAGTAGTGCCTTGACTGAATTTGCAGGCCCATTTCCATCTCTCCCTGACCCGGATGTAACAGTGTTGACCATATAATGCAGAATCCCTTCCCATTGTATTCGAGCATGTGTATCCAAGAAGTCAATATCAACATGTGGCGCAATATGGTCCGACGAAGGAACCCCGAAAGATTGATGATTTCCTCCACCTGTAAGTGCCAGTCGTAGAGAGGCTCCAAAGTTCTTAGTCAAAGCTACTGTTTGAGGATCTTCTCGGCTCAGCGCAGTAATGTCGACAATATGCAGTCGCGATAGTAAGGATAGGGCTTGATCTTTCTGCCTAGGACATTTTAGCGTATGCCATCAATTCCCAGTCAGGATACATACTTCTTGCTCTTAGGTTGTACCCATTGATCCAGAACAGTGAGGGGCAAAGGCTTAGGCATATAGAGTAGTGCCATCACAAAGGTTTTAGCAAGATGAGGCAGCATGCGCCTGAAAATGGCCAAAGAAGTAGAAGGTTGCTGATACAACCGCCTGAAAGTTGTACCTGGTAATCTTTCCAGGTATTCAAATGAAGCAAGAGTTGAGACAGACATATTGGTCTGGTAATTGTTTATTATCCGCAGATATTATGAATTCGGCATTGCCAGTAGGAGATTCAGGAAGCTCTACAGCCTTGCAATTAATAAGTAGCCTGGTGACGGAGAATTTTGAGCTTGGACCATATCTTTGTCTTCTCCAGCGAACGGATTACGGTGGAGCACTACTATGTTCACTACCTACTAGATGGATGTGAGTGACTTCTACTCTGCTTTCGGCGTCTTCACATTGTACAATTTCATTCTTGTTCAATCTGCAAGGCTCCAAACTCCAAATTTCCAGTGCCCCATCAATCTCGCAACGAATAGACATGCCCTGCGTTCTGCGGGGTCAAACCCATGCGATGAGGAGGCTGAACAGGACGAGCACTCGAAATGCTTGAACTTAGTGTGAACTCTTCTTTCGTTTCTTTTGTCCTAAGCTTTCAGCTTGAATATCAATTGGAACGTACTTACACCGTCTACCAAAACTTCTTATACACTGTCTTTTGCTGGTATCAAACCTCTAGCGAATAGGAGCGGACCTCTCACGTGGTCTCGTAATTGAGTAGTATGCATAAGCATCCTTGGCTTATCATCATGACCGTTGCTTCAGTCTGAAGACAACTTGACTACACCTCCTTCAGGAGGTTTCGGAATGAAAGGGACCCAACAACATGGTTTCTGTCTCCGTCCTTAAGAGGTATAGAAGAGTACCCTTCGAAACCCAAGCTACCCTTAGGCCCATCCTCGTTACCCCTTATCAAAATAAAATTCATTTCCAGATTCCTGTCCGACAAGCTCACACGAAACCCCCTTCTTCTTTTTGATCTGCGGCACGATTCAAAATAGGCGATTGGCGGCTTTTCCTGATTTACTTTATGATATCCCTTCCACTTGCGTCTGAAATAATAGATTGGATTCTAGTGCATCCCCTCAAATCCGTATACGCTAAGAATTTTACCTACGAATCAAAAGATTCATCGGCATCGTATCGGTATGGAATTCTGCACAAAGGCTATATCCGATTGGTTAGTATCAAGGCTGGGAATCGGGACGATCCGATTGAATTGGAATTGAATCATGTCAAATTTCACCCGGTGGAACTCTATGCGGATTTCTCTCCGCTCTACCCAAATGTGCCTACGTATGAAGCTCTATCATATCGGTGGGGCGATGGGAAGAATAAAGTGTATGTCTATATTTTGTTCGTTATTTGCATTTCCTTGCTGTGTATTCATCTACTCGGAGTTGGCATAGTGCTTGGCAAGTGCTGAATGATACCAATGAATCGTGGAGAAACATGTACAAAATCCAAAACTTTTACGAGAAAACAAGAATTTCTTATCTTAAAATTTGAAACACTTGCAGATATACACAATGTTTAAAGATCCAAGTATGTGAGGATGGGCCGTACATTTTTTCATGGGTTGTAATGTAGATATGGTATCATCCTTTCATACTCTATGGAAAACGGCAAAAAGTGAAATATCAACTAATAAATACCGCAGACCAATAAAGTTGAATGGGCAGCCTTTCAGTATCACACCTAATCTCCACTCCGCACTTCTCGTCCTTCGTGATAATCCCAACCCTGCCCCATTGTGGATCGATGCCATCAGCATCGATCAGAACGATCTATTTGAAAAAGACACGCAACCACGCATCATGCATCTAATCTACATGAATGCTACTCGTGTACTTGTCTAGCTTGGTGAAGACGACAAATCGCTCGATCTAAATGCTGCAGCCGAGATTATCTCTCACTTCGAGATGAAAAGCGGAGAATTGCGAAGAAAGGCCGAGTCGATTGCTCAAAAGGAACCTTCAGCTGATTTACAAGCGTGGCTGCAGAATTGGGTCGACAGTGACTGGCATACTGGGCTGGAGTATGTGTCTGGCTGGAAAGCAATGCAGAATATACTCGCTCGACCATATTTCACGCGATCCTGGATAATCCAAGAAATGGTGTTATCGTCCAATCGAAAAATTCTTGTAGGCCATCACGATGTAACAAATATTCTCGATCTCGTTTTCATCATTCACAACTTTCCCCAGATCAAGAATCGGATTCCTGCCCAGTATCTTAATGAACCGGAGGTCATACCGCGTATCTACCAGCTAAGATTGGCCATGCAGACATACCGGACTTCCTCGAAGTCAATATATGTCGTTCCTGGCACCAATCGCGACTTCAAACTCGCAGGGCAGAAGGAAGTCAATTTAGGAGAGCTTCTCGCTAGGTTCCGAGGCAAAGAGTCCACGTTGCCAATGGATCATGTGTATAGTGTTTTGGGAATGGCATTAGACTCCAGTATCATGTATAAAGTTCCTTTTTGGACATCCTGGACCAAGAAAGTACCCGCACAGCTTCCACAAATTGATCACAAGCAGTCGCTGAGGAAACTGTGTACCGACACTACGCGATATATCCTAAAAGAAGATGGAGATCTAGGGGCTCTGAGAATGATTAATACACATAAGAAGCCCCCAAAAGACAAAGACTGGCCGTCTTGAGTTCCGGATTTCTCATCCCCGTTGCCGGGACCAGGCGAGCCAGAAAGTATGCAATGGAATTTAGAGTCTTCAACATTTCCTCAGAACATGAATAAATTCTTTGTTGATGGGGATAGATTGGTGGTGTATGGACATGTTCTTGGTGAGATTGAAGAGCCTGTTGGAATGATACAAAAAAACGGAGAGTACTCCAATAAGACGGACGACAGACAGAGTGAGTTGAAGAAGGGAAAGTTGAGGTTAAGCCAACATAGGGATGAATCTAGGTTTTTACCGTTGGCTGTTTCGAGAGATAGTGAGGGACGGTACGTGTTTGGTGGGACGAGTATGAGGAAGGGAGATTTGGTAGTTGTAGTTGGTAGAGGGAGAGACCCATTGATTCTGCGAAGGCTGGAGCATGGTGAGGAGCTGGGAGGTGACAGCAAGAAGGAGAGTATTGAGACGCCCGTGTACCAATTAGTAGCAACAGCGACTATACCGGGTATCGAGAAATTTCAGAAGAAGCTTGCTTTAGATGATATACAGTGGGATATTGAGGAAATGATTATAAACTAAGCCAGGTTGGTTCTATGGAGTGTTCCATGTGACGATAGTCGAGACTAGACAATCGAGTTTCAAGATTCAAATGGACGATATGTTAACACCAGACGTATTACATGTGAGCTTTGTATTTGGATGTATTTCTCCCTTCGATACAGAACTGATCAGATTCAAAACACACAAAATGGAACAACGAGGTAGCGAAGCTATTAAAAAATGCGACTAGAACTACTACAGCTATCACGACCACAACCACAACCACACACCTTTCACCGTGCTATATCTGCCAGTATCGAGAGTCATAATGAGAATTCAAACAGCATTGGTGACACCGAATTCAGCCGAATATTCATTAACAGAAAACCTTGGAAGAGCATGATCGCATGTTTTAAGATATAGAATCTCCTAATCAATGCAATTGATTTGATGTTTGGTATCACCGGTAGACTACCTAGGTATCTCTAACTCTATCCTAGGGTTAGTTTGTACCTATATAATGTTCGTTACCGGCCGATACGGCCCCAGCGAGCCAGTAACTTTGAACAGCGGGCGGCCTTACTGCGGCCTGAGAATCAAGCAAGGGTATTATTCCCTGTTCAGCCAATCGCGGCGTCTTTATACTGAATTGCCGACTTTTTTGTAACTACAACACATTCTTATATCAACAATTTATCTAGCTTCATCATACTATTACTTCTACAACATGGCTGCTCTAAGATTCGTGAGATCAGTGAGTTGTCGATAGGCCACCCAAATATGCCGATGCTGACATCATTACCTTCACTCAATAGGTTCTGAAGTCTTTTCAAGAATCATCAGGACTTGAGCCGAGGTACTGTTTTCCATGTCTTTTAGGTGTCATTTTGTAAAGTACAGCTCCGGTCTGTCGTCGCCAGTGTTTAGTCGGCATTTCTTCCGGGCATGGGACTTTCAGCAAGTATCTGAAATCAATCTAGTTGTTCTAGGTTACCCTTCATTGGCTTTCAGGGCCTCGTGCGTAATGTAACAGCGTACCTCCTCTGTACTAGATCAATCTGGAACATTTTTCACTGCTATTGTGGCAGCGACAATTCTTGATAAAAATATCGACTGACACTTGATTATAGACTATTTGGTGAAAATGTAGGAAAAGCATTTGTTGTATATTATTTAATTGCGAATTATTTCCATTGACTTTGAAAAGCTTCGAGTCACAGGAGCCGAGCCAGGACGTGTAAACTTTGAGCTTGATATCAAGAAGGAGCACACCGTAAGGAAATTTTCCAAATCGTATATGAGCAACTCGTTCAATTGTCTTGTGTTAGAACCGTTTGAACATTATTCATGGAGGCACGATTGCCAGCATGGTGGACCTAGGTGGCTCACTAGCTGTTGCCTCGAGGGGCCTTTATGCCACGGGTGTTTCTACTGATTTGAACGGTAAACGTTGTGCGACTCAATTGCAATTTTTATGTATCTAACTCAAACGAAGTTACATACCTCAACTCTGGCGGTAAAGTTGGAGATGTGCTGAAAGCGGTGGTGACTTGCGATAAATGTAAGTATCCATAGTCATGTTATTTTTGGACATCACATCTCTAACATCAGAGTAGTTGGAAAGACCTTGGCGTATACTTCTATTCAGTTTACAAATAGCAAGGGCGAAGTAGCAGCACGTGGAAGCCATACAAAGTCAGTCTTTACCTCCAGTCTTTCAGACTCACAAGCTAAATAGGTTCATGTTAGATACGTTGCGCTCGCGTGGAAAGAACCCAAAAACATAGTTGAGGAACTGTCACCACGTCCTTAAAATTACCACGTGCTTCAGCCTTATGTGTACGACGTGGTCT
Source organism: Botrytis byssoidea (assembly GCF_014898295.1). NCBI lineage: Eukaryota > Fungi > Ascomycota > Leotiomycetes > Helotiales > Sclerotiniaceae > Botrytis > Botrytis byssoidea. The sequence goes on from NW_024065846.1 coordinate 603,466, forward strand.
ATTCATTCTAGCTTTTAAAGTCATCTCGGGATCATGTCTAAGAAATTTTAGCAAGTGTTTTTCACAGGCAGAATTTATCTGAACCTTGACCCGAGCATTTGGTTCCAACGAAAATAGTTTAGATCAGGACATCGGGAATGGGTATATAATTGTGGCTTTCTCCAGCTACTCGGTGTATGCAATTCATTAATAGATGATTCGCTGTCTCTACCAAGTTGTCTTGTTACTAGGTGAATTTACCGTGATTGATGGGCCAATAGCGAGTCAAGCCAGCGCTGATATGTGCCATTCATTGTTAACCCCGCAACAACATTTAGTGCCAAGTCAAGCCTCGGAACAGCTTGGCGGGTTCTTCATGGGTCATGAGGAATGATACAAGCATTAAAGAGGATCGTACACCACATGTGATCTAATCAATGATTGGTTAGACAATGCTTCTTGGAGCGTGCTAGAAATAGCCCATTCACTTGATATTCCTGGATATCTGTAGCCCGCGTTTTTGTTGGCAGTAGGTAGTCAACAGTGGCTTAAGCCGCAACGGTGCGTCTTCGGCGTTCAGAAAGCAGGTAGTGACTGGAAAATAGTCTGAGTGAAGCAATTGGTTTGTTTAAATAATCGTCTGATTTGCTATAGGCTCGATCCGGAAAGCATAATGTGGGCGTTTAATGCTTTGAGTCGTCCTACCCACGACTCCAAGCATTGAACTCTTTGAAGTAAATTTGCTATACGACTCGCATAAGATGGATAGTTTATCTAGGTAGTTCGTGTTTATGCAGAGGTAAACATGCCAAGCAAGTACTGCAAGGCTACGGGCACTTAATCCTTCGACGGATAATTTACCCCAGATTCTACTCAAGGGACCTATGAATGCTTTTGAACCTCTCGGATTATGGGCGAATACAGACAGATCATGCGTCTCGCCTTGGACCGTTTCAAGATTAGAGCGAATTAACTCTATTCACAAATTAGTGGCGTCTCAGCAAATTAGCGATTTTGTAGGAGCATGGGTCTCTCATTCACCAAATTACCCCAACATCAAACTTGAGAATTTGACACAGCACGTGTAGAAAAGCAGGTTATTCAGTGAATATGGCAGTGGACTGATTAATGAAAAGACATTACTTACTGCGCCGCCGTAGGTAGCTCGGCTCATTGCTACTTAAGGTTTCAACAGTCTAGATTCAACCATCCAACTTACAACTAATAATATCCTTGAACATACCTTCTCAAGTTTGACATTCTTTGCACTTTCATACCTTCGAAAATCATATCATCGAGGAGTCGTTCACTCAATCATAATGTGGTACACTACTAATGTCTACGTTATTTGCGCTTTCGCCGCAATAGGTAAGTAATTCTCCTCGAATCCAATGCAAAACAATGAGTAACATGTATAGGCGGTGGTCTTTTCGGCTTCGATATCTCGAGTATGTCTGGTGTTCTTGGAACTCAAGCATACGTCAGATACTTCAACAATCCCCAATCTTACGGTCAAGGTGGAATTACCTGTGCCATGCCCGCTGGATCTCTCATCGGTGCTTTAGCTTCCTCTTTCATTGCGGACAGATGGTCTAGACGAGCTAGCATTCAAATTGCGTCTATTTTTTGGATCATTGGCTCAATGTAAGTTTTGAACTCCAATTATACGAACATAACTAATGCTTTCTTTAGTATTCAGTGTGCTTCAATCAATGTAGCTATGCTGGTTGTCGGTCGAGTCATTGCTGGTATCTGTGTTGGCATTGCTTCCGCGATCTGTCCTGTCTATCAATCAGAGATTGCTCCAAAGGAAATCAGAGGCCGAGTTGTCTCTCTTCAACAATGGGCAATCACATGGGGTATTCTTATTCAGTACTTCATCCAATACGGTGCTTCGACAATCGGAGGTGGTGCGGAAAACCCAGTAAGTACGATGCCACTATTTTAAGAGCTAGCACACTGATCAATAATTTTCCATAGGACCAACCTACTTCTGCTTTCCGAATCCCCTGGGGTATACAAATCGTTCCTGCAGTTATCTTGTTCTTCGGTATGTTCTTCTTACCACGATCTCCTAGATGGTTGGCCTCTAAGGATAGATGGGAGGAAGCCATTAAGGTTATTGCAGACCTCCATGGTGGCGGTAATGTAAACCACCCAAAGGTTCTCGCAGAATATCAAGAAATTGAGGAGGCACTCCGATTCGAACGTGAAGAAGCTATCAGCTCTTACAAGCAACTTGTGGCTCCACGTATGATCAAGCGAGTCGTTCTAGGAATGTCGATTCAGATGTGGTCTCAACTCTGTGGCATGAATATCATGATGTACTACGTCGTTTGTAAGTATTCTTTCTCGGCTGTGGTAGAGTACATCACTAATGGTTCTTTTAGATATCATGCAAGGTGCAAACATTGCGAACCCGCTTATTACCGCCTCGATTCAATACATACTCAATGTGTTGTTGACTTTACCTGCTATCATCTATCTTGATCGTTTCGGACGTCGCCCAGCCATGCTCATCGGTTCCTTCCTCATGATGACCTTCCTTTTCATTGCCGGTGGGCTTCAAGCAGGCTACGGTGAACCCAACAACACATCGAAGACTCAAACTGAACAGAATAAAAATCTGACATGGGTTGTTCACGACAAGAAGGGTGTATCATCTGCCATCGTCGCTATGACATATCTATTTGTTTGTGCATTTGCAACAACCTGGGGACCTTCATCATGGACTTACCCAGCCGAAATCTTCCCAAATAAGATTCGTGCAAAGGCTGTTTCTCTCGCAACTTCGGCAAATTGGTTCTGGAACTGTGTTCTTGCTTTTGCTGTTCCACCATTGTTGAAGAATATCAACTGGAAGATGTACATGATCTTTGCTACGTTCAACGCACTTGCTTTCATTCATATTTTCCTTACAGCTCCCGAGACTAAAGGCAAAACACTCGAGGAGATGGATGATGTTTTTAACAGGTATGTTCTCTCTTTTCTCAAATGCGATCTTTTTCAATTCTTTTCAGAATGTTTCTTGAACAAATGTACTGACCCTTCAATCTCAATACAGTGGTCTCCATCCGTGGCAAAAACTTCCCGAGGGCTCCAGATTAGACAGATTAGCGGCAGATATAGAAGCTGGTGCAGTCAAGGTCGCAGCCCCCGTCGGTGGTGTTGGTGGCGTTCCTGGTGAGAAGCGCACCCACCATGACGACGGCGTAGTTGCCCCAGAGAACGCTCGTCATCGTGATGGTATCACCGATGTACGACAAGTTCAGCATCATGATCTTCATGATGAGAAGGCAGCTGTTGGTCGTGAGCGTGGCACAGCGATCTAATCGTGTGGTTATTCTTCGTGATACATATACTGATGGATGCTTCTCTTTGCTTCTCTTTTGAACACATAATGAAAGGTCATTGATAATTAGTAATACAATCTTCTATAAGATGTTGTGCTCTTGAGCAAGGTCTAACACCTTAGCCAAGATTTATGGGGTCAATCTAGCGCGGGAATCAGACTAATTAATTCATTGGTTTCCAGTTGACTATCATGAACACAAGAATTGAAAACGTGATTATACAAATTCATAGATAATCCCAAGCTTAAGATCTCTTTGGTGGTGATTTAGCTTACTGTGTGCTCTGTAAGTGCGAGCAATAAACGACCATTGGATGAATCGTTGCGAGAAAAGAAGAAATTTAAGAGCTCGATTTAGAGCTCGAGTTTATGTCCAAGAAAAGATGCAAATTGGAGCTTAGAGCACACATTGTGAAATGAAATTGACCTAACAAACTGGGTGTATATAGTTTTCTGATACGCCAGATGTACTCGTCGTTATATGACCTTACCAGTACGTGTATCGAGTTTGTTTTGTTCGAAGGGATTATTCTTTATCACGTGATATCAGAGCTAAAAAGTCGTCAACGTCATGGCTGTTTAGCTTCGATCCGACATGTCTCATTCAGATACCTACAACCATGGAGAAGACTAAAAGCTATAAACCATCGATTAAGCGCATGGCGTATCCAATTCATTCCATAGACGCGACAGAGGTAAGCTACCAATGAATGTGTATGTTTTTGATGTAGGTAGTTTTCTTTCAACTATTGTTTCTTAATTTTGAACCTCGACATTGAATGTTTACTTCCCTTTCTTTTCACTTGTGCCCTGGCAGATATCTTGAACGGCTGTCACTTCACGTTGCTAGCATTAGCAGTGCGCGCAAAATTTCCCCCTTTCGTCAAAGCAATTTTCAATTCCGAGGCCTAAAGATGGCACCGAAACGAAAGAGATCAACAGCCGCGGCGACTCCCATTACTGATGGCGCTTCAAATCTAATTCTTCCTTCGACTCAGTCTACTTCTATCAAACCACCTGCCAGACCTTCGCGGCAGTCTTCACGCAGGGGCAATCCCGACACCAACCCTGAGCACAATGCAGATATTGTAGATGGCAAGACAGCACTTCGTGCAAGCCCAGATGCCGACGAGCCTGGGGAATCGTTCGATCTTAAGAAAATTGAGGTACCCATAACTCCCACAAAGGATAATGATGTAATTGTTCCCGTCAAGAATGAGGAAACCGATTCGCCCCTAACAGATATTGGTGATGATATCCCTGTGCCCACGCCTGCTAAGAAACAGAAAAAAGGCCCAACGAAAAGCTCAATTGCTGCAAAGAAAGGGTCGGACGAGATAAAAGCATTTGTAGCAGAACAGGCAGCCAAAAAGGCGGCAGAGAAGAAAATAAAAAAGGAGGATGACGAAGATGAATGGGATAAGAGGCTGGATCCTGACGGAGACGAAGAAGGGCAGGCAGAGGATGCTGATGCTGATGCTATAAAGTTGGAGGCGAGAAGACCACCCCCTATCAATAGTGACTATCTGCCTCTTCCATGGAAAGGAAGATTAGGATATGTTAGTTCCCCTGTCGCAGCCTTATGTTCGAGATGCTGATATTAGAATCTAGGCATGTCTGAATACCTACCTCAGATCCTCGGATCCTCCTGTTTTTACATCTCGAACCTGTCGTATGGCTTCTATTGTCGAACATCGGCATCCATTGAAAGACCCTTCACAGCCTGAACATGCGACCAAAAATCGACCAGATAAGTCGAAGCCAGCTTCTATTGAGCGAGGACAACGATATGTCGAAGAACTGTGCCTAGCAAATGTCCGAGACCTACCCAAAATGCTACGATGGAATGATAAATATGGTATCAAATTCATGAGACTAAGTTCGGAAATGTTTCCATTTGCTAGTCATGCCGAACATGGCTATAGCCTAGCCCCCTTCGCTAGCGAAGCTCTTGCCGAGGTGGGGAAAGTGGTAGCTGAATTGGGACATCGAGTTAGCTCACATCCTGGACAAGTAAGTTGAGTCTGAATCATCCCGAAAGCTAAAAGCTAACAAATTGCCTGCAGTTCACCCAACTAGGTTCCCCTCGTCCAGAAGTTATTGCAAACGCATTTCGAGACCTTGAGTATCACGATGAACTGTTCCGACTCCTGAAATTGCCAGCCCAAATTGACAGAGACGCAGTCTTAATCTTACATATGGGAGGTACGTTTGGCGACAAAGCCGCCACGCTCGATCGCTTCCGTGAAAATTATGCCAAGCTTTCACCTTCCATTAAACAACGGCTCGTCTTGGAGAACGACGATGTATCATGGACTGTCCACGACCTCCTTCCAATCTGTGAAGAGCTCAACATTCCTCTATGCCTTGATTTTCACCACCATAACATAATGTTTGATTCTAGTCAAATTCGTGAAGGTACTAAGGACATTATGGAGCTCTTTCCTAGAATCAAAGCTGGGTGGACGAAGAAAGGTATCACACAGAAAATGCATTACAGCGAACAGACGCCTCAAGCCGTTACAGGTCGTCAAAGACGGAAACATAATCCTAGACCTGCAACACTTCCACCCTGCGCCAATGATATGGATTTGATGATCGAAGCAAAAGACAAAGAGCAAGCTGTGTTTGAACTCATGAGGACATTCAAATTGCCGGGATACGAAAAATTCAATGATGTTGTTCCTTACGAAAGAGATGATGATAATCGCGTCTTACCTAAGAAGCCCAAGAAGAGGAAGACCAAGAAGCAGATCGCAGATGAGATCGAAGAGTTGGGCCATGAGGTCGAAGAAGAGGAGGAAGTAAGCAAAGAGATAATACCAGAAGAAGAAGTTGGCATGGGAGGAAAGGATAATCGCGTATACTGGCCAGTCGGTATGGAAGAATGGTTGCGACCAAAGAAGCGTGAAATCAAGAAAAAAAACTCTGAAGGGTCCAAAGAGGAAGATGAGATGTTTAAAAACCCTACACCCGCTAATTTCGAGGCAAGGAAGAAGATTACCGAGAGGAAAAAGATGCCTTTTGATGAAGGGGTTAAGGAGAAATTAGCGAAGGCAGAGTGTTTGAATGATGTGTACGAAGTGGTGGAGATGGTCAAAACTTCGCAATCTAAAGTCGATGAGAGATCAGAAGCTAATGGTTTTGCGGCGGGACCTGGTTCATCTAAAAAGAGTACGCCTGTTAAGAAGAAGCCAGCACCAGCGCCAGCAAAGAAGAGAAATGCGAAGAAAGTGCAGACACCTAGTGCTAGCGTCTCGAATGAAGATGCGGATGAGGACGAGGATGATGATCTGAGTATGCCTGATTTATCGGCTGATGATGAATTGGCGAAACCGGCCACGAAAGCTAAGCCGGCTAGACAAAGTGGAAGGGCCGCAGCAAAGAAGAAGAGTTATGTCGAGGTTGATGATGATGAGGAGTAGTGTGTATGTGTATTTGTAAATCTGAGAGTTTGGATGTATGTCTACCATGTTATGTCTATCTTGTATATTATCAAATTTGTACCAAAGTATTCAAATATGCATTTCAGGAATTCATGCCAAGTTAATTCCTCTTTTTCAGTGTGATGTAGATTCTCCGATGCCAAGCACTTTACTGCTTTGTGAATACGTAAGGAGACGATTGAAAATTGGAGTACACGATCGTATAGCAGTTACATTGAGACCATCATAGATTGATTAAAGTATATTGTTTTGCTCGCACTATTATCTGTAATCTCTCCCTGCTGGCATCTTTGGACGATACTAGAGGTGACCTTACAATCTCATCTATCCCATCGAACGCTCCAAGCTGATATCCTCCGCCGGCAACAACAAACATGCATGAGATGATTAATACTGATTGTCAATTCAGAAAGGTGACACACGGAGATTTATACACCACGGGGCGGAGAATTAAACGGCATTAGAGTCGGTTCTTCTGAGATGCTTGATATAGATCTTGAGGAAAATTGCTGTATATATGTAACAAGGGGAGTTTGATCTACATTACCGGGTTCAATATAGTCGTGTATTCATTTGAGACTCTCGGGTGTCGCTGATCTTGATGCCGATTCTGGATTATTTTGATGGATGGGCAGTGTAGAGGAGGTGAGTGACAGAGCTTGATATTGTCATTAATTCTCTGAAGGGTTTTGGTACAAAAGATGCTGAAGCATAGGCCAGATATGCAATAAACTCTTTTGTGAGCGGTGTCCATTCGCTTGTTGTGTACATCTTGGGGGTTGAGTTCTTGTAGTTTGGTTGCGAGATAGGTTTTGGTAATGCTAGTGTGAGTCATACTTTGTGTTTTCGTTGTTGAACAGAGTCAGAGCTACAAAAGTTCTACCATCTAGAGATCTGCCAGTATCATCAACATTTTCCTCCATGGACACTCTGATGGTTTGAATGAAAGTTCTAGCTATTGTAGACGATTGCCCCTAGAATACAATGCACAAAGCAAGTGAATGCTGCTACCCCGCTCCATTCAAAGACATGTTAATATCTACTAGTTCCATTATACTTGAGGTTGGCCAAGGAGATTCACTTAGCAAAGACCTCCAAGTGACATTGTTCATCACAACGAATGATCTTGGCTAGTCGGAGCGTCCATTCCACGATCTCTTTATATGAAGCTCACTGTATCCCAACGACTCCGAGTCATCAAATATTCGCGGGTGCTCTAGAGCTCTTGACATGGTTTGGAAAAGCAACGCGCGTGGTCAACGGATTATACTAGCAGATGGTACGGTGTGTATACACGCCCACTAAAGAAGGCTTTGTGCCATTAACATCATCATTCAAGGTTATAAGAACTTTGGTTGTTGCTCGGAATAATCACTATTTTTCCAATTGTCGTCGTTAATTCCCCATAGTCATGTCATGAAAAATGACAATGATACGATCGCTCGCAGAGATAATCATCACTTTCCGCAATATTGTCGACATTCAAAATAAACTGTAGCTGCAGAGCTTTCTGCCTATCGACTCAATGGCTTGGAGGACATAGCAACATGATGAAAAGGATAAGTGAAACTCATACCGATCTCATCACCAACCTTTTCGTCTACAATCACAAGCAATCGCAAAATGGCATTCCACCAAGAAACTTGGCGGTAGACTGTTGGCACCCATCTAATCTAGGTAGACGACAATACTACCAGATATATGAAGAGATGTTCTGATGGCAAGATCGTCGTCACCTTCCACACATGCCAAAAAGATTTACTCGCGAGAAGTGCAAAAAGTTAATGAACAGAGGGGGATTCGAACCCCCGCGGGCTAAGCCCATGAGAATGCTAATCGATTTTACATCAACTAAGCTGTTGAGCTTGAGTCACACGCCATAACCACTCGGCCATCTGTCCGTCTTTGAGGCTTGTTATGAAAGAACCAACATATCTCACTACTTGTTACAAAAAATTGGACTGCTGTGACGAGCGAATAGCAATGCTTCGTCGAGAAAAACTTTTGAGAAAAAAAAAGGAGCCGGGAACATCCACAAATGGGTGGATGGTCCCTGGCGGGGCTTTCCGCGCTAGAGGAAAGACGATGGATACTTCAAGGGCTCCGAGTGAAGGAAGAGAGCACGACAGGAAATGTTCGAACTTTATAGTGGAGCCTGGGAGCAAAAGATTCCAAATGAAAATTTCTACTGAAGGGAATTGAGCCCAACGGGGGGGTCGAACCCCCAACCTTGTGATTAAGAGTCACACGCTCTACCGATTGAGCTAGCCGGGCAGGCTATGATAGATATTTGTTAGGAGACGGTCGTCAGTATGAGTACTGATTGCCAGACACAAAGGATCAAAAGAATCTTTGCAGAGTTTTTGAGGATAAGCGAAGGGGTGTTGGTGGTGAGAGCACAGACCATGAAAGTGAAGACTTTTAGCGTATGCACCATCACTCTACTTATTCAGTTCTCAATTTGAATCTCAAATAGCATTCGGATGAGCATGGTATCAATCGCTTCAATGATTTTGAGATTTATATTGGAATATTCGTAGAGAGTCATGAGACAAAATAATTTCAGGTTTTGAGTTTGAAAGAGCGATGGCGTTTAAAAGCTAAATGCGACAATCACTCCCACCAAGAAAGAATATGGTCGTCGATTGGAGCTTAGATATGTACCCCTCACAACGCTAGAGACCACAGTGTGCGCAATGACAAAATAGCGATCGCAGGAATTGCTCATCGTCGTGTGGCAATATGGTCGCGCCACCGACAAAAATTCAAAAGGAAACATACAACAGTAGGGATTCGCTGGTGGTCACCCACCCAACTACTAATCTACCGATCTGAGGCTTGTGTATGGCAGAGCGGACGGGATGCCCAATTCTCCTCAGTCTATGGTCGTATGTGCCAGTGACCGTCAAAAGTAAACTTATATATCCTTTTATCGTGGAGGCTCATGCATCCCAAAACAATATTTCGTTTGCTGTTGTTCCTCTCGTATATATGGTGGTATTGTGGCCTTATGGGATTCTTTCCTGTCTTTGTATGGTACCTGCAATGTTACATGGTATAATTTCTTAGTTACATTCAATAATTGTGGCTCTCGTATCTGCTGGAATTAATCAAGGAACCTAATAGTCAAGCTTAGCCAGGTTGTTTGTAGGAATGGTAGATTTGATAATATAAATCGTGTTCAGTTACCTCAGTACCCTGCCTGTCTTTATGAATCGGCCGTTGAGAACGAACGGTAGCTTGGGAATTCCGTTCTCAAACATACATGAGACTAACTTTTAAACATGTTGTTGGGCGCCGTTCTTCCTCGGAGATTCTGGAGTGCACGGGGAAATCATATAGTTTTACTAAATTGAACATCTTGCCATTTTCAGATGAACAGTTGTAGACTGCTTACACGACTTCTTGATGACGCTCAAATGAACTGTATTCATCGTTAAAGGATAATCTGAAGCCTTATGCAAAACATTCTCAGTTATGTCGTACTCTCGTACTCTCACGAATATGCTTTATGATTTTATTAATCTACTCCACTATTTCTACTTTGGTAAGGAAATTGGTTTGTCTAGACATTGATATATCCTAGTTTTGGAATCTCGTGAATTCACGCGGGACCCTTTCTCAGTGTGATGATATGATGATCGTTGCTACACGAGGAAGATCAGACAAGTCCAGTATCACCATTGGATTTTTGTGGAAGTGCCGAGTCATACTATCATCAGATTTCTCCGGACACAAACAGAAACATCTGAAGTAACTCCCGATGTTAGAGATTTGAGATGATGAAAAGAAGAAAAGACGCTGAAAAATGAACAATGAATCTTTTCTCATCCGATCATTTCTTCTTCTTCATCATCATTCTCGAAGAATACTCTTCAGAGAAAAATTTCAAGTTTCTATTTTCAAATCTTCCGGCGATGGATGGATGGTTATGGCTGTGTACTTGTAATAGTCATCAAATCTTGCTCCATTTTCCATCTTGGTCCGTTTTCTGAATCATAACCAACCAATCTTCGTAAGTCCCTCTTAAAGTACTATTCTTGTTACAGACTAAGGAATACAAGCGAGAAAAGACAACTTAATGGAGAACTCCATAGTCTTCATCTTCAACACTTGACCAATCATTTTAATAAATTCACGAAACGGTACCTGAATGTGGATATCTTTCTAGAAAGCCTCCTGTCCAATAAATATAGAGAATCGTCGGAATCTCCCAAAGTAAGTAGTAACAGTGGCTCAGTCAATCTTTACCCCTGAGCTAGGGCTTGTCAGTTTCGGCGTGATCCCCAAGCTTTTAACTCCTGCTTGGTCCATCTTACCCACGGCCCCACTAGAACCTCTCAATCCTTGGCGAACCCCTGGTGATTCCAGACTCTGAGTCCCGAGCAGGTAATCTTTTTTTCTTTTTCGACATCAAGTTCCAATGGCTCATCCCCTGTTCAAAAAGATATCCCGATAACTGTGTCAATTCTGATTCTAATGTCTTCATACCACGCACACTCGTTCATCTCTTTGCTTTGTCGTTTTGTAATGTGACAAGCTTTTTCCGGTTTCTACCAGTGATTTTCAGATTTCTCTCCTTCATACAATCGTTTGTCCCACTCATATCTGTAATTCACCCATTTTATACACTCAAAAAGCATTATCATATGCACCAACCTTCATTATATCTCTTCCTATACACCTGCTCTCTTTTACCCAATCTTCAACATTTGCACTGTTATACAAAAGCTAGCTTCTGCAGCTTTGACCATACTTCTATTCTTTCCAGGTAGACCCTAGGCCATATTATCATTATACAGCTTTTCCACATACTCTTCTAAGTCGAGGCCCCAAACTTTCGACACCTAATCACGCTCATCATACAATTAGAGCATCATTCCATTACAAATTTACAATTGAACATACATCGTCGTTAAATAGAGAGATAATCTGGGTTTTTTGAGTTTTGGGATTCCCGACGGTACACAGAGGCGGTCTTCCGCGTGCCAATACACACCGTCGCCATGATGTTACGGCCAATTTCAACCCTCTCAACTCTTTCCTTAGCCTTAATAGGAACTCTGCCGGGCAGAGTCCTCGCAGCCCAAACCCTCACGACAACAGGCTATACATCATGTTTGGCCGATTCAAATATCTCAGTCCAGAAGATGGCTGTCACGTACGATAATGACGCGAAAACAGTCACCTTCGATGTGGCCGGATCCAGTACCAAATCTCAGAACGTCACGGCTGAGATAAATGTTACTGCATATGGAATATCAGTTTATTCAAAAACCTTCAACCCGTGTGATTCGACCACATTTGTAGAACAATTATGTCCGAGTAAGTTTTATCCCCTTTTCAATGAGTCGGAAGAATCGTTAAAACTAATGCTCTGATCGAAGTCCCCGTGGGAACCTTTGCTGCCTCTGGAACACAAGCAATTCCAGACCAATATGCCTCGATGATTCCCGCTATTGCTTTCTCGGTACCTGATATCTCCGCCATAGCTACAATCGAACTCAAGGATTTGAATACCGCAGAAGAGGCTGCTTGCGTGCAAGCAGATGTCACTAATGGTAAAACTACTGCTGTGGCTGCTGTATCTTACGTTGCCGCAGCTGTAGCTGGAGCAGCTGCAGTTGTAGGTGGAGTTTCAGCACTCGGTGCTGCAGCCAGTGGAGCGGGCGGAGGAGCGGCCAGCAGCCCGTCGTTCACGGAATGTATGACATGGTTTCAGGGCATGGCTATGAATGGAATGATGTCCGTCAAGTATCCTCCGGTCTATCGACAATTCACCAAGAACTTTGGATTCAGTACCGGTCTGATTCCTTGGACCGCCATGCAACAATCGATTGACAGTTTCCGAGCTGCTACTGGAGGTAATTTGACGACTGATAGTGTTACATATTTGAGAAATGCTACGTTGGTATTTTCAGATGGATCAACTGATACACCGTCCAAACGATCATTACTATACCTTCGAGATGTTGTGACGTCAGTCAACGGAACGGATGATGCTAGTGACACCACCACTACGACAGCAATCATCGAAGAGAAAGTAGCGGGGATCAAGGCCTACGTCGAAGAACTTTCAGTTCCACAAGCCAATACTTTCATGACAGTTCTCCTTATTGTTGCTTGTGTTATTGCCGCTATTGTCGTCGCAGTCCTTGCTTTCAAAGTCCTCCTCGAAACCTGGGCCCTCTTCGCATCTTTCCCAAAAAGTCTTACCGGATTCCGAAAGCATTACTGGCAAACTATGGCTCGTCTCACTGTTCAATTGATTCTCGCTCTTTACGGTGTATGGGTTCTTTACTGTATATTCCAATTCACCAATGGCGATTCATGGGCTGCTAAAACACTTGCTGCTGTCACACTGACTATCTTTACCGCTGTCCTTGTATTCTTCGCCTACAAAATTTCCTCGGCAGCAAAGAAGCTTAAGGAGAGAGATGGAGATGTGTCAGGGTTATACGAGAAGAAGGACAATTGGCTCAAGTACAGTATGTTCTACGAGAACTACAAGAAGGATTTCTGGTGGTTGTTCGTCCCAGCTATCATCTACATGTTCGCAAAGGGATGCGTGTTAGCAGCAGCCGATGGACATGGCCTCACTCAAACCGTTGCTCAACTCATCATCGAATGCCTCAGTAAGTTATCCCGCGTAACACTACAGGACTCTTATTCTAATTCTTTTACCAGTGCTCTCACTTCTCCTCTGGAGTCGTCCTTACGAGAGAAAATCCGCCAATGTGATTAACATGTTCGTCCAAGCGGTCCGTGTCCTCTCTGTCGTATGTATACTCGTCTTTGTGGAAGAACTCGGTATCGCCGAAACCACCCAAACAGTCACCGGTGTCGTCCTTATTGCAATTCAATCAGTTCTCACCGGTACCCTCGCAATCCTCATTGGTGTCAACGCCGTCATCTCAATCATTAAACAAAACCCCCATCGAAAACGCCGCAAGGAAGCTGGTAAGTTTCTTCTCTCCCCATCCAAACTTCTCAAAACTAACCTCTTCCCAAGAAAAACTCAATCGCGACCTTGATAATCTCACTCCTCTCGACGCCCGCAACTCTCTCCTCATGGACTCCAAATCTAGCATCCATTCCTACGAGGGCGATTCAAAACACCCATATCTACACTCCACTCACGAGACGCATGAACCCTCAAGTTTCATGAACGAGCCCGCGAACCCATATTCGCGCAGCCAAGAAAACCTCGTCGGTGGAGCCGCGCCAGTGGCTGGAACTGGGCATCAGAGCCGTCAGCCTACCGTCCCGAATATGAATATAGGAGGTGGGAACTCCGGAGCTTATAGGGGGATGGCTTATTAGATCTCTGTTTCGTCCCTACAGAGGAAGGAAGAAAAGAAAAGAAGAAAAGAGGGAACGACAGGTGTCTTCACACAGAAGTGAAGCACAATAGCATCCCATCTCATCTCATCGACCGATTGGCTTGCTAGCGAGCCGATGGACGAAAAAGAGAGAGAGGGTATATCATTAGTATCATATACAAGATAACGATTTCATTTCGTCACTTAGCGGTACAAAATTCTCTATTTATTGCATAGGGTTCTCTTTGTACAGGTACGGGAGGGAAAGAGAGGGATGTTGGATATATGTGCGGGGTGGGATGTGTGGTTTATTTGAGTTTGTTTCATGCATATATGGCACATACCCTTCCTTTTATTCATTTACCTTTTCTTGGCTCTTTTTTCTATAGTTCAGTTTTAGTGGGTGATACTAGCATTTATTCAATGAGAGATATATTATTATACGTTATCGATGTATATGTAGTCCATTGTGAGCCCTGTGAGTTGAATAGTTGGATGTATGCATTTGTAATTGGATTAATTTACATACTGGAATCTTGATACGTGGAACTTTCTATTCAGCATCTTAGATCACGTTCACTGAGTATTAGATGTTTGTTGCTTGTATGTTGTTGTCTGAGATAAGCCATATCTACTTCAACTTGATCGTTCGATTTCAAGGCAGATTATCCTTTCTTCACCACACCTCCATGGTAACCACCCATCAAAAGCCTTGTCCCACGCAGTCTCATAGAAATCACGTTACGTCGACTGCATGATATTGCATGAAATTCAGTCCAAATAAACATTATCACATCAATCAAGCCGGCCATTTGACATGGCGTAAGATTGACATTGAAACTCTACCTCAAAGATACTTTGAAAAAACGCAAAATTGTAAAGTTAGTTAGTCATTCAATAAGTAAACGTCATTGTGATTCACCGAATGAAGAGGAGGAGGTTGAGTTCGCTTCTTGTCCAATGGTAGCTGTGTATGATTAACTAGAGAACGATGGTATACTGGTAGGTCTCACTATGTAGTAACGTTCGCTAGGTCGATCTAGTAATGTCGTAGAGCTTAGACTGTGATTCCATCGAGCCTGAAATCATGATTATTCTTTGCCTTCCAGACTAGGTTGCACTTCTCTATCAGATATGGATCTTACACGAAGATAAATATCGAGTGTCTTTAATCTCGATCTCAATCCCCTTCGTAACCAGCAGATCTCAAGGTCTTTGAGCAAGGCCCCAAATGTCTATGGTACGATGGCCTTGACTCGTACTTGGGCCACAATAGTCTTTTGAAGTACATTGTTCGGGAAAAGATTCCGTCAGTCGAGTAACGGTGCTATAATGATAATACAATTGTTTGATTTTCCATAGATTATGTCCAACAAAATTGTTCCCCAACGGCTTTGATGGTGCCACAACAACGGCATTAAGATTAGCATGACCACAACAAATCACACCTTGCCTGCACTTGTAGAAAGAAGTGCATGAACAGCGTGCCGCCGAGACTATCGAAATTCAGAATAAGGTTGGCACGTTACTCTCGAAATGCAAATAGGGCCACACTACTGGCCACCATTCGTGGGAAACAACATGGTGCAAGCTTGCAAAGATAACCCCGAATTCAAGACATGAGATCACCAATCCACGTGATAAGTGTGGTGTTTCCGTATGGGCGAGCTGCATGAGGGCAGATCACTAGAATAGATCTTCAGTACTATGATCAGAAAAATGATGTATTCTCAACGAATGAATCATGAAGTACCGGCACTTTCGATAAGTCACTTCGGCACATCGCGAAAGCTTAGACCCAATCACATGTTGGTCATTGTCTTCAACATCTCTTACTGGCCTGGCCGCGCGCTTCTAGAGAAAGATAAGAGACCAATACCTTCACATCTTATTGACGGAGTTGATAACAAATAAAGTTATAATGAAAGCGCTTACATGAATGAAGTCTATTGTTAGAGATATCAATATTTGACCTTGGCCACCACGTTGAAATATTTAGCTTTGTTTTTCCTTTTTAATATTCTGACATCACTCCTACTTGAGTTTCGTTTAGAACTGAAAATGACTTAGCGAAAGATGAAGGGGAAGATTGACTTGGAAAACAGGACACTTCCTGTCTAAGAACTCAAAGAAGTGCTGTGCAAAGAATCTTGATCAATGTTATTCGCAGCAAGCTCCTCAACTGAGTCAACTCGTATTTTGGGCTAAATTCCCCAAAAGAATGCTTGTGCGTGGAGCGTTTCTAGCCCCAACCAATTATTTCTCATAGCACAGTCAGTACGTACTAGACAGCCACTTCCGTGATTTCTACAACATCAGAAAACAGAGTATGGTTTGTCCTAGGTTCCAATTAATTTACTACTCATTCAAACCGGTGTGATTATTTCTTGAAGTACATGTACAGATACCCTTGTTGTCGGTCGACGATTCGACATATTGACATGTCGTTGAAACAAATCATTCCGGTGCTTCAGTCTGAGCGGATTGCTGCAGGCAAAAAGTGGATGAACTAGCCAATGAAAAGAAGATTAAATGTGCTTGGAACTTTTGATATGGGACCAAGAAACCAATGTGATAATAATATATCCCAAATATTCACTCGCTTTCTTCGTCGCTCGGTCAATTAATCAATGGATGGATGGGTGGCATGACAATCTGGATCAATGCAGCCGTAGCATTTTGGTACCGTGATTACAGTGTTCAATAAAGGCGACGAAGGCTGGCTCAGTCAAATCTGTTAGGCTTTCTTCTCTCTTCTACCTTCTTTCGCCAATTGCGTATCGCAAGTGTGACTCGAAGAGTTGTAAGCTCCGCTCATAACTTCAACATCCCCATCTGCATACGCATACGCAGAGTAGAAAATGATTCCTCAAACATCGGATAGGAAAGAAGAAGTTCATCCATGAGAATATTCTAGTTGGATCCCGGGGGACGGACGTTTTAATTTATTGATTGCTTGTCGATGGATAGTCATACCCGGATTTTCCAATATAGGAGTACGAGAAGCAATGTTTGGATAAAGTAATGAAGTCAATGCGAAAATCGAAATGACGATGCTATTCAGATGCACATATAAAAATACATTACGGCTTAGATTAAATCATTATAGACTGAGCTAGCTAAGCTGGCTGAGTAACAAGAAGATGTCTAATAAGCACCAAAAGTTTTGCAAAGTGATTCTGAATTCTAAATTCTGTGAAATTTTTAAGTAAGCAGTGAGCAGTGAGCAGTGAGCACATGGAAGTAGATTGGGGGTGGCTAGGGGGGAAAAGAATTGGATATCGGACAGCACGAAACACCCTTGGATACTTGGCGCGCTAAGAGAAATGGAGAGTGGAGAGTGGATTTTGAATGCTCAAAATGTTCATGCAGGGTGGGAGGTCTCAAACCAAAATAGCCCCTTATTTGAATTAGTTGCATGAAACTAAACTTATCAAAGATTAGTCGAGAGATTTGCTATTGCCCAATCTGATTAAAGCAGGTACGGAAATGCTAAAAACAGGGGTATTACTGCAAAAGTTCCATCTGTATTTGGTTGGAAGGGGAAGAAGACGGAGGAGGAGTGAGGGAAAAGGGAAAAGTAAGAGGGACGATCAAAGAACATACTCTGACTGGTCAACACTGAAAGGGAGATCATTTGAAGAGAGAGAGAGAGAGAGAGAGAGAGAGAGAGAGTGTGTGTGTGTGTGTGTGTGTGAGAGAGAGAGAGGAAGAGAGGAAGAGAGAGAGAGAGAGAGAGAGAGAGAGCAAAAGATTAAAAAGAGAGAGAGAGAGAGAGAGAGAGAGAGAGAGAAAATATCTTACCACACCACAACATGAGATTAATCATCGATCTATACTCCGTGCTAATGTTCACAAATTCATCAATCTGCCTATTACATTAATAACTATACCATCTCGTCTCACCAAAAAGATCGTATCATTCGCATCTTTATCGATCCTTCCCTTCTTACACCCCAACCTTGCCAGCTCGTCCACTATCTGCCTGCTTGCTTGGCGATTGTGTCCGGTACTTTTCATCATTTTTCTATCCTTCTATCATTGTACTCTACCTTACCTCCCTACCAAACTTTTGGATGTCTTTCAATCATTTTTACGCCTACCTAATATCTATATTTTGATTAATCTTTCGTCCCCCAATTTTAGGAACCGGCAACGAATCTTATGAACCCATATAGAACAATTGATGGATAACGACAACGACCTATGACGAACCAAAAGACATACGAAGTTCCACTTTCTACCACACATCATACGGATTCATACCAGAAAGCCTCTCCGTTCTCCACTCAGGTATTGAAATCCATACAAATTACATACATATGAATATCGCGTGCGTCGCATACAGCAATACATCCACAGGTCCCATACATCCCATCCATACCCATACCCATTTCCAACCCAGAATCCCCGTCCTTCGGCTCGAAAACGAAATTGAAGAACCTTTCACCCATTCAAGGATCCATTCAACTCCTTGCCAGTCAAGCCCATTAAGCTCACCAAAGCCTGAGACTTCTACAATTTCATTCCATCCTGGGTTTGGAATCATTGATTGTTCTTCTTTGAATTCTAGGAATACCATCCATCCACTGGATCATCGAAAGAAAATTTGATGGTCTTGCAATTTAGTATCTACCTGTGATAATACATTCGAAACCAGACATATAAAGCGTACTGACACAAATCGCATTGAGCGCTTCAGAAACAGCACATCCTCGGCTTTTATACTATTGTAGATCAAAGCAGGGCGGGTCCTCGCTCGTACCATTCGTGGCCTGCCCCAGGAAGCGGACGTGATTGTTCGACAGCCGGTCGACTCCTATTATACCGTGGGTGCCAAATACCATACCGATCTCATCAGTTGTCATACTGGCATACTTGTTTGTACCATTCGCGTTTCGATTGCTGTGCATTCTTTGCAGTTTCTTTTTCTTTTGAGGCGCCATTCACCATCTCAAGAGTCGCCTTCGTTCTATGATCTGAGAAAACAACGTTGCAATCTTAGGTCCTTTATCTACACTTAGTTGTTTCAGCTTGCCCGCACTTAGAGGATCTGTCGCCAAACGCCTTACACTTCGAAATCGGGACGAACTGAATTTTCATTACAAATTCGACTTGATTGGACATCTTGACGGTGATTTCTTACGGGCTTTCGACGCCTCTTGTTAAAGCATTGTAGCTTGCTGGAAGACATACCTACCCGTCGTTGACGACTCCGTTCGAATTCCAACACCCACCGAGACCTAACCTCCGACAATTGGTTTCGTCGCTTTGACAGCATCCTTTCAACTTATCAATTGATAGACATCTTCTACATTTTTCTTACTTGGCTCATAATGTGCCAAGATACATAACGGAAACGAGGACAAACCTTTTACCATTCGTAGCGTCGATCGGCCTACCCGACGACCTGAATAACGAATGAACACGACCACGACTGAGCAAGATAATAATGGCTCTACCAAAACCAAAATATTCTCTGGATGATTCCTGTTCGATACTCTATAACAATACATTATACGCATACAACAGCGAAGCGTTTCAATCGCTATCGTTAGTCCAAGGAGCGAATTGGACGCAGTTATCCCAAGGAGAATCTGTATCGGGAGGAGTGTGTGTAAAGGCAACACCTGCTAACGGACAGGATGCATTGTATATTGTCGGTGGAACGAGCAAAAATGCTACAAGCCTGTATACGGGTCTTCAACGATATAATTTTAATGATGGAACATGGGACACCTTAACTACTACAGTGCTAGTCGCTCAAAATCGACTTTGGCACAGTGCTGTATACTTGAATGCATCGGACTCCATTCTAATGTATGCAGGAAGTCAAGATGGTAGTAAAGATCCATCATCTCAAACCTTCACAATTTCCGCGTCGCCTCCATACAATGTTCTGTCATATGGGGCTTCTATTACACCCCCCGTACCCGCTGTGCAGCCTCTATTACTTCCATGGTCATCAGACTCGGCAATCTATATTGGCGGTACTGACACAAACACTGCCGTGATGGAATTCAATCCAACAACGGCCTGGGCTAACACAAACAGCAGCTTGGCCACTCCGATATATAACACTTCAGCAGTCAAGGCAGTTGTGATGACAGGCGATGACGGAAGCAAGAACCTTTATACTTTCGATATGACAGTGGCACCAAACACTGTGAATAGGACCATTCTGGTTGATGGTTCTGGAAGTCCCGTGCAAAGCGCGGAGGCTGTTGTGTCAACAAGTACCTCTACAAAAAGAGCTACGCAAGAAGTAAAAAGAAGTAGTCTTACGGAAGCTAATTGGCCTGCTTATAATGGTACACTAGCTCCAACATCTACCAGGACATCATATTCGGTCGCGATGGGCGCATCTGGACAGGTAGTAATATCAGGTGGAAATGAGGATGATGTTCTTTGCATATTTGGAGCGGGAACAAATTCTTGGGTTAATGCAACATCAATGTTGGTCAAGTCTACCACACAGCAAATTGTTATACCATCAGCGTCCCCATCGATTGCAAGTTCCTCGGTACCTACAAGTACTGGTAATACCACTGCAGCAGCCGCAGAATCGACCGATAAGGTTGCCGACAAGTTTCCGGTAAAAGTATTGGGTGCAGTACTTGGGTCTATAATTGGGGCCGCTCTACTACTCATTGGTGTGTTGATCCTTTTTCGATGGCGACGGAAGAAGAGGGATCTCAAAAACGCAGATGCGAATGGATATCCTCTCGAAAAAGATGGGTTAGAGTTCTCGGACAGAGGCCTGGCAAATATGCACTCATCAATGCATCCGCCGCGACATGGACAATCGGCGTCCCAAGGTTCATTTTCATCAATGGCCATCTTGATGGGTCGTATAGGACATCGAAGAGGAGAGGACGACAAAGGCAACGGGAGTGCGGGAAGTGGCAGCAGCAGTCAATTTAACAAGAACTACAAAACTACAATAAATGAGCCTACATCACCTGATCAGACTTACGCTCAAGATGCATTGGCAAAGGAAGTTTCATTCGGTCAAGATACGGTTACACCACGACCTAGAAATCCTGGAGCGCAGAGACGAGGCAGTACAAGAAGATCATCGGGGTGGAATCGATATTGGTCTGGTGGAAGTGCAATGACGAGTTTCTTGGGTTTTGGAGAATCAAAACAAAATCTTTCTAATAGTGACGATGACGCCGCCTCACGATACTCGGATCCAAGGCTGAATACACAGCTTAATGCTTCCAGACTTCCAAGTCAGATTACCACCACATCCGCTTTGGTCCCTCCATTGAAGATTCCGATTCCGGGGGATACTCCATTATATCGGGTTGCTACCAATAGTCCTACTGTATCGACCGCTGGGTCTCATTTCCCAGTAGCAGCAGAGATGTCTGGCAAAATTGAAGGGCTCCGACCTGACTCTTACGCAAGCAATGCTTCATCTTATGATGGAAGATCTGATGCATACTCGAGTGGAGTTCCGGAAAGTGTAAATGATCCGGACTCATGGGCAATGGGTAATCAAGGCTGGTCTCAAAACAGACCAAGTAATGCATATACTGTTAGTGTATACAACACCAACAGAGATACTGTTGGAGGGAATAATTTCTCGCTCCAATCACCTCAACCACCACCACCTACTCAACGACAAAACCAACCCTCAATCCCTTCGGATATGAGCTGGTTAAACCTTGGTACCAAAACTCGAATATGATACCCTCTCTTTTTGTACTGTAATCTCACATTCCAAACTCTCACTATATGTTCTTATCTTTTATTCGTCGACATTAGCGCTGCTGCAATTTTATGTCCTTGTTTACAATATATCCCGTATTGTTGCATATGCTGGGGGTTCTTCCTTGCACGGCGTGGAAATGGGTCATTATTGTTAAAAAAAAATCCGATTAGTCCGGCCGCGTCTGGCGTTTTTTCCTTTTTACCATATCTTTTCTGGACTCATTTCCACAAAATTCCCTCTCATGTTCTCCGTACTCGACTTTTCGTCCAATTTTTTTGATTTCTTGGATAACAATACTAGTACTACTACTACTGCTTTTTTCTTGTTGGCGAATACTGATGTCTTGTATGACATTGTACTGTACTAGATCTTGATCTTGCATGATCGGAGTTATTATCTCTTTTCTTTGGATGTTTGGGTTGAGGCGGAGAGTGTACCTTGCCGTGCAAAAAGATCTCTTGGGGAAGGGGGGTGTAGGAGATGTTGCATTATGGTATGGGCCGTTTATTGGAATGGATATAATGCTTAAATTTTGAGGAGGTGATGCGGAGGATAGGAAGTCGAAAGTGGCAGAGTAGAGATAAATGTGATGGTGGTTCGTTATACATGTCGTG
This sequence comes from Botrytis byssoidea, assembly GCF_014898295.1. Lineage (NCBI taxonomy): Eukaryota > Fungi > Ascomycota > Leotiomycetes > Helotiales > Sclerotiniaceae > Botrytis > Botrytis byssoidea. Next base: position 625,899 of record NW_024065846.1, read on the forward strand.
TACGATGTAGTGGTGTGTAGTGAAGAGAGGATTCAGTAGTAGTAGTTGTTGTTGTTATTGTCGCGAGGCTGGTGATGAATGAGAATCTTGCGTATTCAAGAGATGCTATGTTGTTTCCGTGTGTGTGTGTGTGAGTGTGAATGACTATGTGTTTCTTGATGTGAGATGATGATCTGTATAAGTATATTGTTTGAGTTATTAGATAGGTATCTATACTTGAAACTTCCGTATCGTTCCTCTCTGATATCCCCTCTTCTTTCTTTGGAGAATGTATCATTGGTACCTATGGACAGTTATTTCACCAGTCAACCTACCATTTCGCATTTCGCATTTTGCATTTTGCATCCCTTCATTTCTATCTCATTTTCCTCCTATCTATAGCCATACATCTCGACTTTTACAAATCATCGACCGATGATGAGACAATGTTCAATATGCAGACAGATACGAGAGAAGAGTTTCCGTGTTCTTATTTTATAAGATGAGAAAGACGGGGGAGGGGGTAAACCTGGAGTTTGGGTTTGGGATTGGTTCTGGGATTGGTTCTGGGGTTTGATTCGGGGGTTTGGTTCTGGGATTTGTAGTGAGTGGCGGAATGGAATGGAATGTAGGTGGTTAGTTAGTTAGACTTTTGAGGGGGGGGGTTGGTTGGGGGTATGGGGTTTATGTTTGTGTAGGTAGATATGATTATAGAGCTGTAAATGGTCAAGTATTGGCCGGTGAATGGATACTCGATCCTCGTATGAGGATTATGTGATTGAGGATATACAATCTGGTGTTTTGCATTTGGTTTCTGGAGTTCAGATGAATGTCACTGTGTATTCAGATGGGTCTGAGATGGATGTGGGTTGGTGGTATATGGTATATTATTCTTGGTTGGTATGATATGACAGGTGGACGGATGGTCAATAGAGCGGTTGATGGAGATGAATATGATTATGATCTGATTGATAGTGCATTTTGATATGAAGCTCATTTCACAAGAGTTTGTGGATCAGGTGGATTTAGAAAGTTGGGGGGTGATGAATGGTGTTTCTTCAGTTAGGTGTGTTTTGATAGGGCTTGATTTGTTTATTGATTCTATGTCTCTTGGTTCTTTTCTTCGCTTTGGCTTTGGTGGTTGTGGACTTTGGGGGGTTTTCTTGGTGGATTATCTTTCTCTGGATCTCTACAATATATTTGTGTTGGTGATCACATTAGCGAGAGCATGGCTAGAGCTGGACGAGGAATCGAATGGATTTTGCGATTTATCGCCATCGTCTGCGTCCCAATCTACTTCGAAGCCTCGCCAAGAAATGACTGCGATGCAAGTTCCAATTTATGTTGCTTCACGACTGTGCCTGTTCGTTTTCGTAAAGTTCCATCTTTTGACCTGGACTATAATGGTATCATATGATACAAATACACTATGAGAGTTTGACAGTCGACGAACCCAAGAAAGCAAAAATGACATCTTGATATTATATCGCCTGATTCATCCCCGCGACTCCAAGCAAGCCTCCTAGCGACTCAATCCTATACTTCCTCTTCTTCAACCCTCCAAGAACCAACTCAATCTCGGCAGCCGAATACGATCGTCTATCGTGCATGATGATGATACCTCCCGGTCTCGCCATACTCAGAACATGCTTCGCGTTAATCCTCGCATTGTGGATTTGCGGATCATGAGGATAGATACTCCCCAACGCAACGCGATAACCCCACTGTCTTGCCTTCTCCAACATTTGCGCATTGAAGAATCCGGAACCGGGACGAAAGTACTTGGGTGGGATTTTGGAACCGGAGATCGGACGATTGGGCGGGAGAAGATCCTCGACTTCTTTGATTTGACGCTCGAGCTCAGAGATGGGGAGCGAGATGGATGGCTCGTCGGCCCAGGCGTGGTTTCCTAACTCGTGACCTTCGGCGTGGATGCGTTGGATTAGAGAGGGGTGCGAGGAAACTTGGCTGCCGATGATGAAAAAGGTAGCTTTGGCGTCGTAGATCTTGAGTAGATCTAAGATTCGAGATGTTTCTCCCGAAGGTGCATCGTCGATTGTCAAAGCGATGACGCGGTGGGCATTTGAGAGAGGAATTTGGAATAGGACGTCAGGATACTTCCATTGGAGGTAATTGATGACGAACTGGGGTGGTTTGTAAATGGTATATCCTAATAAGAGGACTATGAATAGAATAGCTAGGAGGACCAGGAGAATCATTTTAATCATGTGGAAAGATGATTGATGGTGTAGTCGAGTCGGTAAATCATAGGAGTCTACACCGCGCTCTTCGTCATCTATCTTGACATGCTTTGCAGGACCTGATGCAGACCACGAGGAGGCACTAAAACGCTGGATTCTGCGCATGAGACCACCTATTCTGAGACGCATTGGAATGTAAAATGTTGATGGCAAGTCTTAACCATGCTTATAAGTGTGTTTGTTCTCGGAAAATAGATGTCCTTGCTCTATCTAGGTCCATGGGTAGGTTCCTATGCATTGAGTATTGAAATAGGGGATAACGTTTTGTTCAAGTCAACATCTGATGTGGCTGAAAGTATTTACTAGGTCCACAGGTACCTAGGTACCGGTAGGTTGCTGCCCCCCTCTTTTCAGCCACATCTCTGAGCCACCAATTCTTATCGGACAACCTTATCTAATGGCCCGAGGTTTGTTTTTTCCATCTGGAAGCGATTCTATGGATGAGTGATAGTGATGAATGACATTGGTTGTTGGGTTCACCGGTTGTAATGATTGATGGTTTATTATTCCATTACTTTATGACATTACCTCATACTGTATCGGATTCCACGAGCAACTACTAGGTAGCTCACCATCGCATCGCACTAGAGATGACATTCTTCTAGAAGGGAAGGGGCTCACTGTATTATTGACTTTAAGCTAAAGATTCGGAGCTGCCCGCGAAAGTATGATGTTCATGGCAGTCAGTAGTGACTACCTACCTAGGTGTGTACCAGTATGTATCTAGTAATTGCTTACAAAGTTACACTTGAATGGCTGTCTACTGGAACTTTATTTGGTAGACACCTACGAATAATGGATCAACAGACCATCATCCTGTCTGTCTGTCTGTCTGTCTGTCTACTCTAACCTATATTCCATCCCATCTTGCTGCTCGCCAAGTGATAATCGTCTAATAAGACATGTAAAGTGTTCTATCTTAAATATAAGCTTAAACTTCATCTCTGTTCTTCACCACAATAAATGGAATTTGCATGGGAAATTACCAACTACCGGTCTATCGTACTGGTGTTGGTGGTATATATGAACCTGAATGCCTGTCATCAGTGTGAACCTTGAAAGTTAGTGAGTTCGTGGGGAACCGATGACATTCATCATCATTCTCATTCATGATCGTTTGTTAGATGCGGTGTGAGATTTCCAGCTGACATTCCAATTCCTTGGCATCTTTTTCCCCCCAATTTGCCTTCCAAGTACTAGGTAGGTATGTAGATATTCTTGAACCTATTCCCAAAAAGCTCAAGGCAATTCGATACGTAAACCGTATGGCACAGCCTCGTCTTCAATGTACATGCACATACTCGTACATGTACATGTAATTACTACCTAGCAGTCTTACAATCGATTCAATCCAATTATATTTCAACTTGACTTGCCCTTTATTGGCGCCTGAAATCTGATCCATTTCACGACGATTATCTATCCACGTGTGGTATTCACGTTTCTTGGCTCCAAACGGTCGTTACAAACAATTTGTGCTTGAGAAGATGATGCGTTAATTATCACAATCTCATCTTACTCTATAAGCCTATGGAGTTTTTTGAAGTTATCGGGTCTCTCTCAGGTCTGTTACTCTTGCGAAAATTTTCCATCCCATGTCGAACTTTAACTGATTTCTGCCCAACAGGTATCATCCAAAGGAGCGATTCACATCTAGAGTGTCTCATATACTGTGATCGCCTCAATAGAGCGTTGGATATCCATAGTACCTTTGCCGACTTTAACAAGGCTGCGAAATCACCTGAGGATACTTTGGAATTCCCATTGCATCGAAGTTATCTTTTGAGGACATCGAGATACATTCTCGTCACCATTTATTCAACAAACTCGGTTGCTTGTGATATTTTCGTCGCATAGAACTTTTCAGCATGACGGCAGAGAGTCTTGATACCGATAAAATTAAAGAATGGCGATCTATAATCACACTCATTGTTTTTGTCATAACTAGTAAGTGCTAAAATTTTCCCGAATATGCTGCTTTTCCAGAAAGACGTAGTTAGTTAACTTTACCGGAATCACATAGATATTATTGTCCTTTTCCCTTTTCATGTTCCAGTATATGTTCCTCGAAAATTATCCAACGCTTTTCTGGACACCTTAAGTCATTTGCGATTGATCTCGCCAAGGGAGGAAGACTATAAGCATGATCACCAAGATGGCGAAAGCGGAAAAGTCACGCGTTTCGTTAAATTGAACTTCCCTTTAAATTTCGTGACAGCGCCTTTGATAGCAGATCTCTTTCTACTCGCTATCTTGGCAATCGGCCGACAAGAAGTACACGATGGGACAGTTGGGGCAAATAGTATCAATCCGATTGATATCATGGTTTTCTTCATCACCCTAGCATATATTGCCATTTCGATCGATGCTTCTGGTCTCATCAGATATTTGGCATTCAAAGTGCTTCAAAAGGGAGGCAAAGTTGGGCATAGACTGTTCTTCTTCCTCTACGCATTTTTCTTCTGCCTGGGCGCCTTCATTGGAAATGATCCCATTATTCTGTCTGGTACTGCATTCCTTGCTTACTTGACCAGAGTATCGAGCAATATCATTCACCCAAGAGCATGGATCTTCACTCAGTTCGCAATCGCCAATATTGCCTCGGCCATTCTTGTCTCTTCCAACCCAACCAATCTTGTTCTAGCTGGTGCGTTCGGTATCAAATTTATCAATTACACAGCGAACATGATTGTTCCAGTAGTCGCAACAGCGGTTGTTTTGTTCCCATTCTTACTATATATCGTCTTTGCTGATGAAGCTCTGATTCCACTTTCGATTAAAATGCATGAGCTCTCCGAGGAAGCCAAGGCCAAGAAGCCTGTAAATCCGAATATTCCTAATGCTAAAGGAAGCTCCGGTGAGGAACAGGACAATGAACCCTCAGAAGATAAACAACTTTCTCTCGAGGAAATTATGAACCCTTTTGTCGATAAAAAAGGTGCAGCATTTGGAGCTATTCTCATGGCCATAACACTTATTATGGTTCTGGTTCTCAATGCTATTAGTCAGAGCAAAGGCGAGTATCCAGTGTTCTGGGTAACTTTGCCAGCGGCCTTTGTGATGTTTGTTTGGGAGATTTCATTAGGGTGGATTAACCGACATGAAACACGCGAGATCGCTCGCAACGGACGACACGAGGTCGAACTTGCCCGAGCTGAGCGAGCGATCAGAGAAGAGCAAGAAGCGAGTCGAGTCATTTTGGAACAAGAGAAGCGAGATATTCAAAGTCCGAATGGAGCTTCTTTGGTGCTAACAAAATCGCCCGAAGAGTTCGAGATGAAGCTAATGGAAGGCGAAAATGGCCCAAGGAATAGCCGAACTCCCACGCTTTTGGTATCGCAAAGTTTCAATGAGCAAACCCCAAAACCAAGTGATCCCCTGGACTCATCTATCTCAACCCTTGTTCCAACAGAAGACAATTTGCAAAACAATCGCTCTTCGACCAGTGTAATGAGCACACTAGATGAAAAGAAGGAACCAAAGCTCGCGGAATCTCTTTCTTCCCCACCAGGAGCATCGGGTCCACGGATAAGTCATAGATCGGAGTCAAATGACCGAGCAATATCTGAGAAAGCTTACCGCAAGGTCGAAGTCCAAAAGCAGCGTGGTCGTTCAACATTAGTTTCGCTTTTTGGCGAGGGATATCTATGGTGTCAAGAAACATTTCCAACTGTTACAGCAGTAGTTGCTCATCTTCCCTTCGCCCTTGTTCCATTTGCCTTTTCAATGTTCGTTCTCGTACAAGCATTAGTAACCAAAGGATGGGTTCCAGTATTCGCTTACGGCTGGGATCACTGGGTTGATAAGACCGGTACTGTTGGGGCTATTGGCGGTATGGGATTTCTCTCTTGTATTCTTTCTAACGTGAGTACCTCCTTATCAATACCTGGGCCCTCTCAAAACTAATCTAACCCCTTTACATAGTTCGCGGGTACAAACATCGGCACTACAATCCTTCTCTGTCGCATAATCCAAGCGTGGCAAGAGATCCATCGTGACAATGGTCTTCCTATCAGCGATCGAACTTTCTGGGGAACAGTATATTCGATGGCTGTTGGTGTAAACTATGGTGCATTTAGTACGGCGTTTAGCGCATCGCTGGCTGGCTTGTTATGGAGGGATATTCTGGCGAGGAAACATATTCATGTTAGAAGGCTAGATTTTGCAAGAGTAAATTTGCCAATCATCGCTATTTCGATGGCGGTGGGGTGTGCGGTACTTGTCGGACAAATTTATGTGGTAAGGGGTAATGGTCGTTATGATGTGTGAGTGGCTTTTGATCGTGGAAGATGGGGAAAATAGATTTTTGTTATGTATGTATGTATGTATGTATATATTATGATGACGAAATTAGATTTGCATTTCTTGTTAGTATCATTCAAAGGCTAGAAAGATCATTGTTGTCTCGAAGATTTTTGAGAATTGATCAGGGGTTGATTGTTTGATTTTGATGCAGACTTTGAGATGGTGATGACGTTACAGAGTTACCCGATTCATTGATTTCTTCTTCTTCTTCTTCTTCTTTTTCTTCTTCTTCTTCAAACTCCGGATCTTAACTCAACTCCCAATTAATTCATGCATTTCTGCTATCTGTATATCGGGATCTCCATCCAAGTCCTAACTAGTACAAAGCCTCTCAGCTTCGTATATCTCATGTCTAACGAAGAAATATACACACTATATTTCAACGTATACTGCTATCCTCCTGATGACTTCATCATTTGATATCACCGTGTAAGCGACGTGATGGAAGTGAGATTCGGAGTGTGAATCTTTGAGAAGAATGGAGTGGAGATGATGTGTTCGAAGAGGTATTTGGAGAGTTATCCTGGGTTCAGAAAACTTTTTTAAGGCTTTCTATTTGGGTTTCCGAGGGAGGCTGCCTAGGCATGGAAATCATCTATGAGAGATGAAGAATAGAAATACGTACGAAGTCAAAGTTCAGAAAAGAAATACATTTTCAGGATGGAGTGGTTTTTTGACGAGATAGGTTGCGTTTTTGAGAATGCTATGATTTGGCAGCTTCACACTGGTGAGTAGGTATAGAAAGTGGGTGGTTGTGTGGAAGGGTTGAGAGTAATGGACACTTGGGTTTTATTCTGCTGTTTTAGTTCCGTACTAATTTGAAGCCTATTCTACTTCGCGGGTTGTCATCTTGGATGCGAGTATCTAATACGGATTAAGTATCAAGTTCTGTCTGGTTACTGGAGATTTTACGCTGTGAGAGCCAGATGCCTATCGCATTATGTACGAATTCGGTATTGACCCTTGGCTTAGAAAGAAACTTGGAGTGTTTTCATCTGATCATCACGAGATGCACACTTGATATGAGATTACAGAATAGTGCAATATAGGTAGGTATCCGATGCTACCATTGATATATTTCACCCTTCTCAATGTTTGGAATATCAAAGGACGCTCTTGTAGCAACACTGGGAATAGTGTATATATTATGCACGTCCATCATCCAATATTCCTAGCATATACAAACCGTATCTTTGGAATCTGCCACCCATAACCCCTTTCCCGACGAGAAAATAGACGTTCCAAACCCGGATACATCCCTCTATCATCCAATTGAGGAAACCTCAACCCATCATCCCTATCTACTTCCCTTTTCACATCTTCCAACCTCCTCCTCACTCTCTCTTCCGCATCAACCATCTCAAACGATACCTCCGTATTTCCTCTTCCCACTCCCTCCCCACCCTCCACATCAAGCACAAAATAAACTTCTTCCAAGAACTCAAACAAATATAACACGCAAACTAATCCATACCAACCAACCTTAAACCGCTTCCTCCAATAATAACTATCCTCCTCATAATCTAAAACCGCATAATCCAGCGCCACCTTCCGCACATCTTCGTATCTCTGCATATGGCCCTCAGGATAACCAATCGATAGTTTCTTGACCGTGGAAATGCCTTTGAACCAGAAAATATCGGAATCCCAATTTACCAGATCGCTTCCGGGAGAGGCGAGAAAAGATGTGGGGCCGAAAGTTGCGGGGGTCGGGTGTCGAATCGGGGGGTGAGGCTGGATGTGCATTCGTTGGAGAGTTTCTAGCCAGCAGGTTTGTTGGTAGATAGAGCGGGATTCGTGGGATATGAGGAGCGAGGGATGGAAATGGGGTGAGCGGGATAGTGTTAGAGGCCAAGGATCTGAAGCTGTGGGTTGGGAGCCGAGAGCGGTGATGTGGATGCGGGGAAAGGTGAAATAGATAGCCCATACCATGCCGCGAATTTCGGAGGGGAGTTGGGAGAAGAAGTGGAATTCTGGGAGAGGGTTGGTGGGGGGTTTGGATGCAGATGAGCGGAGGGGAGTCAGGGTGAGGAGTCTCGAGAGCTGGCGTGGATGACATGGTGAGAGGAATGTTTTGATGGATCGTTTGGACCTTGGAGGGAGGGTTGGGAGGATGGTGTCTTCTTGTTTAGTATGTGATAAATGCATGGTGATTATAACAACCGGATATAGATAGTCGAGGTAGCGAGATGTTGAATATTCTTATTGTATAAAATGTGTTGACGATCGAATTGTACAGATTTGAAATCAAAAGCATCTAAAGAATCATCCTCAAACATTCGAATAGCATTCATCAGAATCCCAGCTGCTCAAACCCCGAAAAGAAGCATCTAAAATAAGGAGTTCAAAGCAAACGCACGCCAATGCATCCCAATACTTATAGCCAAACGCATGCGAAATTTCTCTCCTAATCATGCTCTCCGATATCCTCAGACCAGCTTCGACGTGGATGATACATGCATATAGTGTAAGCACTACGATGCAGCGTTCCGGGATTTTCCAAACTCGACCTCTCGGAGGATTTAGCTGGATCCACAGTTGGACGGTGATGCATGTAAGACAGATGGGAAGCACGTGGCACCCATGCATCTCTCGTGCCATTCATTACTGATCAGAGCATACCGCATCTTGCAGAGCTGTTGAGATGAACTTTTGGGTATTGCATTGGGGTTGGAAAATGCAAGTCGAGCCGAGAAGAAATCTTTGTGGGTTTTGTATACTTGGATGGATTTATTTATCCGGTCTAATGGTAGTAAATTAGTTCCAATTAACACGTTTTTTCTTTACTCATTTACATAGCTATATTATATATCGCTATATTGTATTGTTATACAATTGCTTCTCCATCTCCTCGATATGTTGATTGACATCCATAAGTTTTTAAACCTATGTAGTTTTGAGTCTTTTTGAAGAAAAGTAAATATAAGGTTGTTTTGAGTTGTAAAGGCGTCATGATATAGTTGATGGAACACGTCCTGCCCTTATCCCCTACCTTTTACAAAGCTAGGGGGCGCGCTCAAGTTGGATACTGGATACGGTAAAATTGTTTCAAGCTCATATATATATCATCTAATGAACCTACAGTGAGATTGGAAAGTGATAAATGAATTTATTTATCAAAATTAATATCAACACACTACTATGTAGTATATACAGCGTCAGAACCAAATATCGGAAAAAACTATCCACAATACAATACAAGAAGCCAAATTTTCATTCCGTCTTTTACTCTCCAGTTCCTCCCAATCTGTCGTCTCCGTCGAGTTCGAAGATACGTCAAGATGTAACCTAAGGACGTTTAGTAGACAGGAATCTTAAATGCATCAAAGGTGTAAGTCCAGCTATCAATCGAAGCCTCATCATGGACGCAATCGAAAGTAGTACTGTTGCTCTGCCAGAGAGGACGAGTTGGCCATTGACAAAGCATCTGAGTCTCGCCTGCATATGTACCCGAAGATACAGTTGCATTGAGAGCAATGGGCTTGACTCCATTTTCAACCCAGTCGATCATAATTTCCATTTTATCCTCGGGATAGGGACCAGGCTGAAGAGAGTTGGTTCCGCAGTGGGCTGCACCAGGAACAAGGTAGAATTGATACCAGTTCTGGAGTGCCTCTAGACCCTCTTCAGCAGTAGCATTGCTGTACATAGCGGAACGAACGGATTGCCAGTAGTGTACGGATGAGGCGGATGGAATACTTGGATCGGATTCACCGTGGTAGTGAAGCAACTTACCCCCAGAAGATTGGAAAGTAGTTAAATCAGGGAGGGTAGTTTGTAAGCTATCCATATATCTCACCATACCAATGTTCATCCACTCAACAAGAGTATCGTAAGTAACGTTATCAAGGTCGGAAAGATTGTCGAGATCGAGCAATTGAACGTACTTGGTGACATACGCTCCTCCAGTAGATGGAATGCTAAGTTCCCAGGATCCAATGTTGTTGTTGTACGTGGTAGCGGCATCTCCAAGGTTGGAAGCAATCTGCCAGGAAAGGTATGCACGCTCGTTATCGGAGTTGTGGAGACCGTCATAGATGGCTTGAGCGACAGCGATACCCTCAGCAGTCACTGTTCCATTCTGGGCAGGTGTAGTGCTGGTTGTACTACCTTGTGCACGCTTACTGAATCCGAAACCGAGAGAATAGGGGGTAGTTGCTGCGCAGTAGTATGATTCGCCGATAATCGAACTGAGGTTGAAGTTAAGCTTGCAAAGATCTGTGCGAGAAACCACACCGTCTGTTCGTCCATCGAGAGGATCGCAAGCAGCGATGGTAGCATTTACAATTTTATCCATCTCTCAAGGTGGTGGGTAGTAATCCAATGTGTGTTCAACGGCGGATGAGAAAACGTGATGGACTTGTTGCTGCGCGAAACGGAAAGCCGGAGCACCTGCAATAACTCCATCGTATTCCTCGCCCCAGCGCTGAACTTGACTCATACCCTCTCTTCCTCCATCCGAACATCCTTCATAATAGGTATAGACCTTTGTGTCATCGGAAAAGCCGTAGAAGCCCTTCGTAAGCGTCTTTCCAACCTGAGTCATCTCACCTAATGCTTGGTACCCAAACATGTACGTCGCGTCCCAGTTGATAGATCCGTTGCCATATAGAACTACCTCATCATAACTGTAGTCGAAGGCGTCGTACCCTGCATCAGTGGCACCACCAACGGCGCCATATGCAAGCCCTCCAGTTGCGTCACTGGAAAGAGAATAACCACCTCCACCAGCGACGTAGAAGCGATTTTCAAAATCTGAAGGACTTGGGAAAGCATACTTTATGACCACCTTATCGCCCTTTCCAGTGTGGGTGTAGGTTACTGTAACATTACAGTAGGTGTAGGTGGTAGTGCTACCCATACCAGCAGATGCATTGTAGACAGCGCCCGCTGTCACGGCTGAAGGGATCAAATCGATATCTAGCAAGGTTCCATTTGCAGGTATTGCGGCCTGAACATTGGATACAGTGCATACATCGGAAAGCGATGCAGCATTCACTGTCACCGCAAGAGCTGCGGGAGCTGTGCGCGAAGATTGGCGCATATTGATGAATCTAATCAAAGTATTGAACAAGAGGAATAAGAGTGAATCAAGAGAATGTCTGATTTAGGTTGAAACAACGAATGTGAAGCAAGTGCCGAGAGTAAATCATCACCGGTACTTGCAAAGAATTATATATACATTATTACAGGCTTAATTGAGGCATTGAACGGGTCCGTTCATCATCATGGTCTCGAGATGAAGATGACCAGGAGGATACCGTCGCCGCGTCATGTGCAGACGTATAGGTTGGCCCATAAGATTAGCTTAAGGCATAGAAACAAAAATAGGTGATTGTCTTCTCAGAACGAAACGAAACGAATAGTCAAGCAGTTCCTTCCTTAGCCGCGATTGACTACACCCCTCTTCCAGGCTTCGTAAGCTCCGTCAAGAGGATGTCACTGCAAACCTAAGCTTAAAAACAAATACTGCCACGATATAGGGCTGGGTTGGAATATCCCTATCACTACGAAGTACATGTGGCGTATACCAGTAACTACCGTGCATGATTACGTAATTACCTGGCGAAGATCACCAGGATCTCGGTTTAGAGTGTGTATACTCCACTTAGTCTACATTGCATGGTGGATCGAGACAGGCCTTATATAAACGACGATGTCACTGAATGTAAACCATTGGTGGCCAAGCTGCTTTTTGGTAGTGAAGTACACAGTTATAGACTTATAGTATTGAAGACTTCGGGACCGAAACTCTTGGTCAACTTGATCGCAGCTGTGATTGCAAAATTGTGCCGCGTGTCGCTTGTCCTCTGATATCACAGGCTTCTAGCTTCAATTTATATTATGGTGGCTGATGTTGAAGCCTTCTAGTGTATATGAGTTATCGAATTATTCTTTGGAATATGTACAAGCCATACGGTATGATAAAAAACTGATAACATACTAAAGTACTAGAATCTCATAAATTCTTTAGTGTCTCAGCCACATCCTTTGAGCGCATAAGGATATTCAATAGATTTCTCCCTTCCTCAATAAGCGATATTGAAGCTATCTTAATTGGACTTTACTTGGATCCATTGAACCCGGTATTTCCTTATCTTTTCAGCAGTGTAAAGTATCATGCAACAATATCAATAGTTTCTATGATATGATTTTCGATATCGCATGTTAGAATGCGTAATAGAAAATGCAATACCCTTCACCACAGTGGGGCGTATATTCAATACTTGCTATACCGCTTCAACTACCAGGACTTGTATTACATGTGAGCTAAAGATAGATACATATGTATCGATCTGAATGTCATAGTCTGGATGTATTCTAGTACAGAATGAGAGCATCCACAAGGAAACTGCCGATATTCTACAAAGTGACCACAAAAAAGGGAGAAGCGAATTAGATTAGAAGGTGTGCCATGGAAATGTTACAGAAATGTAGACACGTCTTTGATAAGCCTGCCTCATTATTTGACAAAGGGCAACGAGTTTTGAAACTACCTTCACCTCACGCTTTGTACTAATCGGCATGAATATCAAATGCAACAAGTGTAGGAAGTAATAACCTTGGTCTAGGCTCACCCCTATCTTACTGCCGGGCGAGAAAGATAATAGCGGTGACAGTGAATCAAGCGTCAAGCTGATCAGCCAGCAACGCTCGGAGTAGAGAGGCGCGATTATGGCGCAAAAAAACTGACCAAATTATCTTTTCAGCTTCCAGAAGTCGGACGGAGAATGAGCTGCAAGATATTGTCTCAACCCCGTTAGGATACCAGCTGTAATAGATTATGTTGCCCCATTCACGAGGGAAATAGATTGAGACCTACAGATAATCAAACAGATACATTCTTTTTTTAGTTCGGTCAATTTTGCCCGACCCAGAACTCGTATTGTCTCGAAGCAAGTGCGATAAAACGTTGGAAAAGATCGTAGCACCGTAACATAAATAAAGGAAACACCACTTCTAACTCGAGTTGTGAAATCTTGTCGAGTATTCATCACCACTACCATCGTTATTCTGCCTATTCGTTATTTCTCTGAGCCACTCAAAGCGAACGCGTATAACTTTAATGACCAGCAACAGTGATTATTAAACTTGCCTCGTCTTTCACACAAGAATAAATCAGTGCCTGCATGATACAGTATAATGCAAATCACGAAAAGGGGTTTCTCGGATGCAATTCCAAGTGTTCATAACGACCATAATGGATTCATTATCTGGAACCGCATGAAAACTCTAGTAGATAAGAGGCCTAAGACAAACCGGCCTCGGGATTGCTCATCCGTTTCTGGTTTCTTATCCTTTGATATTCAAAGTGGGCGATGGGTTGTGTTAGCAGCTACAAGGTACGTGAAGTTACTTACAAGTGAAATCTTCAGAGGTAGTAACAACTGATGTGTAATTAATTGAAAAATTCTTAAATATTATTGCTATTAAGCACACACATTCAGGAGACTACAGACCAGAGCTTTCCGGCTATTACTAATATTTCCCTTCTAGAGAATCACGATGAGAGAAATAGTCGAGCAAAAAGTAATGTTGATACTGCAGCCAGATTGAACATAGTTATTAGTATGAAAACCAGACTACGTGATCTAATAGCCTCTGGTCTGCGAAGTAAGATTCTCAAGGGGCATGTAACGGATGAGTTTCTCCACTATAACGGCCAACTTGACTGTATTATGAAAGGAACAATTGTAATTAGGGTCAATTGAAAAGTTTGGTTATTCTCATTTGTGCATTAGTAGAGCCGTTACAGAATTTGGTTAAGAGAGTGTAGGCAATGACTCATGTTTCGAAAATACGTTATATTTGAGGATAACAAGGCTTAATTTTGTTGGATCTGAGAGATATTCTACATCTCTGCTCACAACTTTTTGGGCGATGAAATTGATCAATACAAAATCGATCAAGAGCCCTGTTGGTGAGGACAACGCAGAAATCGACCAAAGTCAGTTCGAATATCTTGAGAATTATTTCAATGATTGAATGCAGACTGAACAATCGAACAATGGGTTCTGATACTAAGTAATTATAGAATGAATGTATTACAGGCTTTGAAAGTTGAGAAATATTCTATCAGTTTACAAATCTATAAGAGTTCCTAACTTTGAGTTATTCGTAATGATTGCCGCACCTAGATGTCATGTTCCTCAGACAAAAAAGATCAGGACATTATTCTCTAGCCCTAATACACAATCTAAATGTAAGTCCTTAGTACAACAAGCAACAAACACAAGATTGTTAAGATCCAATAATCTACTAGGTCGTCAGTTCCGCAACTCGTGTCGACTAGCAGTAGTTCGGCTATACTTATACAGAAGAACCAATATAAGATGGAATTTATTACTGACATAGAAGTTTGTATATTCTCCTACACGTAGAATTGTATTTAGATTGAAATCGAGAGGAAGAATTAGAAACTTATAAACTTATGTAAATAAATGTTAATGATTGAAAATTGATATCATAATATGTCTAATTATAAGCGTCTTGTAGTTAACTCTATGAATTTAACCGATATTAGCGGCGCTA
Source organism: Botrytis byssoidea (assembly GCF_014898295.1). NCBI lineage: Eukaryota > Fungi > Ascomycota > Leotiomycetes > Helotiales > Sclerotiniaceae > Botrytis > Botrytis byssoidea. Next base: position 640,976 of record NW_024065846.1, read on the forward strand.
AGTAGATATTGTATGAGGATCTAAACATTAATTACGATTGAAAGACTACTTCACTCTAAGCTTAACTCTTTAAATAGATGTTCTGATAGATAGTACTTAGGTATACAATATAGAACTCTATCTAAATTTGATTAAAAAGTAAGATTCAAAGCTTGTAAAATTTTGTGGATGAAATACTGATTTTTTAAATTCTCTTTGAATATAGTATAACTGTAATCCACACAAACAAATATCAAATACAAAAGAGTTAATTTACATCTGATTACTTTCCCTAAGCCCTGTAATGTTATTTTGCTCTGGGCTCAAGCAAGATAATTTCTCAGGACATACTTCTTCGAGGGTTTTCCATTTTTGTATCTTGTAATTTACAAGTTTCACTTGATTAGATCATTATATATTTGAGAGTGTGTTCGCTAAATAAATTTCAAGAACAAGTACGAAGAAAGTGTCTCTCTATCAAGATAAAATTAATCAAGCGTCAACTGGAAATTTCCACGTGCACAGACAGAAGGGGGGAGGGAAAAGACCGATAAACAAGCGAACGCATCTCCCACTATCTTGATGTTCACAACAAGCTAAGAAAATCATATCCCAAGCTTTGTATTGTATGATATTATAATTGACTTTGGAAGATTCTACCACTTTCCTTCAGCCTGCAATTATATTACAATAATTGTGATCACCTGGACTTCGGGATAGGATTTCAACTTCTCGGATCAAACTCCTCCATCTCACATATACAGATATGCAGTCGCCTCTGAAAGGAGATCTGATCCCGCAAGATGGAGTGGCATTCAATGACGAATGCCAATATTTCAATAAACTCAATTCCTTGATGCAATCAATCAACACTCATCACTGCGGAAAAACATCACATGCCCACATATTTCACCAAGACATACAGTTTATCTCACGTTTTTCAAGCAATTGGTTGTGTTGAATGGATATACCAACGTGTATGTACATGGAAAATATGCAGGGGTAATAGAAACTAATTCATTCTATTAACCTTCTTCACATGAAGAAGGAATGCTAAAATGTCTGGTGTTCTCATCCCACTCTATGAATGGATATGCCACGTACACAGTATGCATGAGAGCGGGATGGAATATGATCGATGTAACCGTTTTACACGTCAGTATTCCGACAGGTTGGAACGCATTTTTCTCCGCTGAGCCCCGCACATAAGCCAATCAACTCGAATTGCGTTTCTTCAGACGTTGAATTTTAAATGAAGTTTATTAGTCGATTTGCTAGAACGATGCCACCCTCATCTAGCTAATGCAATTATATCCCGAAAAACCGTTTGAACTTTAGTACCGTTGGTACCGTTGGTATCGGTGAGGTTTTTGGTAAGAGCATTGCCGGAGGAAGGAGTAGCAACAACCAGTAGCATGATAAAGATTGAAAATGGCTTGGCGTTAGCTTCAAGGTGATAATTAGGGCTGCAATCGAGCTTTTGGAAATGTCAATTACAATACTTTGTAAGAACATAAAAAGCCCAAACGTTTAGTGAACCAGTTCAATTCACCAGTATTATCTTGAACGCTTTACTTTGCTTCTTTTACCTGCCACCATGCCTACCGAAGAGATTTTCGCGCAGTCCCCCCCCTTCCCCAACGATGTTCCAACAGCTGAAATCCCTATAATCTCATACAAAGCCCTGCAGAGCAATTCCTCTTCTGAATCGGATAGGCTCTTCGATTCTTGTAGAGAGCATGGTGTTTTCTTGCTTAACCTGCGTGGTTCTGAGGAAGGAGAGGCACTTCTGAAAGATGCTGAATCCATGTTCAAGATTAGCAACGCCACTTTTGATCTTGAGCAGAATGAGCTCATGAAATACGTCAGCGATCCTCCTCGGGATCTCAGAGGGTAAGTACACAAACATAGCTCATTTTAATTTCGCAAAGAAAAAAATAAACTGACATCTTGATAAGCTACAAACCAGTTGGAACTTTGAAGACTGGCGATGGCAAATTCGATGCCATTGAAGTTTACAACGTCAACCAGGACGACGCACTGGGTCTTGAGCCAAATCCAAAGCCCGATCCTTATCCATTTGTTGAAAAAAAATCTTCAATTCAGTCATTTTTCCGCCGTGCACACTCTGGGATCTGCGCTGTATTTTCTCATCTCGACAATCACCTTGGACTCCCGTCTGGAACCCTAGCTTCTACTTGCCCAATTGATAAGCGCTCAGATACATCCCTTCGCATGGTATACACACGCCCCCAACCCGTTGTTGACCACCGTGTTGCCTTCGCGAGTCATACCGACGTCGGCTTGATAACCATGCTGTTCAATGTTGTTGGCGGCCTTCAAATCCTCCCTGCAGGCGTCGAAAACAAGAATGAGAATTGGTTATACATAAAGCCACAGCCGGGCTGTGCAGTGATCAATTTGGGCGACACTTTGGTCGAGCGTACTGGCGGTGTCTTACGTAGTGCTTTGCATAGAGTCATAACACCTCCCGGTGAGCAGGGAATGCATGTCAGGAGGAGCTTAGCATATTTGGTCCGGTGCGAGAATGATGGGAGTATGAAAAGGTTCAAGGGCAGCGGCATTCCAGCCTTGGCGAAAGAGGAGGCTGATCAGTCGAAAACCGTACGAGAGTGGGGTGAGTGGAGGATCAGACAGATCATGAACGGGGACTTAAAGCCGCAAACAATGGGGGGAAAAGCATTCGTCGGGGCGCCTGCTATCAGTGTATAAGCTTGATAAATATTACGGAAAAGTAAACGAATCTAGCAAAGCTTTAATAGATCTTATATTTTTCATTATTTGATGCGTCTTAATTGAGCAGAGAGAATCGAATCTTGTAAATTCAAAACAGCTCGTGCTTAAAAGTGTAAATTAAAAGTAACATTCTAGGGAAATTGGTACCTCCATTCAAAATGCTAGGTGCCTGGAAGTCATTCAGAGTCGATTGCTGTACTGTCTAGGGATTGAATTTAGGGATTGAACAGGAAACTGCCTAGGCTAATTATTGGCGAAATTTAAAATGTTATCCAAAGATGTGAAAAAATACCGGAATAAAGAGTGCTCGAGTCTTAAATACTCTCACAGTCCCACTACAAATCCGAATCTACTGACAGCATTTGAGCTTGTACATGTGATGCGAACAGCGTCGCAACAGAAAACTACCACGATATTATTTAGCACAAAACTAAATGTCCAAGTGGTTACTTTTTGTCTTTATAGCTTAGAACTTTAAACTGACAGATCAAGTATTGGATAAAACATAGAGAAGCGACCTGATTACTAATCAAGAAAGATGCTTAACATTCCAATTCGCTCTGGTCCAGGATAACCTTAGAGGAATCGTAGGAAATCAGGCTGAACATTCGACGACGAGAGTGTCACAATTGGAGAAAGCGATGGAGTAGTTATGATCTTGAGAGATTTTATCTTCATAAAGAGAGAGTCAGCCATTAAGTGTCCCGCGAAGACAAGACAAAAAATAGTCATGAGGCAATTCGAATCAAAGGTGACTAGAGCTTGAGATTGAAATTGAGGAAATCGCGATTTTGAGGAAACGCGGTGATGAGAGTGATAAAGAGTTGATCGGAAAATGCCGAGGAGAAATAGGGTCAAACAAAAATAGTGGTTTCTCTTGATGGGAATCAAAAAGAAAACGTGCTATCCCTTCGAGCGAAAGGAAAAGTTCTAGTACCTAGATATAGGTGCTGATATTGCGTGCTGGATGACGAGAGCACTTGACGAGAAGATCTTTGATTGGCTCGGAAGATTGCCGAAAAGGGGTATGTTTAATCATTGCAAGAACATGAAAACAAAAATAAAAGCTTTAACGAGATCCAGATTCAAGTTCGACTCTGAAGCAGCTAGATCTAGGCTCATCTTCAAAGCATTCTCGGCTCTCGCAAAAATTGAGTGTAAGATTTGTTCTCATTGCATTTATTCGATTATTTCTTATCAAGTCGATCGATCCTCTCCCTTAGTTTCCCGATCTCTCTAGGCGTAGTTTTGCAACAACCTCCAACAATGATATCCTTCCACAATCCCCTATCTCTTGCCCTTCTGACAATCTCAAGAACCGCCTCATCCCACTGCAAATCTTCTTTTCCGGGTGGCTCTCTAATTTCCCATACTTTGGTAGAGGTATTATAGACTTCTCCCTTGATCGTTCCATCGGGATATACTACCAAAGATGGCCATTCACTGATATCCCCTTTCTCGATTAAAGCCTTAACTTCTTGCTCAAATTCCACTATCAAAGATTCAACTTTTCCGACTTTGGTACAATTCAGACCGATTCCAAATGGTACTGGAGAACCATCTTTGTTGCCCAACATTGCTTGTACAATTTGTTGCACAGAGCTTCCACCGGGTAAGCAATTTCCTTCGCCAGGGAATACACACGTGATCCAAAATGGCTTGCTTCCAGCCGTTCCACTGTTCGAGTTTTCAACTTCTCCCATGGATTTTCTTACACCCTCAATCTCCTCCAATAATGGGATGGTTTCAAATGCCACATAGTCAACTCTATCCCAGCATTTTGGATCTCTCGAGAATACTGAAATTCTCTCATGGTGCCATGAGCTTAATTGTTCGCTCGATTTATGGTCATCATCGTATTTCCCGGTATATTCTTGTCCCGGAGCCATGATCGCACCGTATGCTCCAAGGCTTAGTGCAATTCTGCCATTTGAATCTCTTTTGGTGGAAAATGCATCGGAAGCGATGTCTACAGCGCTTCTCATAATGCTATTTACCTCCTCCTTGTCCCCATCTTCTTTTCCCGAGTTAGAAGATGAATGTGAATGAACAGCATATCCTGATCCTCTAAATCCCTCATAACTCGTTTGATAAGTTGCAGTTAACAAAATATCAGCACCAGCATCCACAAAGGATTTTTGAGTAGCGAGGAGTGTTTTGGGTCCATGGGGATGAGTTGGAATGAGTAGCTGAGAAGACCATAGAGGTTCCTTTTCTGTGAATTGTACTTGGTGGGAATCACCTAGGGTAGTGCCAAGACCTCCGTCAAGGAGGTGGATTTTACAACCAGGGGACATTTTGAGAAGCTGTAAAATCTGACGAACACAGGATAGAGGATCGACAGAACCAATGACAGTTGGAAAGTTGGACTACAAGTCTGTATGTGAGATACAGTAGAGGGCAGATTGAGGAAGAAAAGTATGCGAAGTGGGGTATTCAAAGGGTTTTCTCTCGGCCCGCTCTCGCTGAAAAGATGGCGTTATCAATGGATAGCCTTACGCGGCAGATTAAAAGTTACCTAAGAAGACGCGATGAGTAGTTTGAGGGTTTAGACTTGCTCTTGCTTTGAAACAACAGCATCTACATAAAGATTTTGTTTGGACTACTCCCCTCATGCTTATATCATCCACACAAAATCCTTAGTCCTCCCCTCCAGAGAAAATGAAATTGATAATAGCAAAATTATGGAAAAATTGATCAAAGCCTCTTCTTTTTGCAGCTAAGATGAGAAGTCATTTGTGTGTGTATTACTTGGAGCGCACTTGAAGTGTATTGTCTCATTTCATAGAAGAAAATGTAGAGCTTGATATTCCAGCTCTTCGATACAAATGATCAATTGCTCTCGCCCAAATTTGGTTGGTTGCCTCGAGGTTGCATGCACACGAGTATCAATGCCAAGATTTTCACATGTCAGCCACATTTCCTTACGCCACAACTATGACGCAGCAGCCAGTCAAGTGAATCCAGGTATCACTTATCATTTCTTGAATCTCGAGGTGTCCTTTCCACCTCTCATGTTCATATTTGCGGTCGAATCTGCATACCTAGAACTCTTTTCTACATACTACCATATCTTATTGAAAAGTCTAATACTACACGAAATCCTAGAATATTCTTAAGTACCGCATCCTATAAGCATTTTCGAACCTGGAAGAATGACATTGCCTTCAGATTATTGTGAGTCCTTCAGACTATTCCACTCACCCATTGAGATGGCCAATATGCTAATAGTTTTCATTTGCTAGATGCCGTTCTTGGCGTACCATCCACTGCAACCCAGCAACAGATCCGCAATGCCTACAAAAAGTACAAACTTCTTCCCTACCCCTCTTTCCAGATCACCAACTAACCTTCGTCACTCAATAGAGCAGCTTTAAAAACCCACCCCGATCGGGTTGCCTCTGACTCCCCCGAACGTGCAGAAAGAACCCGTAAATTTCAACAAATTAACGACGCATACTATACACTCTCGGAACCCACTCGTCGTCGCGATTATGACGCTGCCCGTACATATCATGGATTTGGCTCTGGAGCCTCCACAGCCTCCACGTCTATGGATGATGATGAAGAAATTCCCGATCCATCTGCTGGACCTGGTGGATTCCCATGGTCTAGTTTTGGCTTCTCGTCGAAGGCGAAGAACCCAGAGGAGGAAGAGAAATTTCAAGACGCACAATTTGGAGATGTATTTGAAGAGATGTTGAGAGAAGAAGGAATGGCAGAGAATAATAATTCCCCTACCGGGAAGTTCTGGAGTATGGTGGGTGGATTGAGTGGAGGAGCTATGGGATTTATTGTTGCGAATTTCCCGGGAATGTTAGCTGGAGCTGTGGCAGGGAATAGGTTGGGTGCTGTGAGAGACGCCAGGGGAAAGAGCGTTTATTCTGTTTTCCAAGTAAGTTGAGATTGAGTGTTAAACGTGGGAGAGAATGAAAGGAAATTATGCTAATATGTGTGCTGTATAGGAACTCCCTCAAGGCGATAAAGCAAGACTATTAAGTCAGCTCGCCGCAAAGGTTTTCAGTCATGCTGTGGGTTCATAAATTACGATTTGTCACGAATTTGAAGAGATATCTTTTGCTTTGGACTTATTGACAATGGGGCTGGCGTTAGAGGACTACAGGGTTAGGTTATTGAGGGTATTGGGTACAGTTGATACAATACAGCAAGCGAACAGGAGATTTATACGATGGTCGGGTAGCGTGGATAGGTCAAATTATGTATGTAGATATCCAATACAGCAGCATAAGGAGCTGAATTTTCAATGTCCGTGAGGTAAATCAGGTGATATGTTAAGGGGCTGCACTACTAACGGAAAAGAAGTCAGGCAGATGAAACAAATAGATCGTGGGGAGCATTCTTTGAAGATGCATGTATTCGTGTTCGCCTGCAATTAATAGGCAATGGAAGCTTGATACTGAGCGTCGCTTGTGAAACTCATCAAGACCACCAAAAGTATATGGCTTGAGTCTGGAGAGAAGATCGAGTTAATCCTACTATGTAGCCGAACTCACTCATTGATTCCCCTCATCTAATCACATCATGAAATTCCAACTATATTCCAAATCTTTTGTATTCAAGAACAGTTACACACTATCACCTCTAATCATGGTATCTATATCCGCAAAAAAAAATGCAGGCTTTTGTGAAAGAAAGAAAGCGAGAAGAGAAGAAATCAAAAGGAAAAGAATCGACCCAAATATCCAACGCCATACCCAGCCCGATCAAGATATCCTCATCACGTCATGTCACCTCATCTCTCATCCAATTCGCAATCATTCCAGACTCCACATCAGATGAACAATTTCGCCAACTTCATCGCCCCTCCTACTCCTTCCATGCCGCCCGCCAACATTCCCAATTTCCCCATTGCGCCTCCAGTGCTCTTCACGGTACTTCTCTCATACTCGTAAGTTCCATTACCTCCATTTCCTCCGAAGAATCCGCTTCCCCCACTTCCCCTTCCCTTTCCGCCGCCAATCAACTTGTCTAGTCCTCCAGGTAGCCTAACCCCGAATTTTTTCAATAGTCCGGCTAGCGCACCACCTGTTATGAGAGGCATGATCACGAGCATGAATACTTTTAGCGGGTGGCGCTTCATGTAATAGATGAGATCGCGCAGAAGTTCGCGCAATTTGGCATAGATGCGTTTTAAATAGTTGGGACGAGGAGAACGCTTGTAGTGGGATGTGGAGCGGGGGATGCCTAGAAAGAGGAATTTATTAATTCATTATTCGATTGCGCGATGGGAATATGGATATTAGATAGATTGAATTACGAAAACAATAATAGAATTGTAGAAATAAATAGAGATACATACCAAAGAAACTACTCCGACTAGAATTATGTTTCGCATCTCCGCTGCCAAAAATGCTGTCGGTGCCTCGCGTACGACTTCTGGAACGCTCGCGATGGCTGTGACTTGATTTGGGAGATTTGGGAGATTTAGGAGATCTGGGTGATTTGGGAGATGTACCTCCTAAAACACTTCCGATAATTCCAGAAGAATCTTTGTGATGGGTAGAATGAGAGGAGGAAGGGCGTTTTTTGCTGGAATGCGAATGAGAAGAGTGACGTTTTGAGGAGTGGGAGCGACCTGATTCGGAGGCGCCATCAAACCAACCCATTTTTGCGAGATTTTAGGGTTCTTACTTTGATGTGAAGAGAAAGAGAGGAATTGAAGAATTGTTGATGTAATTGAGAGTTGTGAAAGGGAACTAGAAGTAATAGAGAGTGAAATTAAAGTAAGTGAATAATGTAACCTCAAACCCTACGGATAAGTAAGGTAACCGATACTCGTCTCGTATCACCAGGTTATGAGGGGTTCAGAGCTTCAGTTCTTGTTCGCCCGCCGCTATGTCCAAATAACGTCCCGTTCCTAAATTTTCCCGCAATCAATTCAATCGATAATAATCGATAAGGAGAAAGAAACTCGTGGAGGAGTGGAGTCATGACCGAACCACCAGTTTCTGCAAAAAATGCAAGACAGAAAAAGAAGTGGAGGAAGAAAAGGTGGTTCTTGACTCTGTCTTCTCGTCTGGAAAAAGAAAAGTAAGCTTGCACGGTTTGCAGAAGCATCTTCTCACAGCTGACAGGTGGACCAAATGCGAACTCCTCTAGGATCAGTGCCATCCCAACCTCCTGAATTCTGGCGGTGAAGAGAAGGCTAATGCATGGATTCTGCGTGGCTACAGGGATGCCCCAGTACACGTGACAGTATCGAGAAGAACGGTTGGGGTGCTATTTGTGGGAAGGAAACCCGTTAAGTATATGTCCCATGTGGGCATATCGTGGTCGTAGTTTGTTGAGTTTTGAGTTGGAATGAGATATGGGAAAGTAGGGGAGGGGGGACGAAGGGTTTTTAGATTTGTGATTTGCGAGGCATTTAGTTTAAAAGAGCGTTCGTTGCGTGAGTAGCGTTGTCACAGTCTTGGCCGTGAGGGAATTATATATATGGTCAAGAATGCATAATCTTATGTTGAAATATCATGAATTCAATGAGACCTCGAATTTTATCCGATGAGTTGGTTACCATTGTTGAATGAAATCGTTCGGAACCCTTCTACCTAGGTAGTCAAGTAGGGCCTCATTATATCTGCACACTCACTGATGGACGCCCTTTCGGACGCCCTACAGGGATCGCTATGATGGCATGAGATGGAAATGTAGGCGCCTTACAAGCCAGAAGCAGCTGGAATATATCACTATCTTCGCTTAAGCCTGCTGTCGATATTGCATCAATACAGGCAAGTTTTTCAAAACTCTCTAAAAGTTGATCCAGTAATAGTTCGTCGACTTTATGACGATGATATTAACATGCCACTGCTAAAGCATTCAATTTCTCATTGTTTTCGAAGATTCCTGATCTAGAATTAAGGAGTTCCTCGTCTACTTCGAGTCTGTCGTACTTTACATAGGGCCGTACCATAACAGTTTGAATGGCTGCATTTACCTCCAGCACAGCGATTTTTCCTGTATACGTTGCCATTTGTCATGGACTTTTCGATTGGGACGCGAATATCGTCTTCTTCTCATCAAATCCCACTCTAAAGCTGTTAGTTTCTTCTACCTCGACCTCTAATTCAATACATGCTCCATACTCAATCAAGACTTTTGCAATGTTCTCAAGACCACTGCCACAGAACATATGGAGGGCAGTAACTCGCTGATCTGAGTAGCCACGATCGGCATCGAAAAGTGAAGGAGGCATGCACCATTTGACTTCAGCGTTTGTAGAAATCCACTGGCTTATTTTGTGTTGAGACATGTTGAGACATGTTGACTTGAAGCTGCAAGGTTCTTCTCTTTCTTATTCCTTCCAAGAAAAATCTTGAATCAAATTTATGGAACACCTTCGTTGAAACGAAAGGGTTTGATCGAGAGCGAGCTGCACGAAGTCGACCCCTCTTGCGCCCTCTGTTGTGCCACTTCAAGACTTGCCTATGAATTTTTACACGTTTGTGGTCCCTTAGAAGATATGGGTCCACTTGTCGACCTATACTTCCAAGCCCTCTTTTCTCGCTATCGAAATATGGCCATCTCTGGTAAATTATGCTAAGAATGATTTTCACCAACAACCATACAAGCAATTATACCGACTACTTTCATGCCATCTCAACCCACCTGTACTCGCAAGAACCTCGTACTTCAGCACCACAGCAGGACTTTCATGCTTGGAATTGTCGGCTTCAAGCATTGTAATGAGAGTGTGTCGAGTGGAAGATGGGTGAGAGGGTGGGTGATGAGTAGAGGTGATCTTCTATTTCAAAGCTTCCACGGTTTGCCATCAGGAGACTGCTAGTGAAATTGAGACCTGGTCTCAAAGAATTAAGGTACACTTATTCAATCTCCAATATGATTCCAACACTTGCAGGTTTAAACCTATTCATAATTTGATCATACCTACCTACCTACCTATATGAAGATCACGCTTGAAGGTTATTGTGGTTGACTTGAACTGGTCTGACTAATCAAACCATAGTAGAAAAAAAAGCGTTAGCGTGTGCCGCTCCCGAGCCGCTTTTAAAGAGAAAAAAAATTGAAGCTGGAAACAAGCGACAAAGCCCTCTGTAGCCTCGCCTTCTACCTACCTACATATGTACCTAATCGGAGCGACTGACTCCTCCAAAGAAAATTTACCCAAATATGGCGCAAGCAACAAAAGACAGCTTTCTCGACTTGGAGAAGTATCGCCTACAACTTGAGGATAACATAGCAAAACTTCGAAAATCGCTACAGCACTGGCAGACGTGGGATGCGGAATATGATGGCTTGAAAGAAGAAATTCTTTCAGCAGATCCTACCCCAAATCGCGAGGAACTCATCTCTATCGCGCGAAGTTACGAAGCCGATCTGGTCAAAGGAAAAGAAATCGAAGATATACTTGGTACTAGTACCCAAAGAAGCGCCGAACAAGTTGTGAATCTGTTAGATCGACGACTAGACTATGTTCAGCAAAACATCAGAACAATCGAGAAGCAAATCGAGACCGCAGAGGAAAAATTGGCCAAAGCGACTATCATTAGTACTCCGGACGTAAGAAATGAGGAAGGACTTCCTGTAACAGAAATCATCGAAGAGTTGGATGATGAAGGAAATGTCATTTCATCAAGACTATCAACACCAGGAAATGTGAAGCCACAATTATTAGAGGTACTACACAAAGCCGGAATAATAGAGCCGGTATCAAAGGATGAATCGGGTGTCGTGGAAGAGGTAGAAGATGATGGACCAGCCAGCAAAGCTTCAATACAAGTCGACACTACCCCCCAGGCGACCGAAACGAAGAGCGTTAAGGAATCCACCCCACCCACTACATCTTCCAAGCCTGGACCGAAGAGTGTGAAGTTTACAGATGATTCGAAAACAGAGTCCGCGGAATCAAATGCAACGATTTCTCCAGCCGCAAAGCGCCTTGAACAAATTATGCAAGCTGCGAGAGAATCGGAAAAGCTTTCATTTGAACCTGCCGTCATACCTACCGATGAATCTCCAGAGGATGCTGCTTTACGACGAGATATGTTACAATATGGAATGTCAGAAGTTGGATCTGTAGTGGCGGAAATCAATCTAGAAGATGGAAGTGACTGGGAATCTGAAGACTATGCAGACGATTCTGATAGCGATGATGAGGATCAATTTGGAAAATCAACACGTCAAGTTATGGATGATGAGCTCCGTCAACGTATGATTGAGCTTGAAGAAAAGCTTGGTGTTAGGATGATGGAGAATGTTGGAAAGAGTTCTGATGATTATGGCATGGTCCAAGAAGGAATTGGACGGATATCTATTAGTGGCGAGGATAACAAGGACTCTAGCAAGGGAATCCTCACAACCTCCAGCAAGGGAAAATTGAAGGATTCCAATGCCGCTAATTCCGATGACTCTTCAAAGAAAAGCGTCAAGTTTGCAGAGGAGCTAGATGTTTCACCAGCCCCCGATCAGCCAGTCACCTCCTCCTCAAAGGCCGAGATGAAAACTGCCCCCGTGGGAGACATCATTGAGAGAAAAGCTCCAGGGCCATCTTCTTTTGCTCCACCTGTTCAAAAGAAGGCTTCTCGTTTCAAGACATCTCGAGCTCCATTAAGCAATAGCACTAATGGCATTTCTTCTACCACTTCGATCACCACAAATCCTTCCCATCTCAAATTATTCCCTGCCACTCCAGCTACCCCTAAGCCCTTCTCTCAACCAATTCAATTTGCACCGGCCATCGAAAAGCCCCGAGAAGTTCCCACAGGTCCCGCAAACCGTACACTCGCGCCCAACATCATCGAACGAGATGTACCACATGACACCAACGCAGCCCCACCAGATGAATTTGATCCGCAATTATTACACCAAGAAGTTGCGACTGAATATCATCGAATGAGAAACAAGATCATCGGTAAACAAGGTGGATTTGGTCCGGAGGAAGAAGGTGAGATTGTACCATTTACGGAAGAAGAAGGGGGCCCAAAGAAAGTTAGTAGGTTCAAGGCAGCGAGACTGGCGAAATCTTGATGTTGGTAGGTGTTTTGTAGACTCGAGAATTCAAATCACGACAAATTTTTGGTGGCTAGTCATCAATACACATTTCTCTATTACTGTCAAATCTTGCTATATTTTCTTCAATCGAGCCTCTTTAGCGATCTCATTTCAGCCTGCTGCATTGAATGTTCAGCCAGTCAGATGAAGGTCCCAAGATCTCACACACTGCGGAGATTACTAGAATGCACTTGAAGCATACAGATCAATCGCGCTCTTATCAGTAAGTCATGGGTTTCCTCTCATAATTAGTCACTGGTGTACACTCATATCATACTTTTCTCAGCACAATGAGGCTAGCGTTACAAACATTGCTGCGAATAGTACGTATCTATATTTCTTTCGCGCATTCTTCTTCTTTCTCCCGCTTTTGAGGCATTTGATTGGAACGTACAAACATGACAATTGATGTACTATGCAGCTTCAATCTGCTAGCACATTACAAACGTTCCTAGATTGACTTTCTTGTGCAAGCAAGCAAGACTGGGCTCTCTGACGTCGCGATCTCTATTCCGTGGTTGCGGGGATTCGTTTCACCCTGGACATTCTTTTTTAATTCTTATGTTTCTCTGGTGGTATGGTTCTACACTGTATTATTCTTAAAAATAATCCGTAGAAAGGCTTTGAGTACTCAACATTTAAGATTTGTATGACTGGATATTCTTTGTGAGATTTCGTCTTCAGATACTTTTCTTTTTTTAATGTCTTTTTACATGGCCACTGTTTGCTGGCGTCTCTTCACATGGATTGTAACATTTCCCGAATTCAAAGGAGATTCATGACCGCGATTGATAGTGACAGAAACAGTAACCTCTGGACGTTTCAATTGCTATTCTCACCCAATACCGCTCTGGTAACATCCATAGCTCGGCCGACTAATTGAAGAAATATGGCTTCTATTAGTAACCGCTGCAAAACAGTAACCCCCGTTTTGTGTTCACTGGGGTCTTCAGCCTCAATTCAACGATTAGTAATAATTGGTCGATATCAATCGCTCAACAGACAAGCGACATTACTCAGGTTACTTCGCGCACTTGAACGCGGGCGTCGAGCCATTCTGAGAATCTTCGACAGCATGTGGATAATACACTGCGCAGGAGTTCCGCATCTTTATATGTCTTCCAAATCTATTTGCGAATTTGCGATGAATTATCATACTGTTAAGCAAAAGAAACATTGTCTGAAGATACACACATTCGCGAAATTTCATCTCGGGAGTCTCAGAAGTATGTCAGTATTGACTTATAGTTCCTTCTCTCACATTACATCAAGTCATCTATCGGGTATCTCATAGGCCCAGTCCGATAAATAATGCTTCATGTTGCTTCGAGCCAGCCATTATGCCCCTCTTTCTCTCAATATCTCCATCCGCGAGAGCAGCCCAGGAAGGAAAAGGGCTAGCAAGGACTTCCACAGTATAGTTTTCGCACCATTCTCCTGAAGTCCCGAAGAAGCCCGAAGATGTCAGCTAAATAAAATAGCTAGCGCTGAGTACCCAACACCAATTAAATTTCGAGTTTCGATTCAGCTCGGTAAAAATTTGACATGGGCGAAGTATTGTATTTCCTCTCTGGATACTTACCGTATTTTCAACCATCTTCTACCCAACTGCTTGCGAAGATCGAGAAATAATATTTAGTCTGTCCATACATAGTAGTGACACTCTGAAACCGCTTCGGCGGGTAGGGATCTATTCAACATAATCCAAGTATCTTTTATGTCCCAAACCGAGTTCTCAGCTCGAGGAGATAATTTCGACGAAATTTAACGTTCTGTCACGGCAAAGCTCACAAGCGATTACGCATTCACACTCTGCCTACCCACTTCACGGTACTACTTCAAGTTCGATCAAAAGAATCTGCACAATATTCAATAACTTGATTGTTCTAGGTGATCTGTTACGAAAGTGAATAGGGAATGATTTGGAGCGTCCTTCGCTAATCTAAATCGCGTACAATTTCGCATCTACTCAATTTGAATTCCAATAATCGACACTGGCTGCCACTCTCTCAAGAAATCCAAGTATAGGATAGAGCTCATTTATTCGTCTGTAAGTGATGTGTTGGCTTCAGTCATTCTACATTAATCAATACCCAAGCCCCCTTAATGAATTTCAATTTCAATCCTCGACACACCCCTCGCCTCCACCACTCTCGCCAAATCCCCACTCACCACAGCCCTCTCCCACCACCGTCTATACCCTATCGCGGATCTCGGCCAACGAGATTGTAAATATTGGTACTGTTGATCTTTTAACGGTTCATCCTCATCATATTCTCTCTCTGGCTTCGACCACGCTGCCGGCATGTCCACACCCGGACCATAAATATCTTCCATGACCACATCACCATCTTCATCATAATTAACACTTTGATAGCTCCAGCCCGAGCCTCTTCGTGCTGTGATGATTGTTGATATATCAGGAAATACTTTACTATCTAGATCTGGCGACATTGCTCCATCGAAAGATTGTTGTTCGAGCGATGAGCGATGTTGAAGGATTTCTGATGTGAGAGAATCGCTGTTCATTTCACCGTTGGCATAATCGTCCGGGACATTTTCACGAATAGTACCATCTCTCGACACACTTAAATTTGTGAAGTCTCTATGCTTTCCATCATCCAAACGCCAGATTTTGGCAATTCCATCAGTACTAAAAGCCCAAACTGTGATACCATTTGTTAAATCAATCGCAAGATCGACTACTCCAGAGCATATACCAATTCTCTGACCTTTTATTCTAATTGGCCACATATTTCCCGTAAGAATACCAGGTACTGGATGCCGAATGAGATTGAGCCATTCTTGAAGTCCCTCATCAGGCCACCAGTCCAGCCATAGCATGTTTTTAGAATTTTTAGGAATGTTTCGTTTGTGGCTTACAGAGCTCTCTAAAGCATTCTGAGAGCTCTGGGCTGCATGAAACACATCTCCGGGAACAGAAAACATCCAGATACTCTGTTCTGTCCAACTTCCAAATGCTGCCACGACTCTTACTCCCCAGCTTAGATCAGAGCCTCCAGCATAAACCGTTGGACTACCCCTACCTTCCGGTCCCTGAAACCAAAATTTTCGAAGTAATTTGGTAGGTCCTCCGACAGGGGCATCACTGCCTAAGCAAAGTGCTCCTGTACTTGGATCTGTAAATAAAATATGATATCCATCACTTAGTGGTATGGCGCGATAGTGATCTGAATGATCAACCCTTCGACCAGAATCACTACGGAATCTTCCCACTGGTGTTAGTACCTGCTGAGTGTGTTCTATTTCCTCGCTATTGTCCCCGTGGCTTCCGCTCCACCCAATTCTTTGCCAAAATGAAGCACCTCGTGGTCTTCTTCCATATGATCTTTCGTGTACAGCTGTACACTCACTGGGTCTAGCCGCACCTATAAATTGATTAGCGGGTCTTGCGCGAAAGTCGCTATCCAAATTAAAATTTATGTCCAATGTTTACGCTTAAGTTACATTGCTGTCTCCTATGGGGTACACAAGGTGACGATAACTTACTGCTAATAAGTCTCAGCTTCTTCGCCGAGTCTACACTTTTACGTGGAGGCAAAAAGAACAAAAAATCACTTGGAGCGGTAAGTGGAAACCATCTATTTAGATCCTGCCCAGTCAAAGCATCAACCCAATGCAACTCGATACCAGCCGAGCATCCAAAAGCCACACATCTTCGTTGAGGACAAATTGCCACAGAACGAGGAGGGTCATCCTCAGAACAAAGATTTCGATATATTGAACGTGGGCCGGTTTCGACTGGCATTTCTCTTGCATCTGAGTTCAAAACTCTATGAGCTGGTAGCTTGCTTCGCAATCGACTTCCTGCTCCAACAGAGTGGAGGCTAGCTTCCTCAGGAGGGTATGAATTCTTCGTGGCACTGGCTGATCGAAGCGCTTCATGGTATTCTGGTCGTTGTATAACCCCTGGAGAAGTACCATCACTACGAGTTGTAGCTATTCCGGGGAAAACGAAAGCGGTTGTAGATCTTCCAGCCCTTTGCACAGGAGCCGAACTATCCAAGCTAACGCGATCGAGAAATGAGACACCATGGTGAAAATCGTTTGCTGGAGAGAGGGAAAGATTTGACCGACTTGAATGAGGCGAGGAAAGATCCGAGGTCTCAGGATCCGAAGAAACAGGGGGAGCAATATTGCTAAGAGAAATATCACACACAAGACCCATGCGCCCATCAAGCAAAATAGCAATTGCATATCTATGTGAAGAAGTATCCATACTGCATGCTAATACTCTGTGTGGACATATGATACTGGTGACTGGACGCAAAGAGCCAGCTTGAACCTCATACCAATCATCCACATCGCGATGGCTTTTGTTTAGTTCGTATACATAGACTAGACACCCATTCGCAGCCATCAAAAACTTCCCACAACTACTCACCGTGAAAATGGTTCCAGCAGGAGTTGTTTCCTTGTATTGAACAGCGACTTCTGTGAAATCCACAGTCGAAGCTTGCAAAAAAGGTGAATCCTTTGATTCTAGTGGAAAGTGGTCCGGGCTTACCGGTACTTTAGACCCCGTCCAATCTGGACCAAGAGCACATTCTCTCGAGATTCGTTTGCTCATGAACCATTCATATTCGGAGCTACGTCGAAAGGTCGAGCTTTTTGTATCGGAGATTTCCTGTTGACAACTAGTCACCCAACCTCCACGCCGGATCATGTTTTCAAGAAGGGAACGATCTATACTAGTAAGAAGCCATGCTCGGCATGTATGTCTGGCTGAATTAAAATCAACCGGTGTGAGGTAATTGTATACTTGTTGAATGATTTCTGTTGGTAATTTCGAGAACGTGAATGATGTTGATTGACGAGCAGATTCTTCCAATCGAACAACACTGGGTAGACGATTGGAACGTGATTCAACCGGTAAAGTTGGTTCGGGAGAAACAGGAGAGGAATTGCTGTAAACTTTTCTAACTGTCCGTGTGAGTGGTTCGATTGGAGATATAGTGGAGCTTATAGAACTTCCTCCAGAAGTCCTAGATCGAAGTCGACTCTTTATCTCTTTCGCCTCAAGGGAGCCATTCAGACTGCTTGGAGATGTATGTCCGCTAAGTACCTCCGAAAAGCTATCTTGCTGAGATATCCCTCTTAATGGTTCTAATACCTGGTCATCTAATATTGCAGCAGGATCATCCGGGTTATCATGAAGAGTATGACTTCGATCACGCCTTCGTATGGGCCGGCCATCCACCTCGATGGTTGTTTTGTTTCTTCTAAGTCGTGATTCAGCCTTTTCAAGAGGATTGCAATATCTCGGGCTTCGTTCTAATGTTCTTCCACGTTCAGCTCCTTTTCCTTTATCACGTTTCTCCTGGTTTTTTGGGACAACGTCGAGTTGTGAAAGCTCCCACGGGTTGTACGGAA
Organism: Botrytis byssoidea; assembly: GCF_014898295.1. Lineage (NCBI taxonomy): Eukaryota > Fungi > Ascomycota > Leotiomycetes > Helotiales > Sclerotiniaceae > Botrytis > Botrytis byssoidea. The sequence continues at coordinate 659,132 of NW_024065846.1, forward strand.
ACTGAGGATCGACAACTGTATCATTAACTGAAGTTATCTACAGGTATATGAGTTAGTGTCCAAGTTTTATCACTCTCATCGAAAGATCCCAAAGCATACGCATTGATGATATACAGGCATGATTGCTTTAGACGGGTCTCCTTACTAAATTTGATAAGCTATGGGACACGGAGGCTTCATTCACTCCTAAAGCCGATGAGCGCCGCCTGCCCAGGGAATCTAAATAGATGTAAATATTAGATCATTAATCCTCCTCTAATAGCAACCAGTCACAATCGAGTCAGGTACTACGAACCAACACATTGCTCCAATACCCCACCATCCAATCGTACATCTTTCGATGTGCTGGATGCGTCTCCAACGGTCATGATATGTCTTGTCGGGGATTCGTAAAGAGATGTGACAGCAATCGAAGAGTATGTTTTCCCAACAGCTTGCGGACAAGATGTTGAAGTGTGATCGGCAATCGCTCTTGATAAGAGAATCTGGGAAGACGTTGTGTCGACAGCCCCCGGCTGGGTGGCTACGTTATTAATAATAGTTGAATGATAGGAAATAATTGGCACTACTAGGAGATTGTCCTTATGTTATGCTTTTTAGGATCTTCACTAATGAATGTTGAAAAGTAGAAGGTCGATTTTTAGGTGCAGAATTTTGTGTCATCTCTCTGAAAAGACGATGTTGAACAGTAAGGATAAGTCACAGTCTTTATGGCGGAAAAGGTTAGGAAAAGATAGAATTTCCACAAGTTCAAGCTTGTTGCAATGAGAGATAACCTTTTAGGAAAGAACACTGGGTATATATAATTCAAACAATATCAAATCATGAAATGAAGGCCCGACCCACCCCTGAATAACACGACCGAAAACGCCATTCATGCCATTAACTTCAGGACCATAACTAACTAACCACTGCCTCATGCTGACAATAAGATATACGCTTGATTTACAATTACATCATACATTTTCATCGCCAACTTCTCTCCAAATGTGAGTATCGCCAAGACTCAGCGAACTTGCGGCAGATTCTTCACGATTTAACTGTGGAGTGCTACCATTCGGCTCGCTATCTGGGTCGTTGTTTATCCAGATCTTTTCTAATCTATGTAAGGTCAGTATAGAACAGTAAGTTTGCTTGGGAACAACATACGGTACAACGAGACTTGGGTTTATATATCTCATCCCTTTTTCCCTTGCTTCATCAACTGTGCTACCTCTCCTCCGAATGTGTCCTGGAGGTCTGTCGATGCCAATATTTTCGCCAGCAATATTTATGTCTGGATCGCTATCTCTTCTTATACTTCTCAGAGCGATGAACTTAATGAATGGCTGGAATGTTCGACGGAAATAGTAGCTGTACCAGATTGTAAATGGTATGAGAGGAACAACAAGTATAGCTGGAGTGAATGCTTTCCTCAGAGCAATAACTCCGGCCATGGTCAGTTGGAAGAAGCCTAAGCCGACAAGAAGACGATAGACTATCATAGGCCAAGCTCCTCCAGTAGCATGTTGTGGATGGTCCATGGCATATAGAAGCTGATACTTGTATGTGTAATAACCTAGAGCAAAGTACGCCATTCCAAATAATAGGACTAGATATCCTGCTGGCTGTATACTATAGACCATGCATAGAATGTAGATAAGAAGTGCTGAAGGAAGATAAAACCCGTAACTAAAAATAGGTGGCTGTACCAGCTCAGCATAATCTCTAGGAGTCTTGGCACCCATAAGTGTGATAGGGTACAAAGACACACTCCCGAATTCCAGCAGCCTGAAAGGTAGAAGACCGAGAGCTTGTAGCAAAATAAAGTTGGTATAAAACATGGAGAGATCAGAGATTGACTGGGCTAGTGTATATGCAATCTTCGTTGTGTCTTTCAATGTTTCCTGTAATACTGGCCAGAACTTACTCGCTGCGCCAAAAACGGTAAAAACCAGGAATACATTGAAAAATGTGAAGTAGAAGTTTTTGGATATGACGGAAAGCTCTACTTCGCCTTGTGAGATTGATCCTTGCCTGTTTGCAAGGTAATCATACAAAAATGGAATTGCCAAATTGAGTAATGAGACAACAAGTGTAGGCAAGCCAGTCTGGACCAAAGCCTTGAGTATATCGTGGCTTTCCAAAACATCCGCAAGACCCGGCCAAACCTGTCGAATCGAGCATAAACTGACAAGACCAGCTAGGGCAGCCACTGGAATAAGCCAAAAGATGGTAAGTATAAGAATGAAGATAGTGATTGTCCAAGAACGAATCATACGATTTGATCTAGGTAGATAAGTATTCGTCCAAACTATATCTGATGGTGCAGGAGCTGGCCTTGCCATCAGCTGCATTGGCGTTGGGTCTAGGAGGGCTTGCACCGCCATTTGACAAGCGGGAATCGAGTCCATGGTGACAAATGCAAGTGCTGTAGGGCTGTATTCCTTTTTCCTTGCATCATTGATCATATCATCTAGCCTTCGTAGCTGTTCTTCGTAGTGGTCGATTGTATCTACTTTCCTGCTCTGAAAATTAAAAAAGCCGTACCAGATTCGCGTAGCCGGTCTCGGTTGATCGTGTGAGGTAATGTGATCGCTTCCTAAAAGATTATCACCCTCGTGACTTTGCGATCCATCCTCAGCATTCGCATCAGATGCCGAATGTTGTCTCCGTATTGGCCCTACACTCGGACGTTGTTGTTGACCAAGATGTACAGTCCATGCCTCTTCAAGCCTCCTTACGACTTGCACTCTCTTGTCCATCATGTCATCAAGTTTTTTCCAGTTACGACATAAAGTCACACTCTCCACTTTCCCTATCTGAAGTTTCTCCAAAAATTCTGTGATCTTTTCTTCAGACCTCAAATCCTCCGGTATACCAGAAAGTTTGATTGTTCGGTCGGTAATTGTGGATTGGCTTCCCAGGTAGTCCTGGCGAACCCTGATTACGCGGTGGGTTTGTCTATTCATGAAAAATATTGCGAGTCCAGTGAAAACGTAGGTGAAGACAAGGTATGACCAGAGATAGTTGGTATCAGGTAGTTTATCGTCAGAATCTTTTGGTACTTCTAAAGTCGAAGCCCCGTCCCATCCGCCATGCCAACCGTCCAACTTTGAGTAATCTGGAATATCGGGAGGACTCGTTGTATTTCCAAATGGATCGAATACGTAATAGTAGTGTTGATTTATTGGGGCAAGAATGGCAGCTGCCATGATAAACATGACCCCGAACAGTTTCATTGACATCTTGAAAAATGATAGGAACTAATTGAAGTTAGTGATGTTCATTCTATTGGTGAAGTAGGTCGTCAAGACATACCACATATGCATCTAATCCAGCAGATGCAAGTACTTGTTCTTCTGTGACTCTATACAAAATAGGCATCCAACCAAAAAAGGTATCCGGAAGCTCTGGCAGATTCGCAGCAGCATCAACATGTCTTTTGCGCGCAGCATATAAACTCTTCCATTTTGGTCGCAGAATCTACAAATATCAGCAAAGTTCCATTGATTAGGCATACTCTGGTCGTTACTTACACAGAATCCAAAGAAAGCAGACACACCGAGAGTTAGTGAAAGGACCAGTTGAACATATATCGCAGTCTGTTGTCCTTCAACATGTGTAGGGTCGTATGTTGGACAATCCTTTTCCGGTGCTCTGAGAGCATCCATAGTGGAAGCCATGATAATTTTTGGTAGACTGTTTGAATTATTGAAAGAATAACATTACCAACAAGGTAAACAATTAATTTAGCTGAAGGAATCCATCTTTTGTTATGGCGGTGATGGATTGCCAAGCTATGACGCTTAATCGTTATGTAAGCGGGTTAGCCAGGAACATTAGGTACGTCCAGCCACCGGCGAACATGGGTGACCTCGGGATGTTGAAGCACCGCCACATCACCATCAAACTTCACTTTGAAAGACACTACATCACTTCGAAGCCCTCTCTGCTGCAAAGCGATTGATATAGGAGATTGGGTTGAATTCAACTTACTATTTGCTGGTATCAAGCATGATCACATCTTTCCTCCTCATTCTGTTGATTGGGGTCTTGTCAAACAAGATTTGCTACGGATTCATTCTCACTCCTGTGGACGAATCTCCCTAAAGAGATTTGAAAGATCTTCTGGAGCGGAGCGAAACAGTCTCCACGGCAGTAGCATCGCGGAGCTTCAGATTAGTGTTTTTTGTTTCAAATGTTTCTTCTTCACACATTTCACATAGGAGATGATGATCATGTGAAGAGGCCTCGATATTTTGGATTGATTACGATTTGTTCTTTCTATCATCTACTATGCACAGAGTGATGCTTGAGATACTCATCTATGCGTCTGAGTTACCATGTCAGACGGTCATGGCAATGGGACAGGAGCTTGATTCAACAAAGTTTCAAGAGGTATTGAGGCTTATCCTATGCTTCATATCAGACATGAGCAAGATTTTATTCAATTCTTGTGCTGGAGATAAGTTCATGCATTGAAGTGATATGATCTCGCCGTACCCACAACGTAATGGTTGCATGATCAAATTCTGTGTGAGCGTCGGAAGGTTCTACTCTCACCTAGTAAATAGTAGGTAGTCGTGCGGTATTTTTGAGTATGGATCTTTTGATGTTCACACAGAACTTATTGCCTTGTACACATTATAGATACATGGTCAATATTTGAGGCAGAAAATTCCAAAACTGGATTATAATAACTACGGATTTCAAGTCTTGAATATAGCTATCAAGGGCTCCAGGCCTCCTGTTATCCAGCAGTAATTTGAGAATTCAAGCTTACCTAAGTCAAAAGTTCAACTGCTCCAGTGCTCCTTCCATTTGTGTTCCTTCCTTCCTCTATCCTACTCTCCCTAGTGTACTTTTATCTCCATATGCATTTCATCTTTCACCTTCTGCCTACAATTTCGATGATTCCAGATCCATCTCCATACATTTCAACCATTCTCATTCTTCTCTATACATCCATCTCCACGACATCGACTCTCCTCACATCCTTCAGTTCAATTCATTATATATAAAATAGAATTGAAAATAATACTGAAGGCTCATTATGGAGATTGTTCCGGCTCAGCCAATTCCTGCAAAACCGACTGTTATCTTCGAGGCAAGACTTCGATCATTCGTTGAGGATGATTTAGGTTGCAATGATTTGAAAGCTGTATGGAGATGAGACAATCCCAATTTTCGTTCCAAAGATCTGACTAATCCTCTATACACTAGACTCACAAGGTTCTTTCTGAGTTTATTCAGAAGCCAGAAGTTGAAGACATTATTTGCAGCATTGACGTTGACATATTGCCTCTTCTTGCACGTAGGTCTCCTGGCATCAATTATCTTTCTTCGTTGGAATCAATACTTATCAAGAATCAACAGAACGTAGTACTGAGTGGGGGGTCAAAGGTATAGCTTTACATATGGAGTCTTTAGTCCCAGTTGAAATCGTCGCCGTTGAAAATCAAGAAAAGCCTACTCATCTCACACTTCGAGATGTATCAAGCCGTTTCTGTGTCTACAGGATGCATGGTACTCCGCCACCGCCACCGTTGACACGTTCATCTGAAGACCCCGATGGCGTGGATTCAGATGTTGAATACGATGAGGATCCAGAGATACCATCGGCTGAAGTTTTTGACATGCCTCATCATGATTTTGATGGATGTTGGGAGGAGTAAGTTTCAAAATGATTGTCATCAAATGCTCTTTTAACTAACGCTTCGCACAGGCTCATCTTTGATCAAAATCATAAGGAAGATCTGTCTTGGATGATATCGAATATGCGTAGGGACAGCTTTCCAGTGGCGTTGAATTTGTTTGTTAGCTAATTGGCTGTTAACAGTGTTGCTTTCTGCAATCGCAGTACCTGCAAAGAAAAAAATGAGTCCAATGGCTCTTTTTCATGGTGCGTCTACGCAATCCTCTATCCCTAATAATCAGAATTAAGTCTAATTTTTATGGGGTTACCAATGACCATCATTGCTATTAATGCAATGGTGGCTAGGTAGCCCCCCCACTCAACCTAGGTCCTCCAGGAACGGGAAAGACAACACTATGCCAAGCAATTGCACAACGATTAGCCATTCGGTTGGTCGAACAATTCCCACATACGAAACTCATCCAAGTCAAGACAGCGACGCTTTTATCGAAATACTATAGTGAAAGCGCCAGCCAAGTCGATGATTTGCTTACCAAGATCAAGATAATGTGCCAAGTCAATCCAAAACGCATCATCATTGTGTTGATTGATGAGGTTGAATCTATTGCCGTATCAAGACACTCGGGTGTTATGCATGGAGAAGCTCAGGATTCACTACGAGCCACCAATGCTCTACTCACTGGTTTTGACAGGGTCAGAGCTTGTCCAAATGTTGTTTTCATGTCGACTTCAAACATGATTGATTGCCTAGATGAAGCATTTGTCGATAGATGCGCTATTCAGATTCCATTTCAACCACCTTCTGAGGAATCTCAATACAAAATCTTAAAGGCAAGTGTGTTAGAGCTTGTGAGAAGACAGATTATCATAGCCGATGTTTCTAGACTCATAGATCACACACAGTTGATACAATCCTGGCAGGAGGCTACTCTCTACTCCGTCTTCCAGAATGAAACTCCTACAGGAAAGCTGCTCTACATCATCATTCAGTTGAACTCTCCGGCTGCTAAGGGAAAACTTGGTATATCTGGTCGATTCCTAACACAGATTCCTGAACAGGCTTTGATGAGATGCGCCAGGCCAAACAAGATCTTGCATCTGGCTGTCGCTTTGGATTGCATTAAAAAGTTCGTGGAAGATTTGTTGAGTTCACGGGTCCAGAAACGAAGACCTTCGGAACTTGAAGCACAACCAGATACAAAACACCACTGCTGCTGTCATGCCAAAAAGGATGGATGATCTTACACTGATGAGATGGATTTCAAGGATTTGAGATATCAATCGAGGCTGATTGATACTTGAAACGCGAAGCAAATATGCATAATTGTGGAGTATTTTGCATTGTGTACTCATGGGGAAAAATTCTAGGCGAAAAGCTTCTTCAACCACTCATCATTTAGAATTGCGTTTGTTGCTGTGTCATCAAATGGCCGAAATTGTAGAATCAAACAATTTGCTGTATTTCAATGGACCTGATTGTTACACTACTGGATGATTATGCTTTCACGTTGACTAAGTCCATGTGAATAGAAAATGACAATAAAGTACTTGAGTCTGCATGCCTTAAAATTCTGATTTAGTAAGCTTGATACTTCATTTGAGTCTCGAGTCTTGAGTCCTAAAATCTGAATGAAATGTGACGAAAATGATGTGATGAAGAATGGAGTGACAAAAAGTTGGTGCGCAATTTTGCACAATGTTGAACGAATGTTGGTGTAGTTTGTTCTTTGCCATGATATTAGTATAGACAGCTGTAAACCTCTATGGGATATCATGTAGAGATATCGTACCTACTAGGTATCTATATTAAGTACTGGGTACCAAGCAATATATATGTAAGATCCAGCTATGACTCCTGAGATGAATACATATACAATCCCAAATTCCAAATCGTTCTTACTGTCACTTTAGATTTTGGGGAATTTAGAGTTAGAGACTTAGAATTGTTTGTGGTAAATGGTACGATGGTAGTTGTCTAGAGGGTCGGAAGATACTTCGGGGGTTGGACTGGCTCTTGTGTGGGAGTTTGTGTGGGATTTTGATATATATTATTTAGGGCTCTGGGTGTGGGTGTGGGTGTGGGTGAGGGGGAGGGGGAGGATGGAGAGGGATGGGAATGGGGATGTGGAGGGTGAGGGTGAGGGTGAGGGTGAGGGGATAGAAGATACCTTTACGAGGGAGGAAGTGGGTATGTGGGGTCTTTTCTAGGTAGGTAGGTAGGTGGGGAGGGAGAGAAGGAATTCCCATTCCCATTCCCATTCCCATTCGCGAAGAGAGGGGTGAGGGGTGAGGGATGAGGGGTGAGGGGTTAAGATGTAGTGTAGTGTAGTGTAGATATTTGGGTAAGTAATATGTAGGTAATATACGAAAGAGAAATGGTTGATTTACAGAGGGTTTGAATCTAGCTGCTTAGCTTTGAGGTATGGTAGGGTATTCTGGAGAGAGGGAAGGCAGGAAAGATTGTGTGGTTGTGATTGGATGTATATGTATATATTTATGCATGGAGAATGGGGATGGGGAGCGGCGGATATGTGTATTAATACCTACCATCCGGCGTTTGGGGGGATTTTCAATTCTTCCGAGAAATGCGAGAAGGTGGTGATGATGTTCTGTATGTGTGTGTTCACTTGAGATGAGAAGATCGGGGCTTTTATTGGATGTTTATTGTAGACTGCTGCTGATGCTGCTGCTGATTAAAAGACTGGTTGTGAGTGTTAGGTAGAGAGTAAGTCACTGATTGAATCGCAGTCCGGGCTCCAAAATATATACAAGTGATAGTCATGGAGAGCGAGGAAGAAGGGAGAAGTGAATATGGAACGCTTTTCATAATGATGAAGCGAGTCGATAATTACCTAGCTAAGGAGACCTGGTTTGAGGATAGATTTTGCGCGATTGTTTCAAAGGCTTTGAAAAATTCCAATCTTACAAAGACTCATTTTCGATCAAGTATTTAGATTGTAGGATTTTTATCAAAATTAATCGATCTTTGAATGAGTCGTGATTCTTCTCTTTTTGAAGCGTCCCACAAACCCGTGCACCAGCTGTTGGAGTCTAGATCTGTGAAAGAATTTAGATAGAATTTGGTTCGGAGATGGAAAATTGCTGTACGAATATGTGAATGGAAATGATGGGAAATTGAATTCCGTAAACTTGATGGGCTATTGACAGAGTGTGTAATACTGAGCTGGACACTAATCCCCTTGTTGTCCCTTGAGAACGGAAGAACTTCAAGTATCAATACAGCCTGTTGTCGGCAAAATGAGCAAGTCGATGGTGGTGAGTTGAAAAACGGTGACCTTATCGTCACCATCATTTAAACACCAAGAAGTCATACAAAGTTGAACTCTTGCGGACCAACCAGCGAAAGGCGCTGGTGGTTTGACTCAGAAGATTGGTAGATAAGGATTGATGAGCTCATCACTATAACCGTCATCTTCTTCACTACATGCGCAAATAACCGTCCTCCATTACTAAATAAGGCTGTCGAATACAATAAGAACATAGAGTTGTACGACGAGACTTCTCAGATGTAGAACGCAAGCTCCAATTTCCTTCCTTTCTTGTCTCATCGGGCCATCCTAGTGGGAGCCAGTGAAACCGGCTGGACTGCGAGACAATTCTTTTTCGGCATCGATGATGTCCATTCGATGAGTGCTGTGATTGACGATTCACAATGAGTTCTGTTGTTGGAAGGTTACTCTCACATCCACATGTCCGAAGAAAAAATATCCCAATCATTTCGAGATCCTGTGGTCCGAACTTGGCCAAGTTGTGTAACCGGCAGGCCTCGACGGGTACGAAATACGACATTAAAACCTGGAAAACTTCCGGGAGAATGGTTTCCATTTCATGTGTCTGTATGGTTTGTTTCCTTAAAATCTGAAATTGATGTGTATTGAGGTATTCGCCATTAGGCAGCAAATGTGGTATTTCCTACAAATACCGGTATATAGATTGATAAGGATAAATGATATATCGCGTTACATTGCGTTTGCATCACGGCATAGAAGGAATCTATTCTTGTTCCTCGTTTCTTTGAAGCCATCTCGAGAAAGTTCTACTCGTTTGGGTCTTGACTCATCGTGTAACCACAGAAGCTCCAAACCTTGAAACATATCAAGATGAAGATGGTGGTTCGTGATTAGGAGGCGGATCAATTCGTAACGAGGATGATTGGCGATGATAACAAACATCAGGAAGAGGTTGCAAGCGGCCCGGTTCGTACGGTGCGAATTCTGAGATGTGATAGGATTTTGTGCCCAACGCTCATTAATGGATGTAGATGACCTTATTTTTGATCTGGATATCAAATTTTCCCCATGTCCCAAACGAGGTAGTAGACATTGCAGATCATGCAATCTATCGGAGCTTTTCACCGCATCAGCCAGGAAACGAATTTAGTCGGGAAAAGTCGGTTCAGAAAGTTGTGCATCTACAGAGAAGGGAGCGCGGTAGATGTTTGATATGGAAGGGATTATTCCATATTAAGCCATGTTTGTAATATCCATTCCAAGTTTTGTGTGTGGTTGAGCGTTAAAAAGAATCAAGAGGAGCATACGACGCACGCGTTTGCATGGAGATTGGTGAGTGGTCCAGTGAAATTTGGCGTCCGTTTGATATCTTACTACTTTCTACCTAGTCTCTAGTATTTACCTGAAGAAGAGTACTAGGTAGTATTATAAAGTAGGTAGGTAACCTTAGTTACTCTGTCGTCTTCCAAAAAGCGGAGCGAGTGAGCGAAGTACCTACACTCGTGCAGAAAGACAGCCCACCAGTAATTAACTTTTCAGGGATTTAATGATCAAGCTGTGGCTGATGAGATCGTTTTTTGACACACATTCTATGAGTTCTAGCCCTTTCAAGTCTTGACTAGAGCGCCAAGTTTCCTTTTTGGAGGTGGAGCTTCTCTGCCTTGGAAATAGATATAACATGAATTTGGAAGTCAAGGAAGGAAACAGGTGAATGGATTAATAAATGATACATGATAAATAAATAACTAAGTACTCGTAAACAAACAAACAAACAAACACACAGATAAATGGATAAATGGATAAATGGATCAATAGAATAAAGCATTGAATATATCTGAGAATTGCATTTTATATGTCACAATAAATAAGAATGCAAACCGCGAAACATTACCAACTACATACAACAAAGAGTGTGATAGTTCTGGTGCCAATGCTAGTCAGTCACACCTAGGTATGGAGGTCTGTACTGACAGATGTCTTTGAGTTTGTGGAAACCAATTCAATACGAGTCCGAAACATTGGTTGGTCGAGAGGAATTGTTGAGTAGGTGTAGGTAAGAATAGTTAGCTACAGAGGTCCTGAGCACATCACCACCATCAAAGGCTTTCTTGTGATCAAGTTGACGGTGGTTTTGATTGGTTGAAATAGAGTTCTTGATATAGACTTGGTAGAGGCACAGAGTCGCGAGGTACTTTGGCCACTTACCGTACATAGGTACACATTAACCTTACACGCTTGATGCCAAAGCTAGCTAGATGGCGCGTTCGTCCTAGTCGTGAGGGGTCTTGACTGTTGGGGAACGATGTTTCCACGTATATACTAAGGGACTAACCTTATATCCAAGATGATCTTCCGGGCTGGGCTATAATTAACGATAAATGGCTCAAGTATACGGGTATCTAGGGAAGATATCTTGGTATACAAAATATCGCTTGACGAGAATTGGTATGGAACAATGAACAGAGAGACAGTGAGCGTTTGCTCTGAAAGAGGATATTATAATCTATCTTAAACATTTGATAGAGAACAATTGCGGCGGGATGTGGATTCACATTGCATACTTGCATCTCTAATCCATGTCATGATTGTCATGATTGTCATGTTATATTCATTTTCTCGTGCCTGACGTAAACTCAATGGATAAATTGCTCCGGCTATGAGATAATGGTTTTTATGAAGAAACGGAATTCTCTAGAAAGTACCATGTCAGAAACTTTTTAGCTTTGATGTATAAAAAAGAAAAGAAGGAAAGAAATAATTGGAAAAAATCGAAAAAACTCAGATCATATTGAACGAATACCACCAGGACTGATAGATAGATATATCTACCGACCTCCTTCTACTTTCCTACCTCTCTCTCTCTCTCTCTCTCTCTCTCTCTCTCTCTCTCTCTCTCTTTACCATACGAGCCAAAGTATCGACTGGTACCACGAAGAAGTATACCTACCTAGTACTTCACTTCATACCTTACCTCATCCTGCTAGCATTGCATCTCTCCCACATTTCCCCAACCCAAAATAAGTCATAAATCATTCGACTAGTTGAATCCAACTTCCAAACTTCCAACTTGTAAGTTGAAACAAAGCATGCGTGCTTCCTCTGCTCTGTTACTGGTCCGGCAATACCCTTGTGTCCCTTGGAACTTTCCCTTCCTTTACACCTTTCACCACACCACGTATCGGCCTCCAGAAATATTTTACTAACTACCTTCTCATTACTCGTGGAACAGACCAGACCAAACTTCAAATACAGCTCAGCCCCTTCAAAACAAACACAATCCCTCGTTTTCTCTATCGGCAATCATATCTATCGATCTATTTGTTGCATTACTTCTTGCTCTGCTTTACACATCTACCGCCATTCCTGATTTCACTGATTCGATTTCACACAACTGCCCCACCATCTATCTATCTACCTATCTATCGATCGATTTATTCACTGCCCCTCCTTCGAACTTGCTCTCCTCGAATAAAGAAAGTTCCTGTTAAGCTATAAAGCTACACAACACAACCCAGCATACAATCACAAAGCTCATGATTGCGCGATTACCAATTTACAAAACAAATTACATTGAATTTCATTCTCCTTCTTCGTTCTTGAGGATCTCTCCACAAATTTCATCATGACCGTCTTTGTGGTCTCCCTGTAAGTGTTTCCCTCCCAAAATCATTTCGGTGCTAGACGTATGTCTATTGTCTCTCTGGAACATCACAGTTGAAATCCAACACTGTTTTGTACTACAATACATGCCTCCAGAGATCCGCAAGTTATGCCATTTAACTTGGCAGGCTTCTGGCTTTGAAGTTACAGAGATTGGAGACATTTGTCTGGCTGCCATTCCATCTAGCTTTTTTTTTTGGACAAAAACTAACATGAGTATTTCTATTATAGTTTTCTCCCAAACACAATTAACTTCAAACTTCCTTCCAATAATTCTCGTCCCCCTACCAGATCCAAGCTTCACCCAGATTCCCAATCAGACGCTTCCCGCTCTGGACGTCCAGGTGCTGCCAGAAGAACTACTACCAGAATCGATACTGGCAAACCAAGTCTTTTCGGCCACCAAAGAGATATCACTCCCCCAGCAACACCAATACACGATGTTGATCATGAACAATTCTTCGCTCAAACCGACCCTTTAAATCTAAAAGCCTCCCTTCCCATACAAGAGAACCAACATTCCATAATCGCGCCCAGCGATCCCCATTCACCAGCATGGGGTGCAGGAAAGATGTTCAACCAACCACGCTCCCGAGCCAGTTCTCCTCCTCCCGCAGATATTCTCAAACATAATAAAATGAAGGAGAAGGCAGAGCTTCTTGGAAGCGCTGGAGTTCGTCAACCACAATACAAAAGAAGTGACAGTCATGATAGGGTTTTTGCAAATGCCGAATGGGAAGTTGAGCCAGCGGAGCAAGGTAATGGGGGTTTAAGAAATGCCGTGCAAGCTGCAGTCAGAAGCGGAAACCTTGAGGATAAGATTTGGGTCGGTACACTAGGAATGCCAACGGATGCTCTCGAACGTCAACAAAAGCAGGACATTGACGATCGTATGGCTACGGAGTACGATTCTTTGACGGTTTTCTGCAAAGATAGCGATTTCGATGGTCATTATACGCACTATTGCAAGCAGATTTTATGGCCCGTCTTCCACTACCAGATTCCCGACAATCCCAAAAGCAAGGCTTACGAGGATCATTCTTGGGTTTATTATGTCAAAGTGAATCAAGCTTTCGCAGACAAGATCGTCAAGTCATGGAAGAGAGGTGATGTTATCTGGATCCATGACTACCATCTTCTACTGGTACCTTCAATGATCCGTAAAAAGCTTCCAGACGCTAAGATCGGGTTCTTCCTTCACGTTGCATTTCCATCTTCAGAAGTATTTCGATGCTTGGCGGTTCGCAAGGAACTACTTGAAGGTATGTTAGGAGCAAATCTTATTGGGTTCCAGATTCAAGAGTATGCACGCCATTTCTTGCAAACCTGCAGTCGTATCTTGATGGTCGAAGCCACAAACGATGGTATTCAACTCGAGGATCGATTTATCGATGTTATTAATCTCGCAATTGGAATTGATCCCGTTGCTCTGGATATGAACCGCCTGGACCCTAAAGCTACCCATTGGTTGAACACGATGCAAGAGAGATACCGTGGTAAGAAACTCATTGTTGCACGAGATAAGTTGGATCATGTACGAGGTGTACGACCTAAGCTCTTGGTATGTTTTCTGTCTCCTTTATCAAATCCTCGGTGGAATTACTCGATGATACAGAATTCTTGATGAAACTCTCCGTGAACAACTACTAATATTTCTCTCCTCACAGGCGTATGAGCTGTTCCTAAACAAATACCCTGAATGGCGAGACAAAGTTGTTCTTATCCAGGTAGCAACCTCTACCACAGAGAATGCCGAACTCGACGCGACTGTTTCAGATATTGTTACTCGAATCAACTCTTCATGGGCAAATCTCGCTTATCAACCAGTCGTTTACCTGAAGCAAGATATCATCTATCCACAATACCTAGCTTTACTCACAGTCGCTGATGCCTTGATGATTGCAAGTCAGCGTGAAGGAATGAATTTGACATGTCATGAGTATCTGTTTTGTCAAGATGGCAAGTTCGAAGGTCACAACAAGCATGGATCTCTTATCCTTAGTGAATTCACTGGTAGTTCTTCTATCTTCGGTGGTAATGAGCTATCTGTTAATCCTTGGGATTATCGCCAATGCGCCGATGCAATCAAACAAGCTCTTGAAATGGAGGATGAAGAGAAAGAAGAACGATTCACAAAACTTCATGCAGCTGTCATGCACCACACAGGAGAACATTGGTTTAACGAATTCCTTCATCGCCTCGACAAGGTCTATGATGAGCAGCACAAGAGGGAAACCACATCTGTTCCTCGTCTCTCGATCAACATACTTGGCCAAAAGTATCAGAAGTCGGAGCGTAGGCTCTTCATTATTGATTATGAAGGAACTTTGGCATCATGGGGCTCACCGAGCAGTATTATTTTAACAAGCCCGCAAGTAAGTGGTTTTGAAGTACTTGATCTCGGGTAAATGCTGACAGTACATAGCGCACAATTGATACTCTTAATGATATTCTACAAGACGAAAGAAATACAGTCTATGTAATGTCTAGCAGACAACCAGAGGAGCTTGACCGTTTATTCAAACGAGTTCCACGTCTTGGCCTCATTGCTGAAAATGGCTGTTTCCTTAGACAATTTGGAACTTCGGAATGGACCGAGATGGCCGACCCCGAAAAAATGCGCGCATGGAAAGATTCGGTTGAAGGTATCATGGCTTATTATACCGAGCGAACCCCAGGATCTTGGATTGAGACAAGACACTGTAGTTTGATCTTCCATTACAAGAATGCTGAAGACTTCGAAACTGCAACTCGACAAGCAGGTGATTGTGCAAGCCACATTAATGATGCATGTGTTGAGCAAAGAGTTAGAGCTCTTCCTCTTGAAGGTACGGATTCCTAGCTTTTTACATTACAAAAAACCTACTAACTTCTATTATAGGAGCTGTTGCAGTAGAACCAATTGACTGGTCAAAGGGTACAGCTGCCATGAAGATATTCGAAGGCCTTGCCAAAGACATGTCACCTAACGCTGAACACACTTCTCCTGTCGATTTCTTACTAGTGATAGGTGATGGTAGAGATGATGAGGTTATCTTCAGATGGGCCAATGATTTGGGCAGAGCTAAGAAGGTTGATAATGTTACAACTGTTAGTCTGGGGAGTAGAAATACTGAAGCTGGGTATACACTTACCCAGGGTGTTACTGGTATGTCTCTACTTATCACAATTGTGTGATTGGTCGATTGCTAATGTTTCAATAGGTGTCTTGACAGCTTTACAAAAGCTAGCTCAATTATCTTAGAATGTTTTTATTGATGGGTTGCATTTCTTTACAAGAAGAAATGATTGAAATGGGATAGTTTTCGGGAATAACACACTGAGACGATGATATAGATGATTTTATGAATGGTTCTAATATGGCGGCATAGCGAGGGCGTTCTTTCGTTGTTATCTTTTCTGTTTCTTTTCCTCTTTCTGTAAAGTTTTTTTTTTCTTTTCTTTCCTTTTGGATTGGATTGAGGGAATAGAATTAAACACATACTTACAGACAGAACATACATACATATGTTATGAGAAAGTACTCGGAAATTATGATATACATATATGCGTACACACACACAGGTATATAAGATGATGTGATGTAATATGATGTGATGTGACATGACATGACATGATATAATTTGCTAGCGCATATTTAAAATGGTCTTTTTGCCTTAAGCCTCTGATTTCAGATATCCGAGATACCCCCCAAAAATTCTACAACTCAACTCTATTTTTTTCCCCCTCCGTCTTCCGCTTCCTCGTTTAGGATATGTGAGTAAGTTGCCTAGGTAGACAGGTAGAGGTAGAGGTAGGTGTGTAGAGAGATGACAAAGTAGATGTTGGAGTGAAGTGGATAGATGTGGTGGATAGCGAGTGGGTTGAGTAAGTAAGTAAGTAGTAAGTAATAAATAAGTAAGTAAGTATTGAGATATGAGATGAGATGAGATATGAGAAGGCTAAAATAGAATAGAAGATGGGAAGATGGAAAGATTAAAAGAAATGAACTAGCTATACGCAGCAAAAGATTCGATGTGAAGGAGGAGGGGGGAGAGAGGTAACAGAAGAAAAGGAAATATTGCGTGAGAGAGTGATGGTGAAAATGAATAAAGCAAAAAGACAAAGAATGCACAGTAATCTACATTACATCCAATTCAGACTTGAGGAAGAAGAAGCTTATAAATAGAGCAAAGAAGAGTGTTCATAAGATTGAGATCACAGCACCCTTGCAGCACCCTTGATCACACCAAAAATCAAAATTTATAAAATAATTGTATATTTCATTTCATATATACGTTCAATATATGCCTATACTACGGGGAAAGAATATGGGCATGAATAAAACAAACGAAAATCCCGGTCCGGATCCAGATCCAATATGTTTGATGGTATAGTTGCCAGTCCAGAAGGGGGGAGCTTTCAAGTGAGTAGTAAGAGGTATTTTAGTCAAAAGGGGTGGGGCGGGGAAGCTGAAGAGATGGGTATTGATGCGTACCTTGAGTAGCGAATGCCGTTGATGTTGATGTGATTTGAAGTTGAAAGTGACACATAAAACTGGAGTGAAAAGGTATGGAATGCTGAGTGTTGTAGAGTAGAGGGAGAGGGGGGCAGGGTAAAGGAGAAAGGGTAGAGGGGCGGGTCGATCAGAAGGTACGTACCTCACACAAAGAGAACAATAAATCAAGAGGACAAGAAGAAATACATGAAAGACAAATATATCATCGTCCTTGACCAACCACCAGCCTTCAAAAACACAATTTGTAGAAGAATGCGCATGCAGATATACTCCATGCATGAATGACCTAATAACCCTCCAGATACTCCTCCAAAAACAGAAACAGAATCCATGTAATGTCTCGCCGAACAATAATAACTTTCCCCATATTCCATGCCTAATATGCTCATCTCTATAGAAGTGCTAACTATAGCTACCTAGAGTAAAACAGGTTCTTATTTACAACATCTCCTCGTCCTCGCCTTCATTTGTGTATCCACCAAACTGATAATTCTGAAATTCTCCATATCTGCAATGATCGAGTTAGTAAAAACCACGTGTGCAGAAAAGCTACTCAAAGATGGGCAAGAATTTGAAAAGGTGGGGTTGTACTCGGAGTGGGGATCGTTTGAGGTGGGGTTAAAGAAAAAGGGGAGAGGGGAAAGGTCAAGGTGCCAACACATTAACTTGAGATATAGGGAATACTCACTGGTTCTCCATCGCTTCAACATTTGGGTATCCATGAACGGCCTCGACATTGTTATAGACTGGGTCTGTAGACTGTTTGTATTGAGGTCCACCAACCGCCGATCCAAAGTGCGAGTAGATATCCTTTGAAGGACCAGTCGATTGTTCGTATTCTCGTGCAGCTAAGATTTCATAGCCAGATGCCATATAAGGTTCAACATGCTCAACATGATTCCAACGGGCATCTCCACCTTGAATTGGCGTCAATGGAGCGTGGCTACTACCATCACTCATAGTGTCGTCGTCCATACTTGAATCTTGTGTTCGAGACATTCTTTCTTCCATCATTTGACGTTCATATCTCATCTTGGCCATGGACTCTTCCTGCTCAAGACTAGTAGAAGGGCCAGCCCACAGATCTTGTGCCAACGCACGTCCTCCATTGTATGGTGGGCAGATTCTCCATAACTCAATCAATCGCATCTGCTGAGTAGCATCTGCAGTTTTGAAAAGTTCGATCTGGGTAGGATATAAAGAAGACGAATCGACACCATGTCTGGCAAGTATAATATCTACTGTAAGTTGATCTGTTTGAGGTGGTTCGGAAGCAGGTCTGGCAGCTTGCTTAGCAACATGTGCGGAATGGGTATAATGTTGAGAAATTGAGTATGTGTATGTTGGTTCAACTTCCTTTGGCTCTTCTACGGGGGCAGGAGGAGGGTTGTGGAGGGAAAGGTTACGAGCGAAAAGCATCGCGAGCTCTTCTTGTGTAGCCATGACGTATATGTGTGCAAGTAGTTACTCGATACTATGGCAGATAGATGCGTTAGTTGGGCTATTTTGAGGAGAAAGGGCAGAAGAAGGAATAGCATACCTTATGTTGTAAATGATTTGATAACCTGCAAGACACACGTTGCAAATGATTCTGACTGTTGCGGGATGTCTTTGAGAAAGCAGAAATGTTCGAATCGAATGTTGACCTGATTTGTAGTAAAGGCTAAAAGTCAGAGGAACATGCAGGTATGTATGCAAGAGAATGGAGCAGCAGACTGTGTGGACAAATGCAAAATGATTTTGCTTGTTATTATTGACTATGCTATGTATGTACTGAAGTAAAGGGGAAGGAGGATAGAATTACTCCCGAGAGAGATTAAGGGAAGGGAATTCTGAGATTGATTGAATAGAAGTGGTGGCGGAGATGGCGGGTAGGGGAGGGAAGAAAGATGGGTGACCTTTTGTAGGTAATGAATGGGAGGTATTGGTAGGAATTGGTAATGATTGATAAATGAGCTTATTTGGAATGGTTCAGCAAAGTAGCGGTACCCAATCCAATAAGCCACAGAAGTTGGGATGAATCTGAATGTTTCAAGTGTCTTATAATCTCGTGTGTGATTGTGATTGTGATTGTGATTCTTTTCCAAACATTTAATGGCAAAGGCAAGATAATATAGTAAATTGAAAAGGGTTTTGAGAGTTTGTGTTTATGGGAGTTTATCGAGGGAGAAAGTCGAAGGAAGGATGGAAGGAAGGAGTTGAAGGAAGATAGATGTATAGATATATATATATATATATATATATACTAGGTAGATATAGATATATATATATATATATATATATACTAGGTAGATATAGATATATATATATATATATATACTAGGTAGATATAGATATATATATACTAGGTAGATATAGATATATGATCTCAATGTGGATATTGATATTCCCCCTCATCAATATGCTCCGGACTAATACAAATATCGTATCGTATCGTATCGTATCGTATCGTATCAAAGAGAGATAAGCACGTGCTACTCAGTAACCCCTCTTTGTTAAATTATAAAAGATGATGAAAGACGAGACGATAAAAGACGGTAAAAGACGATATTCAAACCATGAAATCCTATTAAAGAGAATCAAAGGCGGATGATTTTCTATTTTCGAAACATATTGGGCTCCAGCTGTTAGCGTCACACTGTTAATTGCTTTATCTGCCAATTGTTCCATGACACGAGTATCACCTGGGTTCAATTTGCGGGCTCGACTGGATAAGGATTTTCTTTCATTTCAGATCTCCATGCTTTACAATGCAGTGTGCACATAAAAAAATACAGATGAACAACTGTTTGTAGATCATTAGGTACCAATTAATTAGATGGATACTGGGTATGTATGAAGGGTGTATCTCCTATGTCTCCTATGTCTCCTATGTCCCCTATGTCCCCTATGTCCCCTATGTCCCCTATGTCCCCTATGTCCCCTATGTCCCCTATGTCTCCTATATCTCCCTTTAGTTGATTTGAGTAATAAAACTCATCTACCCACTACAAATACGCAATCAAAGACGCTCCGCTGGGCCACTGCCGTGGAGGCTTCTTCGCTACGCTCTAGGTTTTCCCATCTACATCTTCTGGTTCAAAATATTAATATTCATATTCATGTTCATATTCATTCAATTATCTGATCTGAAGACCACTTACTCCGTACCTAGTATTTGAAAGAGTACCGATGAGTACCTACTGTACCTACTGGGCAGGTATTAAGAAACATCCATCCGTACGCAGAGGAGCTGGAGCGAAGCGAAAAAGCCCCCACGGCAGTGGCCCAGCGGAGCGTCACCAGATCTAATCCAATGTTGTATGTATTCGTATATCGTTCGTATAAACTTTGAGAAATCTCTATACTTTCCTTACCTTTCATCACACGCAGGTATAAATAAGATGGACGTAAAATGGAAGTATATCAATTTTAAGGCCAAAAAGATGATGAATGAAAATCAAGTGACCTGCCATGTGTCTGTATAAGACTTCCCTTCGCTTCTCTTCTCTCCTCTTTCTCAGCTCAGTGACGCCCTCTCCCTCTTCCCCTCAAAGCCCCCCCATGTCATTATTGTCATTGGGTATCTCGGTATTACCTATTGAGCATCACTTTCTGTCAGGGGTTCATGACCCTTTGCCTTCTTTCAACTTTCTTTATCGCCCACCACTTGACCTTATCCGATCATTTTTCCGATCATTGTTCTTATCGTCATGTGATTCAAATCCGATCTGATAGATATGTACATACCTTATTTTTAAGGCTTGAATTTCAAAGATGACGCTAAGAGCCGCCCTCCAACCTAAACGCGTTTCGTGGTGGCCTGGAGCTCTAAATATACAGAGTCTAAAGAGCTTCATTAATAAATCTCTCTCAAATTTCACCACCGTATCCCAATTATTTGTCTTTAAAGCTCCCAAATATCTTCCATTAAAATCTTGAAATCATGGTAAGCTTCAATTTATCCAAATTGGCAGTTTGGATCCAGTAAATGAGCTTCTTAAGCTAACTTCCTGCCCTATATTAGACTTCGATAGGTACAGGTTACGATCTCTCGAATTCCGTCTTTTCCCCTGATGGACGAAACTTTCAAGTCGAATATGCAGTAAAGGCAGTTGAAAATGGTGGAACCTCTGTTGGAATCAAATGTAAAGATGGTGTTGTGCTTGCAGTTGAGAAAGTCATTACCAGCAAGCTCCTAAAGGCGGGAGCCAACAAACGTATTGCGACAATCGATAGACATATGGGTGCTGTATGTACAATCCTGATACTTGGATGGTCATTTTGAAGTGATAAAATGGCTAATGATCCTTTTATAGGTATCTTCGGGATTAGTACCAGATGGTAGACATTTCGTTTCCCGTGCCCGCGATGAAGCTGCAAGCTGGCGTAACGTTTACAAAACTCCAATTACAACCGCAGATTTGGCTAGTCGAATGGGTGGATATCTTCAAGCATATACTCTATATTCATCCGTACGACCATTCGGTATAACTGCAATCGTCGCAGGCTACGATTCCGAACAAGAATTGCCAGTTGATGGACAAGTAGGAAGTGGACCAATCATTGGTTCCGGAGGAAAGGTTGAGGGCAAGAAATATGGAGGACCAGGTCTTTACATGATTGAACCAAGTGGATTATACTGGGGTTACTATGGAGCTGCTACCGGTAAAGGACGTCAAGTCGCAAAGGCCGAATTGGAGAAGTTGGATCTTGCAGCTGGCAATTTGAGTTTATTAGATGGTGTTAAGGAGGCTGCACGAATTATCTATGTTGCACATGATGACAACAAGGATAAGGAATTTGAGCTTGAGATGACTTGGATTAGTAACCTTGATGGGCCAACAAAGGGAAGACATGAGGAAGTACCCAAGGATATCCTTGAGGAAGCTGAAAAATTAGCGAAGAAGGCTTTGGAGGGTGACGATGATGAGGAAGAAGAGAAGCCGGCTGAGACGGCGGCTGAAGGAGATAAGATGGAGGAATAGTTGAAGAAGTATGTGTGAGAACCTCACTGTATCAACACCTGCCTTCACATTTTACATGGCTCAAAAGGTTTTGAGCTTGATCACAGCATATGATACTCTAATGATGCATTTTACGCCCTGATCTGAGTTTGGTTGATTATTTTGACTGTTGAATTTGGTGAATACTTTGGATTGTGATTCTATAACTTAGCTGGGTTGCCTGCGTTATCTGCTTCAAGTTAGACATGGCTCCATGATTACAATCTTCGTTCACATTAATGATTGAGAAAAGGTGGTACGTTTTCTATTCTACTGCTTTCATTATATAGCGTTACGTGATCCGTTACAGACAAGTCAGTCTGACGCTGGAAAGTTCTAGGTGGTTGAGAAGAGTCAACAGTTACCATACCTCCCTACCATTTAGCTCTAGTATAGTGTCAGGCAAACTTTCCCATTTTTCAGATTTGCAACAAAACCTCTCCAACGTTATTCTATTGGGTGTCGTATGCAAGGCAATTTACACGTACAGTTAGCATCTTGTCTCTAGTCGACAGTGGTGGAAAATTTCTCCTCAATTTAAGATATGCAACAAAATTCTGCTATATTATCTTATTGGTTGCATAGTTCTTACAATCTCATTCAAAGCCAGGAGCTCCTTCTCCACACAATCTTCTAGAAATAGCAGTCGCCAAAATTCGTCTGAGAAATGGAACGAAGTTACAGTGCAGTAATTTACGGGGTAACGCCTCTTTGTACTCTGTCCCCTGGACTTTTCTCCCACTTTGTAATTTTTGCGGTGACCAATTGTCAAGTTACCATCCCTTCGTCATTTCATTTGCCATCATTACAGTCATTTATCCTGGAACTGGATTTCCATGGGATTTAGATGATAATGGCGGCGGCGGTAAGGATCCACATAACTCATGGTTGATTCGTACATCCCCTGGAGAAAGAGCTGAATAGCTTGAAGGTTCTCCGCATTTGGCTGATACTTTTATCGATCATTGCCTCTGCAGTGAGTCGAATGGCCGTTTTCAAGACCTAGCGATTGGTACCCGGTGAAAACTGGTGGGCACTTTCGGGTTGAAGCCTCGTGTGAAGATGGGAGACTGCTAAATCTTCAGGGGGTGGTTATCGTCACAGTATCTGGGTCTACTCTCATCAATTATCTAGAATATACCTCACCTACCAAGAAGAAGCACAATTTACAAGAAATTCTCGCATCAATAATCGATCAAGTAGAAGAATAGTTTTTTCTTTCCTTTTCAATTTTACCCCCGACCTATTTCAAGGCCCATCCCATCCACCACCACACGCCTCCGTGGCCACTTCACCCCCGCTCTCCTGATCCTTCCTTCCAAAAGCCTTGGAGAGATAAATACTCTCCCATTCACGTGGATCCGTGACTACAGAAGAAATAGTCAGAGCATATTAACCCATGATGATTTATCACCTAATACATTACAGTATATGCAACCCCTCCCCCCAGTCCAGTAAACCACAAGTGGCTAACGCGTTGGGCAGAAATGTATCTCCTGGGTAATACCTGGCTAGCCACCACTCGCTACGGAGTACCTAGTCGCATCGCCTTTCGTGATGTGTGCCCTTTTCTTCCCGAATGACTTCATGGGTTTCTGCTCCTCCTTCTCCGTCCGGGATATATGGTGTGGTGTCTTCTTTCGCTGTATATTTATTTATTTATTTATATATATATGTATAGATTTGAGCATACTAGAGACTCTAAACTAAAACTCGAGATTCTAGCTCTAGCTCTAGCTCCAGCCCTAGCTTCTTCCTCTAATTCGTGCACCAGTATACAGGAACTCGGGAGTTGTACATTCAAGACTTATATCGCTTCGAGGTCTCGATTTTCGAATTTCATCTATCAGTTCCTAACGTTCAACCAAAAGCAAGAAGTCAAAGCAAAGTAATCATGGGTTTCTGGTCATCGCGAAAATCATCTCCTTCCCCGTCCACAACACAACGGGAGAATGGTAAATCGAAACCAAAACCGGCTCCGAAGAAAGCAGTTCCTCCTCCTTCTAAACCCAAATCGAAACCCAAACCCAAACCCAAACCTCGTCCAGGAAGAATAATCGTACATTTTGTTCGTCACGCCGAAGTATTTTTCCCCCTCTTTCAACCCCCTCAAATCCATCCTAACCACCCCCACAGGGCTACAACAACCTGCGCGAGCGCGGCGCCGGAGACCTCACCGATCCGCTCCTCACACCCCATGGCAAATCCCAATGTCTAACGCTCCGCACACAATTCGCGCATCTCCATCCCCAACACATCCTCTGCTCGCCGCTACGACGCACGCTGCAGACGGCACTGCTCGCTCTCTCCCCCCGCACCCGCATCCCCATCACCGTCGACCCGGATCTGCGCGAATACGGGTCCGTGCCGAATTGCACGGGGTCGCCGGTGGCGGAGCTGAAGAGGAAACATGAGGGTGTAAAGTTGAAGATGGATTTTGAGAGGGTGGAAGACGGGTGGGAGAGGAATGTAGAGAGGGATGGGCGGTTTGTGGAGGGGAGATGGAGGAGGAGTCGCGAGCAGAAGGAGAGGAGTCAGCGGGTTTTGAAGAGATTGTGGGAGTTGGGGAGGGAGGGGGTGAAGGCGGCCGAAGGCGATGTGGAGATTTTGGTTATTTCACATGGAGATTTTTTGCATGGGTTGACGGGGGATTGTGAGTTTTTTTTTTTTTTTTTTTTTGAGTTTTTTGTTTTCTTTTACTTCCCTGCTCACCCCCTTTCTCTTCACATTCTTCTCTCCCTCTTCCTCCCCCTTCCACTCCAATCCTCAAAATTCCAATCCAAAAATCCAAACTAACCAACTCCCCCCCCCCCCCCACCAGACTGGCACAACGCCGACATCATCTCCCTCACCATGATAAAAAGTAGTCGTGGCTATGGATTTATCGATCCGCCGAATCGGTTTGCGTATCATTGATTTTATTTTCATATCCATATCCATTCTCACTTCCATATTATCATTACTATTATTATTATTTCTCAGGGGCTGGGAAGGGGAGAGATTGGAGGTTCGTTGGTTAGTTTAGATTGATTGATTGATTGGTTGATTAATTAGTTTCGCAAGACAATTACGAACTCATCGTTATCATCATTATCATCATTGTCGTTAAGACTTCCGATGAGATGTAAGATATGAGATATAAGATACAAGATATATAAGATACAAAATTCAACGTTTAACGTTTCTATGATGACTACGAGAGAGATATAAGACTATCTACCTACCTACCAAGCTCATACCAATACCTATACCAATACCAATACCAATACCAACATCAACATCAAACCCCCAC
Organism: Botrytis byssoidea; assembly: GCF_014898295.1. Taxonomy (NCBI): domain Eukaryota; kingdom Fungi; phylum Ascomycota; class Leotiomycetes; order Helotiales; family Sclerotiniaceae; genus Botrytis; species Botrytis byssoidea. Next base: position 684,456 of record NW_024065846.1, read on the forward strand.
CAAACATAAAAATACCAACTAGCCTTCCGAGGGAATGCATACCACATAGGTAGCGATTATTCAGAATTACTTGGAGATGAATGGTGATGATGTATTATTCCCACTCCTCTTACATATACCTAGCTACCTACCCACCCACCTGCCTCCTTTCTTCCCTTCACATTCACATCCCATATAACACAATATAAACAATATAACACAATATCATTCTTAAATACACTCATTTATTAATTCATTCCTTCATTCATTTATTCAACACAATATACAATATATTGTTAACACCTCTATTTATATATTCATTCATTCATCTACATACATACATATCCTTGTTTAACTCTCATAGCCACATATATATATACAAACATTGGGAGAACAAGTAAATAGATATTTGATACATTTCTCTCCTTTCCTCTCTTCTCCTCTCTTCTCCTCTCTTCTCCTCTCTTCTCCTCTCTTCTCCTCTCTTCTCCTCTCTTCTCCTCTCCTATTCCTCCCCCTTCCCTCTCCTCCCCCTTCCCTCTCCTCCCCCTTCCCTCTCCTCTTCCTTCCCTTTCCTCTTCTCTTCTTCCCCTTTACTCTCCTCCCTCACACTCCCTCTTCCTCCTTATCTTCCCTATCCTCGCCCAAAAAAAGTCCTCTAATCTACTCGTATAAATATTAATTGTTGATATCAAGTAAGCATCCATTCCGGATACTTTGCCGAGATATATTGATTCAATGTTGATATTAATACAAACATGAAAAATATTAACATAAACATAAACATAAACATAAACATATATCATATACAAGTCACATACGCACACACACACACACTACGCATTATACACCACAAACATATTCAATTCAATACAATGCAATTAAATCCAATCAAAATTAATCAATCCATTCAATTCTCACATCACATCACATCGCCTCACCCCACTCTTCAAACTACATAACTCCTCACTCTACACACCTAAAGAAAGATGAAGAAAAGAAGGAAAAGAAAAAACAAAAAAGAGAAAGCTACCTAACAAAAACATATAAGAAAGAGACACACACATAAATGAGCGCTAATCGCGAACCAATTACTCCCCCAACGCCTCCATCCATCCATCCATCATCTCCAACGTGTGTAATCATCATAACTCATATCATAGCTTCTGCTCTGCTCTGCTCTGTTCTGGTTCTGCTCTGCTGTTCCATGCCATCAAATCTTGAGATCCATCCGCCTATCTTCGAGCAACCAAAGCTACACTTGATAGTCATCAACTCCAATCCAAATCAATGCAAACCAGCTGTGTTTTCTGATCATCTTTCTCCATCTCTCAAAATAGTGCATAGATATAAGACTACTCGACCATGTATCTGCTGCATCTTCGTGTCTCTCCATGCATGATGAAGTCCTCCTAGATGGGAAAGAAAGAAACATGTGAAATCTACGTCATCCCATGTCATCCTAGACAGTGACCGCACCAGCAAAAAAATCAGGCTATCAAAAAGAAGGCAGTTGCTCCTTGATAGAACCAACTAAAGTTCTTATAGTCTTTGCGAATGGATATTAAGAGAGAGTAAAAGGAGAAGGGTATCTTTTATGATCGATTGCTCCAAAACCAAAACCATCTCAAATACGAGGTATAGAAAGGAGAGAAGCCGTTGATCTCGCATACAAAAGTGGAAGAAATTCTATCTCGCTGAAAGATCATCATCATCATCATTATTGAGCGCCGTTATCATCCATTTGTCTTAACATAACCAACATCTGTTATACCCACAGACAATCATTGACATAGGAAGAAGAAATATTTCGTGGTTTTCTTACATTCGAAAACATGAGTACCGTTGACATCTCAAGATGCTACTTCTTGTTTATATGCCATATCTGTCATACCACTTGCTCGTTTCTGATCAACAATCTCTCGAGCATAAAAATCCACAAGCATTGTGCCATAAGCCTCTAATACTTCAACGGGAACAGATAATCGGAAGTCGTTTAATAATAAAAATTGAAGCTCCAAATGGTTCAATTCATTCAACGGCAATCCACCAACCTAGACAGACGTTAGCATAAGGAAAGAAGTATTTCATGATAAAATTTACCTTGGCGTATCTAGAATTTGTGTAAAAAACATCAGAGAAGAATTTGCTGGCACAAGTGACACCAGCAATAACCAAACGATGGATGTTAAAACTGTCAACTACAAAGAAGTGGGAGAGGGGAAACTGAGCCAATCCAGGTTCAGGATCTTGTGAGTGAGAGTATTGAGCATTTTCAAACTCGGATTTGAGCTCAGGAACGCTTCTAGCTCCTGGTGGGGTATCCGCCAAATCAGAACCCTCTGCAGAATAAGTAGACGAAGGTCGAGAACCATCTAGATCCATGGCTTCTTGTCGCATGGCATTTATGGGTTCCGCATTAACTCTCTCCGTCATTCTATCAAAGTAGACTAACAAACTCAAGAATACCTCGTATGTTGTTGGGCAGTATTTGTGTATTCTGGTTAAGTAACTCAAAATGGTAATGCTAGGCACATTCTTTCCGTGAAATGCGAGTACGCTCGAAGATAGTCCAGTAAGATTGGCTGTATTTTCGGCAGATGGAATGGATCTTTGTAAACTTTCATGTTGACGATCGTTTGTGGTGGTGATTTTGGTCAAGAGTCCGGCTACCATTTCGATAATATCTGTAATGGGCATACCACTGATCTCGTATTTTAATCCAGCCTCACCTGCTGTCCGTGAGCCTCCAATCTGACCTCTGGATGAAAGGAATTCTGGGCTGGCGAAACTTTCAATATGTGCCAAATCTCTAACTTTGATCGTGTTACCACCATAATTCTGTACATCATCGAGAGACTTTGCCGATCTTGGTATTGTCCGCTCGGATGTCCCAGATGCCATTCGAGGCCTTAAAGGAGAATCGGTGCTCAAAGTATGCGAATGCTCGGCTCGTGTAGGAGGCGCTGAAGATGGAGGGAAATTTCGCTGACTTGTAAATTGTTGTTGTGTATGTGAATTCGGGTTTGGACTGGAACTCGAAGGAGGAGAGATAGGTTCGGACTTGATATGAGGCTCGGTTTTAACTCTGGTGCGGTGGTCTACATCATGAGAGTCACCATATTTGGCTTGCATATTTGCGCTTGGAGGAGGGGTACCATCATCTACTGATGTGGGGTGGGGGTTCGGACTTGGTGGAGGCTCGACTCTCGACCGGGAAGGTTGTCGATATGGTGAATCCTCTGAAGAACCATGATGCCCTGCAGCGGGTATCATTGTATGGGGGTGGAAGCGTGATGAATCTGACACAAAATCAATCACCGCAGCCATATCAAGAAAATGTGATGGTCGTGAAAACCTGATCAGTCGTTGCGATTAGCTCTTCTGTTCTCTCCCAAAGACTGCGATGGCTTGAACAATATGGAGACGAGAGAGAATATAATAATGATAGGAATGTCTTTTTTCAAAAGTGAGCGCCGACTGAGTCCTTGCTGTTGATGTAGGGTGGCTAGGATGGCCAGAAGGTTCAGAAAGTCTTATCGTGAAGGTACTTTGCCTATCGATCGGTCTTTAACTACCTAGTAGGTACCGGATAAAAAGGTAAATGAACAAGCCAACATCAACACAATCCTTCCTGAGTCTTTGAACATCTGCCGACTATCTTCTGGTGCAAACTTCCATTTCTCGAAGATTGTTTATGAATTGTGAGATTGCGACGACAAACTCCACGGTTGACAAACGACGCGCCATTTTATGGCCATTCTATCAATCTTTCGTGGGGGTAACAAGAGATTCCAATACAACAAAACAAACAGACACACACACACACGCAGAGACTGGGCACTGATTGATGACTTGAATAGGCAGGCATGCACCGTATTGGCACCGATATAAAGAAGATTCAAAAAAGACTGAGACTTACCTGCAGCATTCCTAATCAAAACAATTTAAAGATTAATGGAGGAAAGAGGACAAATTTCTCCCACGAGAATAGAAAAGGTTGATATTTTAATTGTTTTGTTGTATTAAGAGAAGATGAGTAGGGTGACAAGTGTAGGTCGATCGAGAGAGGAAGAGGGCAAGAGAGAGAACAGGTCGTTAATCATTTGATAAGTTTGATTGGGGGGGGGGGGGGATTTTATTATTATTATTATAATTATTATTGAGGGACGTGAATTATGGAAAAGAGATTTGTACGGAGAAGGTGGTTGATTGATGAGTACTGACTGGGTAGATACTGGGTATGTAGGTATGGGACTATGTACTGACTGGGGCGGCTGGACTGTCGGGTTGAAAGAAGATGTGGAGAGGGCGCTGGGTGTGGTACAATCGATTCACTACCACTGGCCGAAGGCTGCCCGACTGCAGTAAAAGTACCTAGTAATAAGTGCAAATAAGTTACCTATGACGAAAAGTTGGAGATCTACGAGAACCCTGGATTTACGAGGGAGAGAGAGGATTGCCTGAGGTAATAAGGTAATAAATAAATCATGGATTGAATCGCACTGATCGATCAATCGAATTATGGAGATAGAAGATAGAAAAAGAAGAGAGAAAAGAAATACGAGAGAGTATTGATTCATATAGTGGATTTATATATATAACTCTAATAAATACATTGAAGCATCAATCAATATCTCCCAGGCCCTAGGAAGGGTTCATACCTACATACTCAACTTGATACATTCTTCAATGGTAGTCTACCACTCTCAGATAGACTACGCTATCTAATTATCTTCCGTTGGACCCAATTACTTTTCGCCGTCAAAATTCTACTCATCTAGAGCGAATCGATATTTCCTATCTATCTCAAGAGTACGTAGGCATCTATGTAGGCAAGATCTTACCTATTCTCTATCATGAATCTAGACCGGTATCGCACTTGAAATCTAAAAGGAGTTGTTGGAGTTAACGCTTGTGTTCCCTTCAAATTCATACCAAGAGTACCTAGTAACCACAGGTACATCCATCCACAACTCAACAAACCGAGATACCCTTAATTCCATATCATTAAAAGCATAAAGAAGATCCTATTGAATCTTCTTCATTTAAAATTGCCCCGTAGCCTATAACAATCACACATGTTGTAACCCTGAAAAGTATCAAATCATACTAGGTACTCCTACAAGAAATGTGATACGATTAAAATTCGGAAAGAAAGCCACACATGAGAATCTTCCTATTCTTAATCTCACCGCTTCAATTAAAATGCAAATTTCCCTGGATTGACCACCATTACGAAACCTTGCAAATAAATCCATTGCGTAAACTCCATGGTATTATGGTCGGGTTCTATTCGTACATTGATTCATCATCTATTGATGACGGACGGTATAATTCGTGTCTGGCAAGTACAGATGCCTGTTTGCTCCCTTAGCCGTCAAAACCACCATTCTAATGACACCTCCGGAACTCCCATCCCATTTGATAGCCTCCTGCAATGCGCCCTTAACAAAGTCAACAGCATCAGCCTCTTCCATACCTTCCTTCCAGTTTGCATCACAGTATCCGTAGATGTATGTTGAGCCGGAACCTCCAATAGCATAAGATTGCTTGTGTAACGATCCTCCCAATGGTATTGAGTAGACTTGACCTCCGTGTCGCTCATCCCAACCAGCAATAATCAAACCAGCACTAAATTCAAATCAGAACAAGAAACTCGCGGAGTTGAACATCATTCATACCTCAATTGATCTTTGTTATCGTAGCAAAGTTCCTGAAACATAGCGGCGGCCGTTTGTGTAGTTGGTGTTTTGCCATTCAAAACTCCATACATTCCCAGCTGGTAATGAACAATATCCGCAACAGCTTGGGTATCAGCCGCAGAACCCGATCGACAACACCAAATTGTATCATGTACTTGGGTGAGCTTGTCTGTAACTCGATTTGCGATATATGAGCCGGTTGTTGTTCTACTGTCCGCACCTATCCAATACAACCATCAGTAACTCGTATACCCCGCAGATTGTTAGTTAAAAGAACTGACCCAAAATGACACCATCCTTAAAGTTTATGGCCATACTGTAATCAATGTCAACGCTGATCTCCAGTCGAACATTATTGTTATCGTGGTCTCTAGGCTTCTTACATGGAGGTTCCTAAACTATCATATCAATCAGTAAAGCTCAAAATGTAGGGCTAGGATACCTAGGTATCTTACTTGACTTCTCCCTTCTTCAAACGATCCATATCCACATGGATACCATCTTCAAGAAGCTCTCGTTAGCTTTCACTCCACTGGTAGCTGAGTTGGATACCGAAATACCTTCATTCAACATTCCTGTGTTTCCAAACTCCATCTTGAAAGTTTTAATATTGGTGTTATTTAATTTTGAATATGTAGAAAAAACAAATGCGAATCGTTAATCGTTATGTTCGTTGGGGTGGAAGATGAGCTACCGATTTGAAGCTCTCGAACAGGCAGACCTTAGACGCGAGGCAAGGCAAGCAAGCGCGAAGGTGAGGCAGATCACGTGGTGATAATGATTTGAGCTTGGGCGGTTATTCCCATTTCTTAGGGCTGCTCCCGGTGAGATTTCTTAGGCCTCGTAAGTTGGTAGCTAGCGTGTGCCTAGTCTTCTTATATACATACCTAGCAGTGAAAGTTCGAGTTCAAGAAATAAATATTTACGAACTAATAAATGCTATTTACAATTTATACAAATGGATACCGGGCGTGATTGAATATCCCCTACCTATTACAATCCAGATAACAATACCCCCAATACTCCAAAATCTAATCAACGCCCTCTTTCGATCAGTTCCTGACCTCGATTCCTAATTGTACATGGCCTTGCATACCCATAGTTGTGAGAGACCTAAGGCAAGCTCTTTCTTGTTCTTGCGAATGAGAATCAGATAAACGTGCTTTGTGCCAGACGAGAAGCTCCTTTCCTGGACTAATGCTCAATTCCAAGTGCTTTAACCTCCCCGAGTCAAACTACACCCATTGTATTAGCATCACATCATCCCCTCAAGAAGATGCTTGAGCTCAAAGGAGAACCTACCCTTCCTTATCCAACTCTAATGGTGTGAAACCCTCTCCCTCCCCCTTCTTAACCTGTGTCTTTGCCTCGCCAGCTTTCCCCGGCTCACCATCCTCGGCACATCCACAGTCGTAGAAGTCTCCAATCTTACTACAATCGAATATCTCCTTCTTCAAACGCTTGTTAACTTCGTTATGGACATGACATGCCCACGCCGCTGCCGTACTCCTCGTTGCCACTTGAGGTGGATATTTCTTCAATAGCCCTTGGAAATGTCGCGCACAGTCGCCACATGGATAGAGGCGCGCAAATAAATGGATATAAGATTTCAAAGCCGAGCTGTCTTCTTCTGTAGGCTTATCGGGGAATTTGGCCATCATCGTGTGTAGAACTTTCCAGGCTGCATGGCCGAGTTCCGCTCTAAAGGGTGAGAATGTTAATAAGTACAAAGATAACATCATTCCAACCGTATTTTGCAGATGAGTGACATACTTTAACGTGGCATTTTCCAGCTTAGGGGCAGTGGCTGCTCCATGAAGAAGATTGTCATCGACGAGAATTGGCGTTTTATCCAGAGGGAATTCGGCGTTATAATCACTCTCTGTGCCATAATCTACAGCTCTCGTTCCATGATTTTGATTGCGAAATGTGAGTACAAAGAATATGCATAGAAAAGCTGCTACCGCTATTCCCGCAAGAGTAAAGTGCGGCTTTCGAGCCATGATGTATTGTGACCGAAGAGGAATTATTTGTACTGATGATTGTGATATGGTTGGCTAACGGTACAGAATAAGGGCCAACTTCTTAGATTGAACTCGGCTCCGAATGTTTCGATGAATACCACGTAGCGTTGTTCGAGATGTCAGCAACAAAGGAAAAGAGAAGCATTAATTCAAAGTAATGAATGACAAAGTTAGTTTGAGAAATCAGTGAGGAAGAAACTAATTCCGAGCATTCGACAAATTCATCTCAACTACCTACCTACTTATTTAGGTACATACATAGCGTGATAAATTCCTATTTTAGCAATCACCGTCCCTCGAATAAATTAATTCCAAGACTCTTATTCGTTCTATTTGACTGTTTCATATTCATTCAAGATCTTATCTTGATTGGCTACAAAGCTGTAACATTTCTCTTTCTCCACCCCCATTTATTCAGGTACATTTCGGAGCATCATTCCTCCCTTCCGTCATTTCTGCCCCGCGTTCTCCGAGCTCGGAAACATGAAATATTTTTTGAGCTAGATGACTGTGTTGTATTTACCACATCTCCGTGGAAACATTGAAAGACTTATTAACAATCTTGAATCCTTCACGATCTTAAATACTTGCTGTGCTACTTCCAAATTTCTGGATATCTTGACTTTCAAAACAAATCTCATCAGATTTTTTTTTTTTTGCAAATCAATATGACTTTCCCCCCACCCCCTGTTAGCACAATCGACTGGAGTGATATTGGCTTCAAATTCCGTGAAGGTAATATCAATTTCTCTGTCCAAGCCTTCCTACCATTGCTCAATTGATTGCTGTCAGAAGGCTCGTCAACAGAAAGCTAATTCTTCCTTCAGTCAACGGTCATATCGAATCCCACTACTCAGTTAAAACCGGCCAATGGACCCCTCCAAAATTCATTACCGATCCCTACCTCCGTCTTCATGGCATGTCCCCCGCTCTCAATTATGGCCAACAAGCATACGAAGGCATGAAAGCTTTCCGCACTCCCGGAGACTCCTCCATTACCATTTTCCGTCCTACCAAAAATGCCGCTCGTCTAGCCCACTCTGCAGAATTCATCTCCATTCCTCCTGTTCCTGAGAATGTCTTCATGGACTGTGTACATGCTGCTGTCTCTTTGAATGCAGAATATGTACCACCTCATGAGACAGGCGCTGCCATGTATATCCGACCTTTGATCTTTGGTTCCAGTGCTCAGTTGGGATTGAGTCCCCCAGAGGAGTATACTTTCTGTGTCTATGTCCTCCCAGTGGGTGTTTACCATGGTGTACATCCAGTTAAGTGCTTGATTCTCGAGGAATTCGATCGTTCTGCACCACATGGAACCGGAAGCGCAAAAGTGGGAGGAAACTACGCGCCAGTGTTGAGATGGAGTGACAAAGCCAGAAACGAGGGATATGGTATAACATTGCATTTGGATAGTCAAACGCGCAGCGAAATCGACGAATTTTCTACAAGTGGATTCATTGGCGCGAAGAAGGAGGGGGATTCCATTACATTGGTGGTACCGGATAGCAAGAATGTTATTGCTAGTGTAACATCTGATAGTATCTTGGAAATTGGAAAGAGTCTTGGATGGAAGACAGAAGTTCGCTCGGTTAGTCAATCCTCCCCTCCTTTGTTTCTTGCGCATTTCCCGTGTCCCATCCATTTTATTACCTCCATTTCGCCTTCAACATATTCTAACTCTCATCTTTCTAGATCAAATATGAAGAACTCCCCACTTTCACCGAAGTAATGGCCGCCGGAACTGCCGCTGCTCTCGTCCCAATTCGCTCCATAACCCGTTACTCCGATAACAAAACTACAGAGTATATCCCTTCATCCTCCGAAGAACCCGGTGCTATCTGTGAGAAGCTTCTCACCACCCTTAAGGGAATTCAAGCAGGAAAGCTTAAGGATACATTTGGCTGGAATAAAATTGTCGAAAAATTGGACGTCAAGGACTTCACGACAGAGACAAATGATACCAATGGTTTGAATGGAAATGTGGATAAATTGCCTTAGATGTCAAGGAGACTTTCAATTGAAATAGTCTAAAAAGAATGATAGCGGCGTTGAGTGGCTGGGCATTAACAAATTGTACTATCTACAAGGTATTCTTCAATAAAATTTAAAGTGCGAACCCTTAGGAATTAAGACTTCTCCTCGGATTTCGTGCAACTAATTTAACAGCGTCATTACGTCATAGCCCCCAAGCGCCCGTTTTCTCGCTTAGTCATTCGGTCTGGATCTTTCTTATTATTACGCTTCTTCACGACCAACCATGCTTCGCGAGACACGAAATCAAGAAACAAGTAAATAAATGAAAATCATCCATCCATTTGGCACCAGCATAACATGATTAATATATCGAAACGACGTGAGATGGGGACTTCTTTATTAAGTGGAGGTTTCTTGTAAGGTTAGTGGTCGGGAATCAGAGTAAAAAGGCGAATGTATGGCCAAGGGTTCTCCGGATCTTTTCTTTGTACACCGGTGAGGCAATGCTGGTCATATGCTACTTTTTTGGTCCTTGATTTACACTATCCAAGCTCGGAGTTATAGGACTGATGAACATTGGGTTCCAATCAAAGGCAATAGAGTATATGCGAGGACTTGCAGGACTTGGGGTGAGATTTATATGATGTCGATGACCACAGACTTCATCTCACTTTCATCTCACGACTTTTCTTGCTTATGACGCGAGTTTATATGTTATACACATTTGTATATTCTGCTGCCACGGTATACTTTTTGCTATCACCGTAACCTTGATTTTTTTCCATACTCTGGTTTACATAGAATCACTTTTACAAGCCCATTACAAAACCACATCTCACAATGCTTATCCGCATACCCATAAATCTGCTTTTCCTGATACCTCTGGCAACCGCGAAAACCACAACTGTTACAACAGTCACGGAATCAGCAGCCTCTCAACCAACTTCTACATCATATACCTCTGATTCTCAATTCCAATCCGATATGATCGCGGCGCACAATTTCTATCGGGCAGAACAAAATGTTAGTAACTTGGAGTGGAATGATACCAGTGCGAAAATTGCGAAGAATTGGTCCAAAGGTTGTGAATTTAAACATTCTGTACGTCAAGTCCTTCTTTTCTGTCTCCCGCCCCCTTTCTCAAGTTGGACACTGCACAAATTCAAGCCTCCAAAATAATAACAAATAACTAACACCCATTATCAGGGCGGACCGACAGGCGAAAATCTAGCAGCCGGCTATCCCAATGCGACCTCATCCGTCGACGCCTGGGGTCTCGAACGCCTCAAATATTCGTACTCCTCTCCAGGTTTTAGCGAAGATACAGGTCACTTTACACAATTAGTCTGGTCAAACACCACATCTGTCGGATGCGCGCGTACCAATTGTGCAGGCGAAAACGATACGCCGGGATGGTATGTAGTGTGTGAGTATTGGCCAGCAGGGAATGTTGTAAATGGGAGGAAGGGGGATAAAGAGGAGTTTTTTAAAGACAATGTGAAAGAGCAGGTTAAAGGGGAAGCGAGTGATACGGTGGAGAGTGGAGTTACGAGTGCAGGGAGTAGTATTGCGGGAGGTAGTGTGGTGGGGTGGAGGGGGAGAGAAGGAGAATTGAGATGGGGTGTTTTAATGGGAGTTGTGGCTGTAGGGGCTGCGGGGTTAATGTTTTAAGATGTGTATTTGATTGGGATTTTGGGACGGGGAAAGGCGAATGGAGGAGAGACACAAGAAGGGTGTTTTGCTTAAGCGCGGTGTTTGGGGCTCTGTATTTACCCTGGGAAAAAGGATACAGACATGATATCAGGTGTAGAGGAACTAGTTTGGCAATTTGTTCAGTCAGAAGAATATACCCCATGATATAGAAGAATGGGGCTAGGTACCTCCTCGATGGATTTGATATGTCACAGGGCAGAATAAATCTTAGCTATTCCTGTTCAGGTATAAATGCGATTTCTCCATTCATCATGAAAGTGCTGATATCAATTTTTGTTTCTTGACAATAGCTCGATGGATCAGCAATACGTGTATTCGGCTAGAGTAGAAAATGGATAAAATAAAAGGGGGGTGAGAGGAGAGTGGGGCTCAACACAACTGGAACTATTGTTACCTATGATTTTTTGTTTATTTCGAAGAGAAGCTTTGTAAGTTGGAGATATGAAGTTTTGACATCTACGATTGAATTTGAGATGGAATGTTTTGGGAGTGGATGTGATGCTTTGTTATTTATGTTATTTGTGTACGCTTACCTATTTATTTATCTATCTACAAAGAGAACATCGCTTCGCTCTGGGAGGTCGATGTACATCTAGGTAGGTATTACTTGTTGTATTTTTGCATGGCAATTTTCTTAATCGAGAAAATCTATTTTCGATACTAAAGACCGGAGACTCTGAGAGCGCTGGAAACGTGGTCTGGAAGATCAGGAACGAGTATACAGCTTGATGCTGATGTTGTTTTGCAGCTGCGGAGCTCACTACTCGGATTGAGAAAGGCCTGGACGGGTATGTATTGTGGAATAGAATGAGGATGAGTGTTGATAATCGTATTGGGTTAGAATTGGAGATTTGTTACGCCTGAGCAGTAATTGTATCCCAAATGATGGGCAGTGAGGCCTTGTAGAGTTATCTTTACTGTAAATTACCTAGAAATTTCACAGGGAATTAAATCTCCTGCTCATTCCCGTTCCTTTGTTTTCTTGGTGAAAATAAATTCTCTGCATCTTATTTATTTGTACGTGTTATGATCGCATGCTGTCTAGCCTTTGGGGAAGATACATCCATCCTCATTCTGACCATATAATATTCTCTTTCGTCCAGTACTCAGCTCTTGATTCCTTACTTGAGCCTCGCATTTCAAAAAGGAAAACAAGACCTTTTAATCTCAAGATGCGCGTTATAGATTGCCCCCCAAGATTGATGTGTGGTATTCTTTACAGTCGGAACTCAGGATGCTGAAGTAGGTAAAGCTTGGTAATTCCAGAGGTGAGCATACGTAGTAGTTTGTGGGAATTGAAGAAGGTGCGTCTCACCTGTTTGCCATTTAGCCAAAACTTTGGGGGAAGTTTCCGTCTCGAGCAATTATGTTCGATGTGAATCTTTTGGTCATGATAGAAGCTTAATTCGATGCAGCACGAAGACTTTTCAAACAATTTTAGGCTTGCAATCTTCGGAAATGAGGAAGTATCATCACAGTCTTCATCACACATGATTCACAGAAGCATCAAAGCCCTCAGTAGAACAGGTCAATTCACACGAAAACAGCAGAAATTATTGTTGGAAGAATACATTCTCAGCTTAACTTTACTTTATAAAGCCAACAAGCATGTGTGTTGCCGCAATGAGCGCGGAACAAAATACCTATCATCTCTCCTCCCACCTCCAATAGCATCCCATATCAGTCTGTGTGAACCTGTATACACAACGAACTCATAGCTGAACATATCCTTCAACTATTTCCCACATCAAAGTAAGCTGTGTGCGCTCTCCACGAAGCACAATGCTGAAAGTTCATTGTCCGACTCTCGTCAATCGACCAGAGAAACCACCTTTCGCAGCCATTCTTCGCAAAATTGCTCGATCCCGGATCCAATCAAGATTCTATTGTTCAGTTAGTCAGGATATTAGAAGATGCAGAGAGAACTGCTTACCGGTAGTTGAATCCTCCTCAACCAGATAGTTCTCCCCAATCATCTGAGTACATTTCTTTGCCCTAAAATTCTCAGGTAATTGTCTTTCTAAGGCCAGGATTATGTCTCCCAACGCCTCCACCGGGTAAGAAAACAAATCTTTGTCACGAAAGCTAGAGGTCTTCCCCCAGCAACTGTGCTCAATCACAAAGCGTCGAAGAACACTGCCCTCAGCAGTATTATCATAGACGTATCTACAATCTCTAGAAGACAGATTTGTATTACAAATAAAGATTTTGTTACAAAGAACGCGGATAGTATAATTCTGAAGTCGGGGAATCAGAAACTTTTCGGCCAAAATCCAAAGCTAAAGCAGGGCACTATCTTCAGCCATGCACTGGATTATTGAATCGAAATCTTTGTGGGCGGCATTCAACTCTCCTGAATGAACATGGTCGAACTCCTCTCGGTAAACCCATTGCGTCAATAATCGAAATACCTCAGGGACAGTGTCTTCAATACGATAAGTCTGCGTTTGTCCCTCGACAAATACGCTATTGAAAGCACGATTCCAGACTTCCGAATGTTCGCATGCGATTTGTTTGTGGATCTGAAAGGTCTCTTGTTTGTCGCCTGTGCCAACGATAAAAGTGACCATTTCGTTTGGTGAAGAGAACGGCTTCTTTTTAGGATTTGTTGGAGGAGGAGTTGCGATCTTCTCAGCCGGCGGCTTAACTAGCGAAGACATTGTTGTCGTTGAAGTGGAAATCAGGTAATCGGTTTGTGAGATAGACGTGATGTGGTTTGATCTGGGGAGATATCAATTACACTATCGAATGGAAGTGGTTGTAGAAATGATGGAGAAATTATGATTTTGGAGGATGAGAAAAGTCTTTATAGGTTCGGTACTAGTCGAGTTAATATTACAGAACTTATTTTCGTTGAAGATGAAAAATAAAATGTGCAAGCAAAGTGAATGTTTAGTGGTTGGACTTGAACTGACTTCAGTGGCCTACAAAACGTTGATGTTTCAATCCAGTAGCGACTTTTCACTCAATTCGATGTGACAGACAGATCCCATTCATAAAAATGCCTTTAAAAACGAGTTTCTCATTGTTGCATTATAGTAGGTACGATTAAGGAGCTCGTTAGTATAGAATGTGAACCTCCAACTCTCTTTCAAGACCGGATCCAACTAACAACATCCAATTTCCTACGCCTTCAATCCAATAGTTCGCTAATACCGATTACCAGAATTCTCTGCATTCCTTCCTGTCATATCCTTTTACACCTATTCGCCTATACCATCCCGTTGAAAAATCAGGAAGACCTTCCACGGCCAGATAATTTCTGATTTTTCAGCCACCAAGAAACCACTGCAATTTGTCGCCATTTTTCTTCTTGTATGAAGATGCTGTAGCTTCCACTTTGTCCTGATCCTCCAAAGCTTGCCTACATTCGAAATCTTCATATGAGGGACCTACTTGTATACAGTCTAAGTCCGGACAGCAAACTCTTATACCGCTTATGGGATTGCATTTCACTAGTCCCTCTTTAATCTCAAATTTTCAAGAGAGGCAAGAAGAAAGAACTTACTGTTCATTGGTTTACACTTGGGCAACTCGGTGATATCGTCCAGTCTATGCGGCGGTTTCATTACTTCAAGAAAATCCCACTTGCTTGCTTCTTCTATCTTCTCTCCCTCTGACTCAAGACTTTCATCCATATTCGAGTTCAAGTTCAAGTTCTGTTCAAGTGACAGATATGGTTTCCGCAGTATATCCAGAGTTTCTTCGTCTTCAGACTTTACATCGGAAGGTGGACGGCATTCACTTATGCTTGAACTCCTGGAAATGTAGCAAACAAGTGACGGGCAACAGTATTCACCTTTCTGGAAATCGCAAGATGCTATTTTTCTAGTCATGAGTTTTCATAAGAGTGTATGAGTTTTGGAAAGGTCAATACGTACAGCCGGCTTTGCTACAAGATTCCTTCGCAGCAACAGTTTCATCACCTAGTCTCAAAGAAACCTCTAACTTCATACCAAAATCTTCACCAACCTCTTGATGTTTAGACTGAGGGGCGAGGGTATTCAGAACTGTCGAAGCCATTCCCCCAAATGCTCGAGAAATTTCACGGAAAGCATCCAGTGTCGATCTAGTAATCGGAGGCGCATTATCTTTTTCAAATTCGCAAACATGGATGCCATAGCCGTCTAGCTGACATTTTAGGCCCGAGTCTCTACAACAGGGTGTTTGGGCACAGCGACCTTATTTCATTTTAGTACAGCGCGATAGAACGAGATAAGAGGAAGGTTTTACCGCCTTGCTTGATGCATGCTCCATCTTGGGCGGTCGCTTTGGACCCGATACTACCAGCTGGATTTAAGACAGCAAAGGAGGATGCGATCGATAAGAAAAATATGACTTGTAATATTGGGGCGATGAGTAGCATCTTAAGTGGCAATCTTTGTCGTCTGTTATCGAGCTGCTATCTAATTTAAGGGGGGCGAGGGTCAACGAGTTTTAAGATCGTTGGTCAATGTTAATATCGCGATTCCCCGCATTCTTGGATCCCGTATATCGGGAATCGCATTCCACGCACAATTTAAGTTTTGATGTTTTACATTCCAGACCGTTGAGGCGCGGCAATTGATAGTGAATCACTAAAAAATCACGAGTTTTGTAATTAAAATGGAGAATTCATATTTGTATTGAAATTTGAAATAATGTTCTCCGGAAGATGTTGGCATAAATTCTTGGTGTGGCTTATACAACGCCATTTAGCCAGCGAGTAATATGTTGCGCTAGTGTACAGATTTCTAGGCTATTAGTACCTCTTTTCGGTGTGCGCTTAGAGAAGTGACATTGGAGGAAATAGTGAATGGACTTTCGATCGATCAGAAGCTTGAATAACCAAGGGATTGAAGAATCTTGATTATAATTTTTAGGATAGTTTTTGTTCAATGCGGATGAAAGTTGCCATTCTTAAAATTCGCGAGATCTTACGTCAAAAAATTGAGCATTCGGTCGACCCAAGATGTTCAGCTCCGAATTCAAATATGACCAGTATTCAAAAGAAATCATAAATATGATGAATATTGAAAGGCAGTAAGGGTTTCTGCCACTTCCTGGCGTCAGCTATGATGAATATATATTGTTGCTTCCTTTTTGTCTGCTAGGATGAAATGTTGCGGATCTCAAGAGGATAAAGTTTAAATCAAGGTCCGAGTGATAATGCTAGGTAGGTAGTCAGCTCCCCGGACCTACCTATCGGGAAAGGAGTCAGCGGAAGAACCTCCATACTGTATGAATTTGGCCTCCCATGATTAAGTGAATGGTGAAAGTGGATTGCATCCCAAGAGAATTGGAATCTGGAAGTTTCTGCTGAGATTTCCATTTCAAAATAGGCAATAGGAAATAGGAGATGGATGATTTTTGTTTATTTGTCAACTGAGAGCTAACTGCTAGAAACGGTGAGGTTACAGCTGGACTTGGTCTAACGGGCTACCATACCTAGAGCCTGGCTACTGTACGTAGGTGTTGTTCTGCGATGTAGGTCTGGTAGCTTTTAGCCTAGCCTTGAATATCGGGTCACATCGTACACGGCCATACATGGATCATATTGAATGGTCAGCATGGGTAGGTACTCTAGAGTCTGTTTACGCAGAAGGTAGCACGATCTAAATGGCACGATCTTCAGAGCTCTTTTTCACTACTTCCTCATCGAAATGTATCTTCTCCATCCTATTCATCAGTCTGATATCCATCAACAGTATGAATTGGTATGATGCAGCAGCTGTGTCTTAGCTGACTATCTATAGAAATTCCAGGTAGTCCGGGCTGAGTTTGATTTCTTTTTATATGTACGAAGAACCACTTTTGATAGAAGCCCCCGTAATAACAATAATAAGTAACAACTCTCTACTCTAACAGAGTTTGGAGAGTGCATTTACCCCATTCACGGAGCACGGGAAGATTTGTACCTTTGGGTCTAGCTTGACTTTCCTGACCCTCCAAAAACTCGTAGTTGATAGAATCGTGAAACTTGAAACCATTCCTTAGGAAAAGTAACGTCTCTATGACAGCTCTTGTCAGCATTATAAAGATTTAAGACTCGATGTCTTCTCAAATGCTACGCAGGATTTGGAATTTTACGCGGCGAGTCAGGAAAGGATCAACCGATACCGATGCCAATGGCAAATATTGCACAATCCCATCGTTGCTTCCCGTTCGCACGGGCCACATACGTCCTTTCCTGCTGCAGTAGTGGTATTATTAATAAGCTTCAATGATAGGCTTTCTACTCGTAGAAACTAATTGGAAAGTAAATGGCAAGCAAACACACTGTGATACTCGTATATTCTCTCAATTTCTGATCCTGCTCTGCGCAGTCATCTCCTCCGTGATGATGAGTATGAAGTATAAAGTGACGTCTTCTTTGGCTAAATTTTACGCCCTTGAAGTAAGTCAAGATCAATAATGTATCACGTCAAGAGATATGAAGTAGGTTGGTTGTTATTACATTGGGGCAAAATCTTCCATTACCGGTATCAAAATTCAAGATGATAATGGACTCTCTCGTCTTTGTCATGCACGATCTTTAGCCTTGCCAATTCCCACCTTTTGTGAATTCTTTGGTATGCTTTGATGAAGTTGGAGGAGGGGTAACTGAGATATACTGTACAAAATTTCAAATTGCTCCCATCGAGCCCATTTTTAAACATTTGTTTGCTTCTCCGAATTCTAGAGCTCCTTGCACTTCACGCATAAAGTTTTCGATATCCTTGTCATTACGGAGCATTTTCCGTGGCTGGTGTCGATAGGGATTCACTTCGATCTCCATACCATCGCAACTAACCATGGGATCGCTCGTCGAGCGGTCTCTCTAGACTTCAAGCTAGACCAAGACTTTGCTCAAATAAAATTAGTCCCCATGCACTGATGGATCTCTATATTGATCACCATTTCTTTTCTACACGTCAACCAAGCGTCTAGAGATGGATACATTCAATATTCAATATTCTGCTTGGTAGGATACAACATGCTGAATGATGTCCAACATAGATACAACACCTTCCAAGTCGGTGGTTTACCCATCGGTTGAAGAGTTTCAAGTCGAACGGATATTTCCTATTCGAAATCTTGTCAATGGAAGAGACCTCGATACAGAATCAACCTCGCAGAATACCGACGATGTTTCTTCATCGAATTCAAGCTGTCGAGGTCCTAATTCGGCTCAAGAGCCTTACGATAAAGATGACATTTTGAATGACAGCCATTCCGATGGCTCTAGCGAAACGAACGTCTTGCCACCGCCTTACCCACCAATAACTCCCGATGACCAAATTCGCAGATTACCTAAATATTCAATACATGACTATTCCACAAAGATTGAAGGTGCTGAAGGCCCATCTGAGAACGAAGATAGGAAGATGTCGCAACGTTCACAATTGATCCCTTCGAAATCGGGTCCTCCAGGCATAGCCCCCGGCGAACCTGTGAGAACTGAGGAGCGGACATTTTTCAAGTGTGAAGATGAACCTATACATATTCCAGGAGCAATTCAACAGTATGGTGCATTGCTAGCCTTGAGATATAATGATCAGGGAGATCTCATGGTTCGGATCGCCAGCGAGAATGCGTACAAAATATTAAAATATACCCCGGAGCAACTCTTCTCGTTAAATTCTTTCCTTGACCTTCTTGGCGTCGACGTTCGCGAAGATTTTATGGCACGAGTGGATCATGCCCTTCGAGCTGTCACCAAAAACCCATGTGCCGATACCAAACTGGATGTCTTCTCCATGTCAGTTGTTGCACACACAGGATTGGTAAATCTTTGGTGTGCGATTCATATATCTAAAGGCACAGATGATTTGATCATCTGTGAATTTGAACCATTTTCTGATGAAATGTTTTTTTCTGAAGAACCTCATAATACCACGAACGATTTACCCAAATTGCCGACGCGAACTATCGACAACGAAACAGTACTTGGAGAACGATTGAAAAGTATCTCCAGTGGAAGCCAACCTCTTCGCGTATTGCAGATTGCAAAACGAAAGGGCAGACATGCTGTTGGTTCTTTGGAAGTGTTTAATGCCATGACACAAGCACAAGAGCAACTTGCTGCGTGTACTTCGGTTCAAAAGCTTCAGGACGTCTTGGTGGGCCTCATATTTGACTTGACGGGCTTTCATCGAGTCATGTTCTATCGATTCGATTCCACCAAAAATGGATGTGTGGAGGCTGAGTTACTCAATCCCAAAGCCAGTGATGATATATTTAGAGGACTGCATTTTCCAGGTTCGTTTTTGAATTCCTCCGTTCCTCTTCCATTCCAAACGGATCAGCAATAGCTTATAATCGATAGCTTCGGATATCCCCAAGCAGGCTCGGGACTTGTATAAAATCAACAGGATTCGAATGCTCCATGACCGAGATGAAGAGACCGCGCGACTCGTAAGCAACGTTTTAATTACTTTGTTATTGTTTTTTGTACAGCTATGTAAAGACTTTCCTTTTTCTTTTTTTTCTTTTGCCATGCGCCAGAAGCCACGATAATCAACTCAGCCTGAAATGTTTGGAGTGTTTGTTACTCTGGAGCAAAGCCGAACTTCGCCGTGCTGACAGTATGAAAGGTCTGTCGTGATCAGTCAGATTTTGAAAACCCCCTGGATTTAACGCACGCTTATTTACGCGCCATGTCGCCACTTCATTTGAAGTATCTTTTGAATATGGGGGTACGTTCGACAATGTCAGTTTCCATTGTAATTGATGGCGATCTCTGGGGACTTATTGCATGCCATGGGTATGGCAGTCATGGTACCCGCGTAACTTTACCGATGCGCGAACGTGAGTATTCTCCGAGCTGTCATACTCTCTTTCAGACTGATTTTCTAGATTGGTTGTTGTCTCTAGACGCATCAGATATATGTTGTATTCAAAAGAATCATTTCCCTATTTATTGTTTCGAACACGAAAAGCTAATTGTGCTATTCGTTATATAGTCGCCAGAAATATTGGAGAGTGTGCTTCAACAAATATTGAGCGATTGTTGATGCATCAACGTATTGAAGCTCGCAAAGCACCACGTCAGAACCCAGGAAAGACACCTTCTGGGTTTATTGCGGCATCTTCCGACGACTTACTACGAGTATTCGATGCCGACTTTGGTCTTTTGAACATTCAGGATGAAGCCCGAGCAATTGGAAAACTTCGCCCCTATCGCGAGGCATTGACTATTCTTGCATACCTACAGTCTCGCCATTTTACTGAAATATTCTCCTCGCACAATATTACAAAAGACTTGCCAAAACTGAAAGATTCTCCAGGAATCAGCGCTGTAGCTGGGATACTAGTCATACCTCTTAGCACCGGAGGGAATGATTTCTTGGTTTTTTTCAGAAGAGGCCAACTTCGCGAAGTCAGATGGGCGGGTAACCCTTATGAAAAGATCAAGCCTGCAAAAGGGCAGTATCTAGAGCCAAGAAGTAGTTTTAGTCGCTGGACACAGACTATCAAAGGAACTTCTAAAATATGGAACGCTGATGATTTCGAGACTGCGTCTGTGCTAAGTCTTTTGTATGGAAGGTTCATTCAAATATGGCGACAGAAGGAATCAACAGGACTTAACCGAATGACTCGCCTTCTATTGAAAAATACTAGTCATGAAGTTCGCACTCCGTTGAATGCCGTTGTCAACTATCTCGAAATGGCACTTGAGGACAAAATTGAAAGTCCAACCCGTGAGTTGTTAGACAAAGCTCATAGAGCTTCAAGATCCTTGGTTTATGTCATCGACGACCTCCTGAAGCTCACCAAAGCTGAAGCTGGCCCGGTGAATTCCATGAAAGATGTTTTCGATCTTTCAGCTACAGTTTCAGAAGTCATGTCAGCTTTCCAAAAAGAAGCTGTCCGAAAGAATCTAGATTTGACCGTCACAATTCAACAAGGCATCCCAGAAATGGTGAGGGGTGATGCTACCCGATTGCGACAGGTTATCTCTAACATTACAAGCAACGCATTCCAAAACTCCGTGGTTGGCGGTGTCAAAATTGATATCAAACCCATACAGATATGGCCAGCCAGCACTGTTATTTCTCTCACTGTTCAAGATGTGGGAGTCGGAATGTCGGAGTCACAGCTTGATGAATTGTTCCAGGAGTTTGAACAGATATTGGATGAGGTTGATTGCTCTACAACTAAAAAGCCGCCACAACCACTAAGTGATGTGAGAGAGACACTTGGTATCGGCCTTGCTGTAGTCGCGCGATACGTCCGTAACTCCAATGGCCAAATTCGGGTACATAGTGAGGTAGGCAAAGGGACTATATTCGGCATTGAGTTACCTTTTGAACACGCCTTGGCTGCATCAAGTGCTCAAGATATCCCAATTAGTAGTACTGCTAGACCGATTCGTCCATTTTCCGATTCCGGAAGCAATTACGATGAGAGTGAGAAAATGAATTCTAGTTATACGATGTCAACTTTCGGAAGCACTCCTTTAGCTACACCAATCGAAGAGGGTTCATCTATTACTACATCATTTTTCGATCTCGCAATGCATTCGAAAGAAGAATTTGTCGAGCCACCATCCGCTCGCCGAAGATCAAGCCTACCTTTCTTAACTATGATCGATCTTATGTCAACAAAGAAATCGCTTTCGATCCTAATCGCAGAGGATAATCCTATCAACTCAAAGCTTCTGCATAAAAGACTCAGCAAATTTTTACATAAACCTGAAGTTACAGCTGAAGGGCAATCATGTTACGATCACTACACATCTGGAATCAATAATGTCGACGTCATCTTGATGGACTTACAAGTAAGTCATCACTCTAATCCTATTTAAGATTGATATGTGACAGCTAACATTTCGTAGATGCCACTTGTTGATGGTACGAAGGCAACGAGAATGATACGCAAATTTGAGAGGGAATATCTCGAATCACATCAAGTCAGGAGGAGAGTTCCTATTATTGCTGCTTCAGCCTCACTTACAGAGGAACAACGATTTGATTATATCGAAGCGGGGTATGCTTATTCCTCTTTTTCAATCTTTATCATTTACGAAAGAAACTAATGAACCTTCTCTTTTAGCTTCGATGGCTGGATAATGAAACCTATCAATTTTAGCCGACTAGATTTTCTCCTACAAGGGTTAAATAACCCGCAGCTCAAACAACGGGCTCTTTACCTTCCAGGGATGTGGGAATTGGGTGGATGGTTTTTCGCTTGAACATTATGTTCTTGTTGTACAAAAGTGTTATAGGCGTGGCACGTGTTATTCTGGGCGTTCTACACATTTCATACTTACGTAGAGCGCCTGAGTTCAAATAAAAGGTGTTTCGGGCGTTGGTTGAGTACTACTTGGGAATCTGACCATGGCACTGCAATTATTCTGCCGGCTGGAGTAAGGGACTAAGAAGGTTTCGATTTTGCGACTTTGCGACTTTGCCAACAGGAAGAGTTCCTTAGGCTAATAGAGGGGTGGATTAGATGAATGTATAATATCAATTTCTGTGGGTGCCGAATTTAACTACGGGGAAACGGCGGAGGGAATGGAGGAAGAAACAAATGTGAGGTGAATTATGGTGCTTGAGCCGGATGATACGATGCAGGATTCGGTTACAGGATACTCGACATGCCAGATCGAAGATGAATGAAACTGTTTTCGGGATTGGGGATGGATAGGTCTAGAATCGAACGTGGGAACAAAGATGACTAGGGTACTAGAATTCAAAGCTTCTTACAGCCAGAAAAGTTGTATGTTCGCTCGTGATGAAAGTAACCTTTTTGTGAATGGTACATGTGTGACCCCTTTTGAAAGGCTTAAAAAATGAATCAGGATTGACTGTTTGATAGAATTATAGAATCTTTTGGAATATTATGTAGATAGTGGTGGCTTGATTTGATTTGGTGTAAATTTTGGGTTGATATTCCCCTCTGCTCCCCTGTTTTTTTCCAAATCTAAACCAATTGTCATACCCTCTCGTGCGAAAGATAGGACGGGAGTTTCAATTGCAAAAGGCGGCATCAATTGTGGTGAAGTTTTTGCATATTGTCTCTGGGTTCATGATGGAGTTGTAGTGTACTGGTGACTATGCGCATTTGGTAGCTAGTGAGTCAAAGGTTTATGCCGAGATCTTGTGAGTTTACAGAACTTTTGAACTAGTGACAATGCGAGCTCATGTAAATGGGAATTTCTATCGCTCGTTGTAGGTAGAAATCTGGTATCGGTTAGTTACCAGCCCCCTTCGTTGAATAGTCGGAAGCTAAATGTGAAGATGTAGATATTCGATCATGTGAATCTAATGGTCTTGACAATGACTAGGTAGGTATGGCAGAAATCACTGGGTGGGCTGGGAGTGATTTCATGTAGATGACGTCATGAAGCTATGCTCTAGCTCACGATCTCAGTACGTACTCGATGGAGACTGTAAAGATTTGATATATAACGCGCATAGGATTTGTGATATACGGATTTGCGAAGTCCTTTCTTTGCTGAAGATCTATCTAGTGGGCATATTATTTCTAGTCAACAGCAATGATTACCAAGTACAGGAAGCCCTCCTGCTTGAGTGGAAAGTGCTTCCTAAGTCTTGCAATTGTTTCATGCTAAATGCCTGTCGCCTTTATTTTAGACCATCAAATGTGAAACATAGTACAATACCACAAGGTCTAATGGATCTTCCCTTAAGCTACATCTATTCAGTTACTGGCAACGGTCCATTTGATGAGGAGTGTCATGGGATCAATTCGTTCAAGGGGTTAGTTCTTAGCCGTGTCTACCTAGTTAGGGTATTCGAAACCTAATAATTTGCGAAGGGTTTGCTAGACTCAATACTCGATGCTCTTGGAAACGTTACCACGTACTATCCAAGAAATACTCTCAACACAAAAATGTTTGATATCTGTCATACTTCATCATTCAAGAGCTCTGGATGGTCAATTGATAGAAAACCCATCAAACGCTAGAGTGATAAGATCCTGTTCTTGATACAATTGAAAGATATATTAGATATCTTAAATTAGGTACTCACTATGAACTGATTCGGGATATTGAAGAGGGGTTATGAGGCCTTGATATATGTCTGTGATACATGAAGGATTTGCGATTGAAAACGCCATCTAGTCTAGACATCTGGATCTATATCATTGTTTCATTGCTGGATTTGTTTGAATTGGGGAATGCCAAAGAAACATATAGTTATATATATATGTCAACTCGGGGTTCATTATCTGTGGAGATAGTTATTTACACTTATCAGAGAATGACGCTCCGCTGGCCCTATGGAAGCCACTGCCGTGGAGGCAGAACAAATATTTCATCGGATAGAATGTCTAGATGTTCAACCCCCAAAGTACTACGAATTTGATTGTCTAATCCGAGTTAATTGGGATATTAGAAAGAGCTAACTCATGCCAACTGTCAAGTCTGGAATGCGATATGTCTTCCATTATGTAATATCTACGTGTAGATCTCTATTCCCAAAGCACCATATCATTGTCTAATTCCAAATCGGACTTTGAGAAGAGCTATGGTGTACATGATGTAAATGATATGTGAATAGCTTCGTTATCAAGTGCTTAGTAAATGATCATTTCCTAATTCGGCTAGAGCATATATTTAGTGGGTGAGTCGAAAATCTGTAGCGCACAGGGATTTCTATAATACTCGTCTCCCGCCCGGTCCCTCTTACAACCTTTTGTCGCGTTCTGATTGTTTACTTTTGATTCAAAACATTAAATTCTGTGAATTCTGTACATTGTACCTTCTCAACAATCAATTAATTTTCGACATGGCTCGCAATAACTACGAGGATACTTTATCCTCCATCTCAAGTTCTCAAAATCTCCCGCAACGGCCCAAGAGTCGATTTCAATCAAACCATTCCATCAGCTCCTCCTCATCTTCTCGTGATCTCAATTTGAATTCAACAAATACTCAGCACCATACCGTCAGCGACGACAGTCATAACACACTCAATTACTTCGATCCCGATGACTCCGCAGAGCAATGCTTTATGTCAACTGAATTGGATATCGAAAGACTGAAGCGTAAACAAACACAACGTCCGGATATTGACATTCGCGATACCGCAAAAAAATACAATCGATGGAGCCCAAGAAGAGAGCCTGATATATCTGCCAACATTGTGGATTTCAACAATTTTTTCGAAGACTTCACAGGAGGATCTTCTCAAATTAATGGAACAAATAACAGTTCTAGATTGGCATCCAAACTTCAAAGATTGGACAGATTGGACCAAGATCATACACCTTGCCGCATTTCAAAATCGAAAATGTCTGAACGATCAAACTCACTCTCGAAAAACAACTCCAAAATGAACACTAGAGCAGCACCTGAGTATGTCCAGCCTGCAAATACACCAAGACGAGTTGTCAAGAATACACTTGATGACCACGAATTTTCCTTGGATCTATCGCATCCAATCCATAACAAGGAAAACATCCTACCTAAACAACGAACACATATCTCAGCAAACTCCCAGCATGAGAAGATTGCTCAAGCTGATTATAATGAAAGACAAGTGCTTGCAGAGCTCGAAACCCTTATCAAGGACCATCCAGCAAACGCATCTATCAAATCTGGCAGATTTGCTAAAGCTGCCAGCCCAACCTTTACAATGTCCACTACTGTTAATAACTCATTCGCAATTCCGGAAGTCCACAACATCACCAAGTTGGTAGACACCACATCAACTTCTTTACTTAGAAAAGTTGAAATTCTTAAACAACCCGCCCACCCTATGGGAAAAGAGGAGGTCGACATCTATCGCTCCATTGACGAACTTCAACAGCAAGTGGCTATATTGTTGAATGAACGCAAGGAGCGCGATTTTGTTATAAACTCTCTCCAGAAGGAAAGAAGGGAGCGAGATTCTATTATGTCTTCTCTTCAGAAAGAACTGAATGAGAAGAGCGAGCAAGATAACATCATATCTACTCTTCGCAACGAAAAAAAGGCACAAGACGCCATCATATCTACCCTTCGCAACGAAAAAAGAGCACAGGATGAAGTCATATTCAACCTTGAAGACGAAAAACGCGCACACGATGCAATTACAACCACTCTTCGCACACAGAACAATCACATGAACGAGACCATACGAGAACTCGAACGTGATGCCCATACACAGCGCCAAGAAAACGAGCAGATGATGAAGTCCATTTCTAACGTCGAGGCTATGGCGAGATCACATCAGACAGAGAAGAAGGCAATGGAAAAGACCTTGGCCGAAATGTCTTCCTCAAATGAGGAACTCAAAGCCGATATTGAGAACATTTCAAAGCAACGAGATATGGTTCTTGCTCGTTACAAGAACTTAGTCGAGCGATTCGACACTCTACAACATTCAGCGTCAGCTGAGACATCACAACGTCCAGTAGATGCTGAGACGTCACCATCCAAGGAACATGACAACATTGAGCTATTACCAATTCAACTACCTAAGACGAATGAGACATCGAATGGGCAGGAGAAGATGGCCCAGCATGATGAAGAAGAGGAGGAGGAAGATTGCGATGAGGCTGACATGACCATACGTCCGACCATGGAGCCCCAACTTGCACTGGAGCAGATCATGGCAAACGTACGCAAACAAATTGAGCAAATGAGTGCTCAACATGCAGCTAAATCGGCTGAATTACGTGCTCTGGATAAGAGCAAAAATCTCAGACTGAGAAGATCACTTGCGGAATCCTTGAAGTTGCTTGTCGATCAGATTTCTTCACACAGCGATTTCCTATATCGCTTGAAGGATGTTTCCTATGCATTCTAATAATTCGAGAGAAGAAGGGAGGATGGATTGAAGTGTCAGATTATAATGTTTATAATGGAGTTAGGGGTATCAAATGGTATCCGGTATGGAACTTGGTGTTTTTCTTCTGTTTGCTCTTCCTTTGCTTGTTTTATATTCAATGGAGTAACATGAAACACTATTGGGCTCTGGACGAGAGCTTTTTCTCATCTTCTTTTTCTTGTGCTTGTTATTTTTGGACAGGAGTTTTCAAGGGATAGGATAATGGAGTGGTGTGTTGAGATTTTTTGTTTTCGAAGGAGTTATTTCAGGAAAATTCAGTATCGATACCACATCATGAGGGACTTGGGTTAAAAACGGGACAAACGGATCACAGTTAGCATTGTTAGTATAGGAATAACAATGAACATTAAAATGAATAAATACTCTTGCCAATCATTTGAGGTGATTCTTTTTGTAAATCTTTGAGTCTGCCTTCCCCCAATGATCCACGTGGTAAAAGACAAGGTGATTGGTGTGTATGCGTGGGGAAATTCAACTTCGTTGATATAAATATGTAAGATGAGCTTGCTCACTAGGAAATTTGCGATGGGATATTGGACTATCCAGCAACTTGAAGGATGGGAAAGATAGGTGGGAGGGAGTATGGAAGGGAATGTGAGGAAATGGAAAAAGATAGGTTGGTGAGTTGGTGTTGACTCGGTCAGAAGAGAAGAGAAGGGATGGGATGAGATGGGATTAAGATGCATATTCATTCTGGACTTCATGAGCTAATAGCTTGTCCCCGTCGCCAGCGAGTCGACATGTGGAAATATATGGACTTTAAGAACGATATGAACATGGACAGAGATGCAAACGAACTGTGGTATACGATGCTAGAAGATATATTCATATATCAACTTCATGTATTGTGGATATTACTCTACAGCAAATCAGAGTTCGTAAGCAAGAAGCAAAGTATAAAATTCATTTCCAGGGGGTATCAAAATTATTCAAACAGCCTTCTTTCCCTCAAACGCCAATGCAGCCCGTTCCATAAATGCATTGAATGCCTTGATCTGTTTGAGGACGCCTCCATCATCACTTGCACTGCTTGCCTCAGAAGCAATCCGCTTCAACATGAGCTCTATATTTGTTTTCCCGTCATCCGTATTATCGGAAGAGGATTTTCCTCGCTCAACTGCAAGTTCGATATCATGAACTGTTGTGTTGAGAACTTCCCGTTGCTGTGATGTAAGATTAGTGACAGGCAATTTTGACAAGACGGGAGCATTACCTGAGCATCATGAGAATTTTTCTCGTGAGCAATTCGGATTCCATCCATGCGTAAAGCGACTTTCTCTCGTTCTGCTCTCACACGAAGGATTTCCTCCCGCAAAGAGAGCTTCTTTTTCTGGCCTTCACGCAGACGTTTCTCAAGAGAGTACGAATTGTCGAGGTTGATTGTCTTGGAAGACATTAGCGGAGAAGGCAACTATTAGTAGTTGAGTACTTACATGTTCCAGAAGGCGGACTCGCAATTCCTTACCAAAACTATCTACAGCTCGCATTTTGGTTTTGTATTCAAGTCTTTGAGCAGCGTCCTGAGTTTTAACAGCATTATCCCCAAGAGTTTCTAAGCCAGCAGTAACTAACTCTTGGCAAATTTGACCAAGAACATCCACCGCATTGACACCTGCTCTTGTCGCACATGGTATTTCGGAATTCAGGATCTCAGCATCCGAATCGTCCTCATCATACACAGGACCTTTCGTCAAACGATGTACAATAACAGGTATCGGGCTTCCTTCGCGAACCTTCTGTTTCTTGTTCTTTTTCTCTGCTCTTTGAGGTTTGGATTTCGGAGGTGCTGGTTGGCGTTGCTGTACTGGGCTAGTAACTTGCCGAACCCTACCTCGCTTTTTCTTTGCGATGGGAGATCTTGGAGGTGCAGCATCTTCTGGAATAGATTCATCGGAAGCAACAATACTTCTAGATATTCTCCGTCCTCGACTTTTCTTCAACGTTACTGCGGCTTCATAATCGTCTATTGCCTCCGCTTGCTCGGTATTATTTTCAATCATTTCTTCCTGTTTGGCTCCTGCATCTTCCTGCAAAGCCGATTTTCTACGAGATCGTCTCGGTTTTTGAGGTAGAACTTCCTCAATGTCATCGTTAGTAGTATCCAGTGTGTTAGCTGCAGTAAGAATTGATTCATCTACGGCTAAAGGTTCAAAAGATGGCTCGTCTCTCTTTCTTTTGTTCCGTGATGGGCGTGGTGGCTTTCTATGAGATTTCGTTGCTTTCACTGCAGCGAGTGCGGCTTCTTCTTCCAACGAAGTGTTTGCGCCCACCAACGAGTCTTCCTCGACCTCGATCTCGACCTCGACTTCTTCCAATCCAATTTCATTTGAAGGATCCCTTTCGATGGACTCAATTGGTTCGGAAGGGAGATGGGTAGGTGATAGGACGGTCTCTGCCATTCCTGATTCTAAAACATTATCCTTCGACGTTTCTAATATTGACAAGTTTGAATGGTCCGTCACAGGTTGCTCTAGCTCTTCATCTTCTGGTAAATCATATACATCTTTCCTAGCAGAACTCCGAGAAGACCGCATGCTCCTGGTAGAGGAAGATGGTGGTTCATCAGTCTCCAACTTCCTTCTCTTTGCGGAAGTATTTGCATCGTTCCCAGTATTAGATCTTATAACATTATTCGATTGTAAGCCCAGTATATTCGAGGATCTTTCACGACTTCTGGTCGCAGTAGCAGGCGTTTGACTTATGGGCTGTGAAGGTAACTCGGGTTGAGGAGTTTCTGGATTTGCTGGAGCTTCTGGAAGTGAATGTGCAATTGTTGGAGCTGGAGTTGGGACTGGAGATGGTTCTGCTGCTGGTGGCGGTGCAGCAAAAGCTGGTAACATAAAACCGAAGTCGACATCTTTGACTTGACGTCTACACAATCGATGGTCAATTCCGCATAACGGAGAGGGGTTAATTCTTAGAACTTACTGGGCACCTCCTCGTAACCGTTGTTGCATGCGCTCCTCTCTAGCTATGAATCAATTAGCATTAACTTATTCCAACAACAAGTATCGGCTTACTGGACTCCATTTCTACTTGATTGGGAGAGGATGATATCTCTCTCTCGTCATTGAAGTCGCGTTTGTCTTATGTTTCAATAGATTGAGATTGTAATATTATAAATGCGCACTACAGCCTGCTTACCCACACCCTATCACGCTTGGTTGCCCCAGTGATGGATTAGCATCACCCAATATATTACTATACACACGACTAGTTGAATCCAATCATTCAAATGCTCATACAATCCTTTGAGGTGGCGTTGTGAAACGCGTTGTATTGCTATTGAAATGTTTGCTTCAGTGTTGCCAGGTCGGTTCCCTTTCACAATCTTCAAAGGTCTTTCCATTTTGCTATTCAACGTATGGTGCCATAATGGATTATATACCAATTCCCTCCTTCATCAGCAAGGCTCTTCAAGGAAGAAGTCAACCCAGGAATCAAGATGTATCATCAAAAACTCCCAATCCCTTGAGTTATCCTAAAAGCTCTTTGCCTTATGATTCTCAATTATTCAAGAACCCATCATCGGAATATCGAGGTTGTCCCTTCTGGGCATGGAATACAAAGCTCGACAAGGGACAACTTCTCCGTCAAATTGATTATTTCGCAGAAATGGGGCTGGGGGGATTTCATATCCATGTTCGCACTGGTCTTGATACGGAATACATAGGAACAGAATTCATGGACTTGATACGTGCTTGTGTCGATTATGCCGAAACTAAAAACATGTTGGCATGTTTATACGATGATGATAGATGGCCTTCTGGAGCTGCTGGTGGGAAGGTTATTGAGAAATATCCTGAGCATAAAGGAAAACATCTCCTTTTTACACCTCATGCTTACGGAACGATACCACTTGGCGGGTAAGTTATGAACCAATCAAATCCCCCCCATGTTCTGATTCAATTCATCAGAGGTGCTCCCGCGTCTGCCAGAGCTAGTAGGAGTGAGAATGGACACCTCATAGCAAGGTTTGATATTGAATTGGATAACAATGGTGCACTCAAATCAAGCCGCATCCTGAAAAATGACGAGCATGGGGAGAATGTGTGGTACGCCTATGTTGAGACGAATCCCAATTCATCTTGGTTCAATGATCAAACATATATCGATACTCTTAGCGAAGATGCAATGGCTCGATTTATTGAGATGACGCATGAAGTTTACAAGAAGAAGTGCGGCGACAAATTTGGAACTGTTATACCCTGCATATTCACCGACGAGCCTCAATTCGCTACCAAAATACGTCTCCCTCATCCCCGAGCTAACGATGATATATTTCTTCCATGGACCACTGATTTACCGGAAAGTTTCGAGAAAGAGTACCATGCTGACATTGTCGAATCCTTGCCACAAGTTATATGGAATCTTCCAAATAACAACCCAAGTTTATCAAGGTATCGATATCATGATCATGTTTGTGAAAGATTTGTCTCTGCTTTTATTGATCAAATTAGTGGCTGGTGTCGGAAAAACAACTTGTACCTGGATGGACACATGATGGAAGAGCCAACGCTTTATTCTCAAACTACTGCTCTTGGCGAAGCTATGCGATGTTATCGAAACATGGATATGCCGGGCATAGACTTACTTGTTGATGGTGTCGAATACAATACAGCGAAACAAGCTTCCAGTGTTTCTAGACAAATGGGTCGTCGAGGTACAATGTGTGAAATATACGGTGTTACTCATTGGTATTTTACATTTGAGGGCCACAAAGGTTGTGGTGATTGGCAAGCAGCTCTTGGTATTACTTTTCGTGTTCATCATCTTGCTTGGCTAAGCATGGCTGGAGAAGGGAAAAGAGACTATCCGGCGTCCATCAATTATCAAAGTCCCTGGTACAAAGAGTATGGTTATGTCGAAGATCATTTTGCAAGAGTTGGTGTTGCAATGACCCGAGGAAAAGCTGTTACTCGAGTTGGTGTCATTCATCCGATTGAGAGCTATTGGTTATGTTTTGGTCCTGATCAAAGTGGTGATGAGGCAGGGTCTCGTGATCGTGCATTCTCCGACCTCACAAACTGGTTACTTCATGGTTTAATTGACTTTGATTTCATATCTGAGAGCTTATTGCCAACTCAAGTGAGTAAAACCCAGAAAGGCAAAAAGCTGACAATAGGATTTTGTGAATACGAAGTGATTATTGTGCCAAATCTACGTACCATCAGATCATCAACTCTTAACATCTTACAAGCATTCTCAAAGGCTGGCGGGCATGTGATCATTGCTGGTAGTTCACCCGAGTAAGTGATAACTGCTTTACAATTATTGGCTCTGCTTATTCCTGGCTTATGATTTTTGTGGTTGAAGAGTACTAATTAAATTCTCTAGATTAATCAATGCCGCAGCCCCATCAGAGAAGCCTACAATCAAGCATAGCATTAACGTATTCTGGAGCCAGCAGAATATTTTGTGTGCACTAAATGAATATCGTGATCTTCGAGTAACGGATGAGAATGGCTCATCTACTGAACATTTGTTGTATCAGATGAGGGAAGACGGAGCTGAAAGATATATCTTCATCTGTAATACAGATCGTAATTCTCCAACCATGACGAAGATTGAGCTGAGAGGCCATTGGGATGTTTCCGAAATGGACACTTTCAATAGAGAAGAGACTCTGGTGGGCAGTCAGCTTTCAAAGGACTGGACACAATTGCATTATAAGTTTGAAGGATGCGCAAGTCTTCTCATGCGATTGAGACCAAGAACAGGGCAATCTATCACAGAGCTCTTACCATTGAATAAGATTTCTGAGAAAATCCCTATCCTTGAAGAAGATATTACTCTCGCAGAAGTAGAACTTTCTGAGCCAAATGTCCTCATACTTGACTATGCATCCTACAAACTAGATTCTGATGAACATTGGTCAGATTCCACCGAAGTTCTCAGGATTGATAATGCTATTCGGGATCTACTGAAATTACCTCACAAAGGCGCTGCATTTAGACAACCTTGGTCAATACCGGCTTCGGAAAGAGCACCTAAGACGCACGTTACCATGCGTTTTCTGATAATTTCAGCATTTATGATCAACGTGCCAACCAAACTTGCATTGGAATATGTTCAAGGAATGAAAATAAAGTTAAATAGGACCGAGCTGGATTCCCCAAAATTTGATGGTTGGTGGGTTGATGAAGACATCCGAACTTTGGAAATACCAGCCTACACAATCAGACCTGGAATGAATACTCTTACACTTTCTTTTCCCTTTGGCATTCTGACAAATATTGAACGTCTTTATTTGTTGGGCGACTTTTCTGTTGGTAACAGGCATAATAGCTCTCTTGGTACCGATTCATATTATCTCCAACAACCGAGAACTGTATCTTGGGGAGATATCACAAAGCAAGGTCTCCCATTCTATGCCGGAAACTTAACCTACATCTGCGATATATCAATACCACCAACAAGCCCTAACAAAACTATTCATCTTTCAATACCTGAATATTCTTCACCAGTACTCGTCGTGGCTTTAGCTGACACAAAACAAAAGCTTGGGCGAGTAGCTTTTCAACCTCGAACACTAGATATCACAACTCTTGGACCAGGAAAACATAAGATTGCAATAACAGCTTTTGGGAATAGGTATAATTCTTTTGGGCATGTTCATTTGCCTGATGGACTTACGAACGGTTGTTCCCCGGATACCTGGAGAAGTAGGTTGTCCTATTTGCCTCTTGCCCTCATGATCATCTACTAATTAAATTAGCTGGTGGAGATTGGTGGACAGATACTTACAATGTAAAACCTGTTGGTATATTGGAATGTCCGAGTTTGAAGTCGGACATGAAGCTTATTTATGCGGCCGACGAGAACGACGAGGAAGGATGGGAAGTGATTGAATGAGCCCTGTCTCGCGAAACAATTTTCTACGTAGCAATAATTTCTTTAACTTTACAGGTCTACTCTATCTCCACTGTTTATCGACCCAGGAGTTCTGAAAACTGTCCTTGAACCTGCTGAATTCATCCTTTCCAATTTAATGTCATGTGAAATCCCTTCTTCAACAGCTACCACATTTTCAGTTCCATTTCCATTTCCCCCTTCATTCTCGCGTCTCTTTTGAATCCTTCTTTTGATCCGAGGTAGAAGGTTGAAGTATCCACCACAAGCAAATATTCCACACCAAAGAATAAACTCCGAGGCGTAAATCACTATCCCAAGTATATCAAGGTGTGGTTGAAAGACTAAGACATTAGTTTTCATTTAAAGATGGACCATGAAGAAACATTAGACTTACAAACAGAAACTAGAGAAAATACATCTCCAGCAGCATCAATACCTACAAAGATGAATGATATACCACGGACAGTACGATGAACATAGATATCATAGTAGTGTGTCAATACTCCAGCAGACAATAGAACAGCTGATGATACACCCATCAATATGACGGGCCATTCGAGATCTCGACGTTGACCGGCCTGATGTGATCTTTAGTGACTGCAACCAACTTATTGCCGTGCATGATATTTAGCATACCTTCAACCCCGCCACAAATGCTACTTCAATTCCTTCAAAGACCATCCCAAGACCTCCCGTAGCCAAAACACATTTCTTCAAACTCCAACCCTAAATCTCAAGATTAGCACTCCATAATGCATTCCTCACACACAACCCCTCCCCTCCGTTCCTCCATCCTAATCAGAAGA
Organism: Botrytis byssoidea; assembly: GCF_014898295.1. NCBI lineage: Eukaryota > Fungi > Ascomycota > Leotiomycetes > Helotiales > Sclerotiniaceae > Botrytis > Botrytis byssoidea. The sequence goes on from NW_024065846.1 coordinate 719,279, forward strand.
TAAAAAACATACTTCACTATAATACAAGCACTGTCCCCAAGTGATCAAACTCAAAACAGTTAGTATCTGCGGCTGCACTAACAGCGCAACATTGAATCCGGATGCGATATTAAATGCCCCTAAAGGCACGCCAGCACAAGCCCAGAGTAGCATCATAGAGCGTTGGAGCCCGATTGTGTGGTGCCGATTATAATTTATTATGATTTGGGGTATGAGCTAAGGGGCTGTTAGCTTGAGAATTGAGGGGAGTTACAGCGGAGAATATGGAGGTGGAAAGAGAGAGGAAGTGATGGGGCAAGGAGGGGGTAAAACGCGGGGAGGGACGTACTTGGACGGACCAACATATTGCACCTAATGTTCCGAGAACATTAGCAGCGATAGGAATATCCATTGAGAATAGAATTAATAGATTTGACAGATTGTATTGAGATTGAGAAATGAGAAATTTCAAAGAGAAATCGATTTGTTTTGTTCGAGACTAAACTTTATGATAGCGATATCGGACAACGCCACAGCTAAAATCTTGGACGACTCAATGTATCATCAATGTCACCCGTCAAGAGTTTGTGATCCTGGAAAAGGTGCCCGAAGAGCTTAGAACCCTCACTGAATGAGCATTTAGCATCAAAAGATAGACCTGTGGTCTGAGGATTTACCGGAGCCGGCTGCTAGAACAAGCGGGCACTCCCAATTCGGATAGTCTTATCTAGGAGAGCATTATCCGTCGGCTAGTGGTAGGGGGTATCACGAAGATTCAGTCTTTGGCGAGGATTAACGACAATTGCTCGATATTATTGACTACTTAGTACCTAGGGAATTTATAGCCGGATTTATGGTGAATGATATCTTGAGCCGAAGTAAATGCAGATTGTCATGAATCATTCAAGCAGATCATTTCAAAAGGGTTATTCTTCCTATTTTTATTCCATCCTTTACTTGCAAGGGCATTGCCATTATCATATTCCCTGGGAGATCCGAACTAATGATAAATACTATACAAATCAAGTAGCTATTACTTGTAAACCAGCAAAGTGGAGATTTCGTAATTTCCCGATGAATAAAAACATTGCCGCAGGTTCTTCTATCTACACTATCAAACATACTTGGCCAGTAGCGAGTTCGAAGATTAGAAGCTCTAAAAATGGGCAGCTCTTGAGATAACGAAGCTGGGTGCTTTTGGGTGAGAGGTGAGCACCTGGAAGGTGCGATGCCTTGCTATAGCCTTCCTGTATGATACTCGTATTTTTGAGGCCAAGCACCTGGCGCGTGAAGGTGGTGAGAGAAAGGCATATGCGGGTCTTGAGCAGCCATGCCATGACTCTCATCATCGTCCACGGAAGATCGAGAAAAATTTATCACTAATAGTTTCCCTGCCCTGCTCTTTTCTTTGCCTTCTTTCTTCATCCTGTTTCTCGTAGATCTTTCCTAGCTGACCTGCAACTTGTTCACCAGCTTCGATTTCGGCTTGGATTGCTCGCTCCTCGACTAGTCTTTCATCATCGTTCAGTCCCTCAAGTCGCTTCTTAAACGAAGCTTGTACCTTTGGCGAAAGATCAGATGCCTTGAGCTTAGTATTTTCTTGTGCAGCATCCGATTGACCAGGTCTTGATTTTGATATGAGTGGAGGAAATATAGGCACAGGTCTTCCTTCTGCCTTTGCTTCTTCAATCTGTTTCTCTTGGTCAATCATTCGATGGTATAATGTATCGGCATGCATTTGAATCTGTTCATCGACTGCGGGTGGACGATCGTATGTCGATAAGTAGCCTAAAGCTTTCAAGAATTTCTATACCAATTAGATTTCGAACTTCTCATTCTTGGTGCGTGCAAAACTTACACCTTGCATAGTATAACATCTTTCAAGCTTCCTATTCTCCTCTCTGCACATAGTTAATCGAGCTTGCCATCCTCCTGAACGAAAACACTCATTCACATCCCATTGTTCCAAAGCGCAATTCTCCAAAGCTGCCCTTCCAATCTCTGCCTTTCTATATTTGTATCCGTCGATAACATCTTGAATCTTTTCGGCATCCGATTTAGCTGCTTGCTCGACCTCTGCTTGTGGTTGGTACGTTTTCCATAAGTGTGCGTAGCGTCCATCTTGGTATAAACTCTGCGAAGGCACACTGGGTTTTGTAGGATCCTCAATCGTACTTGTCGATGTGGGCTCCGGCGTTTTTGTTTGCGACGAGACTGTTGTATCCGCAGATTTTGTAGAGTCGTACTTGACTGGTGATTCTTTTTTAAGAAATTCTCGTAAACTAGGATCGAGATTCTTTAGAGGATCTTGGGATTTATCCTTGTCGCCATCATTTGAATCACCCCAAAACCAACCCATTTTGAATCTGTGAATCTTTGAGAAACGCGGGGGACCAAAATTTCCAGAGCTGGAGAGCTTGTTCAATGGGGTGCTTAGTCATCAGGGTGGATGGGGAAAACTAGCCCAGAACCTAGCGATGGCACGTTAGGAACGACCTTAAACTTTGAGGTTACAAGATCTACAACAATAGAGCTTTGCAGTCATATATCACTGGATCGAGTTACAAAGTTTGGTTATTTTGTTATTCGCTTTTCTGAATTTTTTAGATATTATTTTCCTCCACAACCGATGTATGGTTCAAACTAAAACATCGAACGAGACATTCGCTCCGAGAGTGGTATATGTTTTTATTCAACCCCGACCGCCACTCCAAGAGTGGTATATATTAAACCCAAGACGCTACCAATAACCAAGCAATACACAGTCCTTTCCACCCACATTTCCCTTAGACACACGGGTGGCCAATCGACGCTTCTCTAGCTCACATATTGTATGGACACTGTGGAAGCGGGCGGTCCTTCCCACATCGATAACAGCCCTTCATACACACCGAGCCCTCATGATCGCTACCGCCACAGTTAAAGCAACCCTGATCAAAGTACTGAAGCACTCCAGTGGTCCGGAATTTCTCTTCTTTATCGATAAAACACCAGCTTTTCTACCATTAGGCATTGTCTTCGGCTGAATGGTTGGGGGTAAGGGACCCTTAGCTTTCTCACAAATTGCTTCTGTTTTAGCACGATCTTTCAGAACCTTTGGCGAACTTGGATCACCAAGAAGGTTTTCGGCGACGCTGACGATAGGCTTAGGTGGCCTCGGGATTGAGGTAGAAGGTTGAGAAGGCTCTTCTTCCTCCTCGGTTTTGATCATGTTATCAAGTGCTCGTTCAGGCTGGCGTGGTGCTCCAGAATTGCTCATACGTGATTGGCGATAAGTGTCTGGCAACTCATTTACTACGCCCGTGAATCTGTCTGAGATATCCCATTTTTTGTGGCTCTGGACAGACCACTGAGCATAGACTCTTCTTGTAAAGGTTGAGTCAATGTATTTAGCGGAAGATGATGTTGGAAATCACCAAATGTAGTAGTTACTGCGTTCAGAAGTACACTTGGCTGCTGTAGAATGCAGCCATTGACTCCATCAAACATGGATTCCTCTTTTATTGGTGATCTGGGTTGTGATTGATGAGGTTGTTGTGAACCCGAGTAAGCATTACCTGCAAAACGATCATAACCACCGAATATCGATTCCTCTTTAGGCAATACCTTGGGCGGCTGTTTAGAGACAGCGGGATTGAAGTTATAGAATGTAGAAGTATTGCTATGTAGAGTTGCATTTGGCCGTTGTGTGATAGAGCGACTAGGGCTACCAAATATAGATTCCTGCTTCAATAGAAGTTCGGGCTGCGATTGATTATGTGTTGAACTCAAGTGAGCACTTTTCGCAAGGCGATTAAAGCCACCAAATATAGATTCTTGTTTTATTCGAGGATTTTTGTGTGATCCAGGATTGGGATTGCTAGGCTTAAAGTTGTCGAATGTAGACGTACTTGGCTGCGATTGCTGGGCATGTGGTGCATAAACATTGGCACCGAGGTGATTACGTCTCGTGCTTATTGTCTTTCCACTACCAGTGACTCCACCTCCACGATCGCCGCAACCAGAAGTCTCATGTTGATTACCACGTGGTGGAGGATGTTCGTTATTGGCGCTATCCATTTGCGGACCATAGAAGCTTTGCTCCTCCTTGATGTCGGCAGGCCTATTGTGTTCTACGAATACATAGAAAGGACGATCGCCATTGGCGCCACCCATCTGCTGGTAATTGGAAGTGTTCATTTGACCATCGCGGATATCCTTTTGTTCTGCCTTCCATTCAAATTCGGAAACTGAATCTCCAGCATTTAGATCTTCGTCTGGACCCCAATCATCTCTCTTGAGAATACCAAATCGTTCCTGGTAGAGGTGCAATGTTTCTTCCTTCTCTCTGACCTGATTATCTAAAGTCGCGATTCTATCTTGAAAAGTGACCATTAAATTGGGTGGTAACTTGCCATCAATAGTACCATTTCCAGTGTGCGCAGGATGATTCTTGACAGCCTCTCCAACATCTGGATGCGATAAAGCACCGTCTGGAATAATTCCTGGAGTGTCCCACGTTGGATCTCTGTCCTCTTCCTTACGCCAATCAAGTCCTCCTAGTCCTTCATTGAATCTTTTTTAAGCATAAAGCGGAGCATCGGGTGTCCATGGTCTATAGTCCTTCTGCCAAAATTCGGGCATTTCGCGAATATCTTGCGAATGTGCCAAGGGAGGCTTGTTGTTGCGCATCTTTAAGCGATAAAGCAAATCTCCGCCAGCTCTCTTCTTCGAATTTGTACAGAGCTCATGTGGATGATCAACAGTCTGACATCGAGGACATCCCAACAAAAAAGCATGATAGTCAATCGATTCCGCGCATTTCTTTAATTCGTGCCCGAGTCCCCCGCAAGCTGCGCAAACCAATTTCTCGCGTGGCCTATTTGGTGAGCCCGATCGATTAAGCTTTTTTCGAATTGAAAAAGGGTCCTGAGACTCATTTCCACGTTTGGTTGAGTTCAATTGGCGAGAAGGTGCGTTTTGACGCCGATGAGCTTGTGGAAATCCAGATGGTGGTGGTAGCACATTACTCGGGCTATATTGCTGTTCAATCGGACCAAATCTGATTCGTGCCTCCATATGGGCTTGTTGCCAGGGATCTCGATTTACTTGCGGCGGGTTGTGTGGCGCAGTTTGTTGTCCACCACGAGGGGCGGACTGGCTCCCCTTCGATCTGAAACTCTCTAGAAGCCCAGAACCACTACTGCGATTACTACTACGGCCACGGTCTAAGTTTCCACCTCTATATAGAGGTGTTCGATGTGTCAAATGAGCTGTCGGACCTCTGTGGTTATTTTCATAAATAATATCACCTTGATGCGAATCTTCGAACCATTTACTGATAGGGGTTCGGGCTCCGGTTGATCCTCAAGCATTTTTGCAATTTCTCTCAAGAGTTAGAGGCGTACCTCGCTTTGAGTTTGACTGTGAATTGTATGATTCGGAATCCATCTTGAATCCGTGTCACCGAAGACTTATTTGATAACGTTCTTTTCATTGAGAATTTGTTGAATGTGGTTCGTGAATTGTGACTCGTGATTTGTGACTTATGGTTCGTGGTTTGTGGTTTGTGATTGATTTTTGGATTGCTTGGATCGATCTTGCGTTGTTGTGGAGGAAAGGTGCGAGAACTTCCAAAAATACCTAGTGGCAAGCGAAAGGTGAGCCTTTTTTATTCACGTGTCGAATGATAGGAACTATCTATGCCTTTCTAGGCGGTATTCAGTCTCTTCGCATGTCTCTGGATTATCGGTAAAATTGCACAATCCCTAATACATATATCTATTTGAAGCCAAGTTTACAGGTATTACCATCCAAAGTCTTCACGATATTTGAAGTTATAAGATCTACAACAGCTATCCTTATGCAATAAATACACTATTTGTGGGAAACTAAGTATATTGCATAGGAATCAAGTCCTATGTTATCAAGAAGGAAACAAACAAATACATTGCACGGACTCTAAACCCATGATCTACCGCAAAGAAACAAATAAATCCTCACACGGGGGCCTAGCCCTCGTGCTATTAGTGAGGAAACATATGTATTCCCCAGAACCGAGTTTATAGTAGAAACGCCAAGAAAACCGCTGAGAAGGCTTCAATCCATACCTCTCTCCTCTGATCTTCGCCCTCAACTCCCTGTCGTTACCCACACCCTTTCGTCCAACAATATTTTACTCCTAATGCGGACCGAGCATATAGGTCGACAGCAACAGCTTGTCGAGATCAGAGGTTTTATGGGCAATCTTGGAGTTTATGGCCGCGGCTGCTCCATTTCCAACATCCTATCGTGCAATCCTTCTTTCTATGATTCTTCATCCCATAATTATACCGAGAGCTTTTGGGAAACACAATGGCAATGCCACCCGTCATCCATATGCTGTTATGGTTGATACAAAGTTCAGTCGGTTTCCCATTGGGCATAATGTCTGGTGCACAGGGTGGCCCGCTTGCAAAGCAATTCGGATTCGCAGATTTGGATCGTTATCCCTCCGTAACGTTGTTGAGTGGATGATTTTGACTATTGATTGGAACCATTGAGCCAGGAGGAGAATGTACGAATCGATCTCGATTAGTCGCTGGACGCTGATGATGAATGTCGGTATCAAGTAGATCTATAGGCGAAGCACCTCTCCATGTACGTTTGACACGATTTTTGATTGCCCAAAGCCATTGGCTGTCGCTACGATGGATAGGCATCGTTGATTGTCTTCTCAAATAAACAGATGGGAAGAATTAAATGAGTACAATTGAAGGAAATTATTTGATGATATCTTTATGATTCGCGGAAGAAGTTTGGATGATTGTTGGTTGTCAATTTGAATATTTTGACGGTTGGTGTTGTGGTTGATGGGAGAAGAAACGAAGAGCGAAGCAGAGCGACAGCAACAATCAATCACTTCACTTTCGTTTACCATTTTTCTTACCCACCAAATCTCTTCCAAAATTTGGTTACCTGGATAGTTGCCAGTTTTCTCACTTCTCTCTCATAATTGTAATGGTACTTCTGTAACTCACAATGCTTTTATGAGGTGATAGTGAGGCAGTCCTCACTCGTCATCTTCATGTAGAATTCCATGAAGTAAGTCTATATCTTCCTTAATAACAAGGCATAACTAGAAACTTTTGAAGCCTCTCCCAATAACCGGAATATGTTCCTATGTAAGACATCTATTGATGCTAGAGAGACTTCGCCAGTAGCGTTGTTAGCAACTGAATAGTTTGCAACTTGGGAAGAGAACGCAATAATTCGCCGTATATATATATTGACCTACAAGCAAAGCAAATCTTTAAAAAAGTCGTACCATTACATGTGACATCAGCCACGAAGTGTATATCCATGACTCTGCGCAATTGTAAAAGTTTTGATGGGCCATAGGCAAATTGGAAAACCTTATTTGGCGGTGATAGTGATCATCTCTTGTAATAGTAGTTACACGATTCGAGCAGTAAGCTTTAGCTAAACCCCTCATGCGAGCCCTGCCCACAGAATCTGGGAGCTCCTGTCGAGTTCGATTGAGTTGATCGAAGCTTCTCGGCGCATTACCAAAAATTCCTCCTTGCTCAATCATCAACGGTGCTGATCGCATGTTTGGATCGGGACTTTGTATCGCCCATGCAGAAATTTGTCCGTCACTGACAGAATGTATTCGGATTCGAGGCGAATCTCAAGCTCTATCTCGTGAGCTCCCGGAGCGAACATAGTTTGTTCGTTACGCGGGCATAGCGTATTGCTTTTCTTGTCCAAGAGTGGCAGTAGAAGGAGCAGTAACATCAGGAATGGCACCATCACTAGCAGCTGTACAATGAGCTTCCGTAGCGATGTCAACTGACATGGTGATATATCTCTTTTGCTCAGCCTATAAATAATCGCGTTCGGTTTGGACTGCACATTCGATAGCAGCATCGAAGAAAGTGCTTTTGTGCCAAGTATCCTCAACTCTTGTTCGTCTTTCTCATGAAATTGTGACAGGTGAAGGCACTGATCTCTATAGATGTTGTATATTATACCTCAATTACGGCCTGTAACGACTGAATAGTCCTCGTAGCCTCTTCAATGTTCAACATGATCCATACAATAGGTTCTTCTGTATTCGTGATAATTCGAGGACTTGCAACGATTTGTGGATGGGAAATGAGTGGACTATATCCTTATCTATTGTATTATTCCCATGAAGTGACAGATCAATCGCTGAAATCAACTCATAGTTTGAAATCTGATCATAGTCTAAATCCATCCATACTTTGTAATGGGGGAAGTGACAATAGAGATATGAAGTATCAGATTGAGGACAGGCTATTAATAATCTCAGAAGTAGGACGCTTTTTGTTCTGAATGTTGAACCCCAAAGTCTTAGATTCAACCAGACAATAAGATGAACCAAAAGCAAGATGCTCCTCGGTTCTGTAGTTCAGAGAGCGAGATCGTGTCCGGATCTGAAGTCATCATATCTGATTATTGTCAAGCAGAGCATTTCACATTCAAAGATTTTCAATATTGAGCTCAAGTAACCATCTATTTTTTTAATTTTCCAAGCAAAACACCAAACTCCATAACTCCATAACGAATCATTAAACGCCAAATTTATCTTTTTTTTTTCTGATCTCTTCTTCTGCACTGCAATACGGATCAATCAGTTTCGAAAATTCCAACCATCATCCTTTGGCGCTTCTTCTATCATTCTAGTATCTGTTTTTCTGCTTATTTGACTCGCTCTATCGAGAGACTCGCGTCTGGAACTGCGCTTTTCGGGATCGCGAGAACTTCTATGTGAACTTCTGCGACTAGATTTAGGTGCCCTTGGGACCTCAGTTTCGTTTCCGGAATCAGATTCCTCGTCATGCTGTGAACTCTCATGTGTAGCACTCGACCTTGAAGTTCCTGTCGAAGAACTTGCTGCAGATGCAGGGGCCCTGGGGTTGCTACTTCTCTTGGAAGCACCAGATCCCCTGCTTGTCGAGGAAGGCTCAGCCATTCTAGTACTACCACTATCTTTCCTGTGTCTTTCAGTCTCCTCACGTGGTTTATCATACTGGACTTCGTTTGGGTCGTGGCTTCTTCGATGAGGCTCATGTCTATCCCTGACAATATCAACATTTCTACCATGTGTTGTGGGATTCAATAACCTGCTGGGTGCAACACTTGGTGGCGCCCGCTGTACAGATTCCGCATAATCTACATATTCGGGATCAGGTTCCATGAGCCTTAAACCCCGAGCAAATTCTTCCCTTCTTCTATCGTCATCCTTTTGGGATCTATCACATAAGAATTAGTCTTCGCGAAGTTCAACGCAACCAACATAGATTGACAAATGGCACGGGGGGCTATAACTTACCCCTGAGTATTTGATGTTCTGTGTGATTTGCTTTTTCTACCTGCATCAGATTGCCGTAATGTTTGATCTGACTGCTCTGACCGCTCTGTTTGCCCTGATGGTGAGTCACCTCTCTTAGATCCTCTACTATTATTTTCTATTGATCTATCTGGTTTTGGTGGTTTGCCTTCTGAATATTCAGTTGGGGTACGACTACTGTGAGTTCGCGCTCCTGATCTACTTCCTGAAATTTTGCTTCTGGCATCTTGCTCTATTGGTGCATTTGTGTTCGATTGTTCTAATTTTCTTGTTCTTGATGAACTTCCTGAGATTACGCTTTCATCATCTTGCTCTGGCTTCGGCTTTCGACTTGATCGCTCTGTTTTTGATGTACTTCCTGAAATTACACTTTCATTATCTTGCTCCGTTCGACTTGATCGCTTTGTTTTTGATGTACTTCCTGAGATTACGCTTTCATCATCTTGCTCTGGCTTCGGCTTTCGACTTGATCGCTCTGTTTTTGATGTACTTCCTGAAATTACACTTTCATCATCTTGCTCCATTCGACTTGATCGCTTTGTTTTTGATGTACTTCCTGAGATTAGACTTCTATTATCTTCCTCTATTGACGCCTTTCCACTCGTCTGCTTTGAATTTGGTGCACCACTCTCAGATTTCTGATGTGTACTTCTTGCTTTTGATGCGCTAACTTCGCGAGCTTCTGACTGGGTGTGGTAACTCTCAACTGAGATCTTGGGACGAAGCGTTGGCGGACGTTCTTTATCTTTGCTTTCATCATCATTTCGCTCTGTCATCATCTTTTTTTCTGCGTATCCTAATTGTAATGTTTCGTTCTTAGGAACATGACCATTGCTACTACGACCCGCACCGTCTTGATCCTTCGAGCGCCTGCTGCTTTCACCAGCTTTCTTGCTGGGATCTTTAGGATGTTTGTCATTTTTACTGCCCTTGTCCTCTGGTTCTTTTTTTGGTTTATGGTAGACCAAAGCATTGGTTTTTGTCCCATCCTTTTTTGTCCTTCCTTGTATTTCTAGTATTCCTGTATCTTTCCTTTTCAGTGTCTCTTTCTGATCCTCATGGGGCACCTTTTTTAGATCACCTCCAGTTTTGATAACCTGTTTAGCTAATTTGATTTGTCCTCCTATGGCTGTTCCTGACATGATGGCTTGCTGTTATAAAAGGAAATTGGTTGTGGCAAAGGTGTTATGTTTTTGTAGTAGAATAAAATGAATTCAATGAACGATCTCGATAGTATTGCTACTTGCTTGGATGGTTTAAAATGTGTTTATCAAGGTGATGATTGTGCTGATGATTCTATTGAGTGTGTTGTATGTGGAATAATATTTGCTATTCAGAATACTCTGGTATATTTATACTCAGACTCATGTTACACACCCGGTCATCCCAATCATCAATTCCAACTGAAGTGTTCTGTTGAAACCAATATTAATTTCAGATAACTCGTGATGACCTGGTCTCTAGTGCAATCTATTACTACAAACATGCCATAAAGCAGAAATTTGGAGACCGGAGACAACTCACCATGTGGTTGAAGCAGGATTGAGATTATCAACTAGGTCACATTCAAAAACACCACTCATGTAAAAGAACATCTTATGACCTAGCCTAAAATTCATCTTTGATGAATTTACGTACGGCCAAGCCAGTTATATCGAGATGATCCATTTACTGGACTAAAATATGGTTGAGCGATCAACATGTGTCCTTAAGAGGTGGCCATTGCGTTGACCTCTGGTGTCTCTTCAGGGCCACGCTAGAGATTACTATTACCCGCTTTTTGATCGGTTAGAATTTCATGATTCTATTCATAGATTTTGAATTTTGGGGCTCTGGGTCGCTAGACCCCTTTTGAGCGCCCATGGCGCGAAAATCCCACGGGTTGAGTTGGGTAATGGCCGCGACGACCGCCCACTTTAAGCGCAGCGAAACACAACAGTTTATTAGCAATTGTTTTGAGATATTAAATAGAGCAGACATCCCGGGCTGTAATATACTCTGAACCCCCCCCTTTCTTCAATTGACAATTTTCAATCGGAGTTTTATTGCTACTCGTGCCGTAAGCGAACACTCCCGTCCACCAGTGGGTGAACAGACTCACGGGACAGTACAAAAATAAACTTGTGAATATCTTTTGATCTATTGAATCATTTATTTTAGGAATTGTTATAATTCTTGAATAGAGATGAAACAATCAAAATACGAATTCTGATATCAAACAATTGAAGAATGAATTTATGAAAAATATTGAAAATTGGGAAGTGTCCCGTTAGTCCATGCACCCACTGGTGGTCTCCACAGCTAAACGCGAAATTATCTACAACTCACTTGATTATGATACTTACTCCAGAGAACTTTCAAGCAGATAATTAAATTATCGAGATCTATAGAGAAGAAATCGAACGTCCATGAAATAGCCACTACACTTACACAATACAAATATCCGATTTAAAACTTCTTTCTCGATTCAAACCTAAAAATTCTAGTCGAATTTTATGGGTGTTCTCAAAGTGTCACATACCCGTGTCAAATCCGCACACATCTTCTATTAGTAATTGCATAAATCGTACTCAATCACTAGCATCCGTAACACATCATGGATCAAATCAATCCCTATACTTTCAAATACTATAATAAAACATTCCCGAAGCTATCTCGTAAAAGCCACATGGGCATACCTAAAACTACCCCTATCTGTCCACCCCATCATAGCCTCCTTCTCCAATCTAATCCAACCCAACCCAATACAAATCTCGTCCCATCCCATCCATCAAACCCTAAATCCCAAGCTCCACTCCATATCAACATATCAACACATCAAAACACAAGAGCAAACAAACCTACTACTGATAATTCCCAATACCCAGAAAAAATCAAGACCTTCCACATTCCACATTCCAAACTAACCAATATAATCAATATAACCAAGCAACAAATTGAATCAACACATATATACACATATAATTCAAACCAATCTCTCACAACCCACAACCCACAACCCACCCACTAACCCACTCACCAATTTCAAAATCTCAAATCACATTAAGAAAAAACTAAGTTCAATTGTTTATAATAATCAAAAAAATCAAAATCCCTTCTACCATGCTAGGAATGAACATCGACTCGAGCTGTATTTACCTCACTTTGCATTTGCCTGACTACCTATCTACCCATACCCCTACCCCTATCATCAACAAGAACTTTCCCAATCTACTCCTCCAACAACTTCTTCACCCTCCCAAAAACAACCTTAACACTCTCATTTCTTTCGCCCTCGAGTGCCTCACTCATTCCCTTTATCATCTCACCCCTCACCTCCTCTCTCCCCTCACTCCACATACCAAAAACTCCCGCCTTCCACGCCTCTACAATCATTTCCGCCGCTTCTCCCCTCTTAATTCTAATTCCTTCACTTCCGGCTCCACTAGCCAATTCCAACACTTCAAAAAATTGCGCACACATTTTATAGTTATTTTCCTTTTGTGCATGAGTCCTCTTTCTCAATCCATCAAACAACACTTTGATACGTTCGTAAAGTGTTGCGCGCGTAGTTATTGTCATGAGAGGTGATTTGAGAAGGGGAGGAAGGGTTTCGATGAGCTTTGGAAGATGAGTAAGAGGTGATGGATCGAGATGTTTAATATTGATACCTCGAAACAAAGCTTCGATACCCGCAGTTATTGTTTCCGATTCCGTGGACTCTCCTCCCTTGCTAACTCCATCTTTCTTCCTAGAATCAGAAGTCGAAGTAGTTGTACTTGTATCCATGTGATCTTCACTACTCAAATCTTCTAATATAGGTGTGATCATATTATAGATCTCATCCCACATATCTACCTCTGTTCTTGTTTCTGCATATTTGCCTAGTTCTGCAAAAGCGAATGGTCGATAGATGTCATTATTACGTTTAGCTTCTCTGATTGCAATCTTCTTTGTCTGAGCTGCGATACTGGATTCGGCATCTAGGAATGCAGTAGATGCCTTTGCGAATTTCACAAAACTAGCCAGTACAATTTCCTTTCCGGCAAAAGTTTTGAGTGCAAGAGCTTTTTCGAGAGCAGGCCAAATGAGAGCAGATGTTTCGGCAGGAATCGTCGGCGATGTGGTGGAGGTTGTGGATTTGACAACATCGGCTATAGTTAGAGCGGCTGTATGTTTGATAGTCCATTTGGGAGAGTCAATATATTTGAGCACTAACTCGTTGATTTCTCTTGTATATAATAAGACCGCTCTGCTTCCCCCTACATTTTCATCCCAAGTTTTCTCAAATTGCTTCTTAGTCGCATCGTCGAAATCATGCTTAGCAAAGAAGACAAAAGGGACTATAATATTTGGAGTCAGCGTTTAATTCGGGTTTAGATTGCACATTCGACCTGAGCTAAATGTTTGATGAATTCGGGTATCAGAAGAATTGTCAAAACTTACGGAAATCGGAAGCCAAAGAGTTGAAATGATCTGTGGCGAATTTGGAGATAGCATAAATCAAATCTGACGATACTTGGCGGCGAGTTTCATCCTCGGCACTGAAATAAAGGTCTTGAGAATAAGTGAGAAGTCTAAGAAGTGCTTTATCAGAGGCCAATCGAGAAACATAGCCAGCTGCACGAGCATAAGACGCGCTGACAGCATTATTGCGATCAAGGACAGATTTCTCAATGATTTTAAGAAAGTGGTCGGCGTGAGGGCGAAAGGTGACGCTATGACGAGTTGCGAGACTGACAAGAACACCACCGCAACCAACCTTAGATGGCATACCGACAGTGGTCTTGATCACATTTTCGAGGTGAGGAATAAATTCTTTCATGGTAGGTTCGTCGATGATATCAAGGCAACGCTCGATAGCTTCCATGAGGGGAGATTGAGTAACAGCATTTGTGCGGGCACTATCAATTTTCTCTTCGGTGAGATTGTAATGAGCGGCACGTAGGTATAGATAGTCAACACCTTCCATTTCCATAGTACTCAAAAGACCCAAAAGTCGCTCAACGAGATTGGGTACAAATGGCAAAAGTGCTTTACCACCACTCTTGATAAGTTTGAGTACGGTAATGGTTGCGAATGTTCGGACTTCTTCGGCCGAACTTTCGAGGCCTTGATCTGAAAGTAAAAATGGCAACACATCTTTCAACATTGCTTGTGCATGCTTCGAAGATGTACCTGCCTCTACTTGTCGGACAAGTATACCAGTAAGAGCCATACTAGAGTTCGCAAGTCAGTGAATGTATATCAAGGAAAAATTCCGGAGAAGCGATTATCCAGAGCAGCGCTTCCAACGCTAGAGCTGTGAGAGATGATGTAGAATATATAAAGGCAAGACATCCCAATACTGTCAGATATCCTAGAATATAAAAAACGGACACAACACATACCTAAGAGACAAAGCTGCTTTTCTCACGGATCCCTTAATATCATCCAGAACTTTGAAAGCCACATGCCAAATATCATGAAGATATTTTTCATACTTTTCGAAATCTCTACCTTGAACTAAATCAGCAATGGCAGCACAACTTGCTTCTCTTGTTCGCCATTCTTTTCCTAAAATACTTTTCAACAAATCTGTAATGATCTCGTCAAAATATTGATTAACAGTAGCATTTGAGTCTTTGACGAGTGCACTCCAAATATCATTCATGGACCGCTGTACATTAGGATTTGGATCAAATCGATATCGGTACAATTTTGGGTATAACTTGGGATCAATCTCAGATTCGGAGAGAATGTTACTTAAACCAAATCTATAAATCATATGTTAGCGGACGAGTCAGAATTCAACATGGAAGAATCAATTACTTACCGACCAAATGCTGCTCTAGTAGACCAAGTAGCCGCATTTGTAGCAAGAGACATAAATTTGTACACAAGACTTTGATCGCCAACCTCATTGGCAAGACTAACAATATCCTTGTATGATGTGATGGATTTGCCCTCGCCGGTAGGAAGTGCACCAGGCTCAAACAATTCAGTTTCTTCATGAACCTTAATTTGAGTGCTGGTACCAGTAAAGCTTGCCACAAGATCCTTGACAAGTCTTTCTCTGAGTTCTTTATCACCTTGTTCATAAACAAGACTTAAGCCCCGAGAAGCAGTTTCTTGTACGATTTCTTCACGTGCTGAAAGCAGTCCCATGAATGCAGCTTGGCACTCACGTAGTCGTGCTTGAATTTGCTCCAAATGTCCACTGTATTGAATTAAACAGAAAAGCCAGATACCAGATGCCTTTTTGAGTGATGGCTTCGTGGTTTTACAGTCTTGTAAAAGCTTTTCAAGAATCTTCTCAAAAGTATGCGATCGTTTGGGACGTCCAGTATATCCAGCATCAACATCCAAACTGATTTGTAAGACCTCCGAGTCCCAACAAGCACCAACGCAACTGAGAGCTTCACCAATAGTGAAATGAATTTCAGGTTGCTTCAACTCATACAAATCATAGAGACCTTTGATGATAGTATGGAGCGGACTATCTCCTGTGGAAGTATCAGGCTCGTCGAATATAATGGAAAGGCGACCCAGGGTTGACATTGCCTTCTCATTTGCTTTCTTGGCCTCAGCAAGTAGAAGTTTAACAAGACCGTCGATTTTGAGAGGCGATTTCTCTATAATTTCTGTTGTCAAAACTCCCGATGCACTTGTCTGACCAACAGCGTTCAGCACAGCTTCTCTCGTTGATACGTCTTTTACACCTTCGATTATGGTCAAGAATTGTGCGAGAACTTCTCCTACAATCTCTCCTTGAATAAAGCTACTACGTCCGTAATAGGATGATCTACTTAACACATAGCCCAGTGCAAGAATCGATCCGTGTACTTTATTTGCATCAGCACCCACAGCCGTTGACCAGAGTTGTACATCAGTCATGAGTATCTCGATTAGTTTCTCGAGAGAACCTTCATCCCTATCTGAATGAGATGCGAGGATACCAATGGCTTGAGCTGCAAGGAATCTGGTTGCAACATTATTGGATCTAATACACGGAAGAAGTTCAATAGATCTCTCCGCCAGTCGACCAATAACATCCTTTGGCGCAATTGAAGCGATTTCTACAAAACATTTGCCACACTCTCCTAATCCATTTCCATCATTACGTAGCATACCTTCAAAAGCAGCTGAAAGATAGGTGTATAACGCGTCCTGATCAACAGTCATGATATGGTCTTTCATGGCTTTCCTTGAAATTTTGTCAGAGCGAAACAGTACATCTAGTTGGCGTTCCCAGTCTGCGTCGATTCCAAGGGGCGTTTCAGTCTTTTCCAGAGCACGTAACAATATTATTCTCCTGCAATAGTTTATAGCTGCTGGAAAAGCATTAATTCTTGTACCGGAGAAATTTCCAAATACAGACACGCTGTCGACTTCCATACCAGTTTTCATGGCATTGGCAATATTGGAGTTCTCGACTAATGCTTGAGTGCCGAAAAAGACTTTAATCATCTCGTTCCATTCAGGAAGTGGGCATTCGACAGAAGCACTGGTAGAATTAAGAAGTCGATACCAATATGGATCCTGGATAAAATCAGTTTGAGTTCCAAGCGAGTAGTTGCCGATAGCCTAGGTTGTAGCTCAAAGAAAACTTGTAATTTTAGGAAAGCTTGAAGGCCCCAAGAATGACTCCATAATCTGGACCTAATTGAAATGTTTTACAGATTTAAGAAGTTCTCTTTATCAAGCTACAATTCAGACTATTGGAATGTCAATATGGATAAACTTACCAGACCTTTTGCTCCCTCTTCTATAACATCACTACGCTCATCTGTGCGTGCACTTAATGCAAGGATATCTATCCAACGAGCTACGATATCGCTATACTCTAAGCATCGATTTGCCCAGCGAACAGTTGCAAAACGAGCACTTCTGACGATTTCGCCCTCTTCCTTGAGTGTCATATATTTGAGGAGTAACAATCTGAGTTTATCCCGAAGATTTGAAGATAAAGGTGCTTTGAACGCACTCAATAAACTCGCTAATGCTCCTTCTATGCTCACAAAGATATCATCAGATGAGCCTTCTTCTGTGAGTGATCGAAAAAGCCAACGAATTAAAGAAAGATCCTCTTCAACAACGATGGATGGTGTAGTCTTCGCAAGTGAGCCAAGAGTTTCATAAGCTAAAGCTCGTAAAGAAGTTGCGTCGGAAGATCTCTCATGAGGTATTGGCCATCCTTGATCTTCAATATAAGTCCTTAAGAATCCGACAAGCTGTGGTGCAACTTGACTGAGATCGTGAATGGATCCTATGCGAGATACCCAATTCATGTAATTGAACAATGCATTTCGAAATTTAATAGTTTCTAAGCCTGGTGCAGGGAGATTTGTGTTATCATCAGGTTGAACTCCATCTTGCACAATTTTGACGATATCAGTAGGAAAGGTAGTTGAAATTGCGGACTTCGTTAAGAGTACAAGCACCCTCGTCTTTAGCGCGGGTTTGAGACTAAAATAGATGCCTAGCAAATTGCGTACAATTTCAGCATCTTCCAATGAAACACTTGAACGCTTTACTAGGTCGTCACCAATGCTCGAAATACGAGAGTTGGTGTCAGCAGACGCGAACAATGCAGGCAAGAATCTCTCCTCATCTGTAAAAGCACCAGAAGCAAGAAAATTGAGGACTGTGATTTTTGTTTGGGTGAGATTCAATCCTTCACTTGAGGTTGGATCCCATGCTTCTTGTTTGCCGTTGAGTGTTAAGAATTCGTATTCTTTGACGGTAAGTCCTGGGCAAGTTACTCCAGATGGCGCTGCTCGTACAATAGATAGCAGTACAAGCTTTCCAAACCACGATGCTATAAATTTTGAATCTTCTTGGTGTTCATCAAGACCTAGTTGGTGCCTCAATTCTGTATCTTCTTTACTTCCACGAGAAGGTACTTTGAGTTGCGGTAAGAGACGAAGAAATAGATTAAATATAGTAGCACAAGTTGGCTTCTCAGCATCTTGAGCCAACCCATGTATTAATGTTGGAATTAAATCCATTTGGTCCTGGAGACAAATTAGACCAAATGATCCGCCAAAGTCTCTTAAAGCATCACTTACCTTGGAAGATAGTTTGCCCACACTTTGTTGAATGAACATGAGATCAAAATGCCGTAACATTGATGATTCTGGATGCTCTTTATATTGCTTTAAAAGAGCTGCCACGGGTAATACAATGTCCCTGCAAAATTAATCAGTAAATTTTCAAGAATATCGAGCAAGAATCCCTGACTTGTTACCAGCAAGGCGAATTTTGATATGTTGACATGTTGAAATGACCTATGACAACTAAATTAGCAAGCATTTTCATTGGCAATAAATTATATGACGCTCCTCCGGCCCCCCAGGAGCCACTACTGCGGGGTAACAATATTTGGAGATATAATATCAAGAGTGACAGGACTATTTAGAGAGAAGCTTTCCTCTATCCTCCACCCGCCCTCCCCACCATTCTCCCCGACCACGTACTTCCCCCAAAGAAATCAAAAACCACAGCAATATCAACAGTCTCCCCTCCTCACTCTTTTCTGCTCCTCCAGACCCAAATCCGCAACCAAATTCAATAAAAATAACCTCAAACAAACCACGTACCTTATTCCTAACACTCTGATGTTCACTCGCAAGTTTAAGAAGCAACGGTGGCAAATACGGTTTCAATATAGCTTCAAGTTTATCATCTTTCGCCAGCGCAATCCGCATTTCCACTTTCCCAACGAGTTCCAGTTCTCTAGCTTCGGTAGTTGTCGCCATATTGATGTAATCTCAAGGTTAAGTAAGGTTCCAATCCTCTGTATGTGTATTCTCTCGGTCTACGAAATTTGAAATCGTGAAAGAAGGTAGATTTCTTTTTTTTAATAGAATGATTATCGTGAAGCAGAAAGAAAGCAAGAAAATGAATTTCGTATTATTTGAAAGAAGTAAAATGAAAGCGTTACGAATTCATCCGCGCCTTCCAGCTTCCTTCTTGTGCGCGTCAAATCTGCCTTAAGATACACGCCGGTGGAAGATAATCACGTGACGTGTCATCATTTTGGTCTTAAATACGAGGCATTTATACTGACCACCTCAGTCAAACCAAAAACTACAACTCCTATTTCCATGTTGATTGAATAATTAAGAAACAGTTATTTCAATATCCAAGGGTGAAGAAACTAATCGAATTCAATAAATATGCCATATTGTAAATTCAAGAGCCATTTTTTACATTTTCCGTGATACATAACCTCCAGGAAACAGAATCTGGACGATTTTCCGTCCCACTTCCCATCTCATTCAAGACAAGATTGTTTCCTTGATTTCATTCACACTGCAAACTTCATTGGGTTATAGGACTGGTATTAAGGTTCTAGTATATGTTGTTATGATTCATGTGAGAGTAACGCTTGGATCTGATATTCGAGTGACATGTTCATGAGAGACAGGCTGAATTGATCTTTCCTTGAATGCCACCAATGAATCCCTCAGTCAAAGCCGTACAAATGAGAAGCAATAGGTAGGTAAAATGGACAAGCTTCTAAAACCTAGGTTTCCTCCCTCTCCTTTCCTCAAATCCTCTTCCATAGCCTTGTACTCTGCCCAACCACCATCTTCACTTCTTTCTTCCTCAAAACCGTCATCCCCCCCTTTCATCCTTCATCTTTACTCACCCATCGTTCCTCAATTACCAAATCCAACCACAGGCCGTCACTGTACTCTCTCCAAGCCCGCAGGCAAACCTATCTCTCTTGAAGGAGAAAGCATAATAGACAAGTCAACGTCAGAATGATTTCTCGGGCCTCTCACGTAGTCCAATTGAACAATGGAACAGGAGATGATTCAATGGGGAATTTCATAAAATGCATTAGAACAATACAGCCTTGGTCGTATACTACTTACTATCAAGTGCAAACACAATAATTCAATACAACTATAACTCACAATTCACCATTACCATTGACGTTCACGAAAGTCCTTATGTACACGATTCATTCAACAAGAAATCAAAAAACAGTTCCTATCATGCGATTGCATTTGGTTTGGAGACAACAAGAAAATAGTGTTAGGTGAGTACGTTAGGCTATTCGCTATGACAACATTGATATGTAAGAAATCCGAGGGATATCTAGACCAGAAAAAGCACGCCAACCACAGAGTACGCAATCCCCCAATGTGTAAAAACTTATAAAAGAGATTACGAGAATGGGCGATCTATTGTCCTGCCATAGAGGCACTGTGTGTTCTGAGAGGAAAATATGCATTCTGTCGAGCAGATACTTGTACGATCAAACTTCAAGAATCCTTATCTCGTGAGAATGAGGAGAAAAGGGTGACCATTTGTTAAAAGACAAGCAACTGACTTGAGAATACCGCAAGGAAACATCGCAATCAGAAAAGAAAAACATTGATCATCAGGATTCACAAAATCTTGGTGCCTTTGACAAATCGCAAGTATTTGCAAATATGCACCTAATTCTGCTTTTCATATCAACTCCTATGCCCTAGCCATCATGCTGCAATCACTCCACCAGCAAGCTAGGTATATTCCAGCCACTCCAGAAGATGAACAACATCAAAGAACGAAGACGAAGAGATTCCGAAACAGTTAAGAGATCTAAGATTCAGGTGCAGGGGCAGCCTCGGTAGCTGGCTCATCTGCCTTGGTCTCTGGCTCGACTGCCTTCTCAGCCTCCTTTGGTGCATCACCAGCAGCGGCAGCCTCAGGGTCACCGTTGTCGGATGAAGTCCAGAGGGTTAAGTTATCTCTGAGAAGTTGCATGATAAGAGTGCTGTCGCGGTAAGACTCCTCGGAAAGCGAATCAAGCTCGGCGATAGCATCATCGAAAGCTTGCTTGGCAAGATGGCATGCACGGTCTGGGGAGTTCAAGATCTCGTAGTAGAATACAGAGAAGTTAAGAGCCAAACCGAGACGGATTGGGTGGGTTGGGGTCAACTCTGTTTGTGCGACATCGGTAGCGTTCTATTTATGTGATTAGATCGTGTCATTCAATGAAGAGAGTTGGGATAATGTATACCTTGTAAGCCTCGTGAGCAGCAGTAGCAGCAACCTTGCGCTTATCACCAGAGGCAAACTCGGCCAAATAACGGTGGTAGTCTCCCTTCCTGTACCAATCATTAGCCAGAAACTCAGGAAGCCGTGGAATCCGGCGCAAAGAAATGTGAAGCGATAAGACTTACATCTTGTGGTAGAAGACCTTGGACTCTCCAGACTCAGCTTTTGGGATCAAGGACTCATCCAAGACGTCGAGGACATCTTGGCAGACCTTCTCCAACTCGGTCTCGATCTTTTGACGGTAATCACGGATGGTGGAAACGTGCTTATCGGTACCCTTGGACTCCTCTTTCTGTTCGATCGAGGAGATGATGCGCCAGGAAGCACGTCTGGTGCCGACAACGTTCTTGTAGGCGACAGATAAGAGGTTACGCTCGTCAACGGTGAGTTCCCCGCCCAACTGCATCACGCGTCATCAGTATTTTGTATATCGCGCCGCAATCTGCAACGGCAAACAAATGAATTTGGGAGTCGCATACCTTGGCCACCTCCTTCATGTATGTAACCATCTCATCGTAACGTTCAGCCTGCTCGCAGAGCCTAGCAAGGAAAGTCTTGCTGTAAGGTAGTCGTTAGTACCACGTACGTCAAGTAAAGGAGGGTTTTGGGAGCCGCATGGAAACAAATCGAATCATACCTTTCACGCTGCAATTATCATAGTATTAGCATAAAGCTCGAAAAGAGTAAATAGACAGGACAACAATGTAAACATGCTGTTGGATGGCAGTTGGGGGGGAGGGGGTAAGATTCGGGAATATTGACAAACGATGGAGGGGGAACGAATTCAAGGGAAAAGTGAAATGGAGAATGAGATTCACAGTAGCAAGCAAAGGGATTTGAACTTACTTCAGTAGTCATATTTGCTGATGTTTGAAGGGTATTGTTTTGTTGTAAATAGTATTAGGTAGAGAGAGAGTCGAAGTGGTTAGATGGAAAGAAGGTTTTGTGGTTGGGTTTCTTGGTGGTTTATTAGAGAAAGATGGGAAGTTTGCAAGTGCAAGAGTTGGGTATTAAGTGCGAGGAAGATCCAATCCATGGATCTGGTGTGAAGGTAATAATGGAGAAACTGACGCTAATTGTGATTGATTCAATAACCGAGCGGTCAATATTATATGATTGATTGTTGTTGGTAGGAGGAAAGGACTTGGAATAGATGTGAATGAATGCTTTTTTTTCCATGGTAAGATACGGTAACCATCAATTCATTGGAAAATAATTAAAAAGAAATAAAATTACATGTAATTTAATTCTGAAGGGAGTGAATACGTCCCAGTATTGGATTATTGGATTATGAGTGTGATATCGTCACAAACGGAGCACAATACCCAAGTTCAAGGGATTTCTATTGACTTTGAATGACACAAAGCAATCCCTCAACTCAACTACCTACCTAGGGAGGGAGGAGGGAGGAGGGAGGAGGTAGCAGTACCATAGTGTGGATGTATCAAATAAAAGATCTTCACAAGTGAATGAATGATTCACATCACATCACGGAGTATATTACACAGGATCCTATGGGACAGGAGCCAAAGAAAGAAAGTTTTTAGAATGCTTCTAGAATGAAAGATAATGAAAGATATGGTGATATGGTGATATACATCCCTCATACTGTGTACGGAATAATGTCAATAACAAAATTGATAAGTAGAGTCTCAATTCACTGGCACGGAGATGCGACATTTGTTAGCCAATACCTCAATAATCATTATTTCATTGGTCTTCATTAACTGAGGGGTTCAATAGATATTACCCAGGTAGGTACGAGTAGTTGTGGTCGGTATCTCTTCTACCCAATACATGTATGGCCTCACCTTACCTATCTTCTCTTCTCTTCTCTTCTATCTTACCTACACCTACACCTACATCCTATCAAAAGAAGATCATTGAAACTTGATATCTGGCGGGCTGATGTACAATGATGAAGGAATGAGTCAACTTTTGTTGTATGGCAACCCTCTTAAATTACACTCCTTGACAAACAGCGAAAGGATCATATCCTCCCTACCATACATTCAAAGGCATATCGAACATTACGAGATTTTAGAGATTCTAAGGAGTAATCGTAGGGATTCTTCAGAAACATAAAGCTTGGTCTGGCCTCAACTATGAATAAAGTCATGAGTCCCTTGATCCATTAAAGGGTGTTGGTATGGGATATCTGCCCCACGCAGATGTGGATTGTTTCCCTTGTGACAAGTGGAAATTCAACAACAACCTCAAAGAAATGTTTGGAGTATCCGCATGGCGAAGTATTGTTCTTGTCTCCCTAGTAGGTGTAAAGTCAGAAAGGATTAAGTCTTCATCAAATACAGAACACTTTACCAATAATTTGTCTCATTAGTGAAAAGGGTCACCATCAATTCCAGGGTTTAGTTGCAATCTAGAAAATCTAGGGATTGAAGGCAGAACTTCCGGTAATCTGATAATGGGGAGCTATCAAGGATTTGTGTCTCAAGTCTATTTCCTACATATTGGTTCAAGATCATATTATAACTTATTCGCCTTCGATTTGATCGGGATCGACAAAGCCCCTGTTTGCTTAATTCTATTGCATGCTTATGCCTATGCCTATGCATTCAATCCCAAATTTCAGACGAAAGACGAAAGACGAAAGACGAAAGACGAAATACCAACCTGCCTTCAGTCAGATCAAGCGGTTCATCACAACGCTTATGAGATCCGAGGGCTTCAGGAGTGTTGGAAGTATATACCTAGTATCTTGCTTTCCTGAAACTATATATGGTAACAAATGAGTTCTCAGAACAGTGGGGAAAAGTGTGCTTAGAACTCTAATACTGTACAGCTGGCGGCATTTTTATCATGCGACGAAGGTGGGAGTTAAGACTTAGGAGATGCCAGCAGTGACCCAGCTCCCCAGCACCTATGTTTTTCCGACCCATCAGAGAATAATGAGTGACGAACAATCATGTCTACCTACCTCGTGGTAGGCAAGGATTACTACAACTTATAACCAATCGGAGACCGGTTGTTGATGGAGTTGGGACGGATTGAAATGTGAATTTTCCATAGAACCCAGTTAATAGGAGGATCCGAAAGAAACGAGGCTGCATGTTAATAAACCAAGCTTCATGTGAAGAGAATCAAGAGATGCCGTTGGATCTAGGTTGCCGAGTTATATCGCTTCCTGGGCACTTTCGGTGCACTCGCTTCGCCCCCTCTGTTCCTTCTTCGTTCCAACATGAAAGCTCATCCTTGTGAATATCTCTTGATCAAAAATGAAGTTGAGATGGAGGGAGTACATCAATCATGAGATTGATGCTTTGCTACTCCTGGACTCAATTCCATCGGTGAATACAATCGTTTCTTCGGAGAATAAATATTCGGATACTAGAGGTAGTACGCTGAATCTGCTCTTGACAAACAAACGGCATCAAAGTTACCCAGGCTAGGTGGCTGGCGGGTTCTTCTTTCAGATGAAGATACGGTGCCGGTGTATCTGTGAAACGAACGCCTTGAAAGGTCTGTGAGATTGAAACCTGTAAGTATCATGCCTTTCATCTATCACTATCATGCACCTCCTAAGGATGGTGATAAACAACGATTCATTCCATCTCAATGAATGAAATGACGCTCTGCTGGCTCTCCGAGGGCCACTGCCGTGGAGGCAGACAATGTGAAAAGGAGATATAGAAGATTGTTGATTTGATATTATTGATTATTCGGGGTCCAATTGAAAGATATAATCCATAAATAGATGGATAGGTACCTAGGTGAATCTATCTGTCCAAGTTACAACATGCACAGGCAGGTCGGTGAGTAGTCCCAACCTCAACGTCCGATTCAAATATTCAAAATCAATATCCAGAATCAATATCAATTATAATCTGTACCTATCAAGAATAGAGACAGTTACATATCTCCAAGAAGCAGACCTTCATTACTCAATTACTTCTACCGTTGCTTCTACTACTTTCTAAAGATCAACGCACAGACCAAGCAGTATCAACAATCAAGCTTCACTCAAGTCACAAATGATTACAGTTACAGTCACAATCACACTCACTCTAAACATGCGCATCCGGATCGGCAATGTCATACCCGTTTCAATGAAAGGCGACTTCTTTTACTAATCAATAATAACTAAGGGAATCTGGATAAAATCTGGAATTTCAACCAATCAAATCAATATATGATTCATGATTTATGATTAAGATAGATTCCTAGAAAGGACACTTGTTCAAGAAAGATACTACCCAGATATTATTAAATAATCCCATCTCTTTTTACTAGTAGAAACCTCCAGATTCATCATCTTGTTTGAATAGAACATCTACCCTACCTACAATAGAATTCTCTTTCTTGTTCAACCTACTTCTTTTAATTTTTCAGAAAAAGGAGATCTGTCCATAATTCTTCCTATTTAGATGAGACAATCAATTTGAACGAAGTGGCTATTATCGCTACAATCCTTCCTCTCTCTACATATTGCCCCACGTTGTCTTCAACATAACATAAAGTCATGGACAGTGCATATTCCCAATCGACCTCTGAGGTCTTGGATCATTTCTCCGTATCCGAATCTCAAGGTCTCACAGATGCTCAAATTACTGCATCAAGGGAGAAGCATGGTCGTAATGGTAAGCACGCAATATCCCTCTCTCCAGCATCATTTGCGCCGGTTGAATTAGAGCTTTAGCTAATCATAAAACAGCTATCGCAGATGAGCCTCCAACTCCCATTTGGGAACTTATTCTCGAACAATTCAAAGATCAGCTAGTTATTATTTTACTCGGTTCCGCAGCCATTTCCTTCGTTTTAGCTCTTTTCGAAGATGAAGGAGGATGGACTGCTTTTGTCGACCCCGCAGTGGTATGTTTCGACTCTTCCGCCAGCATTGACTTTTTCGCGGTGCTAATGTATCAATACAGATTCTTACTATTTTAATTCTTAATGCCGTCGTCGGTGTATCGCAGGAAAGTAGTGCGGAGAAAGCAATTGCGGCCCTTCAAGAATACTCAGCAAATGAAGCCAAAGTCATTCGAAATGGACATGTCACTCGAGTTCGTGCGGAAGAGTTGGTTCCTGGAGATATCATCACAATCGCAGTAGGAGATAGAATTCCTGCAGACTGCAGAGTCCTCGCAATTCAGAGCAACAGTTTCTCGGTCGATCAAGCCATTCTTACAGGAGAGAGTGAGAGTGTTGGAAAAAGTACCGCGGCTGTCAAGGATTTGAAGGCCGTTAAGCAGGATCAAGTAAACATGCTTTTCTCTGGAACCACTGTTGTCACTGGGCATGCAACTGCAATTGTCGTTCTTACTGGATCTTCTACAGCTATTGGTGATATCCACGAAAGTATTACGGCACAAATTTCGGAGCCAACTCCACTCAAGCAAAAACTCAACGATTTTGGAGACACTTTGGCAAAGGTTATCTCGGTTATCTGTATTGTGGTCTGGCTTATCAATATTCCTCATTTCAGTGACCCTTCTCACGGAAGTTTTGCCAAGGGTGCGATTTACTACTTGAAGATTGCGGTATCTCTCGGTGTTGCAGCTATTCCAGAAGGTCTCGCTGTTGTCATTACAACCTGTCTGGCCCTTGGTACCCGGAAAATGGCCGCCAAGAATGCCGTTGTTAGAAGTTTGCCTTCAGTAGAAACTCTAGGTAGCTGCAGCGTGATCTGTTCGGACAAAACTGGTACCTTGACTACAAACCAAATGAGTGTCAACAAAGTTGTCTATATCAATGAAGCAGGTTCTGATCTTGAGGAATTGGAGGTTGAAGGAACTACCTTCTCTCCTAATGGTAACATTCTTTCAAATGGCACTGTGGTAACAGATGTAGCCACAAAGTCGAATACCATCTTTCAAATGGCCGAAGTAGCAGCTCTTTGTAACGAATCTGCACTTGCATTTGATTCCAAGTCTAACACTTATTCAAACGTCGGAGAACCTACTGAAGGCGCTCTACGGGTCTTGGTAGAGAAGATTGGCACCTTGGACGGAGCTCACAATCAAGCAAGAGCCAGCATTGCGGCAAGTGACTCTCTCCACCACGCAAGCTCTTGGTATGAAAAGAGAACTCCTCATCTCGCTACTTATGAATTCTCTCGCGATAGAAAGAGCATGTCTGTTCTTGTCGGAAACGGCCAGGAACAAAAATTGCTTGTCAAAGGAGCCCCGGAAAATGTTATCAATCGTTGCACTCACACTTTGATTGGATCCAATGGCAAGAGAGTCCCACTTACAGAGACACTTGAGAAGCTTTTGTTGAAAGAAGTCGTCGAATATGGTAATAGAGGTCTACGGGTTATCGCACTTGCCAGCGTGGAAGATGTTGGATCCAATCCATTATTGAAGTCGGCAACTACTACTACTGAATACACCCAACTTGAGCAGAATCTAACTCTCCTTGGTCTTGTCGGTATGCTTGATCCCCCTCGCCCAGAGGTAGCAGGATCCATCCGAAAATGTAAGGAAGCCGGAATTCGAGTCATTGTCATTACTGGTGATAACCGCAACACTGCCGAAGCAATCTGCAAACAAATTGGCGTTTTCGGAGAATTTGAGGATCTTAAGGGCAAAAGTTACACTGGCCGAGAATTTGATAATCTTAGCGAAAGCGAACAATTGGTTGCTGCTAAGACTGCCTCATTATTTTCTCGTGTTGAACCAAGCCACAAATCCAAGCTCGTAGATCTTCTACAATCAGCTGGTGAAGTGGTAGCTATGACTGGTGACGGTGTCAATGATGCACCTGCTCTCAAGAAAGCCGATATTGGTGTTGCTATGGGTTCTGGTACTGATGTCTCTAAACTTGCTTCCGATATGGTTCTTGCCGATAATAACTTTGCTACGATTGAGGTCGCCATTGAAGAAGGTCGATCTATCTACAACAACACTCAACAATTCATCCGTTATCTCATCTCCTCCAACATTGGCGAGGTCGTTTCTATCTTCTTGACAGCAGCAGTGGGTATGCCAGAGGCTTTAATTCCTGTTCAACTTTTGTGGGTCAACCTTGTTACCGATGGTCTCCCAGCTACAGCTTTATCATTCAACCCTCCTGATCATGATATCATGAAGAGACAACCAAGAAAGCGTGATGAAGCGTTGATCGGTGGCTGGCTCTTCTTCCGTTACATGGTCATTGGTGTCTATGTCGGTCTTGCTACTGTAGCTGGTTATGCATGGTGGTTCATGTACAACTCTGAAGGACCACAAATTACCTTCTGGCAATTATCTCACTTCCACAAATGTTCGGCTCAGTTCTCGGATATTGGCTGCCAAATGTTTTCAAACGATATGGCTAAATCTGCATCCACGGTCTCCCTCTCGATCCTTGTTGTCATCGAAATGTTCAACGCTGTCAACGCTCTCTCTTCTAGTGAATCTCTTCTTACCCTTCCTCTTTGGGAGAACATGATGCTAGTCTACGCGATTGCCTTATCCATGGCTTTACACTTTGCACTCCTCTATACACCTATCCTGCAAACTCTCTTCTCAATTCTCCCATTGAACTGGAACGAGTGGCAGGCGGTTCTTATTATTAGTGCTCCTGTTATGTAAGTTTTTTCCCTCTTGACATTTTATGACATCTGATTTTATCCATGTATGATCTTGGTTGCTAACGTTTTTAATTACTAGTATCATTGATGAAGGCCTTAAATTCTTAGAAAGACAATTTTTCATGCAAAAATCAGCAATTCAAGAAAGACCAAAGAAAGAATAGACTGGTCTCCGTGGATTGGCTTGAAGAACGAGCAATTGGATGGGAATCAAAACAGCTGTTTGGAATTGCTGGACAGAAAACGGTGGAGATGCAAATTATTAGATTTTGGTAAATATTAGATTAACATACATGTACGATACCACTCACACAAAGGAAGGGGTATTGAACTTGAATCAAGAATATAAAATTACACATGCATGATTACCACCTGTTTTACTTCTTGAATATCTTCGGAAAGATATCCAAATTTTACCGAGTTCATTCCTAAAGACGCCGTAGTGAAATCGTAATGCAAATGGCTACGTAGATGTGTCATTTATGCTCGTTTTGTATCTATCAAACCCTTAATGCCTTGGCTGTTCGCTAGATAGATCTAATACTACAAATCTTTCCTATCTTGCGTGCTTGCTATCTGCACACAAGAAGGCATCTTTCACTGCTTCTTGTGAGAATCCCTGAGCATTGTCTTCATACCGTCGTATGCATCGTTTTCTGTCAGGGACACGGTTTCGTATACCATCAAGATTACAACTGCGCCCTCCATCGCAATTACGGCTTCGTTATAATTCAACACCATTTAATCTTGTCTGCCCTTCAATAACCTCTTGGTAACCTTGTCCTTCTCAATGATATAAACATGAGCACCCCAACCTGACAAGGCATCTCTGTCGACTGCGTTCAAGAGTGCTTGTGATATTGTCTCGAAGAGATCTTCTGGTCCCTGCATTTGAGAATTGAGCTGTTAGCATTTTATGTGGTTTATGTGATAAAACTGCATCTATTCCCGGAAAGATAATTTGCATAGAGCCGTTCCAGAAGTCGATCCCGCAATCATTTCAAGAAAAAAAGCAACCAAGAGATTGAACTCACCAAATCTGGTTCCCACAATCCTTCACAAGTACCAAACAATTGATCACTTGCAGTTCCACTAACAATGAAATCCTTTGCGAAATCAATACAACCAATACTATCAAAACCACAAATGAATGGCTTCCCAGTCTTCTGATCCAATCCCGCAACCACAGGACTAACGAAAAACGGACCAAAGCGACGTTCATACAGCGAACTCGAGACGAGATTCGCCATGGTGGTGGGAGAGATATTGCGCTCTTCGCGGAGTCGATACATGTTTACTTTGTAGCGGAAGAGATCCGAGACGGTGGACACATCTGTGGCAAGACCGGTAAGACCGAGATAGACGGAGGGGCCGTAGGAGAAGATTTTGGGAAAGTTGTTGGAGACGGTTAGGGCTTGGAGACCGAGACGGAGATCGCAGGCTATGGCGACACAGTCTTTGCCTACCATGGCTACGCAGGCACCGCCATCTGAGGGGAATGGTTAGTATTTGCGGTTTGGGGTTGGGACATTGCAGCATAGAGTGGGCAGCATACTGATGGAGAATGGAGAGCTCTAGATGTAGGTGTTAGCTGATTATTCATAGCGTAGATAACATGTTTAAGATATGTATGGTTTAATGTAGTTAAGGCAAGCTTACCATTGTAAATGAAGTGTACGAATTCAGGGTATCAAGGACTGGGTAAATCAGAGAACGGCCCTTTTACTCTTTTTTGTAAAGAGATTCGCAGATAGAAGGTTTGGTGATTCAAGTTGAAGTGGTCTGGGGTTATAATATCGAGGTTGTAAGAGAGAGATATGGACAAGGTAGACACGGCTGGCGCGTCGATGTTGAGCTCTCAAGCTGACGCTTGGGCCAACAAGGCAACGATTATGAGATACGACAGGTACCATCAGCTATCTAGTACTTATGAAATCATTTTACACTTGTACAAAAGGAAGGAACTTTGGATTGGAATTTATATAATACTAGGTACTCTTTACTTGCAGGAGTGAATTCGAAGCAAAATATATTCTTGGACTTGTTTACTCATTTTTCATTATAGATTAACTTACTTGGTTTGACTTCCGCCGTACTCTACAAGGTTGCTTGACCACGAGCTTGTTAACACCCCGCCACAAACCTCCAACACCCTTACAAATATCACAGAACTTTATAGAAGGACCCTCCGAATACAACATAACAACTTCGACCTTGAATAATTCTATTTCTTTGAAGTCGATAGCGATCACTCCCAAAGTTTGATAGTCAAACCATTCTATAATTTATAACACCCACTGCATTAACCACCAATTCCTAGGTATGGCTTCCAACGTGGTAGTCATCGATAAGGGCTTCAATAGAGCAACCATAAAAGTCACTCCCGGAACTTTCATGAGTGAAGTTGTCTCGGAAGCCTGTAAGAAGCTTGGAAAGAAAAATACCAACTACGATCTCAAGAAAAGCAACGACAAGCCCATCGATTTATCCCAAACATATCGTCAAACTGGTCTCACCACCGGCGCAAAGCTCACCTTGGTCGAAGCTTCCAGATCACCCGCTCCAGTTTCCATTGCGCTCCAACTACCACAAGATCTCGCATCTGCGGCTCCGGGTGGGAGATTGAAAGATACTTTTCCTAGTAATACAACATTGTGGCTTGTTCTCCGCAAATTCGAGTCGAGCAACGGAGTTGCAAATTTAAATTTCACGGGAAGAGGAGTAGCGCAACTACAAAATGGCGCTTCAGGAGCTGGTCGCATGGTGTATGAGATGCCGGTGCTGAATGTGATGGGAAGAGAAATGGCTACATTTGGAGATCTACAGAAGACGCTTGCGAATTTGGGATTGAATAAGGGGACGGGATTGCTGAGACTTACATTTCGACAGACGGATCAACCCATTGAGGAGGCTATGAAGGATATTGGAGAGTACTTCAAAGAGGAAGAGCAAGAATCCGAAGTCTCTTCCGAAACGCCGCAGAAGACTGAAGCTGTAACGGATACTGCTACTCATCTCCCTCCTTCTGAATCAGAACCACAAAATGAAGACACGATTATGGAGGATTCTGACCCTTCAGATACAACTCCCTATTCAACACCCACACCCGCCGGCGCAACCACAAACACTACACCTTCCAATCCACCTCCGCCCTCCTCGACTGACCCCTCAACCTCCCCTCAAATTCTTGGCCCCGACGGCCTTCCCGTAGTTGTCTTCTCCGCTCCTAACAACTCCACTCCCCGCGCAGCCCTCGCCCCTCACAACGACGCCGATTACATTCCTACCATCCACCACGCCAAATCCGTGCTATCTCGTCTTCAAAATAGTTCTCAAAACACGAAACTTCTTTCATACGATGAGGAACTGGCGCTTGAAACATCCCGTCAAGATCGTCTATCCAAAATCAAAGAAATCCCTCTTCGTATTCGATTCCCAGATCAAATGGCTGTCAGTAAATCCATCACTAATGAGTCTCACGGAAAATGGCTTTATGAATATGTGCGCGGATTAATCGTTCATGAAAATGAACCGTTCAAATTGATCTATCAGGGCAACAAAGGAAGAGAAACAATACCCAATGAAGATAGTAAATTCTTGATCAAGCATTTGGGAATTCAAGGTCCAACGGTGATTAATTTAGCGTGGGAAGATTCGGCGAATATTGAGGGATTGAAGGGGAAACCAGTGTTGAAGGATGTCTATAGGGAGAAAGCTACAGAGCAGCCAGTACCCGTTGTGGAGAGTGTGGAGGAGAAAGAAGAGGAGAGAAAGCCCGAGGAGGTGAAGAAGGATGATGGGGGTGGAGAAAAGAAGAAGAAGGGATTGCATAATCTTATTATGAAGAATCTGAAGAAGAGGTAGATGGAGGACGGGGTGTCCGAGAATGGTTGACGGATGGATTGACTTTAGCAGTGTCTATTTAGACTCCGCCAGTTGATGCCTGAAGAGTGAGTTGTGCAATAGGTGATAATGATTTATGACAGTATTCTTAGGGCGGGTGGTTGGACTCCTTCGATCTTGAGACATTATATTTTTCTTGATCAGGCTGGTAGGAAAGGGAATCATAGCGAGAGGCGTTTTTATTACTCGTTTTCTCATTAGATCAGAGTGCAAGACATGAAAAGTCAATGGAAGTATCCACATAGCAGCTAAATATCAATGACCAGTAAAACAATTTTGGAAGGTATTTTATTTTTGCCCTGAAATCTTTATGAATGCTATTGTTACTAGCAACTTCAGATCCCAATTCCCAGAATCATAGTAACTCGTAAAATTATTCGTTGTTACAGCTCCAATTCCCATGCGCTTGACTTGTGTAAATGTGGAGATCCATCATAAACCCATATATCAATCCATTGTATTGGAGAGATGAGATGTGATTTTTCGTGGTGAGAGAATATGAGGTTGGGAATTTAGTGACCGGCTCTGCGGGACTCGGCAATGACACCTTGGAGCTCGTCGACCTTGGCCTTAGCACGTCCGAAAGTACCGAGCTGTTGTTAAGTTAGTGTTTGTTTTACGTACTAATACAACGTGGGTGATGTGAGATCAGTGGAAAACATACCCTCTTCTTTGCGAGCTTACGGGCACGCTTGTCCTTGCTGTTACGGAGCAATTCGATGACTCTGCGCTCGTATGGTGCGAGACTATTGAGAAGATAATTAGTCGATTGTTTCCTCGAGAGAAGATTGGAAGAAACATACCCAGAAACCTCCTTGACGATATCTCTGACAAACGCAGTGCGCTTGCTCAAGTGACCCTTGGTTCTGCTAACCTTGGGCTTGGAGACACGAGCCTCGGTTTTCTATATATCACAACATAAATCAGCCGGTCCATCTTCTAAAATTTTCGCAAAGAAGATCCTCCAAGAGGTGAGACGGGCGGGTTTTTGGTTCCCCGAAATGGGAAGTTTCATGAACATACGTGTCCTTTGTTGAGACCGACGGCGAGGCCGGTACGAGCTTGCTTTTCGGCGGCCATTGTAGATGTTGGCGTTGGGATTGTCGTGTTGTCGATGTTTGGTTGAGAGCGCGAGGGAGAAATTTTGATGTGATTGTGAAATTTGAAAAATCGGAAGTGTGGTCACGTGCGAAGCTAGTGGGAGTAAGCGAGTATGAAATCTTGGCGTTTTGTGTGGAGACAGCAAGTTTGGAGAGACAACCTCAATTATTTGCGTACCCGGGTAGTATAAAGTTCCTTTTTCTCCTTTATCTTTTGAAGCGTGTTCAAATTTTCAAGGAAAAAGAACCATGCTACAAGTATGGTTGATTTTTCGACTGAGTTCCTGAGCAACTCTGTATTTGAAAAGAGCATAATACAACACAGCAACAATGGTTTGTCTAGCATTCAGTAAAGCCTTCCGTAAAGCCTTCCATCATTTCTCGAAATTCTACGGTGAACGATGGCATTATGAAGTTTTCCTTAATTCCTAGCAAATTCAAAGCTTCTGTTTGAGGTTATTTTCCAACCTCTGCTTGGTAGTCAGTACTCATCCAAAGTTCTGAGAAATGGATTGGCAGGTGATTTGGTAGCATGGGGAGATGCAATATATGCTACTAGCATGCAGAACCTGCCCCTGAATTTCGATCATGCTTCCATGGCAGTGGCCCCGGAAACTTAGCGAATCTTTAGCTTTGATCAATGCATCTATCGATTCTACTGGCATCATGAGAGCAAGCTATCAGTAGTCGGCTATGCTGCTTGAAGGCTGATGGCTTCTGGAAGGAAGGCTTGTGTCAGGCAGCCCAACTTGGGGAGCAATGATGTTTCGAGAGATATTTCCTCTAAATGTGGTCCCAATATTGATGATAGAATCTGAGTGGCTGATCTACCACTTATAATGGTTACAGAACGTGAAGTAGACCCCTTTTTTGGCATGAAATCCTCTCAAAAACCTTAGATGCAAAGGTCAAATCTCCTAGGACTTTCCCTATTATTGTTACTATCTATTGTTTCAATGTCCTCATATTAAAGACTTCATTTTCATAATCGATTGCCATCCCTCTTTGTAGTCTTCCTTACAATATGGTTTTCAACGTTTTCAACGCAGGCGAAATCCACTTCGCAATTCATAAGAAAGCCTCGTTGGAGGAGTCCAATGACATGTTTATCCTCAACAGCTAGATATTCCATTTTCATTTGATACAGAATACCAAATACTCACACAGTTGACAGATCGCATCCAATACTGGTATTCAACATTTCAGGACTCAGCTTACATACGAGAGATAAGTTTTATCCTTCACCCATTAGTTTCCCAGATCGTGAATATGTAGGTTGCTGGCCTTGTAAAAGGAGCTGGTTGTTTTGGTTGAGTGCACATAAAATTCACTTTGGGCCGAATATATTTGCTTATTTCATCTCCAGTCCTGAAGCCTCCATGAATAATTCTTGAATACGATAGATTATCCAATCCCAGCTTCGAGAGCATACGCCATACTAGGAAATATGGAGAATAACGGTTCCGAAATAGACCCCGCCGTTTCCCCCGCTCCCGACTCCCGACTACTAGTCCTCCAGGGACCAGAAGGTATGATGAGTAGGCTCCATAAGGCATCATCTAATGGCGAGGCTAACTTATAAAAATATCAAGATTATTAAGAAGCTATCCTCACAACTTTCCAAATATCCATTGGGTAACATGATAAAAGGCTGCAGGGTATTTCCATAAAAGTGTTCCTATATGATGTCTATCTATATCGTCTTCCAGCCTGTATATGACGTGACCATTAATCCAAACATCAACGCCTGCCCTGGTTGATAGGGTTGAAAAAGCCATTCTGCTTACTTGAGCCCTTCGTTCCAGACCAGACCACTTACTGGTATTACTCTGTAGATTTCAAAAGACTGTTTAGTCATACAACTCATCCAACTTATATTGATCACCAAATATTCCCCGTGATACCTGATTCTAGAAACGTTGAAAGAATTCTGCTCACATAATTCGGATTTCAAGTCGGAACGAACTCCGCACTCTCACATGTCGCGTTCCGCACTCGGAGCTAAGATCTCCTTCAGGGGTCACAACCAATCAGAGGTCATGAAAAATAGCTGATCAATTATTATATCTCGGACACCGGGAACCTTTTTCTCTTTTCTAAATTATATGTATTCGAGATTTCAGCCTCTTCGGTGGCGTTCAGCCTTATCATATAATATAAACAATCGATGCAGGTGTAGTACGAGTACAAGATAAAAGACTTGGAAAAATGGTCTACGTATCTCTCTCTCCAGATGAAAACTGTACTAGTTTTCTCCCAACAAGTCGTCGTGGATAAATTCAATTGACCCCTCCAAAAATGGTATACTCCGTAAAGTCAAATATCAGCCAATTTGTCAACCCGAACACTCCAGAAGAGTCATGTCAAATGTTCTTCTAATAATCTTTTGAATACGTGGACTGTGATTAGTCAATGTGAAATTATGATTGATAAGATTGGAGAATTAAGTGGGTCGAGGTTTGCTTCGTTATCATTTCTATTTGGGAAATATTTGCACTTATTATTCTCATATTCTCACACTCTCACTGGCTATTTCCTTGAGAGAAGTGGAGCTAGAGATAGAAAATGGAATGGACAGAGGGGCATCCGATGGAAATACTAACTCGATATGGAAACTCGATGCAGAAGGCTTCAGGAAATGTTGGTGGATCGTACTGGGTGGATTTGAACTTTGAAGACGAGGAGGTCTGTGAGGAGTGAAGTGAGGAGTGTAGTGAAGTATAGTAAAGTAAAGTAAAGTAAAGTGGAGGTTACCGGTCACCTAGGTTTCAGTTCCGTACTACTAAAGGTTGAAATCTTACCACCTTCATCTTTTCAATCTTGGGAATATCATCAATAATAGTGATACCAGTAGTGTGTGAGAAAGATTCATTCACTTCTGTCTTTATCTTACTTCTCTTGTCTTCTGTAAGTTTTTCATTCTCTCTACTCTCTATTCTTTACTCTACCTCGTTATTTGCCCTCGAAATCTTTCAATTCGTTTGCTTTTCTTATTTGATATAAAAAAGATATAGTGTAAAAAGAGAATACTTACTTACTTTTGACTCTTTTCTTCAGTAGAATATCAACCAACACATACATCATAATATAACCTATTTTTCAAAATGGCATCCGCTACTCGAACCTTTGCTCGCGCAGGCGCTGCATTCAAATCCACACCTTTCAGATCCGCCACTCGTACTGCATTGAGTGCTCCTCGTCAGGCATTCCGTCAACAATCTCGTCGTGGATATGCATCTGAGGGACCTGCCAAATCTTCCTTCCCTCTCTCCATCGGTGTTGCTGCTTTGGCCGTTGCTGGAGGTGCTGGATATTACTTCATCTCCCAAGGTAATGGATCACTCTTGAGTGGTTCTGCCAAGGAAACCGCCGGTCTCTTCACACCTACATTCGACGATTACCAAAAGGTGTACAACGAAATTGCAGAGAGATTGGAAGAGAAGGATGATTATGATGATGGTTCTTACGGACCCGTCTTGGTCAGATTGGCGTGGCATTGCAGCGGAACCTTCGACAAGGAAACCGGTACTGGTGGTAGCAATGGTGCCACTATGAGATTTGCTCCAGAGGGTGATCACGGTGCCAATGCTGGTTTGGTTGCTGCTAGAGATTTCTTGGCTCCTATTAAGGGTAAGTCGACTATTTCACTTTTTTGTAAATGAAGACATGTTACTCCTCCGGTGCGGGTGAGTGGGCCGGGGAAATAGAGACCAGCTTGGAAAAGTTAGAGAAGGCTTTCTATACTGGTTTTTGTAGATCCGGGCGCTGGGAGCTATGGAATTTCGGGGCTTGTCCTTATCAACCGTGGAGCAAGTGACTTCTTACTAACATCTTCACAGAGAAGCACCCATGGATCTCCTACTCTGATCTGTGGATCTTGGCTGGTATTTGCGCCATTCAAGAAATGCAAGGTCCAGTCATTCCTTTCCGACCAGGTAGACAAGATAAGGACGCTGCTGCTTGCACACCTGATGGACGTCTCCCGGATGCGTCCCAAGGTAACAAGCACTTGAGAGCTATCTTCGGTCGTATGGGATTCAATGATCAAGAAATTGTTGCTTTGAGTGGTGCTCACGCTCTTGGACGTTGCCACACTGATCGTAGTGGATTTGAGGGTCCTTGGACTTTCTCTCCAACAGTTGTCACCAACGACTACTACAAGCTCTTGTTGAATGAGAAGTGGAACTGGAAAAAGTGGAATGGTCCTAAGCAGGTATGATTAACCCCGTCCCTTTCCATTTTTGGACGCCAAAGTAGAGTAAACTAACATATAA
This sequence comes from Botrytis byssoidea, assembly GCF_014898295.1. Lineage (NCBI taxonomy): Eukaryota > Fungi > Ascomycota > Leotiomycetes > Helotiales > Sclerotiniaceae > Botrytis > Botrytis byssoidea. The sequence continues at coordinate 757,418 of NW_024065846.1, forward strand.
TCTCTAAATAGTACGAAGACAAGACCACCAAGTCCCTCATGATGCTTCCTACCGACATGGCTCTCGTCTCCGATAAATCTTTCCGCTCATACGTTGAGAAGTACGCAAATGATGAATCTCTCTTCATGAAGGACTTCGCAAATGTCATCACCAAGCTCTTTGAACTCGGTGTTCCTTTTGCAGAGACTACCGAACAAGCCCCTATGAAGTTCAAGCCTACTGCCTAGATAATTCATCTCATCGCCGAATCAACTTTAATATAGAGATATGAAGAACCGGAGATAGCAATGGGTTAGATGGATCGATAGACTTTGTTTGCTTATTCCTTTTTAGAAGCGGGAGTTTGGTGAAATAAGATATCTAGATGAATGAATTGATATTCTGTCATTTGAAAGAAACGTCATCATCTTAGGCAGGCGTGGATAAGATGAAACGATATCCTATGTGCTTTGGAAGAATGGTAATGCAATGCTGCGTCTGACCAGCTTTGACTGCGTCGGGTGGCTTGATTGTTACATCCTCTCGGCGTGAGGAGATAGGAAAAGATGTTCAATAGGAGATTAGATTTGTTACATAGAGTAGAGAGTAGAGAAAAAGAACATTCCGCCCACTATTTGAGTCCATTAGGTTTTTGTAGCTTTGAAATAACTGCACATCTAATGAATTTGATGTATAATGAAAAAGGAAATTTGAAGAGAGGGAGTGATAGGCAAGTAGATATATGATGATCGCTTGCTAGCAGCTAGCTCGAAGGAGTTGAGGAAGTAAGGGGTGATGTTTGAGAGGGATGATGAGACAGGGTTTCCCGCACTGAGGGGAAGGAGGAATGAGGGGGACGTAGCCGGGTCCGCTTCAGTTCGAAGCACGATGACTTGGATTGATGGATGTAGGATTAAATTCATTGGGGATGATTGTTTAGATTGTTATTCGGCACTCTATTGGATGGGGGCGAAGGATATGTTTTTGGGGGGGGAGAGGATTGTAGGAGTGTAGGAGAGGTGATTAAGGAGGTGAGAGATAGGAGATGGGAGATGAATTTATTAGGTGTGTGGATGGATACTTTTATTACCACCTATTTTTTTACCGGATCAAGATCGGGGATTATTATTTTAAGGTTAGAGAGGTCTTGAGTTCAGCAGAAGGTTTTTTCTAATGATGGTGGGAAATTTGAATTGAATTGAATTGAATTGAATGGTTGTAACTTGTACGGGTTCTGTGAATCTCTATGGGTCTGAGGGGAGCTTGCAAATGCGTTCAAGACCATATTTTTATATTCGTACATCTGCAGGGAAAATGGATTGGAAATGTCTTGGTATTGTATTGTATTGTGATTAGTGGGTATCGAGCATCAAGTATCACGTCCTTTAATGTACACCTGCGTCCAGCAAACTCCATTCCATCCGTCCATTAGTACAAATCTTTTGAAGATCTTCAGTAAACCATGTAACAATCCAGCTCCAAACTCAGAATTCACAAATATCAAGCTCAAAAGTGATACTCTGGATACTGTACTCCCACATCCCCCGCAAAAGAAGCAGTGACAACATACTTCGTCTTCCCACCCCATCCCTGTCTATAAACCAGCGCAGAAGCCCCGGTATCCATATCCACACCCCCTTTATCCGGATCCGGAAAGCGACAAGCCGGTTCCTCAGTATCCTTTTCTCCAGCAGGTTGATGCTCAAAGTCATCTGGATAAATAAGACAGGCTGCTCGACGGGGAAACTTATCAGTGTAGCGCTCATCGAAGATTCTTAAGATCATTTTTAATTCCGGCTCGGGCTTGACGGCGAAATACTGTTCTTCCCGTGTGTCAGCGGTGGTGAAGTGAGTTCCTATCTGTGCTTGGAACGCAGGGAGGTTAGTGGTTATGAGGCCGAAGTCAGGGAAGGAGGAGAGGAAGCGGAGGAGGGAGCGTATGTTGGGGAGTTGTCTCATCAAGTGTGTATCCATTGTATACTCGATGTTGAGGATAAGATCGCGAAGTTGGGGGAGAATGAGCTCTGGGTAGTTGTGTGGCTGGAGAGTGATGAATAGTTTGGGGTCGAGGGTGAGAGGAAATGGGGTGGGGGGTTGAGAGGGGTAGTAAAAATCGTAGGGAGAAGTTAGGGTTATGGCGATAGGAGCTTGAGTGCGGAGTGCTGAGTGGTCTTGGCTGGTGGGATTGGTGACCTCTCCAGCGAAATGCTTTGGTGGTTGAAGTGTGGTGGTCTCTGCGCTGCCTTTCTCGAGAGGTTGGTAGGGAGGGAGGAGAGGGGTCATTGGTGTAGCGGTAGTGACCGCAGTGTCTGGAAGAACGAAGCGACGTGGAGGCGAAGCTCTGTAGGTTGTGTGATTAGTAAATTGGATGGATTGAAAGTTAGAAGAGATACTTGCTCATATGAAGTATGATCATATTGATGATTCTGATGAATCATTGCAGCCAGTTCAGACGCTTTCTCAGAAGGCTCCGATCTGGGGAGTTGATTGAGATGCTCGATAGATCTCTCGGGCTCATCGAGGAGACTAAGCGATTCGCTAGTCGAGGAGCTGCTGAAGCTGCCGAAGCTACTAGAGTATGGAGAAAAGTAGGGAGAAGCACTGCGAATGAAGTAGGTGGGATTGAAAGACATTGTGAAGAGAGTTGCTGTTGATAGATTGAGAATTGGTTTTGGAGAGATCGAAGAATCGGTCAAGGCAAAGAACAAGATGAGATCTTTGGTGAAGTTATACTCTATTTAAGTAGTAGAGTAGTGGTGTCCGTTCTGCGTTGCTTGAATAAGCAGAAGTGACAACAGGAGAGAACAAAACTAGAATCGAAGTGAGGAATTGAATTACTTCTCAGAAGATCTGGGTTAAATGTCGCTATGAAACTCTGACTTTATTGTCAAACCTTACCGGTTAGCTGACTCATAGAGAACTTGTCGAATTTCTATTGTCCACACATAATTTTCTGTTGAGAAAACCAACAGTGAATTTGAGATCGGTAAAATCATGAACGGACTGACATAGAAAAAGATCACAAACATGATATTCGCTTTTGAGTACCAGAAACTCAATCACAACAATAAAAACTTTTGCTAACGAGGACAATAAGCCCACCATTTCTCAATGGAGAAGAAGTAATAGCGTATAGCTCGCTGAATTGTAGTTCTCAACTGTATGTAGGGTTTGCTTGGTGATAGGATCCTGCGATCGAACTCGGGCAAGCTTATACATACATGCTGGGCTATACTGAGGCCAGCCGCTAAGTTGCTTGAGTGTATTGTGAGCCTTTGCTTTTAAGAAGATTCATTTACCTTGATATTAATATTTGACAGAACAAGGCACTATTGGTGATTGAAAAAGTGGTAGGAGGGATACTATCATCGTGAGATGACTAACATTTCAGTCGAAGATCTCAATCGTCCACACTGCATTTCGACAACCAAAACATTCAAATGGTTCCTCTAATTCAACTCATCCCATCAAATAACACTCTGCACGCAGAGATTACTCTTTCAACCGAGTGGCGGATACTATCAATGGAGGAACTTAGATGACCAAGTAAGATCATCCAATAACCTTTTGTTATGACGATTTGATAACCTCGACAGAAAGCTTTCACGGTATTGGGAAGAATTTGAAAGCCAACCTTAGAGAACCTTCGCAGTGTTGTCCACACGAATATCTCGTTGAGTTGCACGAAAAGAATCATGGGACCAGTGAGAGAGACAGATTTTAGCAGGCAAAAGACATTAGCCCTGGGTTGCCTAACATGGTCGAGACCATGTATCTCCTAGCAAGCATACAAAAGCTAATGTACATTGGACAATAGTAGCTTTCGGTCTGATATCTTGGAAATATCTGAGCGCCCTTAATAAGATGGAAGGACAAATGGATATAGCTGTGCTGGTCATATGCTGTCAAAGTCCTCGGTCGACATATGTACACGGCGAAGAACTCAAGCTAGTAGCAACAGAATGGGATTGAAAAATAAGGAACTAGGAGAAATACATATAAGAGAAATATGTATGTCAGCTTGGAGAGATAGGCACTACCAAACGTTTGGTGTAAATTATTGCTGATTTCCAACAACAGACAACTGGTGAAAATCCTTCCAATGCTAAGATTATCAAAAACTCTGCATTTCGCATATGATTTCCGGCCTGATACATTCCATATTTCAGGGTGGGAGCACAACAGTCTCTGCTGGCGCCATGTCTCCGATCAACCATGGCTCGGGTGTACATTGAAAAATCGCCACATTAGAGCCTTACTAGCTCCTCCTCTCAATGCTATTCCACTGTGATTGAGCGAGTTATGGTAGCTAGACCATTTTGGGATAAAGAATATCGACGAGAAGTCAAGTCTCTCCCGTATTATTGAAATTTTGATCGTTCAATCCTATTTTGGGTATTTGGAACTCTCATATACTTTCACTGGAGTGACGAAGGTAGAATTGTGTCATCCAAACATGAGAAAATCATTTCAATAGAGACAAACTTCTCCTTTGGAAATTGAACGCCAGAAAGAGGAAAAAAGGTAAGATCTCTCGGAAAGGATCAATAAGGAGAAGTCAAAGTAAAATGCTGGGAAAGGTCGTTGGTGGCTGCTTGAGCTAATTTGCACCACCTTCCATTTAAGATATCAAGGTCAACATCAATCACCTCCTCATTCCGACAAAAAGACAGCCGGTAGAACAAACTCTTGCTCTTGAAGATAACCAAAATGAATACCAGACTCAGTCGCTCAACAAGAATGAAGCAAGCAAGCAAGCAAGCAAGCAATGATAGCCAGCAGTACTAGAGTGGCTCTTTAGATACCGAGGCATTCATTAGACGCGGGGTTGGACATATTCACCAGCATTTTGAAGCGGTTTTACGACAACTAGAGGGTTTTTCGTTGACCACGTTTAATTTTCTTATTCAGCCAGTCGTAAGTTTGTTGATTTTGTAAGTATTGTAATGAGAGAATTAAAGTCAAAGGTCGGAGCCCGTGCCCTACTCTAACCGATTTCCCCACTATATGCACATCCCTACTACATGCACAACTTTGGAAATATTAATATTATAGCTTCAAATATTAATGATATACTTTTAAAGACTTATATAAAGCTTACATTAGATTATTTGAAAGGGGTTCAAGCTCCTAAATATATTCAGACAGCTAATTTCTTCAAAATTGATTAATCCACATTCTTCTAACAATATAAAGGTAAAACTATCTTAAAAAAATAATTTCTTTTTAATACAAAATAAATGCTTTTTAATAATTAAAAGGAGATTTTAATTAATCAAATTAATAAGCTAATACAAAAATTTATTCTTTCTATAAACTATATAATTAGAAACCTTATAAAAGAGATTTTAAATAAAGAAATAAAAAAGAATTAAATTAGCAATTTTGTTAAAAGGTATTTAATACATTTTAAAAGTTAATATCTTCATTGTATTAATAATTTACATATAAAAACTAATAATATTATTATATTTGATTACTTTTATAATCTGGTTTAAGCTATTTTCTATTATTATTAATCTTTATTATCTAAAACACTTTTACTAATATCCCTCTTTTTTTAATTTAATTAATAAAAATGATTATAAAATATAATATATAACTAAGAGATATATACAATTGAAATAAAAAGGATTTTATAATTAATATAAAAAGAACTATAAAAAGGATAATAAATACTAGTGCTTATAATAGAGATAAAATAATAAAAGCTAGATAAAATAAATTAAAAGAGTTTATTACTCTACTGATAGCTATATATACTAATGGAATAGTTTTCCCTCCCGCTTTTATTTATAAAGAAAACTTAGAGAATCTATAAAATATATGAATTTAGAATATAGAAGAAAAGAATAAAGCCTATTTTGGAATTTCAAGCAATAAATAATTATTGAATACTTTTGATTTATATTAATTTATAAATATATTCGATTCTACTATATATCAAAAAGCAAATAAAAGATATTATTTATTTATTATTAATAATCACTTTAATTATATTAATATAGAATTTCTTTTAAAATACAATAAATTAAAAATTATTATCTTAATTCTCCTCCTTCATTTTACATATTGATTACAATCTCTTGATATTAGAACCTTTAGTATTCTTTCAATAAATTACAATATATTATTGAATAATTTGATATACAATAACAGGGGAATTATTGATATAACAAAGTATATATTTTGGAATATATTTAAAAAGGTTTGGAAGCTTATTTATATAAGATATAATATTTTATAATTCTTTAAAAAAACGAGTATATATTCTATAAATAGAAGTTTTATAATTGATTATATTACTCTAGAAACTCCTTTTATACTACCTATATTATTTAAAATTTATAAAAATACTCTTACTACACTATATATATCAAAAGCGATATATAAAATGAAATTAGAATTTCATTGCATTCCCACCCATAAGATCATTTTAAAGCTTTTTAAGATTACAACTATATTAGAAACTGAAGCTTTTATATAGGAATATAAATCTAAAGATTTAGAAGAGACTCTAAAGCTTAAAAAAAGGAAAAGAGCTTATTCAAAGTATTTAAATCTTATTAAAGAAAAGGGGAATAATACATTTTTATAGTTACCCTTTATTATTATTAAAACTAAAATATATTAAGAAAATAAAGTATTTAAAAAGAAACAAGAGAAGAAAGCTAAACTTCAAATAAAAGCTGAAAAGAAAACTAAGAAGGAATAAAAAAAGATTGAAATAAAAGAAAAAGTATTGTAAAAGAAGATTGATTATTAGATTATATATAATATAAAAAAGAAGATCAAAAAGATTCTAAAATTAACGAAATCTTTAATTAAAAGAAATAAAAAGTTCCCCAAAACTTCTTTTATTATAAATCTAATATCAATAAAGATTATAGAGTTCTCTAATATTATAAAGACTAATAATTCAAAAGAAAAAGAGAAAAAGGTTATATTATAATCTAATAAAGAACAAGCATTATAAATTCCATCGAAATTCAAAATCTAAAGATTTTATTATATTTTTAGATAATATTATATCTTGTTATTTATTAATTAAATTACTAGCTTTTTATCTTATAAATTGGAATTGTTATTAATTTTTAAAGTGATTCAAAATGGGTAATCAAGATTGTGCATATAGCAGGGACGTGTACGTAGTAGGGAAATCGGTTACCTGCCTCAGGAGAATTAAAGCCAAAGGTCGAAGGCGTGCCCTGCTCTGCCTCAAGACCATACAACACACCACCAACATTCACACAAACAAACAAACATTTTCCTCATTCGAGGTCTTTTAAATCTCAATCATATCTTGAAAGATTTCATCTCTTGAATTTCCTTGGGTAAAGGTTTGATTTTATCTCAGGTTTCTTGTCACTTACAACTGTTCAATACTGTTCATAAAGCATCCAGCCAATGACATCATCCCAAGCGACAATTATATATGATGTATGGGCTTTTCATTCTATCCTTGCAGATACCGGAATTTCACAAGCTGGAGTGATTTTGATTCACGAGGGCGGCAAGTCAGTGGAAAATGATTATCATCTTTGTGTCTATCATACATCTCGGGATCTTTCAAGATGGCACACTTCCTACGAGCAATCACTACAATGTTCACTAGGTGGAAATATGATCTATAAAGGTAAAGTCTTCGGAGACGACAGGTTACCATTTGACGCGATTTGTCGGAGCGTGGAGCCAGTAGCGAAGAAACTTGGTGTACCATTGAATAGCGCTGCTGACTGGATTGAAACATGGGAGGACTATATGAGTCGTGCAAATATCGCGCACATTCTTTTCGACAGACCTGAAAAGCTCCCTATTGAGCGTGTCGGTTATATCCCTTCCTCAAAATCACGGAATGAACATCCGTCATCGTATGCTTTCGAATCTGTTGATTGGAACAACATGGCTTACAAGCCGCAAAGAAGTGCTGTACCAGACCAGAAAGATTATCATAATTATCGGAGTTCTAACATGGAACCACATCATAAGTATTACGCGCGGCAGCGATATGTATCCAGAGATTCAGAATCTTCTGACGATGATCTGGACTACCTTGAGGAAGAGGAGGAATTTCATGAATCCCGATCAGGAAGACATTCTCGCTTACCTAGAGGGTACAGACAAGACTACGAGCCAAGTGAGAAGCCTGAAAACAAGAAGTTAAAGTATGCAGGCATGATTGCTGAAACGGTGACAGCTAATGCCATTGGAGACGTGTTTGGGTTGATATTCGAGTCTGTTATTGGAGCTATCTTGTAGGGAGTCGGTAGCAAACACTTTATAATTCTAGTTTTCGGTTTATAGCATTGTATACAGTATTAAACAATTTTCTTTTTTGCTCTGATCAATATTTACATGTATCCATGGCTCGAGATCACAGCAAGAGATTTCTTCTCCGTCTTCATGCCTAATATGTACATTGAAATACTCGAGCATTCTTAACCTTTCTAACAACACTCAAGGCTTCGCACAGGACTGAAAAATACCGCTCCACAACTTCCGAATCATCTACTGCGACGAATAAAATTAGCGACACTCGCTATCAATAAGTTTGATGTCTTCACAAGGAAGCACAAACCTTTGGATTTGGGATTTCATTTTCTCCTCGATCATCTCTGGCTCTCCGAGGGCGTAGAACTTGTCTTCGTCTTCTGAGTCTACATCCGCTGGCAAGATTCCTATTCACACGTCCACCCCTGTATTTTTGTCTTTCTCCCCTCTCGTGTGTCCTTACCTCGCACCCCAATCTTCTTCTTAACCTTCCCAACATCATAGAATCACACAAACCTGGGCGCTCTATCTCACTTCTTCTCCTTCTTCTTCTAGCATCTCTTTCTTGCTGCCTCTCCCTCCTCCTCGCCCTCTCTCCACCCAGCTCTCTATCTCTATTCTCCGTGAGGATGCTTTCCACCCAAATGCCCTCTCGAGCCAAATCCAAAAATAACATCTTCGACCACTCTGCTGGCTTTCTCAATAATTCTATTTCTTCAGCACTACAATGTCGTGAAGTTATCGAAGCACATATTTGGAGGTAGAGAGGTAGGGAAGAGGCAAGAATGTTACCTTGCCAACTAGATCTACCACCAATGGGGCTAGGTAGTGAAGACCCGGATGCGGATGCGGATGCAGATGAGACGGAGGACGAGGGATTGTGTGTCGTGTGGAATAGATATGGGATCGGAAATTGATTTGAGGAGGATAACGGGGATTCTGACGTGCATGTAGGCATGGGTATAGATGAGGTTGAGGACGGATATGGAACAATGAGAACGCCTTCTTGAATAACTCCCGTCTCGCCATAAGCAACCCAAATCTCAAAGACTTGCAATATCTTTTCGCTTCCCATGTTTCTTATTCCCATGTTTTCTATAACTGTTTAACTTTCCGATATAGGGTTCCGAATATGTCTCTTTTGCACAATGAAGTGATGAGGAATAGGGTGATGAGAATAGTAGTAAATTTGTTGATGCCTTTTGGGTATAAGTACAGGCTTCTCTCTGAACCATATATAATGATTCCCAAAGCATGCAAACGAGTATCCACGAATCTCGCATTTGCTCACACGTAAGCAGTCTAAATTCGCCTCCTTTTCCAAGCTCTCCCCACAGCTTATCATCCATAATCTCATCGATCAAGCATTATGAAAACCCGAAACATCAAGATCCAGAGGCAGCCAAGTTCCCATGCGCGCGCGTGCGACATCTCACCTCATCGCATCTCGATTCTTCCCACAGCATCCGTAACAACCGAGCCCCCGAAATCACTTCAAAGTGGAGATATAGGTCTGTGAACCTGTGGAGCACTAATGATAGAGCCCGATATACCCTGAAGTATCCATCATTTAGAGTATAGTGTACCGTCTTACAGTAAGCGGGGATGTCAAAACCCCTGAGAAGTCGGAGCCCAAGAGGCCGAGAATATTCCCAGTAAGCACAACATTTTTTTCCAGCCGATGAAGTAATAGGGGTGAATGTTTCATGTTTCAAGCTGGAAATTGATGTCTGTGATTCATGTTCGATACTTTTAAAAGACCAATAGATGGAAATGTGAGGACAAGAAAGGTACGTATGCTACTCGTAAGTGGTTACTAGAACATCTGTTGAGGTGTGTGCTTATCGATGCTCGACTGTCGTCACATGATGCTTTAGCTCAATCTGGCCAAAGTTTACTAAACTAGCAGGACACGTCTGCTAGGTACGCACCTAATATAATTCTCCATCCAACACTTCCAAGCCCCGCGTCAACAAAGGTTACGATCATCATCCTTCACAGCTCCAAGCAGGCCGCGATTACAATAAGCTACAATCATTCCTTCTCTTCTGGTTTATTCTGCAGCCTGTTCCTGTATCAAGACATTTGGCGTACAGGCTTTTTGATACTTCTCTGTCTTCCTTCATGGCTGATCCATGAGAGCGGAGTTTTTAGGAATCACAATGTTGGTATTCAATAGAAAGTTGTCTCTGTTTTTGGATCAAAGTTAGAGCCAGTGGTTTGATCTTTTCGCTCCAATGTCGCCGTCGCGAAATTGGCGGACATCTACTGATGTTCCTATGGTATCCAATCATTCGGACTGGTAAATTAGGCCAAGCTTCCAGTCCAAAAGCGATACGGTATTGAAAATGAGATGTAATATCTCAACCCAATTGAATCATCCGATTGACTCCAAAAATCAAAGCTTTTTGATTGCCAGACTGCAGTCCAGTCCATTGGAAACTCAAGATACTTAAATCCATATTCAATCACTCATTAAAGCCTACCCATCCATTTGGCATTATTGTCATCTTGCGCAGTCTTCCTAGCTCATTTCCAATTTACTGCAATAAACATGTTTTCGATTTTGGCCATATTCATACTTTCTTTGCGGAATGCCTTCGGTCTTATTCACCACTGTGTCGGGAAGCTGCATCCTTCCCTTCAAGGATAATTGTGAGACGCTTTTATGCTCCTTTGATCACTACAATTGCGTCAGGCACTATCAGGTACCAAGACTGCCAGATGCACCAGAGCTGTCATGGCTATCACTGCTTTAATTCTCTTGGAACTTACTAGTCAAACATCGAGTCCACTTTGGTATCGAGTCACTACTTAGAACATTCAGTAACAACCCTATGTAATTCCTAACATTAAATATCGCTCCCTCAACCCGAATATAGTAGTATTTATTTTACTCCAAAGCCAAAATTGCTCCGGTTTCTTCAATTCGTGATGGTTGAATCCTAGCAGCAGTCTCGGCTTGCTTCATGTCCATTATTTGGATTAGGGATCATTCGATTAGAAGGAAAGAGTTTCCTGGACCGGTGATAATGAAGTCGTCTTCGTTCTTGATTTGAGGTCCTATTGGCTCATAAATTCGTCTACAAGCGGTGACTGATAGCTAGGACACATGTTTCAGTGGTTCATTTCGGCTTCCCCTTCATTGTCGTACAAAATCTTTTCAACACGTTGCACAAATACCTAGAAATGAACAAGGAACACTGCGAAGTATATGCTAGTGAATTCTTGAATCATATGGGCTTGTTAGCTTAGCTGCCGAGTCATTCATACTACTCATATCATCTAATGCCTCAATTTCTCATGCAGTCATTGCAATTAGTGATTTACACGGTTGGTACCGAGACACGGCGACTTTCCGGCCTTACATCGGTGCCAGGATGTCATAGTAATACCAGATGACCATGCGAGCCCATCTTACTGGAATGCGGGGTGCAGGTTGGATAAATATATATTATATGCCATGTGGCTTCAGCGCCTTATCCGCTTCTTTGGTTTGTGGAGTAAAGGTTCTCATAGCCTCCAGTTGTACGAGTTTGAGAATATCAGAACAAACAAAACAGCCAATCATACCATTTAATATATATATATATATGCATCGAATGTTGGTGAGATATTGAGTCGACATGTGATTCATGCTGTTCATTTACCTAAGTATTTTACTCATAGTTTTACATTAAAATATATATGAAACCGACGAAAGCCCGTCTGCGCCATTACTTGTCGTCTTGTTTACTACGGCGTGGTCTTTGGTTCCACCTACTTTAAGATGCAACCTATGTTTTGGCACCACAAATGAGCTTCTAATATGTTCGTCTGACCACCTAGACCCTTAAGATTGGAACCTCATCACACAAATATGTCATTTCTTATTTCTTACCCACAATTTTGAATATGCCGAAAGGTGATTTTGATTCCGAATAATCTGATTCGACAGTGTGTACTGCCTAGAAATTAGGAAGAAAGTGCCGTGGTTCCTGATTCACTCCGACATGGAATGTTCGCTCCGATTAAATTTGTGCTCGTATGACATTATGATAATTTCAAGAAATCATTTTAGTTTTAAGATCAAGTGAAATCCGGGGAAATTTGTGGAGATTAAGGAATCTTCTTCTCACTTGCTGGCCTCTTTATTAAGACAGAAGACTTGAGCTTTCAACCATCGACCTTCGACCTTGAACTCCCCAACACACTGACGATCAACTGTCGAGTTCAGTCTTCAATATGCTTTTCTTTCAAGCAATCTTCGTTGTCACATCTGCTGCCACAGCAACTTGCATGACAATCAAATCTCAAGATGTCCAAACCAATATTGAGAAGAGACAGAGCTGGAAATCTATTGGCTGCTACACTGACAATGTTTCTGGTCGTGGTCTGACCACCCCCGTATCAGTATCTGGAGCCATGACAAATGAAGGTTGTCAAGCCTCTTGTTCGGCAGCTGGTTTCTCATACGCTGGTACTGAGTATGGAGGAGAATGCTGTGAGTTCCTTACCTACCCTACCCTTCCTCAACCCTCCTTCGCACTTCCATTTGCTGATACATCTATGAACAGGGTGTGGCAACTCAATCATTAATGGAAATGGACCTGCCGCAGATGGTTGCAATATGGCCTGCAAGGGTAATAATGCAGAGATGTGCGGTGGACCAAATCGTTTGACTGCATTCCAGAGTGGTGGCGGGTCGAGCACAACTCCACCTAACACCTCTAATCCGAGCAAATCCGGAAAACGCGGTATCACATACGATTCCAACAATGTCCATGGCGATTCGACATATGGAAATATGCTCAAAGGATATAGTAAGATTACCTGGGGCTATGATTGGGGATTCAAGAGTAATGGTTTGGATTCAAGTATTGAATTGTAAGTCTTTTCTCTCTCGCTGTTTTTCCCTTCCTGTCTGCTTATTTACTCCTTTCTTATGAGTTGAATACTTATATATAACTGACACAATTCCCAGCGTCCCAATGCTTTGGGGCCTCCCCAAGATCATGGATCAAAACTGGGTTTCTGCCGTACAAACCGCAAAAAGCATACTTGGTTTCAACGAACCAGATCTGACTTACGAACAATCTTCCAACATGCTTCCTGAAGCCGCAGCCGCTGGATACAAATCCTACATTGAACAATTCAAAGGGCAGGTGCGCATTGGTGGGCCAGGCGTTTTGTGGAATAACTGGAATAGTGTAAGACTCTCCCACCCAATCCATTCCTCTCAATCCATTTAAACTCTCTCAACATTCAATCCTCCCACCCCCCTCACAATATCCAACTAACCCCTCCCTCCCCAGTGGTCCTCAGGCGGCTCCTACAGCTCGCGCACCTGGACGCAATATTTCCTCGGAAACTGCACCTCCTGCCACATCGACTTCGCCGCCATCCACTACTACCAAGACTGCGAGCCGAGCTCCGGACAATCGGGCACCGACTGGTTCATGGCCAACGTCACCAACGCGCACGAAACCCTCAAGCTGCCCATCTGGATCACGGAATTCCAATGCTACGGCTCGGATGCGCAGCAAGCGGCCTTTTTGAGAACCGTTCTGCCGTGGTTGGATGCCCAGGATTATGTAGAGAGATACTCGTATTTTGGCGTTTTTCCGGGCTTTTTGCTCAATGCGGCGGGGACCGCGTTGAGTTTGGCGGGGCAGGCGTATGTTAGTTAGAGATGGGGGTTGGGTTGGGTTGGATTTGTTTAGATGGATTGTGGAGGGTGGGGATGGGTTATGGGTGGTACTCTGTTTTTTGGGATGGCTTTCTTTTTCTTATTTTTTTCTGTGAGGGTGCAGGCACCGTGGGATAGAGATGGTTTATTTCTTGATGGAGGGATTGACAAATGAAGAATTTAAGACTTATATTTGAAAATGTTTGAGACTAACAGTGAATGCTTTGAATCTTCTCATATGTTACCCATTCCATTCCAAAACTGAAATGGCTTGATTGAAGTTACTTAATAAGTAGGTAGTTCCTACCTCAAATCTACAAATCCGAAAACTTCTGTGACCATCTTGAGGAAGAAAAAAATCTCATTGTATAATTTATCCAAATACTTAGGAAATGTGGAAGCATGCAAGCAGCTATGTAAAGTAGGCATAATAGTAGGATAAGAGGCTGGCGCATGACATCTTTATCATGATTACTCCATTTCCTCATCTCTCATACTTGTACAATTTCCTAACCCATCTTCGTTACAGACTCCTGGGGAACGGGAGCAAGAAATATGTCGTAAAATAATTGTAACTCCGCCTTGAATACTCTACGCCCAAAGATCTATTGGATCTCTTCGTAATGTCATTAATTCATGTAATGTTTTTACACATTTACATTTCCGCTCCTGTCTCTGACTCCTCTGCCTAGGTACTACTCTCATACCATGCCACTCTATGAAAGGAATATAAACTTAATATCCACTGTCCCAAATATCCTCTTCACTCTTGATCATTTCCACAACCGGTGTTTTGGGCATAGCTCTCTTCATCTTTTTTCTATCCTCCTTGGTCACTAATCGCGGCGTAATCGGCATCATGGGTGTAAATGGTTGATAAGGGCTATATGGTACCGTGCCTCCACTGAAAGGTGTTCTAAGACCTCCCGTTCTGAGACCTCCGGTTTTCTGTCCATTATCCCGAGGAACGCGTTCGAGAATGGTGGTTTTAGTGGGGAGGTTTGGGGAGAGCATATTTTGTTGAAATTGCTCGCGGAAGGGGAGGGAGCGGGTCGGTGCTGAGGAGGCGTTGCTAGCGGTCTGATAAGTGGAGGTAGAGCCGATAGCTGTGGATGATGAGGGGGAATCAGGAGAGGCAGAAGAACCATTCGAGGTTTGGGTTTTATGGAGGAGAGAATTTTTGGAAGGAGCGGCCCGAAGAGGTCGGGAAAACATAGTTTTGGTGCGTTCTTCTGCTGAATGAGGAGAAGCAGTATTTGGTTCGGATTTGAGGGAGATTTGGAGATTGCGGGTGTTAAGGGAAGGGAGTTTTTGTTGAGGAGATACAGGTGATATTGTGTCGAGGGTCTCTGCTATACTGCGAGTAGGTGACCCACCGTTAGATGATGTGGAGCCGTACGGGGCTTGATTTCTTGGAATTGGTGGCGGAGCTCTATGCACGTATCCTCGTGGTGTTAAAGGCTCTTCATCCGACGCGGCATGTGAGAAAGTGGTTGAGTGTGGTGTTGCAATTGGAGATGAAATTCGTAAACCCCGAATTCCCTTTCTTCGTGGAGATTTAGGTGATTTAGGTACAGATCTAGGAGAGGTAAGAGCTGAAATTATGGAGGATGCTCGAGAATGGGTCTTGGTTGATTTAGCATCGTTGATATTGATTTCCGAAGGCTTGTGTTTTCCAAGTTTCCTTGATGATTGTTGAACTTGCTGTGGTACTACCATAGATACTCCTCCAGGTACCTTAGGAGGTGGCATGTTTCTTACATCCATTCCCGCAGCCTTTGCTTCCTCTTGCTCCATCACATGGGCGTATAAATCCTCTAGATTTCGATTCATCATTTCTCGATCAGCTTCAACAATTTTATTATCAATACTAGGTTGACTCTGATGCGAATATATGCTCTGATGTATACTGTGATGTCTTTGAGTAGGGTAAACGTAGGTATTTGTGTATGATTCGTGTACTGAAGGAAAAACAAAGGCGTTTGGGTCGGGATTGATTGCTGGTGCGAAGCACTTTCTATCGGGGGATGGCCAGGAGAAGTTTCGAAGGTTTGATGGAGAAATTGGAGTTGGACCTGATGATCCAGTATAAACGCCGGCAAATGTTGAGTCGACTAATTCCACCTCCAAAGCTCTAGCCTCTAATTCAACTTGCCTTCGTAATCTTTTCCCCAGAGTAATTATGAGAATTCCCACGATACAAAGAGAGAATAGATATGCACCTATAATACCACCGATCTGAGCTGGCAAAAGTGCTTTATTTCGTGAAGCTCCGGCTGAAAGAGGTGGACCGTCTTCTGGTGGTGGTGCTGGAGACCAATCTATTCCCAATGGATTGCTTCGAGAAAGTTTTCTTGTTGATACTGGATTCGCGAATACCTTGATAGGTAAAAGAGCGAAAGCCGAGAAGATGCAAAGAAGGGACGACAATGAAGTGGATGTTGAGCAAATCAAAAGAATGGACGATGGTATATTGATACGATCTGATTCACCTCGAAGCATTTTGTGTATGTGGTGATACGATTGACCTCTTTTATAGCCTCAACATTTCCAATGGAGCATATTGTAAGCGTATCATAAACTCCCGTTGAAACAATTTTAGATATTTTGAGATAATAAGTGACATGAAGTGTTCCAGCTTTCCAATTTCAAGGGGGGATGAATTGATGTATATACGGGAGTGAAATCCTCCAAAGCCGGCAAAGCTGCATGCTGCACAGCTGCATACTATTATTATTCTGCGAGAGATGCGCACCTACATACCCACCTAGGCAATATCGAGTATAGATGTTCGAGTGTAAGGCTGTCTGGTGAATGGATTGGATGAAGGGTATCAAGTGATAGAATATTTATTTGGTCGATGTGCATTTTGTATGGTCAAGGAAGAAGAGAATGAAATGCTCTCATGGCAATATTTCATAGCGCCCGGAAGATAGATTGACCAATAGAATGATAGAATAAGGAGAATTACCAGGGATCAATAGGGAATATCAACAAATAGAGTCAATGCAGATACTTTATTGGGAGAAATATCCAGCGGTCCTCGTTTGGGCTGCAGTCAGATTTTCGTATGATCCGAGAGTGAAGGGTGATGAATGTTGTGGTTGGTTGAAGAGATGTGAAGAGAGTGAAGGGTGCAGAAAATGAGGGAAATGGGAGAAAATGTTACCGTCCTATTATGCTCGTTCTGCATTGTGATTGGACGATGGCTATGGATATTGACATTATTTTTTAAGCGCCCGGGAAAGAGGTGGGAGGTTGGGGTCTAACCTAGAGTATCTCGAGAGTCGAGAGTGTCCTGTCACTGTCAGCCTGTCATTTATCCGGAAGTGGATTACAACTACCACAACTACCGCAACTACCGAATCTTAATATTGATATCCATATCCATATCCATATCCATACTGGGGTAACCTTAAAAGAGTCAAATTTCTCTCAATGGCTCTTGTCGTAGCTTCTTCCATCACATCATATCACATCACACCAATCAATGGCCTTGATCATCCTCATCATCATACCAATTTGGACGCCAGCTACTATTTTATCAACACACGGATAACATCAGAACAACTGCACAGGCCTAGGTCCATGGTTATGTCTTGTGTGGCACAACAGTACTTTGGGGCGGATACCGACAGGAAGAAACGAAACAATCTTTCGATACAATTCTTTGTACTTGTACTCTTCTTCCATATATAGCATGGCATTGGCATGACTCAAAGGCTTCATAACCTCACTACTCAGATGGGTAGCCAGGCCAAGCCAGATTCAGCAAGCCAGACTAAAGTATTAGAGATCAACTCTCTTTTCGTGAAGAAATTTTCATTCCTGGATCTCATCATCCACACATGAAGTGTACCTACTACGTAAGGTTACTGTGCTTGATCGCGAATTGGGTCCTACTTCAGTTCACGGTCGTGGGTGGTGTTAACCTGCGACCGATGCTATTATTATAACATGTTTCTCGTACGAGACCTCAATTGACGTAAAAAAAAAAAAGCTTCCATGTCTCGTTATGTTTGTCTGTTTGCTCTTTTTCTTCAACATTGTCACAAAGTTTGTATAAGTAAAAGCTATCGTCAACTCGTCAAATCAATTATATTAAACATCTAAATATTCATCATACTTGGAAGACCATTTCAAAGTCATGTCTGGCCACAGCCCAGATCTCCTCAATATTAGCGGTCCCGTAGCTCTCTAACAGTTTCTGAATCTTGCATGCGTCGTCCAGATAGATGAATCGATTCTGATTTACCAATGCCAATAGCATAGTCGCTTGGTTGGAACAAATCATTGTGGCCCTCGCAATTTTATGCCAAGTAACATTAGAAGATCGAATATAGGCCACGAGCACTTTTGTGAGGTGATTAATACTTTTTTGCATACAGACAAGCGTATCCTTAAATTGACCAAATTTGTGAAGTTGTGCTGGCCAACTGCAAGTATGGCTTTACGTACCTGTAGCTACCTGCCTGCTCGGGTTTGACTATAAGATTGGTCGTAATGGTAATATTCATGGAATCGGATGTATTTCCGGGCATTGCCAGAAACTCTATGGCCGCTGAGGTAGCCACAGCGGGGCTTGTAAAACCATACGCGCTGACAACGGTCTTTGGCTTCGTTAAAGTAGGGTGTTGCTGAATTTTGATGGCAGAGCAGAATAGATCATTGCTGATTCGGTTATCAAAGGCAAGCGTGGCTTGAGGTTTCCGGGCTGTAGTGCTATCTGGAATTGTGCCAATACCTCCCCAGATGTTGTTTGGCGGCCGGTAAAAGCCGCCAAATATAGTCTAGTGACGGTTCCAAGATTTCCTGAGACGCCCTTCAATATTTGAAAGAAGTTTGATTTAGTTCTATTCTTGGCGTTGATTATTGTGACATTCGCAAGTACGATGTAGAAGTTTCTAGAGGTTAAACTAACCTCGACGCTTCCAATGATGCTGCACGATCTCCAGCAACAGTAAAACCATATGTGACCATCGCCTCATGTACTGATAAGCATAACACTCAAAAGATGAGGTTAGTCGACGTCAATCTTAGGGTACCGTGCGGATGGATAATAGAGTGGTTCATGAATAGTATGGAGTTGTGCTGTTTGTGGCGGTACTATTAGTATGTGAAATTACACCAGCTACCGCCACAAACAAACGACGGCTTTCTCGTGTCTTATTTTGAATCGCGAACTTAGGTATCAAAGCGAGGAAGAAAACATCCATGTACTACCACGAAGTTTGGTGTTGAAGACAATGATCGGTGAAGATCTACAGAAGATAAATTAATACACGCTCCTAATAATATCCGAAAGTGGCTAATAAATACTGACATCATGCAGATGGGGCTGAGATGTGGCGGGTATATACTCAGTAGTAGCAATGTTTTCAAGCCCATTCATCCAGAAGCAAAACCTCAGTAAAGTTTATGGTGTATTCTTCAGCTACACACCATTCACTTCAACCAGATATAGCAATCAGTTAGCTGTCGATGCTAGATCTTTCTTTTACGGCCATCGTGGGTTTTGAAAGAGCTAAGCAGTAACAGAGCTTAACAGGATTCACCTGCCAACCGAAAATTCTGGATAATTGAACGATCAATAATCGCCGACCTTAAAATGCTGGAATTGTCTCACTGGGGTTGATTAAACTTTTGATACCCTTCCTTGAAAAAGGAATCCTCCTAGAATATCACTCAAATAAGCTTAGTTGTTCAGCTGGCTAGGGCATGCAGTTGGTAGGTGAACCGTTCCATTTAATACTGTTTCCAGTGTGTAATCGTAGGCTAATAATTAGCCTACGATCTGGTCGAAACCACTGTCCCGGTATCGAATCAATAGTATCGCTTCATTGATCACAAGCTTCTTATTGTGATCTTTTATAAATTTTCCTCATCGATCGACAGATCTCACATTTTATTTGGTGTTGCGAGCAGAGTGTCGGTGTTCAATTGTGACATGTGTGCTAATCCACAAAGTTGACCCTGTTAGGGGTTCTATCGTCTGTGCTAATAAGCCTTAATATTCCAGAAGGGCGGAATATTGGTCACATCGGGAATCGACAATAAAAATTGTGATCATGAATCTGAAGTAATCAAGCAAAAGATCTACGTTCTGCCTCATATGAATTCAAGTGCGAATTTATGAGGATGGCGACAAGATATTTGTTATTGTTAGCAGATCGTGGTACAGAAGTCATCTCATCGTAGATCTGCGACATTTCGATTAAGGTTCACCTAGTAACTCTAGTCCAACTTTAATCAAACATATATACCATATCAAGAGACAAGTCAAGACCACCATGTGTCCCCTATCCCCTCGAATCTTTGGAGCAGTACATCGTGAATCCAAAATCCGCCACGTTATTAGGTCTAGACCACCTCTTCATAGAAAATTAATCTTACAGAATTTGACTCTTTTATATCTCTTCAATCTAGGGTTGAAACCTTTTGCGAATCGTAAAGATCTATCATCTACTTTTGTGTCTTTAACAATGGATGCCCATCGAAATAAAATGGAATGACAAATTATGTTCCATGATTATTAATATATCGACGTTCCTGCTCGAACCTCGAAATATTTCTCAACATATTTCCCATGTCTTCACCGATAGCATCCTTACCCGCACCGGAGGGTTATATCGTGAACTTTGACAATCCAGTAAGATATGAAAACATAACTGGATATTGGGTTTTTGGCGTCGGGATCATATTGAGCTTTTCGTTTTTGTGCATGAGGATTTATACAAAAGCGGTTGTTTCGAGGAGTTTTGCTGCTGAGGATGGTAAGTTGCTGATATCATACTGCCACATTGACGGATTTGCTAACTGATCTTCGGAATGCAGTCTGTTTGATTTTGGCCTGGGTGAGTGATTGAATTGGAGTGGATGCCATTGGATCTCATTTATTAATTGATAGAATAGCTTGCGGGACTCAGTGTACAAGCACTTTTTGTTTGTGCGCAAAACCCAAGAGCCTACTTCTAGAAAACAAAGCTGATTGATTTTGCGCAGTCATGTGGGTTCACAAAGCCATGGGAGTACACGCGTGGGAAATTCCCATCGAACGATATCACTTATACGGAAAAGTGAGTCTTTCCACCACGTACGCAGGGGCGTCGACGAAATCTCTCCATCTAACTTCTCTCTCTGTTCTAGCTGATCATGAGCTCTTCGGTCATCTATGTGGCCTGTCTCGGATTATCCAAATTTTCGCTCCTGCTCTTCTACAACCGTTTATCACCCGTTCAATGGTTTCGCAACGCCGTTTACTTCCTCATGTTTGTAGTTGTGGGCCATAGTTTCGCTCTCATCTTTGCGCTTATCTTCCTGTGCAAACCATTGGCTATGAATTGGGATTATGATATTCTAGATGGGACGTGTATTGATCGAACTGCGATATACATAGCGACGGCTGCTCTGAATGTCGCTACGGATATTGCACTCCTTGCTCTGGTCGTTCCGACGATTGTGGATTTGCAAATGCCGAGGATTCAGAAAGTGGGCTTGATTGTGATTTTTCTGGTTGGGTCGCTGTAAGTGGATATTCCTCTCTGCTTGGTTTGCAATTTATCTAGTGTCGAGGAAAGAGACCGGGTGCTGATTTTCGAGGATATAGAACGTGTGTGACGAGTATGATACGTTTGAAGATCATGTTGCCTCTTCTCGTAGCAATGGATCAGACATGGGCTGTTTCGGTTCCTTGCATATGGATGTGAGTATTTTCCTTTCGATCACCCATCACCATCACCATCACCATCACCATCACCATCCCTACCCCCCACACGGATTTGTAAAATAAAAACCCCCCAACTCAAAGTCCGAGCATACTAATCAATTCCCCACAGTATCGTAGAAGCCAACCTCGTTACCATCTGCGGCTCCTTCCCGATCATCCGACAGTTCGCCAAACACGTTGCGCCGGGCTGGATAGGCGAAACCACGTGCGATTCTCTCGAGCACTCGGGCTCTCGTCTCGTTGATCTCGAAACGATAGGGCAGAAATCGTCCAAGAAGAAGAAGTTTAGATATGGCATCGAGTCGTTGGATGATGATGTTTTCGATTTGAAGCTGGATGGGAGGTGTGTGGAACATAGGGTGGAGATCACAGCTATTGGGAGAGCCTTAACGAGAGAGAGAAGTATTGGGGATTTGGAGGATTATGGCATTGAACCGCATGCAAGATAGAGATTGGTATTTACTAATATGGCGTTTTGGGAAAGAGATAAATTATAGGAGATAGATATACATTACTGATGAATTCAATAATTGGGCTGAGTTATGGATGCACATGGATTTTGTTTACAAAATTACTATTTCACCTATTCCTGTATATGGTTACGGATATAACTCAAACAAGCGATAGAAGTAGAGAGCATAATGAATCCTCAACACAATGGCTATTCATTTGCAAAATTTACTCGAAGGGGGTACTTGGTAGTCATCTGAGATTCAAGTGAAATTTTTCTCTCGTTAACTACAGAACTTCTTTCAAAGATTCAATAAACGGGGTCCCACACGACAACTCCTCTCATCCAGTCCTATCAAATCATCCCTAACCTTTCCTTCAATCACCCCTTCTTCCGTTCAGGAAAGAAATCCTCTAAACGGATCCGACGGCCTTGACAATAAATGCACTTGCGGTTGGTGCATCATTTGAGTATGTCAAATCTAAAACATCCACATCATTAGTAAACGCATTCCCAAAACTCTTCATCCAGATCCCCGATTCTCAAATTTCAAATCTCAAATACCCCCTCCCCTTTTCGGAAGAAAAATTAAAAAAAATTCGAAAGAAAGAACTCACGTGTAGTAAATCCACCACTTCCGGTGCAGATGATATCCTGATCATGGCAAATGCTCAACACCTTACTGCTTGGGACTGTTCCCACAGTCTGGCCGTAGTTTGGGTCACCAAACACGACTACTGCGGCAATCTTGGCCGTTACAGCTGCAGAGAGTGTTTTGGCTGCCTTGTGCACGAGTTGCGCGCCTTGGGAGTAGCCGGAAAGGACGAGTTTGGCGGAGGGGCATTTGGTGGAGGCGGAGTTGATGAGGGTGGCCATGGTGCTGGAGCCGGCTGAGTCACCACCGGCGAGGTAGCTGGAGGGAGGGTTAGTTTTGGGTGGAAAGGAAAGATAGAATGGTAGTGAATGAGATTGACATACCCTAAGACACTGGCGGAATAATCAACACCTTGCACTGTAACTTTGGCAGTTGTGAGTGCAGATCTCAAGTTGGTGAAGACGTAGGGTCCGACGTCCTGGCCGACATTTCCCTCTTGAATATTGTTAGTGAGATGGTTTTGAGGAACAGCAGAAAATGCAAGGAAGAGTCGGATGACTGCAAAAAAAGAGGACCGGGGGAGAATATGATCTTGAGCATAAAATATGAGTTTTTTAATACAAACATACCTTCATTAGTACCCCTTGCGAAAATCACAATGACGGGTTTGCAGGCATCGGTAGTTAAGCCATTTTCCGTAGTTACAACGGCAGCAGCAGACTTTTTAAAAAAGTGTGCGGTCGTAGCGAGATGCTCAGTGGTTGTAACCTGGGCTGCTGCTTGAACTTCAACTGCTGCATCGACTTCCGATTCTGCAACTGGAAGAGCGAAGGCAAGAGAAGAAAAGGAAAGGAGGAGGGGGATTGAGAATCTCATTTTGAAGGTGCGGATTTTCCTGACCGGGGTCTGACTGAAGAAGTGGTATAGGAATGGAGTGAGGATGAAGTGAGAGGAGGTGGAAGGACCGAAGAGAGTACAATGAAGATGGCACTCGAGCTTACGGATTATCCATAGATCGAGGAGCAGCGAGTATTTATGTTTGTACCAAGCCTCTTTCCCATCCTAATTTCTTTGTAAACCTCGTGCTACTATCTCCTCTCTGAATGGACATCCCGAGGTCGTTGCAATACACGCTTGCATACATACACACATACATACGAACTAAGCCAACCGGAGCCACGTATCAACATAGGAAGTTCGGATACATCTCTGCACCAGCATGTAATGCCAAATTCAAAATAGCTATTTAACCAAACCCCTCTTTAAATTTCGGACTTACTCCCACTCTTCTCATATCCAGATTTTACCCACTCTCCATCTCAAGCCAAGAAGACAATCGAAGCCAAGCTCCATATAATTCATCTTTCTTTCACATCTTTGGCCAATTGATTGACATTAGCCAAATCAAGCATTGCACCCTCTTCATAAATTTGTGGGTTCCGGACCTGCGTATAGATGCAGGTGATGAGCCATTGTAGATCGGACCTGCCCGTATTGATATATAACACCGTGCCTTTGAGCAGCAGTTGTAAAGCAATGGTATTGGCATTAACACTGTTATTGGCATATAGTCACAGCCTCGGTTCTCTTGACAACAGGCGGGGAAAGAGAGGGAGGAGAAAGTTCGATAGATGTTCTATTCTTTAAACTTTCGGGCTTAGGTCTTGGCCGCAGGTTCGGAGGGTTTCGGGTGGACATCGGATCTCTGGATGAGTATATCTTCTTAGAAAGGAAAGAAGGTATGAGTTAGCGAGAACAACTCCAAGTGGATTATTGAAGTGTTTGCTTTATCATGACTTCTATTGAGACTTGTGCAAGAACTACTTTCCTTGCCGATTCCAAACAGCATTTCGTATGTTTCGATAATGCTGATGTATTGGCATTTGTTTCCGGTCTAATTTTGCTTTCAGATATTGTAATCCAGAGTCCTATGATTTTCATTCCGCTTTGTGCGTGCAGGAGAAGTACAACACTCTATGTAATATACACCCAATACTTCTGGATATCTGCAGCGCCCAAGATTATCTAGTCGACCCAGCCAATCCAATTCCAATCGTTTAGAATAACCCGTCTCCATAACCTTGAAGATTCATGTGAAACTGTCTTCCGTCCAATTCATCCACATGCCTTCCCAACGAAGACTACTGGTCCGTTTGCTGTATCATTGGCAATGAAAATGACTAAACAAACTTGTCTATTCTTGACAGAAAACGAAGCAAGATACAGAAACAAAGACAAATCATCAAGTCAGATACCCACTTAAGCACCTTGGCCCGTGGTATCTCCAAGCTCTCAACATTCAAAGCGATGCTTGTCCCGAATTTCCCTGCAGATCCCATTCTATTCAACCCAACCTCCAGCCTCCAACAAAACGGCAGATTGCGGGGGTGGAGTCCTCTACCTAGTAAGTTCTCCCACCCACTTCACTAATTTTCCGTCTTCGGGCATATACTCCGAATATAACTTACTAATCTCTGCAACCTGCCCACTCCACCTCTTCACACTGTTTTCCGTCAAAAGGATAAGGATTAACTACCGACATACATCAAATATGATACGCACTGTATGCGAATTTCTTGGGGTGCATGTCACTTATGCATGAGAGGTATATGGAGTTAGGTACTTTCCATGATAGGAAGGAGAGTATGTTATGGAGATCATTCGGTCTTTTCTCCATTGCACTTTTCGGGGGATGAAGTGTTTAAAAAAGGAAATTTAAGGTTATTGATTACATCATTTTATTATGGAAGATTTTTCCTTGCATCTTCTACCCCATAACCTCTCTTGGCATTGATCCTGTTGACTGGGCATCAATTTCTACCGAGGCATGATATGAAAATAGAGTTATGGTATATGGAGTAATGAGAAACTTTGAGACTGCATTGTACTTTGTAGCAATCTCGAGAATTCTACAATGATTCTCAATGAAAATTTGAACTCAAGTACTATTTGCAATTACCCAAGCATCCAGGCACACATGATCCGGCCTATGCCCTAATCTTTTGACCATATATTATACAAAAGTACAAACTCAGTAAACAATCACAGATTCCTACTGACACAATTCCTCATCTCGATATAACCAATGCAAAATCCCGCCTCCTTCCCTCATCTCAAAATCTTTCTCCTACCAATCGACCCAAACACCTCCCGGTAATACTCCCCTCATGACTCCCCAATGCCCTTTCGCACTTTTATCCTGCCATTCCTGCAACCTCCCTGTCTCATTCCTCCTCAATACCCCCGCAAAAGCCTCTTCTCCCTTCTCTTCTCCCAGCTTTAACTCTTCGTCTTCTATCTCCCACTTGGGCAATAAAAATGCTCTTCTCGCATTACTTCTCAAAAAATCCTTCTCAATTGGTTTTCGGAATGTGATTGATGGCACAGAAGTTCCAGGATCCCCAGAAGGTGCTTCGAAAAGAGGCTTTTTGCAAAAGATCACCATGTTAGTGAAATCTTGTCCCGTTTCCGCAATGTGTTGATCTGTTGGTGCTTCGGCTTCACGGTAAATACGACAGGTAGGGAATAGTGAGCGAATTGTACGATGAATGATGAGGAAAGGGGGAAGCAGGAAGTCTCCAGCGTAGTTCTATAGATAATTAGTATAAAAACTTGTAGAATGTCAAGAACGATAAAACGTACAATGGCGATAACACCACCTGGTTCCAAGATGTCATGAAGATCCTTCAAAAACTCATATGTAAATAGTTCAACAGGCTCAGCTCCGCCTGTAAATACATCGTGCACAATGTAGTTGAACTTCTTTCCTTGAGCTGCAAAATTTGATGCGACAGATACGGCGTCCTCAATAATAGTTTCTTGAGGCTCAGGAAGAGAGAAGTATTTCTGGGCGAAATCAACAACAACGGGATCAATCTCCACCAAAGTAGTATGAATTCCATGGGATATCAGAGCAGCTGGAGTAGTACCAATACCGAGACCACTATTTCATGTCAGTAAAATGAACAATTCGTTATAGAGAAATCCGAGAAACCCACATGACCAATGCACTAGCATCCTCGTCTTTAATTGGCTTTTCGACTTCAATCAAACGTATTGCCTCTAGCATCACAAAAATTCCATAAATAGGCTCAGCAAGTCCTTTGGCTTTTTTCCCATTGACCAACCATTCTCCTCCCAAAAGACTATGATCACAACGCATAGCACGGAATCCATTGCCCATCGTCAAACTTTCAATAACGGACACATACCCAGTCAGAGATTCTTTTCGTTCAAGGATCGACCAACCATTGGCATTCATCGTACTATTAAGTTGGTTTATCGCATATGACGTTGGAACATGTACATTGAACAATGCAGTATGGAATAGTGCTGGTAGTATCCAAAATAGAAGCTTCGAAGGAGCAAAAGCTGAATATAAAGCCTGGAGTACAATTTGCATTCCAAGACGCGTGAAAATGACGGATTGACCAATGTATTGAGAGATCTGATTTGCAGATATATATTCCACGGTTTTGAAAAATATGTATGAGAAAATACCTGGTGCTGCATCGGATATCCAAGGCCATCGACCAGATGTGAGTTCTAAATCGTCCAGTGTAGTAGCCGTACACGAGACGGAAAGGATGAGCAGAGGTAAGAATGTGAGTCCTTCCGTAATAGGAGGCCCAAGATTAGCTCCCATATAACCACTCAACTTGAAGAGGAAATACTGGATCACTGGAATGTAAGCCGCAATAATTGGAAGAAGTTGGACTGGTCTCCTGATTGGAAGATAACGCCTAATGAACAGATTTGACGACCAGCCTAAGAAGCAAGCCGTCATGACTCCTTTCGAATGCCATATTCCAGCTGGATATGATCCATAGACTGGGGAGAGAGTAAGTTGAGAGACATTTGAATATATGGCGGCGAGCGAAAGGAGGGTAGCTGATTGAGCTAAGACCCAAAGTTGAGATAAGATAAATCTGGTTGTGGTCTCTTCTTGAGCTTTCGATGCTAAGGCTTTGAGCTCTTTCTCAAAATTATCTTGAGTAAATGATTGTAATTGTTCATCATTTATACTTGTTGGTTTCGGTGATTTGGAAGGTTTTGGGGATGATTTTGGTGCCATGATATCTATGGTTTGAGGTAGTCCAGAGAAGAGGGGTGAGGTGAGGTGAAGTATCCAAACTCCCACCAGTAATCTTATCGAGCAAAAACAAAAGCAACAAATTAAATCCTCAGCATTACTTCCACAAAAGAGAAGGATTCGACTTTATATTTGAATGAACTGATATCTGAATACGTTGCGACAATCGTTTTGTTTGAGGCCAATGCGTGGGTTCTGAAACGCGAAAGAACCACAAAACACGTGATGTTTTAAAATGAAAGAAGAGGAACAAGTCCTCGCTCGGAGTTTGATGGTTTTGTTCCGTAAGAGAGTTTAGGATGAATTGGGTTAAATTGGAGTTTTGACCATGGGATGAACTAGTGGGTTGAGATTAAGGACTTGGACGTGTACTTATTTATCATTACCTCGTGATTCATACATTCAATTCAGTGGGGGATAACTTTCAAAGCAATGGCTCGTTGTTGGTTTGCAAAGTAAATAAATAAATAGGTATATAATAAATAATGATACTACATTTTTAGGATAACGAAAAAGTTATACAGGATGCCATCGTTGCCCTGCGGAAGAGGGCCCAACATGAAAACCCTCGACCCCTATTGGGATGAAATATAATCATACAGGATGCCATCGTTGCCCTGCTGCCGAAGACTCAACATTAACATCATCGACACCCCTCGCAACTCCATCGACAACATAACTCAGATCTTAATGCCCTCCAAGATAGGCTTAGCCTCCTCACTCTTCCACCAACTAACTCCATCCTTTCCTGGGTACTCAAATTGATCCATGCTTGCTGCCTTCATTTCAACACTGTAGCCTGGCTCCAATGGAGTCTGGTAGTAACCACCCTTGATGACAGATGGGTGCTCGAAGTGCTCATGGAGATGGTCAACATATTCGAGAACGCTCAACTTTCCACTGACTACGACGTAATCAATGGTACTCAAATGTTGAGTATATTCTGGAAGTCCGACACCACCACTGTGTGGAACAATAGGTACACCGAACTTCTTGGCCATGAGGAGGACAGCCAAGACCTCATTGACACCTCCCATTCGGCAGGCATCAATTTGGCAGACATCGATGGCTCCGCTTGCCAAAAGTTGTTTGAAGATAACTCTGTTTTGGCACATCTCACCAGTTGCAACACCGATTCCATATGGTTTGAGAGCTTCACGAATAGCCTTGTGGCCGAGAATATCATCAGGAGAAGTGGGCTCCTCGATAAACCATGGCTTGAACTCTTTGAGTTGTTGCATATATTCGATAGCTTCAGGGACAGACCAAACCTATATGACTGTTAGTTTGGAAATGAATTATCACTATTCTGATGTAACATACCTGGTTTGCATCAACCATAAGAATATTGCCCTTGTCGTAGCCAATAACCTCCCTAGCAATTGACAAACGTTCTCGGTCATCCGCAACAGATGTTCCAACCTTAAGTTTGAAATGTCTGTATCCCTTGGCCAAAGTTTCCTCCAAGAGCCCCTTCATCTTATCTTTGCCGTAACCCAACCATCCGGCACTTGTGGTATAAGCAGGAACAGCCTTGTTGTTCAAGGCATCTTCAATTCTCTTTGCCTTTCCTCCCTCTTCAGCCTTCAACATGGCAATGGCCTCTTCAGGTGTAATAGCATCAGTGATATAACGGAAATCGATACAGCTGACGAATTCCTCAGGGCTCATGTCTGCAACAATTCTCCAGACAGGCTTGTTGAGTGTCTTTGCCCACAAATCCCAGATAGCATTGACGACGGCTCCAAGGGCAAGATGAATAACACCCTTTTCTGGACCAATCCATCTAAGTTGTGAGTCGGAAACGAGATATCTCCAGGTTTGACCCCAGTTCGCGACGAGGGAAGAAAGGGTACGTCCCTTGAGACGATCGGCGACATGGTCGATTGCAGCACATACGATATCGTTTCCACGACCAATTGTGAAAGTCTGCGAGAGGGAGTATAGGTTAGCAGGTTATAATTAGAGTCACTGAAAGTAGATAAAACATTGTAATCATCTTACCATGCCATGACCGGAAAACTCAGAATCGGTCTTGAGAATACAGTATGCAGAACTGTAATCTCCAGCAGCGTTCATAGCATCTGAACCTGTCTTGTCGAGAGAAGTGGGAAATCGAACATCGCGAGTATCCCAACCTGTGATTGTAACTTCAGCCATGATGATTGATGTGAGGAGAAATTGTAAGTAATAGAGGTAAATGAAGAAATATGAGAATGAATGATTGAAGAGGAATAGGAATAGAGAATTGTAGAGGAGTGATTGACCTACAGATTGGGAAAGAAGCAGACAAATATATACCAATTCAACGAGCCATTGAAACGTTTGGGAAGAAGTTAAAAAGGCATAATCATTGGCTCAACAGTGGGGCAATTGGACGGAAGTCGAAAGTTCGACGATGATTTCTGTGTTGTTTGCCTGTTTGGTCAATGACATTCAAGGATTTGTATTGGTGGAAGAATAGGGTTTCCTGTCAACCCCGCGCTATTTTTTTTTGATCATTTACCTCACAGGCTCACAGGCTCACAGGCTCACACGGTCCTTTTCCAATCCTCACTTTCCCCCAATTCACTCCAATCACACCTCACCGACCCCTCGTAACCCCCTCGTAACCCCCTGATTCGGAACCCCCACATTGTTCGAGATTTTGGTGGGAGAAAGAAAATCCGGGTGAGACTAAACTTCTTATATCCCAGCTAGTCGCCGGTAGGTATTCATGGGATTCATGGAATTCATGCAAATACTTACACTTGGAATCAATCCTAAATTGTCCCATCAACCCATCATACGCCAGCAAGGTTGCAAGATTAATACTGTGTGCTTTTACTCTCTCTTCCACTTCTTGAAGAACTTTATACTCGACGAAAGACTTGGTATAACCTCGTCTTCTTCGCATTCAATTTCCACATCATGGCTTAACTATCGTTTCGAAGGCCTTTGTGGAAAAGTTACACTACACATTGTTTATTATTTGATCAAAGCGGAGCGAAGGACACCTCTCGTGACACTTCATGCATTGAAATGTCAATAACTGGATTTGACCCCACCTATGGACCGAGTTAATGAGGTTGCTCGACAGTGGCATTGAGACTTCAAATAGACACAATGCTCCACTTCGTCAACTGAGAGCATAATCATTCATAAGGGAGGAACATTTGGCGACAGTAACATACTCAACCATCTGTATTTCTTCTTCTCATGAATTTCTTGATGGAAAAGACACAAGGGTATTTTGATCACTTACTAAGTCTTCTCGAATACCCGTTGCGCAGACCCTTTCAGGTTTCATGCTAATATACCCGGAGACTTGAGATCGACAAATTTAAGCCTTTCAGGGCCCATACACGTTCTTTCAGCCGGAGTTATCAGTGCAACTCTCTTACTATACGTGCTGGGCCATCTGGCAACCATTGCTAGAATCGATACCGTATTTGGATCGGTTTGTACCTTCGTTATATATGGACCGAGAACAATTTTATTCATTCTTCTGGATTGATTTTCTAGAATGGGAAACTGTGCAGACGTCAGTAAGTAAACGTATGCAATGCAGAATACAAAGAAAGAGGGTTGAAAAGATCAAGAATCAACAAACACCTATTTATTGTTTCCTTTACGGGGAATCAAGGCAAGATATGAATGCTTTTTTACCTAGTGGTACCAGCAAATGAGCTACTCGGCTTCTCAAGAAGATTGCCTGGAATTTAGAGGAGTTTTTGGACCCGAACATTTTCAATGCATGTACACATTACATTGCACTGTATGTTTCACATTTGCTGTGTCGTTTTCCCTATTAAACTACCAATTGGCGGCATACAGATGCTATACTCGATTCCTTGTTGTTGATCTTGTGGGAAATACAGAAAATGAACGGCCCGTTCAGGTAGAATTTCAAAGCAATCAAGCTCATGCAAAGTTTTAACAAGATAGGCTCCTGCCTTTAACTCAGGATACGATTAGAAAGTCCTCTTAGAAATTGATTGGGAATTCAGAGTGCAAGATCTTGAAATAAAACAATCAACGATATGGATGTTTAGACAAGGATGCAAATCCTACCAACATGCTTTATGTTGGTCTGATGCATTAGATGCATGGGCAGCACACATTACTCTCCTATCAAAAGACAAAAAGAAGCAGCCCAAAGATTTTTCCTGGCGACGGTACTTTATTCCCAAACAGATAGAACAAGCCATATGAAGCGTGGCTGAGTAGACGGTTATTTTCTATGAGAGAATCCGAAAAGCTCTCCGTTGTCTACCGCTCCTTAATCACTGTACGAATAGATACTGCTGGAAAAGTCCTATAGCCATACATTGAGTATCAATAATGAATTCCCAAGCCCTCAATTCGTTGACTACCAAAGTAAAGAATTTGCAATTACTTCCAGATGTTCACTAATGCTCTGTAGGGATCGAAGTTTTTCTACTCAAACGGAACCCAATTGTTTCTTCGAGGAGTTACCTATGGGTCGGAATCTCTAGATATATTGGCTGACAGAGAAGCATGCGAGCGTGATATCAAGGCATTAGTATCTCTGGGGATCAACGTACTACATGCTTATGGGATTGACCCAAGTCAAGATCATGGGGAATGCATGGAAAAATTCATGGAAAACGGTATTTATTTACTAATCGACCTATACATCGCGTCTACTTATATCTACACCGATTCTACTACATGGACAAATCAAAAGTTCTCCGTCTATACGGATATCGTGGATGCATTTGCTTTCTACACGAACACACTCGGATTCTATCTAGTCGACAATCCCATTACAGACAGTTCCACCTCTTTAGCACCACTCTCTAAAGCAGCTGTAAGAGATGTAAAAGGTTACATCAAAGCAAGAGGTTATCGTTCTATACCCATTGGAGGATACGTTCTGACTGACAGCGAATACGCACGAGAGACCTATCAGCTGGCTGCAGATTACATGGCCTGTGGAAATTCCAGCATTGATTTTTGGGCGTTGACAGATTATTCATGGTGGGACAACTCCACGTTCACCTCTTCAAATTACTCTCGCCTCACCGAAAGCTTTTCCGACTATCCATTACCAAAATTCCTCGCAGACTATGCATGTGAGGTCACCACGGAAGATTACAGTGATGTTGCCGACCGGATCTTTGATGAAGTTGGCACCATATATGGCCCGGAAATGTCGGATATTTGGTCAGGCGGAATTGTGTATGAGTGGGCGAGGTCCAGCGATTCAGATCCCAATGACTATGGTAAGTAAATCTCTTTGGAAAGATGTACTGGATTTTTTACAGTGTCTTGACAGCTCTGGTAAATTTAACCGACTACACGATCCAGCTCAATCGAAATTACAAATCGCTCTCAACACAACTTGCTGCGATAAATCCTTCTATAACTCAAATGTCAGCTTATATACCAACTGTTACAACAGCGCCATCATGCCCGGATGAGAACGCAACTTGAGGTATACGCACCCATCCAACATCTGTTGCATTCTGCTAATATCAACAGCCGCTTCGACAATACTTCCTCCAACAGCAAATACCCTAGTATGCGATTGCATGATAGCTTCTTTACATTGTAAAATTGACCCATCAACATCAGTCAACACAATCGCATCAGTTCAAGCAACTCTATGTACATCAAACTCCACCATTTGTGACGGATTTACATCGAACGTCACTTCTTCAACCTATGGCGCATTTAGCGTTTGTTCTCCTTGGCAACAGGTTTCCTGGGCTATCAATCAATACTATCTGAATACAGGTGGTTGCTCACAAAAAACAACGACGGCAAGTCTGCAAGCCCTCAAAGCTCTAAATTCTAGCTGCATCAATCTTCTAGCAAAAGCCGGTCTGTTGGGCAAAACACCAATTTATTCAGATATAACAATTGCAAATTCTACCTCAGACTCAAATATCACATCCGTATATTCCGACACCTCAACTGATAGCTCCAGATCCTTATCTGGCGACACCATCGCAGGAATAGTAGTCGGAAACCTTCTAGCAGTCATCGCAGCCGGTTCTCTCATCTTCTTCTATCTACGTAAAAGAAAATCGCGAAAATCTCACACAGCCCAAGAACTAGAAGCTTCCACTCCCGGTCAACACGGTACACAAGCTGAACTTGGGAATGACGGACAGAAAGCGGAGTTATGGGCGAACGATACATCTACCAATACAGGAACAACTAGTCCGAAGGATTTGGCCCATGAAGGCGATGCGATGTTACCGAGAAATCAAAATGAGAGTCGGGAAATCTGTGAAATGCCTTGAATTGTGCTTTAGGGGTTTTGGGGGCTAAGGGTGTCCGGACTGTGTAGGTTAGGAATGAGGTGATAGGATTACCAGGACTGGTGTTAGGAGGGATTAATATAATGGTTTGGGAGGGGGAGGAAGAATGTCTGTCTATCCGGAAAAGGAAAGAGAGCATTGATATCACGCGCACAAGAATGGCTACTCGCCAAGAAACTTTTGCATAGATACCCAGAGTTACGAGAGAGAAATGAGGAGTACAGTTTATGAAGACATTCTATATTAAAGTTAATAATCAGTTTCTCAATCTAATGCTT
Source organism: Botrytis byssoidea (assembly GCF_014898295.1). Lineage (NCBI taxonomy): Eukaryota > Fungi > Ascomycota > Leotiomycetes > Helotiales > Sclerotiniaceae > Botrytis > Botrytis byssoidea. The sequence continues at coordinate 791,750 of NW_024065846.1, forward strand.
AAGAGTTCATATCAATAAAACCACGTTCGGCTTGTGAGTGATCGCTCACAGATTAGATGGAAGGTGAACAGACGACTACAAATCTATCCCTCTGCAATCGAGTTTCGTCCGTTCACTTGTTCGAACTATGAACTTGGACTCAATTATGTGAAAAATGTGAATTTACAATTTACATAGTTATATTTTGACAGATACTCCAACCTACGTATGTAAATCGAAAGAACACATACCAAGTCCTCGCTTTGAATTAAAGAACAATAGTCGAATGTGTAGCAAGGAGTTCCTCCATGTCAGAGAACCAAGGAAAGTAAATTCATTCAGGGTATCAATATTTTGCCAGCCAGTACACCTACACGCGCTTTCAATTCCCAAAACACCGTGTTACACCAGTAATCATCAAGCAGTATGCCATGCCATCATCTGATCAAGACATCCACTGTATCCATATCATCGAAACCCGCCTCTTCCACTGTAGAATCAATTTCCAAATGATCCCCATCGAAGCTTAGAACAATTTTCTTATCCGCGGGTATCTTATTCGTACTTCTGAATCCATCTACCAATTTCTTGATCGTCGTTGTGGGCTTCACATAAGTTTTAAATTCCTTGATATCCTTCGATTGAGCTTTCAGTATCAATCTCATCTTGTTGACTGGCTCGGGTACGACTTCAACAGGTTCTTCTTCATCATCGCTGATTTCTTCGGCTTCGGCTGCCTTGCAGCATTCGTCCCAGAGATCGTTTGTCCATGCCTCCATATGTATTCTACCACTATTGAAACCCTCACCTGTGGTATCGACATCGCCATTCGTGTTAAAGTCGAGGCCAAGGGATGCGCATGTCATGGAATCGAACAATCTTTTGTTTCTCCAGGTGAGTAAAATCGAATCTTTCAATTCTTCATTCATGTGTATTCCGTCTATTTCCTGTTTCCCACACCAAGCCTGTCGAACTTCTCGAAGACGCTGATGAAGTTTCCGCCTGATGATTAAATTCTTGGTGTTTTCCAGTCGAGACGATATAAAAATTTCTAATGTAGGTTCAGTTTTCTTATTATCTTGGAAAACATCGTCATCGACTGCATTTCTGTCCGGTTCATGATTTTTATTTGCCCATTCGACATTACTCCTATGTTGGGCTAGATCCGCAAGTCTCTTGTTTTCTCGTGCCTTTGCCAATAATTCCGGAAATTCCTCTTCGGAAAATGCATCATCGTCGTCGTCATCAACGATAGGAATTGGTTCGGCCGATGTTATAATGGGAGAGGAACTTCTATCCATTCGCTGCGTAACAGGCGCGGCATCGTCGCTGTCGCTATCGCTCACAGATATATAGCCCTTTGCAATAACTTTCTGTTCTCCGCTCTCCATATTTCTGCTATGTATATCTTTTGCAAAACGACCCATCAAACCCCCCGGCGAACGACGCTTTTTCTGCGGGGATCTTGTTTGCGACTTGCGACTATCAGGTGTCGATATGGACGATTCCCTAAGCCCATCAGCATATATACAACACCATATTCTGCAAATCCATAAAATAAATACCTAGCCGGTTCCTCATCTTCCGTCTCACTACCCAAATCCACCTTCCCACGCACATCCTCATTCGAAAACTTCCTTCTCTTTTCCACTCTCGGACTTGAAGATGATTTCTCCCTGCTCTGCGATGTCCGCTTTCTCTCTAAGCTCGCGACCTTCTTTTCCCTCTTAATCTCCCTCTCCCTAGCATGTAGTGGAAACAGATCTTTTGCGCGACTAAAAGCATCTGTATGGTCCATCCCGGGTTTAAGCTCTGGAGCTTGCGCTGGGGTCAACTTCTTCTTAAAAAGAGAGAACTTTTTCTTGGCTGGAGGCGCCGATGCACCAGTATCGAGGTCTGCCATATTTAGTTGTTATTTGTGCGTTTTTTTGTGATTATCCTGATTGAGTGCATATGAAATTGAGGTCGAGATGTAAATACGGGGAAATTTGGAGGGTTGCCGTTGCGAGGCTGCATGCGCTAAAAGTACCGGTAGCGATACCGATGCTTCATTTACTGCCATTGTTTGTGATATTCAAAATTGTCTCCATCAACGATAAGATTCTATCAAAGTCATATTGGTATTTCGAAGAACGATATGGAGAACGGCGCATTACAACAAGGCGAAGGCAAGGATCCTTCTTCCTTCCTGTCAGAAATCATTGGCTCAAAAGTCATTGTAAAGCTCAATAATTCTCTCGTCTTTAAAGGTTAGCTAGCTACCCATACCTCTGGTCCCTGTCTAAAACTTACATTTTTACAGGAGAATTACAGTCCGTCGATGGATATATGAATATCGCGTTAGAGAAATGCGAGGAATGGGTTCATGGAAAGAAGAAGACAGTTCATGGTGATGCTTTCGTGCGGGGCAACAATGGTGAGGATTCTTCCAGAACATCATTCAATATAAGCAGCTAATTCTGTGTGTCTCTTAGTCATGTACATATCGGCCGATGAATCTGCTTGATTGGCACAATAGTGGAAAAGCATTGGGTGGGAGTTATGGAGTGCTATACAGGAAGGATCCTTTTACGAAATTCATGATATCCAAAAGACGACGATGGGATGCGACGAGGTAGCAGAAACTGGTGGGATTATGAGCACAGCCTTATAAGTAGGTGTGCCGATACTTGAAATTCGCGGAAACAACAATGGAGCAGCTTCTAAAGCTATCTAAGGCCATCTATCTACACTAGACATTCAAACCCTTGAGGTCCAGAAGAAATAAGTCTTACCATGCAACGCAACCTCACCATTCTCATTACGCTCAGCATCCATTCCCTTTAACGATCCGAGAACCTTCTGCTTCACTTGTTCTTTCTTTTCAGACTCCATCACCGCTATAGCACTCAAAGTCCCGAACCTATTCCAAATAGCCTCATCACTCAACCAAACCGTCCACTCAATATGATCTTCTCCAAGCGGTAGTGAGAACTGCGGTAAATCCTGCGTGAAAGTATCTTTCAAGGTTTGCAATGGCGTGGAATCTAATTGATCCTCAAATACTTGTTTCCATTTCCCGTGACGGAAACGTGGAACCTCATCTTCGCTGCTTTCAACAATGTCTTTTAGAACCTGTTCCCATTGTGTGGTTATTGTTCGACCGTCTCTTGGTGAGTTATCTGCATATTTTGTGATTAGTAGTAAGCGGAAAGACATAAAGTTACAACATACAATCTTCTATGTTCCACTACAACAGACCTGTTAGCATCTCAGTCTACGCCTTCATGCATCAAGACTTCTTACGATCATTCCAAATACTCCTCCAGGTCTCAAAGCTCTATGAATCTCCTTCAGAGACTCCTTTGTAGCAAACCTTAAGAGGCAAATCAGTACGAAATTTCGCTTTCTCACGACTTCATCGCCTATCACTCACCAATGCCAGGACTACCAGAAACCTGAGTTAGCAAACGTTCTCCCATTTCACCCGTATTCCTAACCCATGAAGCAACTCACCTGCGAAGCAATAACCGCATCAGCCCAACCCTCCTCAATCTCCATGTTCTGTGCACTCCCCCCAACAATCTCCACACTCCCTTTCCACGCCCCCTCATTCCCCTTGCCAAACTTCCCCCTCAAAACCTCCTTCATCTCATCATGCGGCTCCACACACTTAATTGCAAACCCTTCCTTCCTCTCCGCCAACAGAGTAGTAAATTTTCCCGTCCCAGCTCCTACATCTACAATTCTAGCTCCTTCCACATCTTCCACTCCCAGATTCTTTAGGAGTTTAGAGACTGCTTCAGGTGGGTAGCTTGGACGATGTTTGTCATAGTCCGAGGCATTGGAAAAGCCGTTTAGGGCTTCGGGAGCTAGGGTTGACATTATGGAGAGATCTACTTGAAATTTGATATTAAATTGATGGCTGTAGATGTTGTGTAAGACTCAAGGGATTTAAATGTAATTATGTATTTTGGTTAGGGGTTGAATGACACTACGTCAGCGATATGCCAGGGGAGCGGACCGGCACCGTAAATCGCAACCGCATTTGCAAAACTGGTGGGGAAGATATGATCGAGATTCTGAAGCATTATGGATGTTGTGCAAGAAAAACCATGTATTATTTTATATCCAAAGTTTATAGAGAAAAAAGAATTAAGAATTGCTATCCCCTGAAATATTCCACTGCTTTCAAAAGACTGTGTATGTACCATATCAAAATTACTACAATAGCCGCCAACGATTGATGTCTTCTACGACTAGTCAAACTAGCATCATATCTCGAACCCCACGGCACTACATCCCTCACTACCTATTCGGTTCAAATCTAACCGTTCTTGCCTCGAGAACTCAGTGATGTTTCTAGTACGGAATTCCGTTAGTCAGAAGTTGGAACTGATCATAGACTCCAGTCGAATAACTTCCATAACTCCTCTTTACCAAACCTCTCATGAATACCGCAGCCTCAGCCTCCGTCTTTTCCAACACAAATCTATCCCTGAAATGTTGAATAGACTCAGGCTTGAAGCAGGGGAGACCAGAGTCCATCATAAGCATAACGAGTTGCGACAGCTTCTCTGTATAAGGTCGAGAGGCCAAGTAAGCCTTTACGCATAATTCCTCGAACCATTTAAAGGCCTGATGTTCAGTGCTTCCTCCCATCACGGCTACCATCTCCGTTGTGAGCTTGAATGGCGCTCTTTCAAATTTGACACCTCCAGGGGCAATGTCAAAGCAAAAGCCAAAATCAATGTGTAGAATGTGACCAGCGTCGTCAATCATAATGTTACCATTGTGTCGATCCTTGAATTGCAACAAGAAAGAGATGACCGAGTAAGCTGCCATACTTTTGACAAAGTTGGCGCGCGCTTCTTGAAACCTAAGAGAGTCCTCGTTTCCATATTTCGATATGAAATAATCATATAGACCATTCACGGCTTCTCTTCCTAGAATATCACGCGAGATCGAGTTTGGCAAAACATCAATAACACCACAACCAGGTGCTGTTGCAGTAACACGATACGGGAAAACGTAAACATCGAGGCCGACGTTGTTGAAGATTCCACGGAACGCAGCGATCATTTGAAGAGCGAGAACGTCTTGACGACAATCATCACCAACTTTGAAAATTGCTGATTGCCAAATCTCAATCGAATTATCCGTTGGGGTGTCTCCGCTTTTATTGGTTTCTTCGAGCAAATCATCTGTGCCTTCCATGTCTGCACCTATAGTTTTCTTGATGCGGAACGTTGCCATATATGGTGCTTTTGCATGACTTTGCAGGGGCTTTCCAGATTGTCGATCGATGCCAATTACCACACCATCAGGGTTACTAGGGAGATATACTCCAATCTCCACCTTGATCTTGCGCAACTCTTCTTCAATTTTCTGCTTCTTCTCTGGCTTGGGTCTTTTGATGTATGGCTTAAGCTTGCCTGAAATACTAGTAACTTCGTCAAAAAACGTGAACTCACGCTCATAGAAGGCTTTGTCAACACCCGAGAAAGATTCTATCATGCGATTTGTGACTTTGTCGAGTGTGGGTTTGACAACATCAGGCTGGACTTGTTAGTTTAACACTTTGAAAATATGCGCGCCACTTACAATTTGTGAATCTTCATCTTTGAAAGCATTGGCTTTCATGTTCCAGATAATTTGATGCGCGAAAAGTTGTGAGAACTTTGCAGTTTCGACAATATATCGCTCAACATATCCAAGGTCATCATAGCGCAAGGTTTGGACTATCTGTGGCACGTAAAAGAATGTGACATCAACAGAATGACTCTCCAGGGCCCGCATAGCATACTGAACGATGAAGGGATGATTTCGGTATGACGGTAAGAAATATGTAACGGCAGATATCGGGTTAACAGGAGCCCAATATAAAAGGTACTAATTTTGTCAGCCTGTTAATAAGCAGTTCTTTCAAATCACGTACCTTCATTTGGAATGCAACATCAGATGGCAAAGTATCGCCAAGTAATATATGGACTGCTTCAGGCTCCGATATTGCTTTGTCGGGAAATTGAAGCAAAAGCAAGCGAACGTCCTGATGCAACCTCGCCGAGGGAAATCTAGAAACAAGTTGAATCGCCAAAGATGGGCTTTCGTTCCAGGCAGTTTTCACCAGAGGAAGTAGCGCTGCATCGTTAGGAATTTTAACAGGGGCGGGAACCTGGATATCACGACCTTGACGTAGAGGATCAAGCCAAACATTTAGTCTTATCTGCTCACTCTCTATTAATATATGGAGAAGCTCTTCCTTTGCATGCATCAATTGGAGCATGGCTGTGGGCTTGGAGCCTGTCATGGTTACGCTTCTAAAAGCTAGAACGACATCATTCAACAAGCGAGTTTCGGCTTTCAATTGCAGACGATTTCCACCAAATGACCAGCGAGGAGCAAATGTGAACCAACTGAGGGCAGCAGAGAGAATCTTGTCCTTCAGTCTAAACTTCGAGGGGAGATCGAGGGTAGTGGTATGTCTCAGGACTCTTAAGCCGAATAGGACGATCTGAAATCTTATCTCTCGAGCAAGCGGGTGCCCCGTGGAGTGTTTAAAGCTATCCAGTGTCATTTCCAGGATTCTCAAAAATGTCTTCTCGGTATGTGGGCTGCCAAGGCGAGTCGCGTTGAAATGACTACTGAGGAGCTGTAGGAGTCGCGTATGGGGAGCAAGCATATTGTTGACGGCCTGTTGCTTTTTGGCCAGGACTTTCCTATCGCTAGGTGCGAACTCCTCCTTTATATAGAAAGGATCTTGATGGCTATCAACTGTTAGTTTGCAAGAAAATGAATATTCGAATGTACTTACATGAACATGCCATTGAAAATTCCAATTTTACGTTGTGAGGTCAATTCCCATTGTTGAGCGATTTCCATCAGAATTCTTGGTTCCATGCTTGGATTCTCGTTGATAACGCCAAACCACAAGGAACCCCCAAGTTTAATTGACTGCTTGGTAAAAATAGCGAAAGGTATGGAAACAAGATAGCGGATGATAGCACATTCATCTTTGTCACTTCGGCAAAGCAAAGCAGCAGCTCTTCTTAGCACATCGCGGATCTCGGCAATTGCTATGTGTTTCTTTGCGTGAATTTGTGCTTCAAGTTTGGATAGAAGTGATACTGCATCGTTACAATCTTTGTCAGACTCCGATGTGATCGAAGGTCTGTGTTCGTCGAGATGCATGGAGCGCAGCCATTCGGCGTTGTGATCAGGAAGAGTTTCTGCATATCGGTACTCTTGCCTTGTAGTATATTGAGCAATGAAATCAGAGGCCGTATTGATATTGCAGTCCCCGTGACGATCGATTGCCTCAAGCCTCTGGTCCATACTTGGAATGACTGCTCCCATTTCGGAAGCAAACGACCGTCCAAGGGAGATATGACCATAAGCTCCTTCATCATCATATTCTGAGAGGTATGTCTGTAGCAAACCCTTTACATTTGCAGGAGCAATATTAATCACTGCTGTGACCCAGCCTTTAGCCTTTTTGTATAAAGCATCAAGGGTGCGACGACGGAGACCATAATCATCAGACAATTCGATAGTTATATGTCCTTTGGCGGAAGTAAAGGAGGATCTCAACCCATATTCATCGGTTTCAGCTTCTAAACAACTTACCCATAGGAGTGACAAAAGTTCAAGAAGTGCAAACAAAGAGGATTTTTGACACAGAGCAGATGGCACATCTCGAATTATCCTGTCTGCGCAGTTCATAGCAGCTTGTTGGACCCTTTCGATTCGATAGCAACAACCAGTAAATATTGAGGCTAATTGTTTGGCAACGTACGGAGCTGAAAAGGTTGGGTTTAGGCCTGTCAAAGATTTGCGTAAATAAGTGTCCATAACAGCAGCGGTGACACTTTCCATCGCGCTGCTCATTTCACCTCTACGCATGCTAGGCTCAAGGAAGTAGGTCAACGCTTTGCTGCAATCGCCTGCATCAGCCCGTAGCGTTTCAAGCAAATAGGCAGCTTGAAGGAATATGACTTTACGATAACTAAGGGCACTGATTTCTCTAGCTTTACTAGGAAGAAGGGCTGTGAGTCGTTTTTTCTGTGTAGTTTCGTGATCTTGACTGATTCCTCGACGTAATACTGTATTCAATTCGATATCACTCTCCACCTGCTCACCTCGCTGCTCGGCAACAAGAGGTTTCGAATGAATCGCCAAGATACGCAATTCTTTCAGATGCAGCTGACCGCGCTCAGTGTTGGTAGTAAAGCCATGGACAACAATGTTAAACCAAGCATCCCGTACTAAAGATGACAGCTCCTCGCTGAGGTCATTGTTGGACACCATATTATTAGTGGAGAAAAAAATTGCCAAGGGCTGCAATAGTTGCGCAATCTCCTTGGCTGCAGCTTCTACGTCGCCTTCGCGTGTGTTCTGCCCTTGGTGGACATCGCCTCTGCTAATGATATCCTCTAGTAAGTTCTCAAAATATATGTCATACAAGGGAGTGCCTTTTTGCAAACGAGAAGATAGGAGGTTTCGGCCTTTCATCACCTAAATCGAATTAGTTGGTGAAGCTTTTGCAGTTCTTGTAGTGAACTTACAGCATGAAGTATAATTTCATTATTTTTCATGACACCCATATGAGTGATTTTATTATAGAGTTTAAGTAACGATCGAAATTCCAGAGGGCCTCCATGTAATGATAATTCTGCTGCTGCCGTGATGATACGAGCATCGATTAATTGGTTGATTTTGTCAATCTTTTGAAGAAGCATAGACTGAGCCAAAGCAATAATTTTAGAGTCTTGGCAATTCTGTGCAATAGCGCATATAGCTTGTACGACGTTGCCGTATACAGTAGATGTCTCTTCTTCTGTGAAGATCTCCAATGATATAGAACTTCCGTTAGAATTCTTTCCATAAAGAGTTGACTGTGCAGCTCCATCCAAAGCCAAATCTCCGTTGGGTGTAGAAGTGTGTTTTTCTGGGTGGCTTGCACCAGAATTAAGAACATTTCCTAACGTATAAAGGGTCGTTATGATGGCATCCTGGGATAGATTATTCAGAACATATGCGAGACAGGCGGAGGCGATCGCATTTGTATTCCCTTGTGGATTGCTCTGGACAATGAATCTGGGGAGAAGGCGGCTGACTTCTGGAGCTAGCTGAGGAGCGAGTTTGGAGACCAAGGCCATTGATCGAAGGACAACATTGGCCAATGTATCATCGGCCATTTGCACAGGATCCGCCAAGGTATCTTCAAGCCAGGACATCAATGTTTCAGGTTCAACTTCATCATCACTTACACTCAACATTGCGCAATTCATATAGGTAGTTAAAGCACTTGCTTTGACGGAAAATGCAAGTCTTTGCTGCCAAGCAGAACCCAAACGGAGGTAATCTGCGCCGTCTTCGAGAAGACTTATTTCATTCGAAGCAATATTTGCCAAAATGTTAACCGTTTCAGGATCAACTTCATCATTGCGAGGAGTGTTGGGTCTCGAATCCTCAAGACGTGACATTAATACATTCAAAACGTCTTTGTTTTTAAGGTTCTCGACATCGACAAGTAGAAGCGATGACCCTGCAACGAGCAGCCACATAAAACTCCGTTGTAGAAGCATAGCACCCAATGGGCGGCCAATAGCTGCATAATGGCGGACATATCTCTTCCACTCCCTTACATGACTGCTCTGAAGATGGGTATTACGAATAGTTGAGAAAGCGGTCTCTACTGCGACCAAAAATCCTTCTGACAAAATAGCCTTGACACGTTCACACAAGTCTAGTCTCTCCTGTGCGCTCCAAAAATTGACCAAAGAAGCTACTGCATCTAAGAATCCCAGAAGGGATATCGTTACAGTGGCAACGTGAATTGCCTCCTCAATCTCCGTAGCATACTCTGAGCTAACTCCTCGGTTTTCCGTAGCAGTTTCGCTGGCATGTACACAGTTGTCTAGGTATATCGATAACTTCTCGGAGATGAGCTTTTGTAGGTGGCCATGTTTGATACCAATGGAGAGAAGGGCGGTGGTAAGGTTATAGCTTAGTGCCTCGACGGGTGATGGTTCGATCGCGCGAAAAAGGGGCGATTGCACAAACAATTGTGTATGCGCCTCAAGAACGTAGGGGCCCAACTGACTGGTAAGCTTCTCCGCGCTGTATGTATTATCGATCAGGGGAGCTGCTTTGCACAGGGCTAGAAGTACTTCAAATTCCCTAATGTTCTGCTCTAGGTATTAGTATCCTGTAAATAAGGAGACGTTCCCCTTTTCGTACCATAGGAGAGCCCGCCAATGAGCCCGGTGAATCATTGTTGATTCCATTCACACGCCCAGATAACTTATTGTTACCGGGAGAAACACGACAGAGCCTCTCAATATCAGAACCCTCAAAATTTCCAGTTGATGACGTCGCAGAGAGTTCAGCAATTTTAGCCAGGGCATTTCGCCTTATGCTTCTTGTGAGACTTTAGATAAGAGTTTAGTGTTTGTAGATCTTCAAAAAATAATCAAACAATATATCACACATACCTAGACATTTTTATTTGTAAACAGCAATCAGCTATTTAGACATTTTTATTGGCACCTGGGTAGTTATCGTGGTTAAATTGTGTTACTGGTATCTTGAATTTCTAAGGATACAATAAAGTTGTTCCGTTGTAGCTACCCCTGTCAGAAAGATTGGCGCTAGTTATCACCAGGCTGAAGGTCGACGCGACATCTAGAGTGATACCTTTGAACCTCAAATCTCAAACCTCCACAATATTTACCAAAGTCTCCCAAATACCTCTCCGCACTTCAACTCCAAAGATACCCAAATACGATAATCAAGATGTCCATGTTCAGTCAAAACCCATTGATGAATGGTCCAAATTACTCCTTCAATCAAGCTCCAACCAAGCAAGCTGATGGTTTCACACAACATCATGGTTTCTACCCGTATGTATCTTATGGGAGATTCACTGGCATTAAAACTAACATCATTTACAGATACACCGATAACGGTGGTTCTACTCTAGCAATCTCAGGTTCCGACTTCACTATCGTCGCCGGCGACACCCGTTCCACATCCGGATATAATATTAACACAAGATACCAACCCAAAGTCTTCAAGATCGGTGGCACAACCGCTGCTCAAGATGATGCTACTCTCGTTCTCTCCGTCGTAGGATTTGCCGCAGATGGAGAAGCACTCAAGGAACGCCTCGATGCAATCGTCAAGATGTACCGCTATCAACACGGCAAGCCTATGAGTGTTAAAGCATGCGCTCAGCGATTAGCAACTATTTTATACAGCAAGCGATTTTTCCCATACTACGTTACCGCGATTCTCGGAGGTTTGGATGAGGAGGGAAAGGGAGCAGTTTACAGTTATGATCCTGTTGGAAGTTATGAGAGAGAACAGTGCAGAGCCGCAGGCGCTGCTGCAAGTCTGATCATGCCTTTCTTGGACAACCAGGTCAACTTCAAAAACCAATATATCCCAGGTAGTGGAGAAGGACATGCATTGGCGGAAAGAGAAAAGATTCCGTTGGCTAGAAATGAAGTGGAGGATTTGGTTAAGGATGCATTTGACAGTGCGGTGGAGAGACATATTGAGGTCGGTGATGGTTTACAGATGTTGATCATTACAAAAGAGGGTATTGAGGAGATTTATAAGCCATTGAAGAAGGATTAAAATGCTCTTATACAGAGCGGTGATGCGGATTTGTATTACTAGCAAGGCATGTACATCCTCGAGCAATTGCCTTTACGAGACCAGGTCTTACTCGAAATTCATGAACTTTGCCACGACGTCCAAATGATTATGCATGTAGTTGTTTGACAAAATACTTGCAACTCGGAATCATATACACATATAACAAAATCTCCAGTGAAAAGACACAGGTCAAGTCGGAACATACATACGAGCACACATTTTTCTGCTAAGATTTGTATTTTCTTTTGACTGGACTAGTAATACATGCTGATTCGAGGACTATTAACATATTTCGGAGCACTGCAAAGTGATGCTCGATAATCTATAATGGCACAGCTCTCGATTTCGGGCAGACAATGCTCTAGTGAGCCGAGACTCTTGGAGCGGTGCTGAAATAATGTTGTTGGATTTGTTTCCGAAGGTGGGACCATGAAAATGTTCAAAAGTAAAGGCTGTACTGACGAGGCTCGAATCGTCGGGGCAAATAGAGAGTATTGTTACCAAATCATATATCTTCTTCTAGGATTCATGCACTTGACCCGGTTGACGAACAATAACATTCTCAAAGTTTGTAGTATATGATTCAACCAGCATAAAATCAGGGCCATTTGGAGAATCAAGCATCGCCAGAATCTGACCGCCTCCATCTCCTACAAGAATACCTTTTACACAAGGGTCAAAGAGGCATTCAATATCTGTTGCAGAATCGCCATAATAGGCCGCTTGATCATCGGTGTCGAGGTCCCAATGTTTAAGCAATCTGTGCATTGCGCTTGATTTCGTGTCCGATGTAGTTAACGGTGTCATGAATTCTCGGCTATGAACGTGTAGGAAGTGATTAATGAGAAGTTGGGTACTAGCAAAGGGGCCGAAATCGCAATCCGGGCATTTGGATTCAGTAGTGTTGAGTCCAGCTTCCCAACCCCATTCAGGACCCCTCAAGATTCCTGCTTCGTCTGGAGAATTCGCTACGATTGGTGCTTCGATAAAATATCCCAAATATTGCTCCAAAGCGCCCCTTATGAAGTCCTTTGAGAAACTAACTGAGACGACCCCCCAAGAACCATTTCGTTTTTCAATCTCATCTATAATTTCCCTGAAGCCTTCTCTGATCACCAATTTTCCCTCCAAGACATCCCGCGAACCAGCAGCTTCCCATTCCCTTTTTGATATGCCTGCAAATATACCTGAACTACTGATGCGGTTGATGCTTCTAGTCTCAAGTTCCTTCTGGCTTCTTTGACGCTCAATTATCCCCTCCAATGTGTTCCATTTCGGCTCGTATCCCTCAATGTGAGCACGATACTCAGCGTCATATGCAGTAACGATTTCTTGCCAGACTGTAGTGAAATCTTTCGCATTGGCAAGATGATAGGCAATAGCAGTGTCTGCAATGAGCTGGCTAGTGTCCTTCATGGTAATTGTGCAATCGAAGTCGAAGATGAAATGAGTAATTCTTTCGTCCCTCGGGTGTGTCGTACGAAGAACCGGAAGCGGATCGGGCTTCATGATGTTTGATGTTCTTCTTTTGTGTAATAGACGATTAGAATCTTAACCAGAGGGTATGAGAATGAGATTCGTTGGCTAAAAAGTCGAACGGAAGAAACCATGAGCAAAACCTGAACGGTATAATCATAGCGACTTGGCTTATTGACTGACCACTTGATCCAACTTGCCAAACACGGTAGGTATCTTGTAGAGAGTCACTTCCCTGAGGTGAGGTCTATATGTTGAAGGCAGGTGATGAGCACATGATTATAGATAGATAGAGTTTATTGCAACTCGAATAGAAGTCGCAGACCGAGAGAAATACCTACATAGCAAGCCTTATAACGATCCTCAATGTTAGATACAGTCCTAGTGACTCAAATCTCTCTTAAATTTCAGAGTGTTACATAAGAAACCAAAGCAAAAAGGCTTTTCGAAATGGTAATGCGTATGGTGGGAGACTTTGTTACCAATACTAACACGTGACTATCCAGGTACTCGTTACTGACTAGCCATTCACGTGCCATTTTGTTTTTACAGCAGCGATGTGTTAGTGCCTTGATTACTAAGCATTTACAGAAAGCACCTCAACGACCACTACCCACCCAGGACTTACTCGAACTACCTCTCTCTCATCTTTTGATCCAACAACACCAAGACATTGAATTTGAAGATGCCTACTGAATTAATTAATTCGCTGAATTCGAGTTTTCTCATCATATCAGATAGTTCTCATAATTACCATTCATAGAATGTTCTCACTGTTTCTGGCAAGTTTCCAACGCCTTCCAGCATTTTCCAGCATTTTCCAGCATTTTCCAGCATTTTCCAGTGATTGCTTCATGCTTCAATGGCCTGATGTCTCCTGATTTCAAACCCCGCATCTGTTCTCTGTAATTCTATTTGCTCTCAAACATGGTAGTCGTCATTCTAGAAAGTGCTGGTGTTCAATTGAATATTGATCATTACATCAATATCGTAAATTCTAGTAATTGCTAGAAAGTCCAGGAGTCCATCAAATTAAATATATAAAGGTAGGCTCAATCTCTGAATAACCTCTTTTCTTTTTTCATCATCAGTACAACAATCTTCACTACAATTTCATGCAATCTTGTTATCGAACAACTTCAAGACTTCCAGTCGCAACAACTATCAAACGAATTCTCAAACCACAAACAACCACACGCAAAATGTCTTTCTTCCCACGACACTACATCACAAACGAGGCTTCCTCCTTCCATCCTCTCTTCCGTCTTCTTGACGACTTTGATCAATACAGCAGTGGTCGCAACGACAACAACTCTCGTCACCACCGCAGCAACGTCATGAAGACCTTCACTCCAAAATTCGATGTCAAGGAAGCCGGTGAAGTCTATGAGCTCCACGGTGAGCTTCCAGGTATCGAGCAGAAGGATGTCGAAATCGAATTCGTCGATGACCAAACCCTCACCATCCGTGGTCGTACCGAGCGCTCTTACACTTCCGGTACTCCACCAGCTGGGTTCGTCGAAGATGCACCCAAGTCGTCTGGCGCCATCACTGAAGGTGGTGAAACCGAACACAAAGACAAAGTTCACCAACCAACCGTCGAAGATGAAGATGCATCAACTCCAGCCAGCACTGACGCCAACACTCAAATGACCAAGGCTAGCGAGGAGAGAAAGGCCAAGGAACCTGAACACAAATTCTGGGTTTCTGAGCGTAGCATCGGTGAATTCTCCCGATCTTTCAGCTTCCCAGTTCGCGTCAATCAAGATGCAGTCCAGGCTAGCATGAAGAACGGCATTCTTAGCATCATCGTTCCAAAGGCTAAGAAACAAGAAGGCCGCAAGATCACCATTCAGTAAATCAATTACTTCTCTCGATTTATTTGTTTACTTCTACGATATTACGAATGCATCAACGGAAGGAAGGAAGCGAGGAGTACTTTGGCACTGGCATTTTCTTAGCGATGGATTAATTATGGTGTTTTAAGGGAGGAAAGGGAAAGGAGCTGGAGGTGATAATGGCAGAGTTGCTTGCAGGAGAAAATTTATGGTACTTTGCTACGAGTTTGACTTGCTCTTTATTTTTCTTTGTTTGCTAGCACTAATCCTATGTACTTACATAAAAAATATTAAAAAAAAAGAGCACTTGATATCAAGATGTATTGCCTATCCATAGCCTTGTGAAATTTGAGTGTGATTTCAATAAGAGGGAAAACCTAGCTGACTGTAATGCATCTCCCTTCTAATGGTACCCAAAATGCCAATGAAGAACAGTACCAATTTTGCATGCCGGCCTTTACAGCTTTCACTTTACCACAAATCTGTTTGAGCTTTGATTTTGACACAGCTTGAGTCCAAAAGATAGATTTAAGGTTTACTTATTGTAATATTTGCCACTGGCATCCTGTTAAGTATTTGGGCGAAATGAATTAATTAGAAGGTATGTGTAGCAGACCAATCCATCGTTTTTAGTAATTTTCATACATGAAAACTCCCACTTTCTATCTGGTCGATTAGACTTGTTACTGGCAGCTTGTCATTAGGTGATATTAGCAGTCGAGAACCCTCGATCTACACTCTGATCACCATATGCCCATTTCGTTTCAGATGATTTCACTGCTTACCCACCCCTTTAAGACACATCCACTGAATCCACACTCCTTCATCTTGACACTGAGAGTCTGAGACACCTGATAGGATAAGCGATGCAAAACTTCCGTCACTTGCCCAGTGCATATCTAAAAGACCTGACGCGAAAGCTTCATTTAAACCAACGTCGAACGCTCCATCCCGATTACCAAAATTAACGCAATCCATGATTTTGATGTCAATCACTCGAAACAATAAACATAAGTTTGACCTTGAAACTTCATGATGAAAAAAGTCATCTCGTAGATATTGCATCTGGTCCGTCCGTGTATTGTAATCGTAGCGGTCAAGGACCATTCAAATGATGGAAGTGAGGATATCTACACGTCCCTGAATTTTTCATATAAAAAATAAATTGACAGACGAGGGCAAAACCGCCAAACAATTAATCAATTCCATAAAAGCCCTAATGAGATGTCGATCCCCAGAGCCTCGAACGTGTGGGATCGATATCATTGGTTGCTTATCAAGGGATGGAATCTTTGATGATACCTTACTACTCCTAGAAAATCCTACGGTATCTAATTGATCCTTCCGCAGAACGTATCATTCCAGACGTCTGAGAGATTGCTTGGCTGGGGGAGAGACAATGTTCACTCCCACGCTGCCATGCCGTGTCCACTGCCCAGCCATGTTATCGCGATTGTCATGAACACATCGGTGAACTAACTACCATGATCCAAGAACCATTTAAGAAACAATATGGGGTTTAATCTTAAGCTACTGCAAGGACCCACATGAAATGCCACCAACAGCCCTGCAAGAACCCGTTCACCCGTCAATTATGATTTGTCTAGATTTCTGAAATATCAATATTTGAGCATTTTAGAATTCGCTCTTCGTCACGATCGTTCGCGGCCTTTATAAGTTTCCTTCATGCCGTGCGACGGATTCGTATGGTGAACGGTAGATTGAGACTAGTGAATCTATTAACGGCTGCTATTGTATTGACTATTTTTTTTAGTAGCACAATGGCATCTATGTATAGATATATTATTAGTTGTTCATCTTTTGGCTAATTCACGCTTCATATGACGTTTTTCCAATCTCTCAAATCGCTGTCTAATATTCACCAATGATCGATTTATTTGGCTTCATCAATTTCATGTTTCTAATAAGAATTTTGAAAACAAACAAAGGTACTCCCTGTATGCTCCAACCTTGACAGGCCTGAGTGGAGCTTCGATTCTTCGACGATTAGATGAATTTATAATCTCTATGCGGACATCATACCAAAACATGTAAACCATACAATTGTCTGCGACAAGCGAGATATCCATGCCACAACACCAGTGTAACAATCATATCACAGATGATATCAACCTTAAAAGGTTCGATCAATCGCCACCTGGGCAAGTACAGAGACAGTAGCTACCTACCTATTGGTTAGTTAAAAGTGAATCAAGATTCGACAGCATGGACCCATGGGGGCGTACGACAGGAACAACAAGGAGATTTGCCATGGAACCGTGATAGATTGCAGCCCCAATCGCATCAACGAATCGCCTCATTCCCGTGAATTCTTTCCAATTCCTCATTCAAATTATGGAAGAGATGAGTATTGGAGACGGTAGAGCTTGTCAATATCCGCTTAGTGGGTCGAGGAGATTCACTTTGTGGGTCGACAGGGGAATCGTTATCAAAGGGGGGAATAACCCGGGATATCAGCTTTGATGGCCTTTATACCTGACAATTAGACGCGTGTATATATGACGCTGCCGTTCGTCTTCAGTTCACCTTTTTCTTTTTTTCTGTATCCATCGATCAGTTACACTCATTTACAATATAGTAATCACACATTCATTTAAAAAACAATCAATCTCTTCAAAATCCAAACACCTTCTCCAAACCAAAAACCAACCCAAAAAACTTCAATCTATCAAAATGCAGTTCAACATCCTCGCCCTTACCGTTGCCGCCATGGCCTCCGTCGCAGTCGCCACTGAGTAAGTTCTTCCGACTTCGAAAATTTAGATCGAACTTCAATATTAACAACATTCATAGGACTGTCACCGTCTACGCTTGCCCAAGCTCCACTGGTCTCTCCGGCTCTGCTGCCACCGCTGGTGCTTCCTCTGGATCCTCTGCTGGAGAATCTTCCGGCATCACCTCCGGTTCCACTGGATCTTCCTCCAGTGAATCCTCCGGCCTCACCTCCAACCCATCTGGTGTTGCTGCCCCATCCGGTGTTGCCGCCCCAACTGCCTCCTCCGGTGTCGTTACCTCCCCATCTGGAACCAGCTCCCCAATTGCTTACGCTACTGGTGCTGCTGGTCACATCCAAGTTTCCGCTTTCGGAATGGTTGTTGCTGGTGCCGTTGCTCTTGTATGTTCTCAACCCACAACCTCTCATCTCTAACATGAAACTAATCCATAAGCTAGCTCATCTAAATTCTTTAATCGAGCATCGAAAGGCGTCTGGATCATTAACGATGGCGTCTTCAATTCTTTCGATAATTTGGCCTAACGACGTATCTTTTTCTTTCGTGATCCAGCGACGATATACCCTGACGTGTGATCTACACTTGTGGCGCAAGTTGGATGGCTAATTTGGTTCAATTACGGAGCTGCTGGATTTTTGCAGAGGATGTGGATGATGCTTTGACATCGACTTCTCTTGTACATATGATACTTCATTGCAAGCATATTAAATCAACAAGACTACGTCGATTTCTTGAGCTGTGAATACTACAAATCAATAATAAAATAATCTCTCGGTTCATTGTGAACTTCATGGAAATTTTTCTTTTTTCACTGTTCGAGTCCCATAGTTGAGGTGATTTTTTTTGCAACTTGGCGTCTGGGGATCTTCGAAGTCCCGACGAGCACCCACAATTTCCATTCATATCCGTTCCAGATATACACAGCGGTACTCTACCTGGAGCTCTCTGAAATCATAATATGATAGGCTGAAGCAACCCACAACTTTCGTATGGACACTATGTACCTACGCACATCACAACCTCGACCAAACACATCCGCAACATACCATCGTTCCAAACAAATAACAGCAATTAATCTAGATATGCCAAGGATTCACACTAAGCCGAAGACAAAAGATGCAGGAGTACTATTCTCCATGAATATTGATAGCTACCTAAGATAATTCATAAGCTTATCTCTACATATTTGCCTTACCTAGGTACCTAGGTAGTCTTCAGTCCGTTGATTAGGTTAATCACTTTACCTTCATCAAGACCACCACAGCTCTCCGCTGCAGCGGCTCTTTTATCTCTTGGGGTTTAGAGATTCCTATCCATCAAGCAACATCATAAGTACTAGGGTCTTTGATCATTGAACATTACTGCTGTCCAATCTGCTATCCACGTAACATATTCCGTAGCTCCCATGTCTTGGGAAATAACATATGAACCTATTGCTATCTACCTTTACGATTCCATCAGTCATGAATCAGCGAGTTCGTGTTAAATGGTTGCATTTAATTGACCTAGAAAGCATTTATCCATACTTATCATATCGCAGGTGTGTAGGTAGGCGTGGTAGGTAGGTATATATGGCAAGTTAGGAAGAAAAGGGGAGGAAATGAAGTTACCAAATTTCCCTGCACGGTCGTGACTGTCAGCCCCAGCCAAGAAAAAACCCCTAGCGAGCCTCGCCCAAAATTCCCGTCTCCAAAGCTAAGCTTCCTCATGCACATGTAAATCAAAGCAAAATATCTCCATCTCCTTTTCCACCATACCACACACCACACCACCAAAATGGCACAACCACTCCCCCGATTCTCGCGTCGATTTCTTCAACAATCTTCGCCCTTTCAATCTCTCCCACGCACACGCAGTTTCCGTCCTCAGTTCCATGCGAATGCCAAATCTACGAGAGGTTACTCAACAGGAGGACCTAGTAAAAGTCCATTGAAGATCTGGCCTTTTGTTGCTATTACATTGGTGGGAAGTGGTGCTTATGCGATGATGGTTAGGAGTAGAGCTGGTACTGGTATGTTATGTGTTCTCCTTGCTATTGGGTGTGGATAACTGGAGTGAATGCGATTGGAAGATTGGATGGGGACAACACATGGGATTGATGCTCTTGCTTGAATGGATCTGAGGGCCGCTTTAAGTCTTGGTGTATGACCATGAGTCCATCACCGAAATCACTTCATCTCATGCATCCGCTCATTATCCATGATCCATCTATCCACCCATCTACCAAAATTCCCTTTCCCTTTCCCACTACTTCCCTTACCATATTCAGCAGCAACTCATCTCTAACATCCCAAACCACCAGACATGGCCCCTCCAACTCCCCAACTCCCTTCTCCCCCAAAACCAACACCAACCTTCTCTCCCGAAAAAGTAACCATCCTCTTCGTTCTCGGCGGTCCAGGAGCCGGGAAAGGTACTCAATGCGCCAACCTCGTCCGAGACTACAACTTTACCCATCTCTCCGCCGGGGATCTACTACGAGCTGAGCAAGAGCGTCCCGGCTCTGAATTCGGAGAAATGATTAAAGATTACATCAAGAACGGTCTTATAGTCCCCATGGAAGTAACAGTTCAACTGCTCGAAAACGCCATGACGGAAGTCATTTCCAAATCCCCCACTGGAACTGGGAAGTTCTTGATCGATGGATTTCCACGCAAATTAGATCAAGCGCATAAATTTGAAGATACAGTTTGTAAAGGAAGATATGTGTTGTTCTACGATTGCCCCGAGGCGGAAATGCAAAGGAGATTGATGGAGAGGGGAAAGACTAGTGGCAGAACAGATGATAATGCTGAGAGCATTCAGAAGCGTTTCAAGGTTTTCATAGAGACGAGTATGCCGGTTGTGGATTATTTTGATAAGCAGGGCAGAGTAATCAAGCTCGATGCTACAAAGACCCCAGAGGGGGTTTATGAGGAGACTAGGAAGAAGTTGGAGGAGAAGTTGGGAAAGACATTTTGAGAAGGGTCGCGGATACACAGGTTTTGGAAGTCGGGGATATGGAAATGGATATAGGTAGATTGCATAGGAGGGAGTTTGATAGATATATGGGAGCAGGCAAGGAGGGTATAATCCGGAATAAAGATCAGGAAAGTAAAAAAATACCTCATACAGAGTATGGAAAAAGGCATACAGCAGCAAATAACAAACATATAATACGAATCAGGGATTGACATCCTTCATTCTCGTTAAGATTCGATACTTTTAGAAATCATAAACATCAGGCATGTTCAAATGTACATCTCATTCGATATGTAGATTTCTATTCTTAATCTTCTTTTCACTTCACGCCCTTTTCATGGCTTCATATCGTGGCTTCATCGTGAACATGAAAATAATGGATGTTCTCCTACACCATTACCAGATGCTAATGCAAACCATTGCCTTGCTTGCCACTGTACAAACATCT
Organism: Botrytis byssoidea; assembly: GCF_014898295.1. Classification (NCBI taxonomy): domain Eukaryota; kingdom Fungi; phylum Ascomycota; class Leotiomycetes; order Helotiales; family Sclerotiniaceae; genus Botrytis; species Botrytis byssoidea. Next base: position 812,848 of record NW_024065846.1, read on the forward strand.
AAGAACGCCGACGAAACGAGGAACCTTTTTTTTTAGACCAATCCATGAATTAATAACAGCTTTCATGAGTTGATGTCCTAATCAGTACCCATCTCTACCATGTTATCACTTCTTCGTCCAGCTCTCATCCCCTGAGTACCAGAAACCTTCTTATCAGCCTCTTGGATTTCTTTCTCCTTTTGAGTTTCAGCAGCTTGTCTCTCCCTGCTGATAACCTCCTTTACGCCTCTCAAGCTCTCCTTCCATTGATCCAACCTCGTGGCAACCTCACGCCATTGCTTCTCTCCAAATACACGGTATGTGGTTCTGTGAATAAGGAAAATTTGCTTCTGTTGTGATAATTTGCCCTCAACCAAACCAGCTCTGATAACGTCGATAACCCACATCTCAACATCTTCAGGTGCGACTTGCAATGCTTTGGAAATGCGCTTGTATTCGAGTTCGCGGGTATGGGTCGAGGCAGCCAAGCTAGCCAAGGTCAAGAGCCGCATCTTACGATGCAACTTGCTGTTGTCCAAGTTCTCTTTCTCGACGAAACCATCGTGCTCGTCTTGGAAATCATTGTAGTCCTCAAGCTCCTTCTCGGCGAAAATTTCAAGGAGTTCAGAGTAGATTGCGTGGGAATCGCTCAAGGCTTGAACGGCGGGGAGGGAAGTAAGATCGTGGAAGTCGAAATGGGTGTTGGAGAGAATTGCGGTTCTTAATGCTTTAATGGCGAGTTTCTGAGCCGATTCGGAAGCAATAGCTTTCTCATCTTTGCCATCGAAAGTTCGGAGAGCTTTGAGAATATATTGGTATGATTCCCTAAACGTAGTAAGATTAGTAAAATATACTCGAGTGACTGAGATTGACTTCAAACGTACTCCTCCTCGCCGGAATCATCTGCCACTTCTGCGATCATTTCGAAAAGTTTTCTTTGCTCCTCCTCCTCAATCTGCCATTCAATAATCCAAGTGTCCAATTTCTTCAACTGTGGTCGCAACATTTCGTAGTTTCCACTGTTCTTAATGAGCTTAAGAACAGCTTGGAAGACATTAAATCTGGTCTCATTATCTGGTTGTAAAAGGTTGAAGATGGTTGTCAGAACATTCAGCGCGAGGCCTGGTCCATTCAAAGGTGATGTAGTAATTGGCTTTGCGAGGTTGTCGCAAATTCTAGGCAGATACATGTTGATATTTGGAGACTGGTTGCAGAGGTAGACCAATAGGTTGTATGCGGCAGTAAATTCTTTCTCTGGGGATGAGTTCAACTTTTCCGAAGCAGTGACAAGTTTCTTTAAAGCTTCATCCTTTTGTTTTCCTGCGAGGAGGGGTTGAACTTCTGGGCCGATTTCAAGGTATTCGGCCAGCTCTTGTGCCAAATCCTCGAAAGTGCCATCGATGAAGACTTGCTGCGTCGCGGGCGCCATATTTGCAGAAATGATCGAAATGTGGTTGAGGCGGGGAGGTTGGGGTCTTCGATGGGGTAAAAATTACGATTCTTGAAGTTGTCGGTATCAAAATGTTCTCTTTCTCTTGTGGGATGCGCTAACCGAGGGGCTAGTACGGCGATATTTTTACGACACATATCGGTATCAGTACGTACGAATGTCAATGGGTACTTGAAAGAGACAAAGAATGAACAATCATGAGATTGTACAAGATCAAGATGGATATAAAGAGAAGAGTGAGTTGTCACAATTTTGATTTGTACGCCTACTATTTGCTGCCATGTTCATTTTCATTCCGTAGCCTAGTGGCGAGGATATGAGCGAAATTCTAAGAAACTGCTTGAAGTACCTAAAATCATTAATTAATTTCGAAAATTATAATGAAAAGATTCCAAATCTTCTCAGTTAATTAGGATACGATTTAAATATTGAGGAAATTTCACTCCGTGAGAAGAATCGTCCATAAGTTCATAGTTCGAAGCTCAAAGCCAATTCAAAAAATGCAGAGAATCCAAGTGGGTTCATCAATGGCTTCCGGTGAACTTTGTTTCCGGTGACCCTTGGGAAATCTTCCTGTGTGAGACTGCTTTCAAATGGACCTTCACATTATTACTTCTAATGAAGACAATGTTGCAAGCTCTCGTTGGTCTCGCATTTGTCAACCTGTGTTAAATTGTACAGCACGGGCATATGTTTATGCCTCCTGTCGGCGAAATCGAGCATGCCGAATTTGTAGCAGGAATTCTCAAGTAATTCGTGTGGATTTGTAAACGAGTACTGTACCTTTCACTTTTCCGACTCTGCCATACTTTGCATGCCTAATATGCTACTTTCTCTGACAGAGGTGTTCGAACTTCTTGGTGCTGTCGTCAAAGGCATTAACGAATGAATACCTACGTTATACTGCCTTCACAAATCTTCGGAAACTGAAATTCTAGAGTATCACCAGTTCGGTCTTTTACTTAATCGAGATGGAATCTCAACATCATGCCCACACTGTTGTGCTCATCGATGGTGTATACCCCAATCTCTTCGAATACGTTACTCAGAAAATTAGACTATCGATACTCTACCAAGCCTGGGGGTAAATGTGCTAACTATGCAAAGATTGTTTAGGGAGTGGTTAAAATTTGAACTTTCCGTTTCAGTTCTTGCGTACACTTCTTTGCAGATATTAGTGACCCTTTATTTTTATAACCAAATGTTTTTACAACATTTTACGGAGATGTGAGATATTCGGTATGTGGAGGACCCGTTCCTAGTCAACCCTTATTGGACATACCCAATGATAGAATCAGGCGAGCACAGGGATTTTTGTACAAAGTGGGTTCTAAGCTGGTTCACAGGAACAGAAGAGAAGAAATTGGAATGCCTATTTGTCACCCAGAACCCCTATGAGCATCAAAAGCGATTTCCTCTCCTATTGAAACCTTATCTGAAACTAACCACTAGTTATTTGTATTCACTTCTTCAGATGGAGATGTCTTTCCTACTCAATAGTTCACATCAATGATTCCAAGTGGTATCGGACCTCATCAAACGTTCACCGCGGAAAGGTCTCATTGGGAAATGCGTGATAAGGATCTATTGAGGTTTCTCGATTCCAATATTTTCGTTTAAGAAGGCCTTGTACCAGGTAGCTAGAAGTGGGTTTTATGTTTAGCTTTCGCTGCAAGGTGTACTTATAGTTATTTCCAAATAGTATCTCGAACATGTATTATGTGATGATTTGTTTCCAGACGAACAATGAAGAATTTTAAGAGTAAGTAAGGTTGTGGTTCTATTGGCAAATTTTCAACTGCCAAATGCTTAATGTCATTCCGACGAAGAAAATGTATAAGCTAACAATAATCGCTGGACTTTTTCTCTTGTCATCAATTTCACACGTACTACACCTTATAACCAATCGATATGGTTATGCGCGCGTATGCGGCTGTATTATGCGCTTCTTCAGCATCACATAATTCCGGAAGATGAATAATTTTTGTGAAGACTATGCGTTTCGACCATACATGCACTAAGCGCCACAATCACCCATTGACAATAAATAGAGCGAGGGTCCTTTCATGGGCTAAACGGTTGCTGACATTTTATAGGATAGCATTGGTTGCTGGGTCATGTATCATGTTATTAGAGAGGTCTATCTTGCTGCTCTGTTGACCAAAGTTAGTGTCAAGACCCTCGTATCAGGTGTAAGCAAGACTAGAGGAAACAGTTCCGCATCGTGTATCCATCTTTCCCGCGATATAAACTAGGTACCTCAACTGAAACTTAAGGTGTTCAGAATATTCAGAGACATCAGGTTTGATGCCATGTTATATCGAGCACAAGAATACAGCTTCAGAATCCTTGCCCTCCGGACCATGTTTTCCTTGGTGAAATTGCCACGCTGCATATCCCACCAAAGCCAAAGTGACCTCGCTCAAAAGCTTGTAAAGCTTGTTGTTAGCCAAAGATTTGGCCTGTTCTCCCCATACACTTATGGAGATCATGCGAAAAGATCTGATTGTCTAGCGCTCAGTCAGTCCTAAGTGGACATCCAAGATCTTGCAATGATTCTCAATTGTATTCGGAGCCCGAGAGGCATCTTCTGCCTACAACAAGCTCGCTGGTTACCTTCAATTACCCTTGATAACACTGCTGCGAATGTCAGCTGTTATGAACTGAGTGATTTGTATTCGCTGAGATCATGGAATTTAAGTTCAGTTTGCCGCGTATGAGTGACTTGTAAGACGATTGTACTAACGGAATTGATAATTCATGTACGGGTGAATCAGATTTTGCTTAAGCCTTTGAGGATCACCTGGGCATGGTCTATACGATCCCAGTAAGATGGTAAGGAATGGTCGTCAGTGGTAGCGCTTTACGTCTTCCCCTAGTGCTGAGCGATAAGATAAGGTTTAGTGTGATGGTTCAGGACCTACGCGGCACTTGTTCTGATGCTATTGCATGTCTTTCAAGAACTGGAAGAAACAGATCGTCACTTCTGATTCTCAATGATATGAATATTTCCGAGGCCTTTTGGGAAAAGAAGGGTTGGTCATCGCTAATATATGAAACCGAGTGGACATAGTTGCTATGATAGAACTTTAAGTTTCAATAGAAGTCAATAAGTGCTTGTACGAAATTATGATGCGTAGCGAGGTTTCCCAGTCGAAGTACGATCACTCGATAGCAGAGGGTATACCAAGATACATATATTTCAAGATAACCAAGATGGATAGTTGATTTTGTAGACTTACGATGTTCATGTGTTTGATAGAAGTCTGGAGAGCTAAGATAGAGGCGGTTATAGACGGCGTCTACTGCCACTTGGAGATTGTAAGTATAGGAGGGTGACAAGTGGGGATGCCCGACTTGGCCTATTGTTGTTATCAGTTCCGCTGACATAGAGTTTTCAATGGAATTCACTATTCTCCTAAACATTCTCAACTTGTAGATGAAAACAGCGTTTGGATTTCTTTATAGTCGGAGATGCGACGCGATCCTGATGTCGATCTTTGTAGCTTGTTCGTTGGGTGTGGGGGGTCGGGTATGGATGCGTAAGACATTGAAGAGTGCCTAGATGCAACTATGCTTCGATGTTGATCCAATGAACTTGTCATATGTCCATAAACGGATATTGATATGCCCAAAACATGAGATTTACCAAGAATCAGATAAGCCTTTATTTATTATTTGAATCGTGATGCCTTTCAATCTCACTTGGGGTGGTCGAGATCGAGGATTTCAGAATCTGAATTTTGGTGGTGGGGTGAACTGTTGTGTGGCAAATTTCTGCAAACCCCGGATCATCGAGCTGGGAAACTATTTGTGACCACAGAAAAGGAGCTCCAAGGGCACCACAGGATATTTCTGGTGCTACGATGTCTGATTGCGGGATTCATATCTTACCGGAATACGTTTAAATCGTCGAGCTTTCAAGTTCTGGAAACCCGCAAACCCTAATGGTATCCTAAGGGTTGCCGGCATATTGAGGCTTCATGCTTTTCTCCAGAGCTGTTGAATTTTGCTGAATTGGTGCTGTGTTTCTGTGTTATGTTTCACAGCTAGTTGCGAGATTATGGGGCTTTAATAGCTAGAGGTCAAACCTTTTTCCGATGCAGCGAAGCAAACCTTGCAGTTACAGACAGTGCAATATTCATTTGCAATGCATGAAGTATGTTCTACTGCGATGTGACTTCTGGGAATCCACGCAAAGATAATTTACCGACTTCGCGGGAAGTGCCTCTCAAAAATATACGACTAGAATGAGAGTAATTAACGCCATCGGCGAAGGTGGGTCTCCTCCAAGCAAAAAACAATCATTGGGGGGCCGAGGCCCAGAGACAAGAACCATGGGTGCGACGGGAAAGATCCTGTCCAATGCCTTCGACGGAGAAAGCATACTCGGCCATGCACTCACAGCAGATGTGACATGCCCAATTTACGATAAATGACAAGTAGACTAGACTCGGAGTTGTACATCTTTGGGAGCCACCGAAACTTTTCCAGGTTGAACACCATGTTCACCTCCTCCATCTCTTATACTCACTGCTGGGGCTGGGGTATCCTCCAACAAGCTATGCCAACTTGGGGGTCGAGCTAGATCGTGCATGGGTGTCTTATAAGAGCACTGCTAAAGAGATATTCAGTCGGGTATCAGTGAGAGGACCAACGATATATGCTATGGGAGTTGCACTAGCCTAGTATAATACAGTCATGCGTGTTGGTAAAGGGTAAATTTCAAGAAACAACATGCGATATTTATCATGAGCCATCAAAGGAGACAGTAGAGGAGCCAGCGTTGTAGGCGGCAAACATCGAGTTGTCCAGGGACTTTGAACAAGCGATCTAGAACATGATTCTTATGTAGTGTGGCGATCAGAGCTAAATGGTTATGCTCTTTCTATAAATTGCGCAATCACTCACACCGTAAATTTAGCACTCATGAAGGTGCTAGTTGAGATCTTCAAAGATACCTAGCATCCTGGGAGATGGGGGAACTCAAATATGAAGTGGGCATTCTTTTGCTGTGATTTTCCTTACTCAAGTATCGACTGGGTATAATTGCGGGTATCTAGAAGGTTGGCACATGAAATGTACACATTTCCGAGACATACTTGTTAGAGACGCTAAGGTGAACTGTCCCCTGGAACCTTATGAAACCTCAAACAGACCCTTAAAATAGAGTACTCGGTACCTTCCTGGTGATGCAATAGAGTTACTTGATATACTTGGTATCTGCTTCCTCTACTCTACCGTCACTGAACGATGAATTCTTCTAACAGCACAGCAAACTTTAGTTGAACGTCAGTGGTCAATGTTCAATGGTCAACACCAACATCGATCATTAGCGTGTGCAACTGAAGCTCTTCTAGCCTTCAGGAGCGACACCGAGTGAGAAACCTCAGAACTAACAAGCTACCCTGACCTGGTCAGGGCTTAGCCATCCGTCAAACTTGACCTCCCTTCTTTGAGGGAAAGCACGGCACCTACAATGCTTGATAGAATGTTGATATCTTTTCTGTTAAAGCAGCATTGGGTGGCGAGGACTGTTTCGTCGGCAATATTTTGCTTTTCTCTGTTCAGGCAACGGCTCCTCTATAAATTTTACAACGTAGGATGATTGTGCATTTTCCCAAGTACGCCGGAGGTAAGCGGAAGTCACGATGAGAGTCTTCATGAGCTTCTATGGTGATCGTTTACTTGATAAGGCTGGTGCACTGTTGATCATTACTATACAAAAGGAGTTGTGTCTCAGCCCCAGTGTGGCGTAATTGACCATGATATTGGCAGCACCTAGGTATATTCCATGGTGATATACTTTTTACCTAGCTCACCTGGGAAGCCTCGGTATTACTGATGAAAACGTTACGAGAAGACGCACTTATCATGCTGGTGATGGGATGGGCTATTTTCAGTAACAACATGTCAATTACGTATAGGATTAAACCTTGCGTCGTTGATGAATACCGTCAGTCTTCAATTAGCTACAACCTAGGTATTACACGTTTCGCACAACTTATGTAGCTAGTTTCCATGGAAAAATGATGTTCGGGGAGAATACCGGTAGAATTACATCCCACCCAATATCCATACACCCGAAAGCATCCAATGATTGTATCGGAGTTGCGCCATTCGCTTCGGAGACCGGACCCCTTACCGAGAAGTTACTTTTCCAATCATGGTTTTGGACATCAATCCTTCTTTTTCTTCCCCACAATGACGATTCAGGGTCCATTTCCTTGGATCGATAACAAAAAGAGCAACTTCTTGATACTCAAGAAGAGACATCATCTCCAGTCTCAACCCTTCCTCCCACACAAGCAACACCGAATTGTATGCTTTTAATGATTTGCACATAGAGATCCTCAAGGATTGTTATCTAATAAAGTTTAAAAAAAGGTAGAAATCAGTCGATAATTACTTCTTTTCATTGAAGGGATGATATCAGCCGTTGACATTCATTGATATCCTTGAATAAATCTATTTCTAGTTCCGTCCATCTTTATCATATTCCGCACACTTGCATTTACTGTTTAACAAGCGGTTATTTGAAATAGTAACAACTATTAGGTAAGCCATTAAAAAGACTAGATGCTTCGGAATCGGTACTTGTGTAGTCTGTTAATAATTTGTATGTTGACAGAAATTTCAATACGCGGCTGTGGGTAGATGAAGGGGCTTGAGTCTTGATACGCTTAATAAAGCGAAGAAGCGGACACCACTTCCGCATTTGTTGAATTTTCACGTCGGAAAGAGAGGAACCTACCTGTAAGTTGGTTTGATTGGCCAAAAAGACAAAAACTCAAATCCAAACCATATGAAAAATTGCGCGCCATTCACACGCTATTTCATAGTGATGATGCCTAACATTTAGTCGTCCGTTGTCCGTCGTCCATCGTCCCCTCCATCCGTTCGGGGCTTTTGTTGTGATCGCAATAGGTAGAGCAAAAGAAAGTACGTTCTCTATGAATCTGGTACTATCAACCAATCGTAACTATGGTTTTTGAGATCAAACATGGCTATGACCTCAACTGATAACTTCTGTTCATTTGCAGAGTGGTGGAATAACCTGATGTAGCTCACTCACTCTGCTTTAGTACGTTTCGTAAGCCAATGATTCTTTTTCCTCGTACGAGCAATGATTTCATTGATTTTATCGGTGGCTTTATACACGTTCCATGCATCAAGCCACAACAAACTTTGCCTAGACACTTTTGTTGGATCTCCATACAGGTATTTCGTACCAGCCCAGAAAGCAGATACGGGGTCCGCACATCATTACTCAAGATATTTTTCGAGGATGGATCAAGACATATGAAATTATATTGATATGACTGTTGAAGATCTTTTCAAAAGAAAGAAAAAAGCCCCCAAAAATATCAATATTGATGCCTGTAGCGTCTAGACAGTATACCACGATGCCGGGTAATACTTGTATACCTCAGTACTTAAGTTTGAAGAATTGTCTATCTATTTAACTACTGAAACCTTTGCAGAAACTCCCGTTTGCATCAATATCCAATCAGTTTATTCGCCACTTCTTATACTAGCCGTGTTAACCTTACCAAGGTATACGCAAGTCTCCATCCTCAAGGGTTCTCCTGTACAGTAGAACGAAGTAGTGGTAGGCGAAGAACTCCTAGGCAAAATAAACTGCGTTCCTTCCCTTTTACAGTTTAGTCAATAATACTCGCTCGAACCATGGAATTCTACAAATCCCATGAAATTTTTACCATTTTTTAAAGCGGCCTTCAAGCTCAACAATCAATTTCCCATCATGGGTATCAGGCCAACTCCACCACAATAAGATGTTCGATTCTCCTTCCTTCTCTGCCCTAGATTTGGCTACCTGAACACTGGTCCCATGCCAAAAAAACATTACTCTACCATGCATGATTACAATCTAGAAAGCTAAAGCCAACACTATTTTGTCGTTATAACTTTAGATGGGTTTACAAACGACGTTGTGGCTTATAGATAATGCTTTTTCTTTCTCATGAGCAGACTTTACCGAATATACTTAGTGTTTTCGGTCTTCGTACTTTCTGAATTTCCTACCCGACAGTAGTGAGGGTCAATATCTACTTAGTACACGGGTGATATTTGCCTTCCTACATGTTCCTGACGATCTCTACCCTTTCTTCTGACGCTCAAGTCCCTACATCAAGACGAGACCACCGCCACAAAAACCGTTCCGACCCCCTTCATACCCCGCGTGGCCTTTGATTTCCAGCCGATAGACAGTCAACTTGAGATTAGACCTTATCTTTACAAATCTTTAGCGCTGCCTCATTCTATATTTTGTTCGTAACTCATTCAATAATTCTTCGATATTCTACAGCTCGACAAAGACATTCTGACAGGAGAGCAATCCACATATATTTCAACTGTCTGGAATCTTGGCACCGAGTTAATTTCACAGCTTCTCTGTACTACATTGCCTGTCCTTGTTGATCGACTGCATTCAAACATCCCGTCATTTTTCTATGCCCTTCCTCGCCCTGGGTTTGGACAGCTGCTTTAACTACTATCAACCTCTACCGAACGAGCCACGATTAGACCCTTGTTTTTGCCTCCTCCACACAATCTGATCAGCTTCCCATCGTGTAATCTCGAAGTACTGCCACACTCGCTACAAACTTTATATCGACTTTTACCATCCCGTGTTCGAATTGGCCTCGAACTCAAGGCTTCCTTCTGGACACTGTGTTATACTATATTTTATTCTAATTGAGCTTTCCGCATCAACTCTTCTTTCACCAACGAGTCACAATAAATCACCATTCTTTTCATCAACTACACTTACATTGCACACTTGCCTCGTACTTCAGTGGGTGATTGGCACGTGGAATCCCTTCTGACTCCCTGTCAATACTGACTTTGCATAGATCGGGGTTATCGTCAGAGCAGTCAACCATAAATCCATGGGAGACTCATCAGTTGTCGGGTCCAGATCAAACGATGGCGGATTCCCAGATACTTCACAAGTTCTAAGACAAGATGCTGCGCAGAATCCAGGAACTGAGTCTCAACAGGATAGCTCAAGGAAAGCTTCGAACAGACCCTCGCAGTTGACCAGCACTCCGTCGAACTATGCCCCGAACTTGGCATATTCTCAACATCCTATGTCGCATGCAACACCGGAATCTTTCAACATGACAACACTTAGTGTTACGCTTCCAGACGTGTCTTACCAGAATTATGGCCAACGATTTCCTCAAAGCCCCGGCGCTCCTCTGCCTTTTATGTATCATACGCAGTTCGCAAACCAAGGCATCTTAAGTCCTCCACCCACCGCTTCGTCATATAGTACCCCATACCAGACGCAATATGAAGGCTATGCGTCCAATCAGCAAATGCACCAACAGCATATGCATATGGCCGCGACCAACCATCAGTTCTATGTTGGTCAAGGATATATGGGACAGCCGCAACAATACCAAGCAGGGTCGCAATACTACGTACAGCCTGGTAGTTATGGACAGCAAGGCCAAATTTATACAGGAAATCAGATGGGAGTGCAATATCCACAGCGCGGTAGTTTCTCTGGGGAAAATAGACCTACGTCACAACATCGCAATGATTTATTCGTCAATGTGACGGGTCAGGTCGGGAAGTCTAATAGCGTTGGTAAGTTTTAGGCCTCTTAAAATGGCTTTTGAAACCCAATACTAAGCAAATCGTAGTCTCTAGTCCAACACAGTCATCGGTCGTCAGAGGACCTCCACGAAAGCCCCGCCAAAGTGGTATGTTTAATCTGATTCCTGGCTCGGATTTCATTTGAAAAAGGTTCCTAAAACTAATGAATTTGCGCTAGGACACGCGATCGTGAGCATAATTACTTTTTCCATTTCACATACCATATCGAAATTTATATACCCATCCTCATATGTTCCCTCGATTCTGCATTAAGCTTCAAACTTATTGGTTGAATTGGAAAGACCTCCTTGATTGGCAATAACTAACCTTTCTATGCTTTAGTGGATCGGCAATTTGCCACCCCAGACAGATCTCATGAGCCTCGTCCTTCACGTTTGCAAAGAGACTGTTGGCCTTGAGTCACTTTTTCTGATATCCAAGAGTAACTGCGCTTTTGCAAATTTCAAGGATGAGGCTGCATGTGTCGCAGCGCAACTCAAGATTCATGATTCGAGATTTCAAACCGTACGACTCGTCAGTCGTTTACGGAAAGCGTCTGTTGGAACTGTCGGGGGTGTTTCTGTTCCAACAGGCCCAGCAGCTTTGACACTTCCACAGCCATCACCAATTCCATCGATTGATTCAGAAAATGAAAAGGTTTCAAAAGCCGCCGATGAAAAGGCGCAGGACCCAGATAGGGATTCTCCACCTCTCACAAAGGATAAATTCTTCGTGGTCAAAAGTCTTACAGTTGAGGATCTAGAATTAAGCGTACGAAATGGAATTTGGGCAACTCAGACACATAATGAAGAAGCTTTGAATAAGGCATACCAGGTAATTTTAATCCGAACTTCAGCCGAGACATTCTAACATAAAACGACAGGCAGCAGATAATGTCTATCTCATATTCTCAGCGAATAAATCAGGCGAATATTTTGGGTACGCACGCATGATCTCACCCATCAACGAGGACCCAGCAGCAGCCATTGAATTTGCGCCCAAGGCCCAGGCGGTCGAAGATCCCGATCTTCCCAAGGCAATCTCGACGCCAGCATCTGAATTTGCACCCAAAGGACGCATTATCGATGATTCGGCTCGCGGAACAATTTTCTGGGAAGTCGAGCACGACGATTCTGAAGACGTAGAGGAAGATGATAGATCCCAAAGTGGCAAGAGCGATGTGGAAGGCGATGCGCCGTCAAAGGCCTGGGGTAAACCCTTCAAGCTTGAATGGATATCGACGACTCGATTGCCGTTCTATCGTACACGCGGACTTCGTAACCCGTGGAATTCAAATCGCGAAGTGAAGATCGCGAGGGATGGGACTGAGTTGGAAACGAGTATTGGAAAGAGATTGGTGGGGCTTTTTCATAGGGTTCCAAGTCCTGTTGTGCCCAGTTTGCCTCAGATGCAGGGAATGCCAATGCCGGTGCCGGTGCCCATCCAAATGATGCCTCCGGGTGGATATCAACAGATGCGTGCTTATAATTAAGATGAAAAGGGACGTTGATGTGGATATCACTCAGATTGGGTGTGGAAGATGACGTGGAAAAGTCTTTTCGTTTTTTGTGTTCATTTTTCGTGTTGGCTCGGGCGCCCTGCCCTTCTTCTTTCATTGTATGCATGCATGCTGTACAACGCACGTTAATATTCTCTTTTGATATGAAAGCTTTTCGATCGATGCGAATCATGCGATGCAGACGACTTACGAGTCACGATTATTACAAAAGCATAACATTGAGGTTAATATTTCAGAAAGAGTCGGATTGCTTGGCGAGGCGTCACACGAGTGTTGAGCGAGCGAGCGAGTCTTGCGATCATGATTTTGGTTTCGTACCTGTGCGATTTTTGTGGCATGTCTGTATACATACATGTAGCCATGTTGTATTAGCCAGGTTCTCATGTAGTTATTATCTAGAAACCCCTCAAATATTTCGCTGTAAATCCATTCAATCTGCGATATTCTTCGTTCCACTCCCTATATCTCTGCTTCAATTGTTTAACTGCATTCATTCATTCATTCCCAAAACTAATTTTTCATAGACATTACCCAAAGAAGTTTCTTCGGCAAAAAAGAAAAAAATGATGTCCAAATTTGCCACCCTACACTACCTAGGTATCCATAGACAATATCATCCATGCACCTAAGAGTCTTCCCCGCCAATTCGTATTACCTCCGCTCCGGCATTTCGCCAAACTCAAACTCAAAATCAAACACGATGACAAAGATGTAAAGATCAGACCATTTTTTGAAAGAAAGCTTATAATCAAGACGGAATATACCGATGAGATGAACAAAAACATAAACTTTATCGAATTGGAAGGGCGTAAGCGGCGCTCCCCCTTAAGAATTTTTTCGCTCGCTTATTTACATATTAACATTCAGATGCTTCGTAGTTGAATGACCGAATCGTAAATCACAGTCAGGTGTCAATTTAAATTCACATACAAATAATGAACGTGGCGAACTCTCCTTCTTATCAAATATATTGCGGCGGAGAATAAGATGTGGCTGTGATTCGTATGTCTGGGAGGGGAAGGGATTTGCAATTTGTGCGATTTGAGAGGGCGTGTAGGTCCACGCATGTGAACACTAGGTATGGGTGTGCGAATGATGAGTGGCGATTACTGGTGATTGTAGAACCACACTGGAGTAGGGCGTACAATTGTGTAGCATGCGATTCATCACATGCGAAAAGTGATTAATCAAGGTGTACACAGGCTCGCAGGCTAAGCTTTGTACGTTATGGTATAGCATGTCATTTATATATTTCTTAATTGTTCTAGATTGACATATTTGTGACATGGAGATCCGAACTACCGCCAAGATTCCCAGAGATTTGGCATATATATAATTAAAGTTTATTGCGGGAATAATTTCGCGTATATTACATGCAAGGGACACTCACACGGGATGGACTTGGGTCGGAGAAGAATAGGCTATTGGGAAATACACTCACCTCACAGGTGTCCTTTCTACCCAAAAGCCACGAATTAGAGCCATAAGATGGAGTGATAGTTGAGAAGTCTTTTCTAGACCAGCCATTTCGCGAGACACTCTATTGAACCATGAGGAAAAGTACTTTAGCATTCCGATCAAGAATTGTATGTGCTTGCGAAAAACCAGCCAACTCTTTGGGTCGAAGAAGCGAGAGGAGTTGATGCAAGATTACCATTCTCTCGCTTGGCAGTTGATCGAAAGATTACTGACTGAGCTTTCTACTGTTCCCTAATTTTTTCGAAGTCCTTCTTCTAGGAACTTGTTTTGTACGGATTCGATATTAGTAGATACTATCCCATCAATACGACGAACACATGCACTCTGGGAAAGTCAGCTTTACGTTTCAGGACTCAATTACTTTGAATTCTTATGACACCTTCTTACTACTCGATCCAAGTATGTGATTATAATTTGGATCGTTTGATGAAGCCAGAATAAACAACACAAAGAGCTCATTTGCCATGTAGAAAATAAAGTTAATCGTTTGTTTTAAAACGTATTCGCCTTTGGTGATTATGACTACTGAATTTACTACTTACTACACATGACTTACGAGGCTTCAATCCTCGACACCAAAACCATTTTTCGGTGCTATTGCCGTCGCGGGAATTCTGAGCCGAGAAATATCGATGGGTAGAATCGCTCTGTAATCATGTCATCTGAAGGCATCGAAGGAAAACTAGGTTGCTCAGTCATTCCGCACGGTTCTTGTATATCCTCGAGTATTCTTTACTTTCGTCGCAGATGCTATCGAAAATGCTTCTTCTAAATCCTCCGAACCGCAAATGCGTAACCCAGGGAGGGTTCGCAGGACTTCGATAATTATATGTGACTTTGCTATCTCAGCAGGCAAGATGGCTTTGCAGCGTAGCAGTCTGTTTATGGGAAAGAAGCGCATTGATATGTAATCTCCTTATTACGACTTTGAGAAGGCGAGAAACGATATGTTTCATCGGTATATTGCATGTACAGAAATCCAGATAAGGAGAACCCAAATCCCATCTCCGAGTTTGCGCGCTGGTATCGCAGATATCAGATAAGTACAAGGTAGAGACTATATATACGACAAATGGAATCTGGAACTGCGTGGTTCAAACCGCCGATTTTCCACTAAAGTTTTTATTAACCACCACGCAATCGTAATGATGCATACTGTAGAATAGTATCGAGAATCCATAACTCTAAACTCAATCTCGAAGATAGCATACGCTTCCGTGTATTCATTATTTTCCTCTTCTTGGTCCATTTATCATGCTGTGGCGCTCACAAACGACTTTACAAATGCTCCGCCAGTAAGATGATGGTTCCGGGAGTCTAACAGCGGCGAGGTAGCTTGGGTGCTTTCATTTAATGACTTGCACTCGCCTTCCTCACAAATTCTTCACTCTGTTTACACCTCTCTCGACACATATCTTTTAATATACTACATTCCCGTATTTATCTGCTATCCACTGAAACCTAGCTCTTCCCTACTATTGAAGCTTGTAGGGAGTGGATTTTGGCATGATCCCCTGATTTGAATCTCATTGTGTTTGACATTAAAGTAACTCTCAATTCTCAACATTGATTATCTCACGCAATGACTCAAAGCCTGCGGTATACAATATTGTATATCCATTGCCGAAATCGTCACGGATCTATTCTCGATGTTTCATACTCTATCCACCGAAGCACCACCATCAATCCACGTCAAATGTTCATACCCAGACTTGTTGCTACTATCACCGTCGTCAAAATTCATTTTAATATTCATCATTTGAGAACGAAGCAAGTATGTATCCCATACCAATAGAGTTTGTTTGGCTAACTGTGCAATATATATAAGATAAAAAGGGGAGTCGAGAAACCGTGTGGATTTGTTGCACCTCCTTGACTTTTATAGTGGTCGTTGGATGGAGATATGGTCATTACTACTTTCACCGAGATGACCAAGAAAAAGGCTTGACAGTAGTTTGCTTGGGATTTAGGGAATACATTGTGATCTTTAGGAAAGATGTTTTAATACATGGCTCACCAACACTGTGGATCTGGTGAACATTGTGTCTTTTCTTGACTCCAACTTTTCAAGTGGGGGCTTTGATGCTGGTATGCCCAAACGAAGGTTTCCGAGTAATCTTATGACAGATAGCACATTCTTTTAGGGTATGAAGACGTACCCCTGATGAGACATGCCATTTTCACACAAGAGGCGCATCAGGAGGTACCTCCGAAACACGTTGTACTCAGTGTTCCCACTCGATCGCCCCAATCTCCCTAGACAGTTTGAAGAACACAACGAACATATTAGCTACCTACCGGGAAAAATCATTGACTCGCAACCATTATTTGACCGGCGTACTTTAACTACCACCATACCTTCTGTTAAGCAGATCAATGGATACATTGCAAAATACAGTTGCAACCTAAGATGCATCCGACGCGAGATTTCAGAAGCACTCCGTATGTCTGGGAAATACCTGCTTCGCCGGCGTCGCATAGGCAACTCATATTCGCTGATTGATGGAAAAGACTTTCATGAGAAGAACTCAGTCTTGATACATTCTACTGTAGAAGTCGCAATAAAGTTGAGACTGCCAGAGAGAAATGATTTAAAGAGGATGAAGTATTTGAAGACATTTATGAAAGAAGGTATAGGAACTCTCACAGTCCCCAATGTGGTCATTTTGACAAATGAAGTCCTTGAATCAAGTCCTACCGCTCCCATCAATTCATGGAGTAAATATGATAACAGTAGGAGGGATCCAGATCGGACTAAGCCCGTCGTGGTTCAAAAAGACTCTTTTAGGGTAGAGGTTATGCATCACCTGTCCAAATAAATGTCATGGAGAAGATGCCGACTCGTAGGACTTTGCTCTATAATTATAAATATTAATTTGTGACTGTGCGCATATCGCAGAACTTCCGAAGTATGGACTTGAATCAAAAGACAATAAAGATTATCACCGGAGTAAAGAATCAAGATGCGATTTTGACACTTGCCAGTACAGATGCATGTAGGATCGTAGCAGCACTTGTGGATTTGTGAGTCTGAACGGTTTTCAGTCATATGACAATATAATGCGCAACTCCATTGCAGAGACTCTACGATAGCATATGTTCAGTTGAGCAGTGCTAGACTGCTAGTAGATTATTCGGAAGATCAATGCCTTCTGGCAGTGTCTATTAAGATTTTTCCCGAATCTGTAATTTCTTTAGGATCGAAGTGGTAATCAATAAGCTTGTCCGGTATATTACTATATACACACCTGGCACGCGAAACAAAAGGGCTGATCGGGCTCTAAATTCACACCCTGTAGAATGATAATTATCATCATTTAACTTTAAAGATTGATATGGAAGTGAATACAAGAACATCTTAAAAGACTGCAAAGTTAGGGATTTCTCAACAAGACATAACACACGTAGGTAAATACTTCTTGAACAAGTCATGAATAAGTTCGTACACCTGAGATAGTGGCGTGCAACATCACCCCTTCCATACCTACCTACTTACCAAGCATGTATTGTACATGTTGTACGATCGTTCTTGCTTTTTCTAATCCTGATATCTACGACTGTAACCACACCACAACAAGCTTGAACTGCAAAAACGATCAAGATGAGTGATATTCGCAATCTGAGTTTTACACAGTTTCATGAGTCATGACAAGTCAGACTTGAGAGAATAAATATACACTCGGATGAGTTTGCTTGACACATTCGTCGAACGTGAAAAAGACTCAAGCCATGTAGCTCGCGTCCCTTTGCGCTTCATGGGCTTGTATGGACAATCTGTGATCATCACTCTTTCGATATTGATAAGATAGAAACCGCTTGCATGGCGCATCATATCATAGCAACTATGCGGTGTCACGGCATCGTGTGTGTCGACAGTTCATCACTTATTATATTCATCATGACAAGGCGATGCATCAAATCAAAAAATACAAATTTACAAAGATTGGAATGTATGGCCAATCATTGCGACCCTTCCTATAGTGAAAAAGGAAGCGCCGCACCCAAGATCGATCAATTTCTCTCCATTTCGACTGACGATTCTCAAGGTCGTGGAAACCTCACATCATCACGAATGACGACGGGTTTCTCACCGAAAATGCTTTATAGCGAATGTGATGTATGCGTTGTACTTCCGAAGAAGTTTGTGAAGAAGAAAAAAGAGAAACTTTGGGAAGTTTCTGAAGCTTTTTATGTTCAATTTTTTTCATTCGCTTAATCATCCATGATCGAGACCATCTTAGGATTAGTGTCAATCACCCCACCACTCAACCCGCGAAATGGGACAAGCCTGACAAAAAAACTTATTGACTGACCTATTGCCCCGCGTTGAATTATAATTTGTAACAAACTTCATCGTTTGATTCAAAATCTCCAGATTTCTATTCATTTAAAGTACGTGATAAATTGATCAATTCCCATCTCTTTTTCCTTCAATTCGAATCAATTACTTTTTTCACTCACACAGATTCTTGCAGTACAACACAATGTCTGCCCAAAAGACTGGTCAGTTAGTCTTATGCCATTCAAATATAGAACGGGAAGATCGTAATTAATAGAACCTCTTCGACTGACATGATTCAATAGCTATCATTTCTGTCTATGACAAGAAGGGGCTTCTTGATTTGGCCAAGGGATTGATCAAGCAGAATGTTCGTCTTCTTGCCTCAGGTGGGACCTCTAAAATGATTAGAGAGTCCGGTTTCCCAGTTGAGTAAGACACTCCTTACCTTTCACCGTTTGAGCTTGTCAACCTTGAAACCCTCATCACCAATGCGATAATATATCATTTACATCTCTAACGTGTAAAATTAGAGATGTTTCTGCAATCACTCATGCCCCAGAGATGTTGGGTGGTAGAGTCAAGACGCTCCATCCATCAGTTCACGCCGGTATCCTTGCTCGCGACCTTGCATCTGACGAAAAAGATCTCGCAGAGCAGAACATCGACAAAGTAGACTACGTCATCTGCAATCTTTACCCTTTCAAGGAGACAATCAACAAGATTAATGTTACCATCCCTGAAGCTGTCGAGGATATTGATATCGGAGGAGTTACTTTGATCAGAGCTGCTGCCAAAAACCACACACGAGTCACAATCTTGACCGACCCAGGAGATTATCCAGAATTCTTGGAAGAACTTGAGAAGGGCGATGTCACAGAGCGTAGCAGAAAGTTGTATGCATTGAAGGCATTTGAACATACTGCGGATTATGACGCTTCCATCTCGGATTATTTCCGTAAGCAATATGCTGGAGAGGGCGTACAACAACTTGCTTTGAGATATGGTGCCAACCCACACCAGAAGCCTGCTCAAGCCTACGTCAGTGAGGGACCTATGCCATTCAAGGTTCTTTGTGGCTCCCCAGGATATGTCAATCTTTTAGACGCTCTCAATGCATGGCCTTTAGTTAAGGAGCTCAAGGCCGCCCTTGGTCACCCAGCAGCGGCCAGTTTCAAGCACGTCTCACCTGCAGGTGCTGCCATTGGTGTCCCCCTCACAGCTGATGAGCGCAAAGTCTACATGGTCGATGACATTGCTGGTTTGGAGAATTCTCCTTTGGCTCAGGCATACGCACGTGCCAGAGGTGCAGACCGAATGAGCAGTTTCGGAGATATGATTGCGTTGAGCGATATTGTTGATGTTCCAACCGCCAAGATTATTTCCAGAGAAGTTTCAGATGGTGTTATTGCTCCAGGCTACGAGGATGCTGCCCTTGAGATCTTGAGAAAAAAGAAGGGTGGTAAATACCTTGTCCTTCAAATGGACCCTGACTTCACACCACCTACACAAGAGACAAGAACCGTTTACGGTATTAATTTGAGCCAACGCCGCAACGATATTGTCATTTCCCCCAAGTCATTCTCTTCCATCATCACACCAAAAGAGTCCGCCCCTCTTTCCGACTCAGCTGTCCGAGACTTGACAGTGGCTACTATCGCCTTGAAATACACACAAAGTAACTCTGTTTGCTACGCTCTAAACGGTCAAGTTATTGGCTTAGGAGCTGGTCAACAATCTCGCATCCATTGCACCAGACTTGCCGGAGATAAGGCCGATAACTGGTGGCTGAGGTTTCATCCACGTGTTCTGGGTATCAAGTTCAAGACTGGTACCAAGCGCCCTGACAAGAGCAATGCAATTGATCTCCTCGTCAGTGGCGAATTGCCAAAATCTGGTCCAGAGCGTGAAGGATACGAAGGGTTCTTTGAAGAGGTTCCTGCTGAGTTCACCGATAAGGAGAGAGAAGAATGGATGTCGAAACTCACTCAAGTTGCAGTTTCCAGTGATGCATTTGTAAGTTTATGTTATTTATATTCTCTCATTTTGTAAACTACTAACATTACTAGTTCCCATTCATCGACAATGTCTACCGTGCTGCAAGATCAGGTGTCAAGTACATTGCTGCACCAAGTGGCAGTCAAAATGATTCATATGTCTTTGAAACTGCTGAAAAGCTTGACATCACATTTGTCGAGCAAAGCATTCGTTTGTTCCACCACTAAATTGTCTATTCCGTAAAGTTCGGGATAGCGAGCGGATATTGCAAGGTTGGAAATCTTGCTTCAACCCATTTGAGGGAAAAATTCTAGAGATACCCTACCATAGAAACGACCCACAGGGCGTAACGTGATATGAAAATTCAACATTTGTGACTATTTTTTAATTGAGCTTTCAGGCACATTTTTTCTTTGCTATCATGCATGCTCATGAAGTACCTATATGTAATATAATCCACGTGCATAATCAGAGTAAGACAAAAATCATCGAATTCTTGCGACTTCCTGAAACGTAGGATTGGGCAGGAAATGATAAGACCGTTCTTGTCGACCCATCGGCCCAGACATGCAGCCATGACTTTCAACTGAAAACACGAATCTGCAACATGCAAAGGACTTTTTTTTAGAACATTATTATACCATCCGGGGTTTAATAATGTTGAAAAGGCGTTTGTAAATTGTAGGTGTCGGTTTTCACTGGTGCGTTCAACACCTGAGAGGATAGATGATGGGTGAATGGAGTCAGCACTAGAACCACGGTTTGTCTTGTGCAGCAGGGTGTTCGTACGGGTAACTGCTTGCATTAGTATTCAGTTCAGATAGCCTATTCGTGCTTATGATCTATTATATTATTATCGTTACTGTTCTTGTTATCGTTACATCTAGATTTCTAATGGAACGGATGAGCGGGAATTCGCGAAAGGCGTCTGGATTGTGTTTGTCTTTGATCTGTTCAAAATAGAAACAGACCTATGGGAAATATCTTGGAATGGATTGCATGGGTTCAATAAAAGATATCTCTGGAAAAATGATTTGAATTTATAGTTTGATCTAATCAATTTTTTAATACTCTACAGCCAGTAATACTGATACGGATGAATGTGTATGCGGGTACTATCACATCTTTTAAATATAGAATCTTTTATCTGGATGTACAATGTGTGTGTATGTACCTATGTATGGTACCTGCCTCGAGCCTGCATCGTGCAGTGCGTGGATGCTTGATAAATCTAATGGGTATTCTTTTGCATTATGATTAATTGCCTGGTAGTGTTTTCCTTCATACTCCGTAGATAAAGTTAAAATATCGCAAAAATAGTTCTTTAATATCGCAGGAAAATCTATCTATTGGATATCAATCGATATTGAAATTCTCTATCGATTGATCAAACGATAGATGTCCAAGCTTCTTTTGATAATGAAGGTTTGATTGGATTCTGAAGATCAATACGGTAGATATCGTAGAGAGACTTTGGTGATGCTGGTTAAGGGTCCATCAGAAATGGTACTTGTGGTTCTTACAGAAGTAGATGCCGCCAAGTCCGTGCTGATGAAGGGGAAGGATGGATAAATCGCGATTGGTGCTGACATACCTAGCAAGTTTTTTTTTTACCGCCCGAGCTAGTCCTCGCTAATGCGGATAGGCTGGGGGAGTAGTTGCTGTTTTAGTTGTGTAAGAATTATCTCAATCAACAAATGCAACCAAAAGTCTGGAATCAATATACGAATTGTGATTCTTGTCCCCTGTTCATTCATCGTGCACACCATGTTCAGAACTAAAAGCAGCATGTACATCACTAACAAATCATAGCCGAAAGATTCGATTTTCACTCTCACTCGCATGTGTTTCCTTCAAGCATTAATATCTGTTTCCTCCAATCATATCCTGATCTGCATCGTTCACACATCCAATATGCAGATGCAAAGTGCCAAAGAGGTCAGCCCGGGAGTATTGAAGGGAATTGAAATCCCCCGCTCTGCAAATCATCGATAAAGACCAGGTCAGAAAATGGCCCTGAGTGGTGGTGTAGTGAAGAGTGGGCGCCAAAAAAAAGATGAGAGATGGGTAGTACCACCTTACTCATTTGCTTCTACCCGTGTAATTTCTGCTTGCAATCTTCTGTCTTCTATATCGTTTTCAATTTTCTCTATCTCTTTCTGTATGTTCGAAAGTATCTTTTCTGTATTTTTGATATTCCTCTCGTGGCTGAAAAATCCAGCAAATGTCGAATCATTTATATTAAATCTCACTCAGCCTTGTGTTGAGACCGCAGTTCTTGCCCCCATCAATCTAGACAATATATCCACGGGAAGAACCACACACTTTCTACTTTTGTTTAGTTCGCGCGAATAAAAAAACGCATCTTTGATGCACACTACCAGCGGGCGTCTATTTTGGTCCCAATATCTGTAAGGTTAGACCCCACCATTCATCCAGTTATATTCTTTTCCTTCAGTGCGAGGCCAATATTTGGCCACTAGGTGTCCGATATCCTGGTCTTGCATCTGATCTACAAGTCATATCATTGCTCTCCATCTCCCGCTTTCTTCAAACAGTCGTGCGAAGCTTGGAATTTTATTCCAATTTCTTGCTTTTGTCATTGTTGCGCGCGCTACACAAAACCCTACGGCATCCCCTCATCTTCAAGAACTGTTTTGTCTTTTTTCTCCCTTGGTAGCTGGTCTCTAATTGTACAACCTTTTCTTCCTTTAACCGATTTACTTGCTTGCACTTCCATTGATAGTGCTTTTGGTCAAGTCTCTTTTGGCCTCACGATATACTCGAGTAACTTGCGTCAATTTGTTCTTCCTTTTCAATTCATCACAATGTCATGTTAGTAGTCTGACTATCATTTATCGTTGATGTATCCGTATGCTCATTGATTTGTTTAGCACCACCAACAAACAAGAGGCGTCCACCTCCCCTCACACAGTCACGATCCTCTAGCGATTCATCTACAGCTTCATCAGCTTCATCACTCAAAGTTCCTCGGACACCCAGATTCGCCGAAGCGACGGCTGTATACTCTCCTATAGATGATAAGAGATCACCATTTGCAGACCCTCCAAGCACATCAGATTCCCACGCCCCGAAATCACAAGCATACATGGCTCAACCCCAACCCTCCGATATTGGCTTCGGCTACATATCGGAAAATCAAAGACAATCTCAAGGTGTTCCGGTCGAGATGCCACTTACACCATCATCACCATTGAAAAGCGCATTAAGAGTACCCGGTACGCCGGGAAGAATGATGAACCCACTAAGTCCGACATTCCGAGAAGAACAGGTTCTAGAAAAGCATGAGGAAATGACTGAGAAGGAACAAGTCAAGGACTTGGTATGAGAATCTTCAAGACAATGATCTTGATTCATACTAACAACTGAGCAGAAAGTCAAGACCAGAGTCAGAATAGCAAAGCTACTACTAAGATTTGTAAATTTCAGCTGTAGTCTAATCGTTCTCGCCATGATCTCAACTTCCGTCACCATCTTCAACGCAACCAAAACATTACCAGCCCGAAGCAATCTTCCGCCCTGGGCAGAGGGCACAAAGACTTGGCCTCAGATAGTCGTTCTTTCAGTATCCTGTGTATCACTTGCACTTTGTCTCGTCGTCTTTTACAATTATTGGAGAGGAGGTCACAAGCGAGCAGAGAAGGTTGCGGTTTATTATACGCTCTTTGCAGTCGCCTACTTCATCTTCAGTACAGTTATGTGGGCAGTAGCAGCTGGTATCTTGCAAGGTGCAAGAAACTCCGGAAATAATAAAGATATCTGGGGCTGGTCATGTGTCGACAATAAAAGACGAGAAATCTTTCAAGAAGAAGTGGACTATGCCTTAGTCTGCCGATTGCAAGTGAGTTTCTCCCCTCGTTCAATTCATGCTTGTAATTCATTCTAACATCTCCACTCTAGTCCTGGGGTCTCGTATGTTGCATCATCGAAGTCGTCCTCGAATCCATCACCATCGCCATCTACGGCGTCGTCTTCTACCGCTACTATTCCAAACAGCGACTTCGCAAGTCCATGGCCGTTCGCGATCGCGCTCGTTCAGATCTGTACCTCGCTCAACTCCGTTCCCAATCTGCACCCAACACGCCTGGTTTTGGCCCCTTGAGCCCCTCCTACTCTCAATATGCCAAATCGCCGAAATTCCCACCGAGCGCGTACCAGAATGGTCCAGATGCCGAGGAGGGTAATGGAACGAGATTTGTAGAGGCAAAAACGTATGGTGGAATGAGTGCAGCGAAGCCATTTACCCTACAAGCACCTCCGATTAAAGTACAAAGCGCCACGCCGAAGATGGATCAGGGCGGATTCGAAGCTCAGACTCCGCCGCCACCACCTCAGCAGCAACGACAACAGAGAGTTGTGGAACATGTGGATGCAGCGCCTGGCGAACAAACTTACGCTAGTGTACCGATACCCGGTGCATATGCTAGTCCGCTTCCAGGTTCGGGGAGATAGAATTGTTGGGGAATAAGAAGGTGTGAATGTAGATAATTTACTTGGTTCTGTGGTGTGAGGGGGTGGGTGGATAGTTTTTGGAATTCTTGGGCTGGGACTTGGATTTGATTTTGAGTTCTCGTGTGTGATTGGTGTCTAGGACATACTCACCACACACCCATACTTTATATTGTCATTTATTTTCTTTTTCTCTATTTCTTTTTGGACTACCTTTTTGATGGTCGGAGTTTGGTCGGTTGGTTGGAAGATACTCCCTATAACGCTGCAGTCGTTTACAATTTTCTTTTTTATTTACTTCAATAGTTAAAGTGTATGGATGGATGGACGGATGGATGAAAGGGTGTGGATGAAGGGGCTAGGGGTAGCATTACACTACCACAGTATATTAGCGGATGAAACAACCGAACGAACAACCCAGGGGAGAGAGATGAGAGGAAGGACAGGATAAACACATCCACCCCAACGAAACCTGGACTCCGCAAGAAACCAGAGAAAGCAAAAAGAAACCCCCACTCGTTGAAAAGAAAGAAGCTGGACTTGAAATCTACATTAATATTGCTGGATGCAATTTTGGAAATACCATACGCATAGGAATCTGGAGGTGGAAAGATTCGCTAGCTAGATTGATTGCGCAATGAAAATGAAAGAATACCTACTATTTATCTATCATACCTTTAGAATTTTCTTGTTGCTTGTCTCTCGATGCGCGATTTTCGTTGATTTGATCCTCGTTTCATCAAATCCCATTCCATTCCATTTCATACCCACAAACTCACATCACAGCATCACATCACATTACATTAACGAGAAATCCACATCTCGAATCTTCTCTTTTCTTTCCCCACAAACCAATTTCCCTCTTTCCACACTCATCTCTCAATTTCTCTTCCTATTGCAATGCAATAGAAGCTATCCATCCCTAGTCTAGTCCACCACACACACATATGTAATCTTATATACAACTTGCAAGCCACCCGCTCTCCAAAACCCCAAGATTCCACAATCTGAAAAGTCTCTCTTAACAGCATCCCAGCGTCACATTGATGAAACCCCATCACACCACTTTGTCCTTCTCCCTAGCTTCTAACATGTATGATAATGTTGGAATCGACGTCTCATTTCCTTTTCTCTCCCTTGTATATAATCCATCTTTTATTTTATTTTATTTTCTTATACTCGTACATAATGTCTAATACCCACTCGTAAACAACATTTCCTTTTATGAATCATAGCATTTTACATTTTTCTGGTAAATTGGTATGATACGATGATACGATATGATGCTAATGAGCTAGGCAGTCATCAATCAAGACGCGCACCATCTTCAACTACATGCGACCAACATAGTAGAACATATTGTTCCCCTACTCCCACTCCTACTCTTTCTTCTCACTTGTCGTTATAATCTGCCTCTCCTCCTCTCCACTCCTGCCCCGTTCATAATCACCTTAAGAATCCCATCATTTCACATGCTCAACACCCACAACTCTCCTCTCAATCAACCTATTGACTTTCTCACCTCTCACCTCTCACCTTACCCCTCCCTCCCCCCTTCTCATATCTCGTTTCCCCTTTCTCATTTCCAAATATATCTCCTCACCTAACCACCACCTAGCACCCACGCATCCCCAGAAATGAAATCCGTGCCACAATCCGTGCCGCAGACCAACATGTTAACCAACGAATGTTTTGATTCTCGCCCCTTGGAAGATTTGATTGTTAGCCCTTTTGCATCCGTATCCGGATGGAACCGGGCTGGGTTGTTGTATAGCTTGTGTTAGATACTTGTATAGTATGCAATGTATATATATATACCGTCTTAACTCGACAAACTTGGAACCTACCTAACCGTATATTCTAGACCATCCAAAAGTTTAGTCTCTTGTAGTATTTGTGAGGAGTGATTGAACAGTTCTTAAGAACAAAAAGTGTCTTAAAGCTCGATTAGACATCAATGCAACGAACATGTATAGACTTCTTTGGCCAAATTCAAAAATGCAAAAATCGTGATCTTTTTATTGAATAGGTATCAGCTCGTAATTGCATTAAGAATTCCACCCATCATTCGTCTGTCTTCATCTTTTGCATTACTTTACCCCTCTAGATAAAATGCACAAACGTACGCACGCACGCAATCTCTGATATCTTTTTGATACTCCAGCATCCGCATCTCCCATAGCCCATAACCCATTGTACGAGTACAGTGTAGCAAAGCGCCCCCCCATCTCACAAATCTCCTCATTTCCCTCATCTCTCTCACTCAAGTGCCACGCCGCAAATTTATTTTCCAACGGCCTTCTCAACCTTTGCCTCAGCCTTCTTCACAACCTCCACGACACTCTCCTTAACACCCTCTACTCCAGTTCCAATCTTTGCCTTGGCTTCGGCCTCTTTACCTCCCCATCGATGGTATTGCATCCATCTGTATCCCTGTGTGAGTTGTGCGCCTTCATTTACGAAGTGGCAGAGAAAGAGAAGAGGATTAAGTGGTGTGACAGCGAGGGAGTAGCGCATGAAGGTTGCTGAGTAAATGCAAAGTGCCAAAGTCATTTTGCCCGAAATCCTATTTGCAAAGAGATTGTTAGCCACTTGGTTTTAAAAATATGAATTTGAAGTAGGAAGAGGGAAGAAGTCAGAGACATACAAATCAGGACTCTTTTGCGTGTCCATTACTGCGGCGATGGGAATACCGAAGTTGGAGACTGGACCCCAGAAATCTGATCGTAGTGTTAGTAGATAATCTCATGTATATATTCCATACGCTCTATGAGATTCCAGAGTTGCGAATGCGAAATCTGGATTTTGGAATCCGAGTTTCTCGAACCCGTCAATTCCCCACCCATTTCCCTCATTCTCACTCTCAATCTTTCCCAATACTGGAATCAACTTTCACCTCCTCAGATCACTTCAAGTTCTCCACGCAGCTCTCAATTTGATCCTGCCAATGCCCACCCATCCCGGAATCCCAGCTCTCTCTCTCTCCTCCCCTCTTTCCCAGTTTAAAAAGAATAAATGAACTTACGAGTAGAACAAACATAGCTAACCGCAGGGTTACTACGAATCTTCGCATTAATAGCTTTGACCAACGCAGCCATCTTGAATATTTTTCGAGGTATTCTGGATGGTGATGTGATTGTTGTTGTTTGATACCCAGCTGCCAAAAGAGGTTTTGATGGGACGGACGGAACTACGTGCTGGGATCGGATTTACCCTGAATTTGTCCGAGATTATATTTTGAGGTTGTGTCACGTGGTGACGGAACTGGATTTTGATGGGTGAGTTTTTGGGGAAAATGAGAAGAGAGAATGCTAAGTTTAAATCAATTTAATGATATGATTGAGAACTGCAACACCTGCAATGGGAGACTGAGCAAAATTATATAGAATTCAATTAGCGTTGTCGCGTTGCTTGCTTGCTTTTATGCTACAAATTTGCGAATTTTGGTATGTGAAGTCAAAAGCTACCCCTCAACGCCTTTATTCTGATTGAATTTAACCTTCTCTGCAATGCTCCCATCATGCATGTCCATGAGCTTCCTTTGGATCTCTCTTCTCTTATTTCTTCACCGATCATCATGTTCAATTTACCTTGACCCTTCATCAGATTATATGCAGCATGATCCTCTGAGAACATTCTTTTTAAGATTCAATTTGACATGATCGTGTAACCCATTATTCTCCAGACATCTATCTGCGAGGTGGAGCGAAACCTCCTGGTGGACCAGGTGGACCAGGGAATCCTGGAGGAGGGAATCCACCACCAAATCCTGGAGGTGGTGCACCTCTTCCAAATGGCGGAGGAGCTGGCATACCC
This sequence comes from Botrytis byssoidea, assembly GCF_014898295.1. Lineage (NCBI taxonomy): Eukaryota > Fungi > Ascomycota > Leotiomycetes > Helotiales > Sclerotiniaceae > Botrytis > Botrytis byssoidea. Next base: position 841,465 of record NW_024065846.1, read on the forward strand.
GGGAAACCACCAATTCCAACAGCAGGACCAGCCAAGCCCCCTCTTCCAGCAGCTGGTCGCGCGATTCCAGTTCCAGCAGCCATAGCAGCTGATGGTACAGCACCACCTGGGACGCTGGCACCTAAACGAGAACTTGGATCTGCTGGTGGGGGTGATTCGACAGAAAGAGATATAACGTGTGTCCCCCGAATAATAGTAAGACCCAATGTACGCTTTTCTTCGGTTTCAACAAGAGGTGGTGCAGTGGAACTAGCTCCAGGTGCAGCTGTAGTTTTTGGTGCCTTGCGCTTGACGCGTCTGAATTCTTCGGTATCGGCGAGAACGAGGTTCATGTGCTATTGAATAGTTAGCATGACCCATTGGGATTGATGCATGGGAATTCGACCTTATCAAATGCTAACATCTGTCCGACCATTTGACGACCATCATTCATAGTCACTCTCATCCGGTAGTTGATCTATAACTCAATCAGTCCACATCTCAGGTCGAAAGGATCGCGCAAAGCTGCAATAGCTGCATTGAAGGATATCACATACGAGACCGGCCTGTAGAAAGAGTAAATGTCAGCCTATAATGTCAACACAAGCTTGTAATGGTTTCAAGAAGGGGGTATTAAACTCACCATCTTTCCCTGCTTGTTCGCCATGATGATGACTTTTGAGTGCGCGTTATTACGGCTCTCTGGTTTTCAAAGAATGTGTATAGAAGCTCGATGACTTCTTTTGATTTCACAGCTCTATTATGAGTATATGAGTTCTTGATATGAGGTTCTTCAAGATTGTACAAGGCTGGCTCGAGCTTCAAATGAAAAAGTATTGAAGCCTCAAACACGAGGCTACAAGAAATGCTTACCTAAACATCGTCGCCCACCTTTTAGGGTTTGTGCACTTATTAGCGAATATAACTTTTTGGTCCTTTTCGAATTTGTTTTTGAATTTGACGACCCACGACGAAAAACGACAATTCCTCACGACTAATCGTAACAGCATCATTCAAAATGGCTGCATCCGGAGAGAAGACCGCAAACCCCATGAAGGAGCTTAAAATCCAGAAGCTCGTTCTCAACATCTCCGTCGGAGAATCTGGTGACAGACTTACCCGTGCTGCCAAAGTTTTGGAACAATTGAGTGGTCAAACCCCCGTTTACAGTATGCATGCACCAATTTCAGCAATTATTCATTGGAAATTCCTTAACATTTAAACCACAGGCAAGGCCAGATACACTGTCCGTACCTTCGGTATCCGTCGTAACGAAAAGATCGCTGTTCACGTCACCGTCCGTGGCCCAAAGGCTGAGGAAATTTTGGAGCGTGGATTGAAGGTCAAGGAATATGAGCTCCGCAAGCGCAACTTCTCCGAGACCGGTAACTTCGGTTTCGGTATCTCCGAACACATCGATCTCGGTATCAAGTACGACCCTGCGATCGGTATTTACGGAATGGATTTCTACGCCTGCATGACCCGCCCAGGTGAGCGTGTTGCCAAGCGTCGTCGCTGCAAGACCTCCATTGGTGCCAACCACAAGATCAAGCGTGATGAGACTGTCAAGTATGTGTTTACTGAAAAAATTAATGTCGATTATTATGCTAACATTCTAACCTAGATGGTTCAAGAACCGTTTCGAGGGTATCGTCAGATAAGCGTTTCGATCAAAAAATATGGCATGGGCTTCGAGTATATCGATTCGGCGAGTTCTTTAGGATTTTGTCGTAACGTGGGCTTATGGAGTTATTGACAGGAAAACAAGGGGCATCATTGGTTGTACTTTACTGCATCTACGGATCAGATTACAATGAAGCAGTTCATCCAACTGTTCAGCTTGCTTCCTATTCGGATCAAGACTGCGGCCTTAGAGACCGACCGGCTTGCCGGCTTTTCTTGCAAGTGCTGATTGCATATTTGTGATATGAAATAAAACAAAATTCACACCAACCTCACATCTTAACTTGCTTGTTATTGGTGATATTATGAACAGATAGGTGTAATATCGCAGGTACTGGAGCAAAGCGATGGAATATATATGAGCCAAGTATAGTATTTCTTTACTGCAGCGCATTGAAAATGAAGAGTCCGAGATTCCAGATTGCTCTAGATTCATTGATGGGTGTGCAATAGAATAGATTTATAGCAAAATTAAAATCAATCTTCAACACTCTCAATCTAAACCAGTTCTTGTGAATGTCGAAAGTATTCAACCATACCTTCGAACAAACAAAGATCTGTGAGCAATAAAAGATGTCTTGCCATATATTTGAGATTGCACAAGTGTGTAGAGATTTCATGGAGTATACTAGTTATTTACTAGCTTTACTCAACACTCTTCGGGACTTCTTGATGTTCGAGAGATGGAATTTAGAAGTGAAGTCAACTTGGCCAGAATACTACAAAGTATCTGTACTTCAATGATTTTCGGAGCAATGTTTGAAGTCTATGGACTATTGTTTCTTCTTTTCATCTTCCTTTCTTTTCCACGAGAATATTATATACTACAATTTGGAACAGGAATGAAGATAATATGAAAAGAGACTCGAGTGCAATGAGCAAAAGAGGGTTTGAGGGCTTGTCTCTATATTGTCTTACAAGCTGTCAATTAAATTTCTATTAATGGATTGGAGAATGATAAATGGAGAATGACGCTCCGCTGGCTCTCCGAGGGCCACTGCCGTGGAGGCAGACTACTTCGAAAAAAGAAAATCAAATCATTCATTCATCGATTTCTACTCATGCCTCCAGGATACTTTGAATCTTTCGATATCAGAAACCGCAGACGGGAGTGAAAATCCAAGTCGGCCATCGGAAGTTTAAAACGCCGATGATCAAGGGTTAACCTTATCGCAAAGTTTATCTCTCTGATTCCCCAAATAAATGCATGGTGCGGTATGGTAGTCAATTCGTCATTGGTTTCTATGGATCCCCCCACATTCCAAGTTCACCACCACATCATTGGAATCAATGCTCGTGCTCGATCGATGGACCTCAATAGACTTCGATTTCTATCTCCAACTGAATTGTTCTTTGATATGATGATGCCTTGTGGATGGTTTAGTATGAGAAGTGGGAAAGCATAAATTGATACTCCCCTGCTTAGATAATAGTACGAATACGACAATGCTTTGGTTTGATGAAGTGTTCAAGATGAGACCCTTGATTTTCAACATGGTATACGATATGCCTGTCTAGTAAGTACATAGTAGAGAATCACGCCAGGTTTGCGGGGTAAAGTGATACTTTGACGTGAGATGTGTATTCGAAGATTTGGCTCTGATTTGGTGTACAGGATCGAAGATCGAAAAACATGTCATGAATCATAATTGTGAGTCGATTGATTGGATCAAAATGAATTCCTTTTCCAAGATCTCCTTTGTTTGATAGGTGAAGATAGAGTTTGATTGGCAAGGGGGTTGCGGATCGTATGCTATTGGATCTATCTGCACATGAAGCTTGAGGGGTTTGGAGGCTCGGACTAGCTGGCTGGGAATTGGTGGAGGGGAGGGGGGAGGTGGGGGATAGGAGAGATGTATAGAAGTATATTAGGAGAGCTTTTCTCGTGTTGGTTTTAATTTCCTATCTACATCTCATCAACAATCTCAATACAAATACCAATTGTCTTTACTACGTGTCAATCACAGAGTATCAATATAACACATTACAATACATTTCAATCAATCAGTCAACCAACCAACCAGCAACAATGAATTCCCAACAAACATCCGCAGTCAAGGGAGGAACTGGCAGCATTGCTACTCCAGCCAACAACGTCAATTACAGACGTGTATGTCTCCCTCACTTCTTTCCTTCCCTTCCAATACTCTCCTCACCAAGATGAACACACTTCATGCACACACCACACCAATTCACTCATACATTCATACTCCACACACTTCTTCCACTCAGAACCCCTCACTAATCATCAACATACAACATAGGGCTCTCAAGAAGGAACTCTCTTCTCCGGACTCCAGGCACAGAAGCGCTCGAATAGTGATGCGGCTACAAAAGCCAGACGAGAGAGTTTTGCAGAGCAAGCTCCTAAGGCGGGTTTCGTGGGACAGATGTGGAATTCGTAAGTGTTTTGTAATCCTTCTTTCGCTGTGTTGTTTGAAGAGGAGGGGAGAGATAAGTGGGCAGGGAATGTAGGGGCTTAGGATTGAATGGAACTTGGGCTAATGTTTGTGAATGTAGAATTGTCAAGGGGCAGTGATTCAAAATGGTATTTGGGGATATGAGGGGGAGAGATAGAGTGTGCGGATATGGATATGCTTAGAGCTATGGGTGTGAATGTGGGTGATTTGAGAAATCTAGCACAGGCGTCAGGAGAACGAATGTACAACGGGTGGAAGAGGGGATACAAGGTCGATTTACAACGATAGCGGGCATTTGTTATTGCTAGCGACGCAGTATGAACGGTGTTCGGATTTGGCGACTGGAAGATAGGGATGAAGATGGCTGACGTCTATTATTCATTATGATAACCCTTTAAATTATATCAAAAACAATTTCAAAACTTATCTATCTATCTGTTTATTCACATTATCACCTTGTATCGCATCACATTGTCCTGTGATATCATTCCCCATAATTTGAAATAACCAAATTCCTAATCCACTCCACACACATACACATACGAGTACACAAATTTACAATCCCTAAATCCACAAATCCCATCAAACAACATTTCCACTCCCCATCCAAACCACCCACCACCACCCACCACCCCCGATCCCAACTCCCAATCTTCACATCTGACAAGGAACAATCAACACCAGATCGAGGGGTGAAGTAAGAAGTGGATTCTTCAGATCTTCGGGGACCACACTAGTGATGTTCCGGTATCGAGTAAGTACCGGGATACATCCAGGATCCGGAGGGGCCCTGACCCGTTGTGGGAATCTTGGTTGTGGGTGGGGAAGGAAGGGATGGGATGGGATGAAATGAAATGTATGACGAGTTGATTTTGGGTATCTGATGTATCGCAACGCAACGCAACTTTTGCGTTTCGATACTACTGTACTGGTAAGTTGTAACTTGTAACTTGTCACTAGGCAGATATACTTGAGAAAGCGTGCGAGTTTGAGAGGAGGAGGTAGATAGGGTAGGTAGATAGGGTGGGTATTCGTACTCGTAACATGATCTGATTGATTTGATATACAAATACTGTGCGATGCCATGTTATGTTATGTTATGTTATGCTATGCTATGCTATGACATAATGAGCAAAAGAAGGATCTCCTACCGAGATCCAAAATTCTGCGTGTATGTATGCACTAGTATGTAAGTGAGTAATTCCAATCGAATTGCCATATTTGGGGTAAAAGCTACTACTAGGTCGTTAGTAGAAAACCTTGTCTACGATACCTAGGTAGGTATCTCCATAGTATCAGGTACCGGACCGGGTTACTTTACTTTACTTTGGGTTTGGGATCGATGCGGCAGGAAGAAAAGAATTCTCGCCTCCCTTCTGCGGGTTTGTGGTATTAATAGTTTCTTGATTCATCTGGTTTTATTTTGTTGGTAACTTTATATTTACATTGATTGGTATTTTGTACAGCTGAAGACGAATTGGGACTCGAATTACTTTTTGCTCTCTTTTACACTTGTAATTATATTTATCTTCTGTCTATTTATTAAGAAGAGAACTCTCTTGTATTTGGGAATCGAATACTAGTATTTCATTCATACATATATACATATACACATACGAATCTAGACAAAATGTCCAACTCCAACGACCATTCCCACGACGACATGAAAAGCACATCTGCTCTAAGCGATTTGCTGCCTTCGTTTAAAACTCCTGGGGGTAAGATTCCTATTCCTTCTTCCCTCATTTTCCCATTTCTCTGCGCCTTTTTTCCCTTCCCTTCGCTCTTTACATGATTACCTATTACTAACGTCAAATCCCAGTACAAAACATAGAATCGGCATATTCCCGCGCCGGAGCGACGAATAATCATACGCCTGGCCACGCTTCAGCACTCGGTTCGCAGTCGCAGAAACCGGGGAGTGAAGTGGCGCAGGGGGTGGGGAGTGAGAAGTTTAGTGAGGGGTTTAGTGATCAGAGGGTTGAGGTGAGAATTTCTTTTTTCTTGTCTTTTTTTTCCTCCATAGAAGAGAGATGGGTGGGGAGGGGGATGATTGTGGGTTGTTGAACTGGAAAGGAGAGTCTGGAGAGGGACTGGTGACGGGGGGGTATATGGTGTTGGGTGTGGGTATTGGGTCAAGTACTTTTGGGCAAATTCGAGAGGATAGGGGGTGATGTGTTCTGCAAGAGGAAATGTTTAGGTGAAGATAGAACATTTGGATTCGGGCTAATACTTGTGCAATTATAGCCATCTGCTGTTGGCAAACTATTTAATAACTTAATCAATGGTACGGATAAATCGAAGTGAGGTTTCGACTTTGGCAGAGAGGAAGATTGCAAATCCTGGGGTTGATTGGTGCAGCACATAACTGAGTGTGCACTCTCATCTTGGAATGATGTGAGTTCAGGGACAGGATTCGGGGATAGATGAAAAAGTGTTATGGTATCATTAAGGAATTACAGTGTATGATATATAGGATGTACGAATAGAAGATTTTAAGCGTTATGCGTATGACACTTTGTACTTTAAGAATATAACCTTATAACTTGTCAATGGATAGATATTTGGTACATGAGCTCAATCAACTACATTGCTATTTCTAATAAATACATCCATCACAATCCACCACCATACATAACAAATCTTACGTTACAAATTTCAGCCACAAAACCTCTCTATGTATAGTATACACAGTCACCATCATACCCTCCCTCCTATAATCCACACCTCCAAAAATCAAACATCCATCCCCTTTTCACTCGCCTAACATGGTCGGGCCGACGAATTCCTCCCGTCTAAGCATAAATATACACTACCGAGCTGATCACTTCCTCGCATATCCTTGACGCAAGATATGTATGTCGTACTTCGTTTCTTTCTTTCTTTCTTTCTTTCTTTCTTTCTTTCCCTTATCCTCGTACATTGCACATTCTGAAAAATATATCTGATCTAACTTAAGTTAGATTGCCGTAATTCGGTGGTTTAGGTTGATACAAACTCAGGTTAATACGATCAACACCACGAGATCTCATGGGTTTAATGATTTAGGTACTGAGTATGTAGTATGTATATATATGTATGTATACAAAGCAAATCTCCAACGGGAAGATAAATAAACAAGTAGAAAAACAGAAGAGCGAGATGGAAATCACATACACATACACATATACCTACAACTAGATAACTACTCGAGTATATATACATACGACTACTCTCTATCTTAATAAATGTGATGGATTCCACATATCTTCCTCTGTCGGGGGGAGATACTGTACTGTGTGGATTTTCTTGCGGTGTGCGGATGGATGGATGGATGGATGGATGGATGGAGGGATGGATGAGCTGGTGTTGAGATTGAGATTGAAATTGAAATTGCTGTTGATGATGATATTGGTATCAAAAAAGCATGAAAATAAAACAAGAAGAGGAATAAAAAGAGAGATAGATAGGAAATATAGAAACTGAAAAGTGATGTAGCGATTCATGATAGGAATGAATGAGAGGAGGGGAAGGGGAAGTGTATACAAGTACTAAAACAGTAAAACATCGGGAAGATATAAAATCAGAGTGGAGCATAAGAGCATACCAGAACATACCAGACCATCCTATATATCAACAATCGATAAAAAGAAATCCGAATAACTCATACATACATACCCAACTACGTTGAACTTTTCGCGGATGAAGAAGGGGGTGGAGGGATGGGGAGCAAAAGATGGATATTCTGTTGTATTTTACCTTTATATATTCTATGCATTTTTATTGCTATATTCGTCGCCTTTCGCTTCTTCATTTCAACGTGTCTGAGTTCTGGGAACATGAAAGGGGAGAGAACCCTATTTTCTTCAAAAAAAAAAATTTACCTTCTCTTGACATCAATTCCAAATCCATTACACACCCGCACTCACACACCCAATCCATCACTACAACTCCAAACAAACAAGACCATCATACAACAAGATCTGAACTGAGTTCCTAATCATCACATCCGAATCCAGTATACAGTATGCAGCATCTCCAAATCGCTCCAAAGTTCGAAGACGAGAATCTCACCAGCCAGAGAATTCCCCACGGTAGTCCTCGTATCTGTGTCCAAAGAGCAGAGAATGAATGAATGAATGAATAAATAAATAAATGAAAGATATATACATCGCCTTCTAATATCCAATTCTAACAACCCAATCAAGAAAGATGCTATGATATCATCCATCCATCTAACCATCAAAGAATGTTTCTCGATCGACAGGCCACCAGGACAGACAGATAAAAGTATTGATTAACATTCATTTACACAAGATATCAGGCGACCCTATGTCAGATGTGATAGCAGTAGGAGTAGTAGATACAACAAAAGTCCAAGATTCTCTTGTATGGATACGACGAAGTTTAAACCAAACCAAGTCCAAAGAGTAGCTTCATACGATGATACAAGACTACCCTGCATTCCTATGCTCTCCGAGAGCTAATTCGTATCATCTCATCTCATCTCATTTCTCTCTTGCTCTCATTTTATTTCATTTCACCCCAGAAAATAAAATAAAAAGTGCGAAGCTATGTACTCAAGTACGTGTATCATTCTCATATCGCATCATATCGCATCATATCGCATCATATCGCATCGCATCGCACCACCTTACTAAGATCTATGTAGCGAGACGAGTAGCGATGTAAGAACTACTTATTTAGTACTTAGCACATGCTACCCTTCCGTCTCAGTTGCGAAATGAAGTCAACTCCCCCTCTTCCACATGTATCCCTCCAGGTATCAACATCATCACACCCCCCTCCTTCATATCTTCCTCCCATTTCTACGCAAGAAATATATAGAAACCCATAAACTATAAACTACAACTCATCTAACAACGCTTTAATAAATTCCACAAGAAATTGAAAATTTCCACCCATACCCCTTTAAAATCCCACAACAAAACCTCTCTACCCTCCCATCTACAAAATACTCTCCTACGCACACGCGCACATATACATACAGACCGCACCACATTACTATTCCAAAATAAAACTCAAATTCAATGATCAAGATTCCATCCACCCACCCATCTCATAAACAAGCAAAAAACAAAAACAAACAGACAAAAACAAACAAACATAAAAAACCGAAATACCCTCTCTGCAATTCTCACACTCCAAATTCTCATAAACATTCAATTCAATTCAATTCAATTCAAATTCGTTCAATCTAACCTAATTCAATTCATTCTTAAAACATCCTCACATATAAGATTGCAAGAGCACGAAAAAATGTAAACTTTCCAGCTCACCTTCCTCCCTACCATCTCCACCATTCAATCACCTCGTAACTAATCTTCGTCTCTCTTTCTTATTAGAATGACTTGATAAGAAAGATGATATAGAAATAGGTGCCGTAATGATTGAGACTGTGTGATGAGTTTGACAACTATCATTCTGGCATCCTCTCCTTCGGGCATATAGTAATCAAATCCATGGAATGGATGCAAGTCTTCACTGGAGGACTTCGGATTTACAAATTCTCAATGCCGAGTTGTGACTTACTTGTGGATGAACTTGTCGGAGTATCATCACAGAAGAGATAATGTGACCAAAAAGTGTTTGTTGGTCACCTTCCATAGGCAAGATGCATGGTTTTGTTCATTATGTAAATTTGGCTTTTCATTCAGCTATCATAAATATGAAGAAAAACCTCCATCCAAATATGTGTATGGGAATCCTTCATGAATCGTCGTATCTATCAATCAATCTCATGCCTTCATACCAGGTATCTAGTTATTCATTTATTGGTAACTAAAACACCAATTTACAGCTTGTTAGGAGCGGTTTGGGTGGTTGGCCATTGGTAGCCAGCTGCGTCGCTAAACTTGTATCCGTAGGAAGAGGTGAAGTCATCCAAGACGGCGGGTCCACGAGAGCCTATTATCAGATTAGTTTTTTGTTGGTTTAAAAGTACAGGGTGAATAATGTGAATGTTTCTTACCGTATGGGTATTCCATGGGGATAATCTCCTTGTTATCGTCGAGGTAATGTAAGAGTGGGGTAAAGATTCTCCAACTTGCATCAAGCTCATCATCACGAACAAAGTTGGAGTGATCACCCTTAAGAGCATCAAGAATGAGGGATTCATATGCTTCTGGGATCTTGAGATCAGAGAATCGGCGGCGGTAAGTCAAGTCGAGTTCAGTGACAACAGTTTGCATGCTCAAACCTGGCAACTTGGAGTTCATCTTAATATAAACACTCTCGTTTGGTTGAATGCGCATAACAAGCTCGTTTCTTGGGATATCTTTGAAGATACCAGATGTGACATCCTTGAATTGAATTCGGATCTCGGTCTTTTGCTCGTTAAGAGCCTTACCAGCCTTTAGGATGAATGGAACACCGTCCCATCGCTCGTTCTTGATATATGCAACCATAGCACAGAAGGTGGGGCACCTCGAGTCCTTTGGTACGGTGTCGTCTTCCTTGTAGGAAGGCTTGTTTCCGTCTAAGGATTTGCCATATTGACCAATGATGACATTCTTTGGCTCGATTGCTGGAATACCGCGGAGGACTCGGACCTTTTCGTCTCTAACATCCTCTGCAGAGAATGAGATTGGTCTCTCCATGGCGAGGAGGGTGAGGACTTGTAAAAGATGGTTTTGCATAACATCTCTGATGATACCGAATTCGTCGAAATAACCTCCTCGGCCTTCGGTTCCAAAAGGTTCCTTGAATGTGATTTGAACATTATCAATGTGGTTTCGGTTCCACGTAGCACCGAAAAACTCGTTACCAAATCTCAAAATCAAAATGTTCTTGACCATCTCCTTTCCAAGGTAATGATCGATACGGAAGATCTCATCTTCCTTCCAGTTTGGCTCCAATGCCTTTTGTAACTCGCGGGAACTTCCCAAATCCTTTCCAAATGGCTTCTCAACCTACAAGTTGTTAGCAATACTATTCAATCGTGTGAAAATCTTGTATCTTACAATGATTCTTGCAACACCGGTCTCTGGATAGACGTTGGCTTTTAGTTGTTGGGATACAGTTGTGAAGACGGAAGGAGGTAAGGCCATGTAGAAGATTCTGTTGGCCTCTTTTCTTCCCTTTTCGAACTCCTCGCAGTGTTTTCTTAGCTCGATGAAACCCTCTGGCTTATCATACTGTCCAGAGATATATGTACAGATATCGCAGAACTCTTGAAGTTGCTGTTCCATATCTTTGGTGGGAGTCTTGATATATGATCTAACTCTCTTAATGTATTCCTCGTGGTCCATCTTCGTTCGCGCATATCCAACGATTCTGACATCCTTTGGGAGGAATTGGTTGCGATACTGTGGTGGCATTAATATTGGATCTTCGGCTGGAGGTATTCTGCACCACTTACGAGACCGAAAAGAGCTGGGAACTACAATCACATATGTTAGTGAGATAAAGAATCTAGGGCTAGAGGATTCTGCTTACAGTCTTCTTCTTTGCAAGATCACCAGAAGCTCCCAAAACAATGATAACAGTGTTGTCCTTCAGCTCAAGAGATCTGTAGTGGGGCAAGGCAATCAGTCATTATCCGGATGAAATGGGGTTGAGATGTCCAGAGAAAGGACAGAAAGCAAGAAATTTATCACAGTCCGAGAGACCCGGGTTAGCCCTTTAGAGTGAGCATTTTGAATATGTGATGAGTGTTGTTGATGTGAATAACCTTGTGTGAAGTACATTGGCCGAAGAAATGAACCAACTTACCCAGCATTGCCAGACTCCTCTGGTTTGATAACAGTGTCGGCCATTTTGTAGGTATTGTTTATGATATGTTGGAAAAGGGAGAAAGGGAGAAACAATCAAATTTTCCTGAAGATCAACAAGGCTTTTAAGTGAAGAGGGATTGAAAGTTTGAGAAGGAGCTCAAGAAAAATGTTGGGTTTGTCCGCTTTTGATGAAAGACTCGACCCCGCTAAGATTGATGGGATGTATGACGGACGAGAAGTATTTCCGGGTAGCCTCCGAACCCAAAACAGACCTGTCTTATGTTTAAAGTACCCAGTACACACAACCCAACCTTTTGAATTTCCTAATGATTTGTGATCTTTATACTTTTTAAATATATGTTGAATGGATTCTATTATATGGATTCTTTTTTCTTTGAATAGGAGTCAATATTCAATTCACTCTTTAGAACTCGAAAGACTTCGTGTGTTAATGATGTAACTCTTGCTCTCTCATCTCATTATAGTGAAGCTTTTATAAAGCTTCCCTTGGGAGCCATAGCCATAGTCATGCTCATCCACAGCCATCACACCCACATCCACATCCATAGCCATCGCATCCAATACCATCTATCTTCTACCTTCCAAGTTCCAGAATACCTTGTACCTACTTGACAAGGCCCGTCCGCCCCCCATTTATCACCGATGCTCTCTTGGGAAGATTGGGAAGGGGGGCTTCGATTTCTTACGGGTCCGATTATAAAGCATGTTGCATCGTAACTGATGGTAATGCTCGGTGAATCTTGACAAAAATGCCAATAGACCCCTTCAAGGAGCTCCCCCAAAGCATTATTATTCTATTGTTATACGTTGACAATGACTTCTTAAGCCATTTTCCACGAAAGTAATGCTGCTGTCAAAACAAAGAGAAGCAGTAACCCGAATGGCTAAATTAGCATTTAATGGTCGCTTGGGGCTCTAGAACTGTGCTTCCTTACTCGGGGCTTTGATGATTTGATGGATCGTATAGGTACTTTGGAGAGAGGAGACTTTTCGGCCAATCCTCATCCACCCCTACCTTTGTAAACACTCCACCGATCATCAAATCAATATCACCAGTTCACTTAAGAATTCTCAAAAGGCAAGCTCGGGAAAATCGTCTCGGGATTTGAAACATCGACTGAATAGACAAAATTTTGACTTTTCACTCTGTACATTCTTACTTTCTTCCGCTACCCTTCTTGGATTCTACAACAATGCTATGCTGTTCTCGTAATCCAAAGATGACTGAGAGGATGGTGCGAAAGAAAGCGAACCTGGTCTTTAAAATGACTGGAAAAATAGCCTCCGTCATGGTTTCGACGATGTCTGATATTGACACTTTGCATAGTCCTCTTCGCAAACTATAGCGACCTTAACATCTTTTTTTCTTCTCCTTTGCTGTTCCATGATGATGATGATGATGATGATGTGATTGCGAAATGGATACATCGGAACTTATTCCTAGAATTCTTCCGTTCAAAATCCCCGCTTCTTGATACCTTAAATTTCAGAGAACAATAAATCACGCTTCTGGATGCTTAGTCAGATATACTGGCAGCCCTAGTTTTTCGCTAAACTTCTAGGAATTGTGTGCATTCTGGAAAGACGAAAAAAACATCCTCGACGCCGACAACCATTTACGCCAAACCGATTGAAGTCTTCCCTCTCAAATCCACGAGAGACTTTCGCAAAAATGCCTACCGAAGCCGGACACAGACGTGAGTAACCCTGATTTCGAGATAGCATTGGCTGTATGAACCTTGGAGAGGAGGAAGTAGTTAGGGAAAATTGCGAAGTTGCAGTTCTCCTAAGACGAAAGCAAATTTGTTATACTCAAGCAAGGCCACGGTTTGTTCTTGAATCAATTGCTGACTGTTGTATCTTTTTAGTCTATGTTAAGTAAGTTTACAAATTATTCCGATCAACGAGCATATTCTGGATTTGAATAGCGATATAGAGGCTGGAGGTGGGACAAGGGTCAGAGATTGATGGAGAGGAGGTTTCGACAACGCACCCACGGATTCGACTGTTTGATCGAGATGGATTATTTGAGTTAAATTACCGGACATATACTGATATGGATATCTTCAGGGGACGCCATTTGAGCTACCAACGCGGCAAGCGCAACACCACCCCAGGCACCAGCTTGATCCAAATCGAGGGTGTCAACAACACCGAGGCTGCCAAGTAGGTTATATCACGATATTGGAAGATTTCTAGATCCTAACAGAATTACAGCTTCTACTGCGGAAAGAAGGTTGCTTTCGTTTACCGTGCATCAAAGGAGGTTAGAGGATCAAAGATTAGAGTTATCTGGGGAAAGATCGCTAGACCACACGGTATGAGGAATTTGAAGTGCTTCTCGCTGAGAATCAAATACTAATTTGTGCCAAAGGAAACTCCGGTGTCGTACGTGCTAGATTCAGACAAAACCTCCCACCTAAGTCCTTCGGCGCATCCGTTCGCATCATGTTGTACCCATCATCGGTCTAAATGGTTGGTTTGGAGTTGTTAGCATGGACTGGGAGGATGGTTGATGATAAGTCATATTTGGGCACTCGAAGAGGGCGGCAATAATGAGCACAGCCTTGCGGGTAGTATACCAATTAAGCAATTCAACACCACAATGGCCGTATGGGTATATGATTAAAAGTGCATATGGGATCGTCGTGGAAATCTTCACTAGACGTAGACAGGAGTTATCGATCAAAGGTTTCACAATTACACCAGAACGACACGGAAAGATGTGCTCCTAAATCTTTTGGTCTCACCCATGTCATTTATGCTTTCAAAACGAAAATCGAAGTTTGGTACAATGGTTTGCACGTTTTACTGGTTTCTGAGAACACACATTCTGATTTTGAGACTCTAGGCAGAGTAGCGCTCTTGATAACAGTGATTTTTGACAGTCCCGCCATGTATATGGAAACTGACTTGGGTACGCACTATAAAGATGGATATTGACGTCAAGATGGAATAGTGAAATATGATATCGGTACTTGACCGGGACCCCAAATCTACGGACTCCGCACCCCCAAAGTGATCCATAGGTCTCATCCCAAAGACTTGATCCGCTAGGTTAGCAGTAATCCATCCACCCACCCTCCAATGTTCATGCATCTCCTCTACCTCTCCAATTCTTCAGCCTACATGTCCCCCACGCATATCTATATATGAATACCACACTTCGCAACACCCGTAGAATACAAGCCGCAGATTTCGAAACACAGGTATCACACGAGCTGAATATGCCACATTCATGTATTCTTAGTGCTTTATGTATAAAAATACGATCTTATCTTGATCTCATTCCTCCCAATCATCTTATGAAGAGCCTCGAGTATGGAGATGTACAGATAGGTATATAATAAATCTTATCGACCGAGAAGGTTTGGCTCAACCACCCTCGAGTTAGTTGCATACAGTTATCAAGACATATAACGAGTTTCCAAGTCTAAGCGCCCCGCCCCTCCAGTTAAGATGCCTATTGAGCCTTCACTATCTGAAACCTGAAGCTACTTTTGTTTTATTATCACCGAGTTGGGAAAGTGAGGACAGAAAAAGCGTGGCATATATTAGTAGGTTGGTAGATCAAGGTAGGTAGGATTCAGTAACATGAGATTTTCAGCTGTCGTTGCATGCATGCATTTGATGGAAAGGTAGATAGATAGTTAGGAAAGATAGATCGATATATGCCAGAAAATCAAATTGTACGTGGAAGTAGACAAGACGACAAGATGACAAGACAAGACACGACGAGACAAATACCGAGAGTTCCGATTTCCGATGAGCTGATCGCGGGAGACGAAAGAGAGTTCGTGTTTTTACCTAGCTAGTCGTTCTTCAGCCACCACCATTTTTTGTGGGGGGGGGCGACCTCATCATTATTATTTTTTTATTAAATTCTTGAAATTCTTGGGAGTGGATGGATGGATGAATGATGGAATGATGGAATGATGGATGTATGGATGGATGTATGGATGTATGGATGTATGGATGGATGTATGGATGGATGGATGGCGAAAATGAAAACAGGATTGATTGAGATGTCTATATGCTGATGGAGATGAATTGGGATGGGATAAGATGCATTGGGTTTAGGTATGGCTTGCTTGGTGTAATATTGGCATTGATAGCTGTTTAAAGGTTAATGTGAGTGGTATGGTATTATTTTCTTCACACTTCTGGAATATGCATGTCTCGAAGAGAATCAAGAGATGGATGGGGGGTTGTTGGTGAATACTACTAGATATTAGGTCGTTACTCTTAAAACTTCAAGTCCAACTACGATGGACCAGGTCGGTCTCTAGAGGACTAGGTAGGTAGGTAGGTAGGTAGTATTCTCTCTATATAGAGTGTGATATTGTATTGTATTGTTAGATAAAGCTCGGAAACATGGCAGTCTCCGTTGCTTTGTTGCGCTACCTAGCTAGGTACACCAGGTAAGAAAACGAGAATCCGGCAATGTTGATGGTGGAATTGTGAAGAGAATGAAAATGAAAATGAAACTAAAAATAACTTAATAATGTGACTAAGGATAAGTATAAGAATACTAATACCCAGTAGTCATGGAAATACCGTTACTTCTTCTGCGTTGGTTCGAAGCTTTGAATGCACCAGAACTTCCCAGAATCCCAGAATCCCAGAAATCCCAAGAAATCCCAGAATCTCAGAATCGCAGATGCATCACTGATACTCGCACAGCACCAAAAGAGGATTCTGACCCGGGATATAAATAACTTGATTAGGACTAGTGGTAGATCATTCTTTTATCGTTTGATTTACTTTCCATTCATATCACCACACCATCACTTTTATGATCCTTTCCCTATCTTTCCATGCCATCCCTGCTTGGTAAGTTGTAACGAAAGAGCATACGAATTCCTGTCGCAATTGCCATTGTGGTATCGCTGGACTTCGGATCGAAACCAAGTTTCCGATGAGCGAAGAGTCTCTCATTGGTGGTGGGTGAAAGATTTTCATCCAAGCCATTCCCATTGAGAGACGTATCGACTTCGTACGATACTACCATACTACGATACTACCATACTACGGTAGGACAGCATACAGAGCATTGCTTGCTACGTCGATGGGATTTGTTGTTGGCTTACGAGTGAATCACGAATCAAAAGTGTACCTGGATGCGAGATATGTAGGTAGGTAGGTAGGTAGATGTAGATACTAGGTAGGTGTGACATCTCAAGATGCAAGAAAGCTATACGAATTACGAATTACGAATTCCGCAAAGCTTTAATATTCACTGGTGGTTTAAACAACTACCTAGTACCAGTAGACAACTTGGACAAGAGCTCCTCGTCATCAAAAATACCCTAATACCTAATATTATACTTTTTCCCTTTGCCTAGTATGGAATCCATCGACGGATGATAAATATTGATTCTGCTTCAAGACCCCCCTCCAGTGGCTGAATAACATTGAATGCTTCGTATTAACTTTTCTCTTTCCCCGCGTAAAGTACGTATGGTCGTATTTTTATTCTATACCTCTCTCTCTCCCTCTCTCTCTCTCTCTCCCTTTTCTTGTTCTTTGAGAAACACATTTGATTCTTTTCTCAATCATCATCAATCGTTTATTCACCTCCATTCTTCGTTTTCCTATTACCTACCTACGTACCTACGTATTAGGTGCGCACTTTGTGAAGGCTTGAAGAAAATAAGCTGGGCAAATAAACAAACATAAAACAAATCTGCATTCATCGGTCATCCTAAAAGAAAAAAAGGAAAGAAGAAGAAGAAAAAAACACTCGTTGCAGGATTTTCGATCAAAGTTCTGATTCACATCATACGAAACCATCAATCGTTATATCTGGAGATTATTTTTTGGGAAAAAAAGCTTAACATCAAACGCATTTTTGATCGTCTTCAAACTATCCACTACCGTCGTTCCATTTATCAAAACATCAGGTTTTTAATTCTCATCAAGCTTAATTCAAACATTGTGAAACGGGATATCTACTTCTGATATAAAGCCACCAAATTCCCAACCACCTACTTTTGACGTTCACGACCGAGACTCAGACCAAAAGGACCAACTTCATTTCAGAGTTCCACAAATATCCCTACAAATCTCTCGATATTACTCCACCACACCCAGGTTTCACGACGATAAGGCTCAGAATATCTTGATAAAAGTTGTAATAGACCCACAACAGCGACAATCACTGTCCACTTATCGACTTATACTTAGAAATATGCAAAACCAAAATCACCCGCTACCCTCGCCCCCGGGCAATCAAGAGCGGCCTGGGAACCGCCAAAGATCGAAGACTTCGTCTGGCTTCAGTTTGCATTCTCATAAGAGCAGTGGCAGTGGACAGAAACTTGATCTCACAGAAACACACCGAGAGAAGGAAGCAAAAAGACTTCATTCCAAAGCTGATCCATCCCTGGCCATGACGGAAGCCGAACCTTGTGAGTACTCATTCAAATCAAGGGATTGCACAATTCACATACTGACGATACCATCGCAGCTGCTGTTGCAAACGACGTTGCAACTTCATTAGCACCCATTCGAGCGATTCAACACAGAGACAGTCAGGGAAACCCCATCGGTTCGTTATCTTGCTCACTTTCACCATAAATCTTGTGCGCTGACTTCTTTTCTACGTAGCGGATCCCGATCGTTCAAATCCTACGAGAAGCAGATGGGAGAGACCTTTGGATACAATTCGAGCCTTTGAGGCAGCTATCGATGGAAACTATTCTTCAAGGAAATCAATGATACGCGGTTCTGGTAAAGAATTCCCATGCTTCTTGGTGCTCAGGATTTTGGCCTATCAATTCTGACGTTTTCACTTCACAGAATCCGATGTAGGCTCAACATACAATCGACGAAACAGTTACTATGCCGGTTAGTGTATTCCAATCATTTTTCTCATTTTTCTTGTTTGCAGAATTTTCTGCACACTACTTTTAAGACAGTTATCCATCCTGTTTTTTGTTGGATTTGAGCGCTCAGACTATGGTGGTCTGTGGTCTGTGGTAATGGCCAATGCCAATTCACCAACCGAGCACATTTTCGATGAGCTGAATGGGAATTTGGTATCTTGCATGCTCTAGCGATTTTCGTCTCCCAGTGGATTCTTGGCGCAAAGCGCGTGAAATTGACAACTGTCGTACATACGCTAACAGATCGCCATATAGCAAGTCAAATGCACAATGACGAACGACCAAGGTACTCTCAGCAGAGCTATTATGGAGGAGGACAACAACCTAACAGACAAAGTAGCCACTATGGTGGTGACGGACGGCCGAATGGAATGACCAAGCCCGATAGTTATTATACTACCGATAATCATGGAGGTCATGGCAATGGATATACTCCAAACAGATCTCGATATCCTCGAACAGCATCAGAACCACAATTTAACAGTGGTGTTTACACCGCACCTGGAGGCCAACAACATTCATATGAAACTGTGACAACTGCCTCCGGTAGTGGAATGTCTGGAGACGCTGCAGGATACTCAACCGACCCCAGCAGCTTGAATAGTTCAGTAGATGGGCTTCATGCACTACCGCAACAACAAAAAGAACCTGCCGAGACATATGGATTCAATGGGTTTGGAAATAACCCCCAATACCCTCCACCTGGAAATGGCATCAATGAGCAAAACGGGGCGCGAAGACAGCCGATTGGCCAAGGACCTCCGCCTTCTAACCATGACAGCACACCACGAACTCCAATCAACCTTGGTATCACCAGTGAAAACTCTTTACCTCAGAAATCGGTTGTTCAAATCACCAAATCAGATGCTAAGCCTCAACCCGAAAAACGGAAAAGTTGGTTTGGAAGAAGGTTGAGCAAGAATAAATAAGATAGATGCTGGTCATCCTCCAATATCTATCACGCTATTTACAATCTAATACGGATATGAGGAGAGAATAATCTTGGAGTGCATTGTTGGATGTATGGTATGGATTGTGTTCTAATGATATTCATGACGGGCAAACATAGGGGGTGGGGGCCAAGGGATATAATGGAATACACTTGGAAGCGGTTGGATGGTTTTTGCATCGGAAGGCGTCTGGTGTTGTGTTTCTTTGTGTCCACTACTATTCCCAAAAGTTGGTTAGGAAAGGAGCTGTGAGCTTGCAGGCCTTATGTCTGGCCTTAATTGGCTCCTTTGCCTAGAAGAAGATGATTGGTGATGCTTGAAGCCGACGAGTTTGGATGTGGATGGCTTGAATATGAAGATGAATATCTATCTGTCTACATAGTTCACAATGATTTAACAAACTTCTATCTACCCGATTTCTGGCATATTCATGATTTTATCTCCCCTATTATCACTTGGCCTTTGTGATGTGATTATTTGTTTTGTTTTTCCTCTAAAAGATGACTGACACATGACTTATTTTGATGTGATCATTCTTCACACAACCAAAGTCATCCATGGATTCTCATGATCGTAACGTTTTCAAATATGCATGACCGGTACCTAGTGTACTTCGATATATGAGTTTTCTTCGTCCACCGTCTCGCGATCTTTATCCACCACTATCTTTGTGGTCATGGTCAACTGATTTGATTTGATGTGATTTGACCTTTTGTTTCTTCCGTAGGATTTATGATGATTGATAGGAAAAAGATGAGCTATGAGAGAAACTCCTGAAAGTCTTTTTTGAGAAAGATGGATAGATAGATAGATAGATGAAAGTCGGGATTTGTATACTCGTGTAGGTAGGTAATGAAGGGAGAAATTTTTTTTTTTTCTGTTTGTGGAGAGATTTGACGAGGGAGTTTTGTTGTGTGGGAGGTGCAAGAGAGATCTCTTGTGTTATGTAAGACGAGGGAAAGATTCCCGAGGATGAGGCTTGCAGGAAAGTGCTCGTATAAGACTCGGACAAAGTTCCTCGTCTACAAAGACTTTTTGGATTCCTCTTCCTTCGCGGCGGCTTCAAGTGCTTCGCTCTGATCTTCTCTCATGGCGACGATTACGTAGCCGATGAGGACGACGTTGGCCATTATGGCGGCGGTGGCGCCGGCAAAGGTGGAGTTTCCTGGAATGTGTTAGGGGAAGGGAGATGGGAATTGGGATGAGAAGGGGGGGAGTACCTCGAAAGATGGAATTTAGAGTTAGGAAATAGGAACCTATTGGAACGACGATCATGGCGAGGGTGAACCCGAGGAGTTTGAAGATTACATGTCTGGTGAGGGAGGGATGTTAATTGGGAGGTTGCAAATTTGAGGATGGGTGAGGTGGTTTGTTCATGTGATGAGAGGACTGGAAGGAGAGGGGTGAGACGAGTGAATGTGAGGAGGGACATGTGATGGTGATGATAATCATGAGACTGATGTGAAAAATGAGACATATTGTGAAATTAGAAAAACATACGCAGGAACAGCAGGAGCAATATTACTCTTCCCTCCAGCAGCAGGTTTGAATTCTGCTTCTTTTTCTTCGCCGGCGGCGATACGGTCGTAGGGTGTTCGTCTTTGAGTCGCCATTGGATTGGTTTGTGAGGAGGTGAGGGGTATAAAAGGTTAAAATAGATGTATGTTTTTAGTACTTATGTGGAGATAGATGAGCAATCGGCTTTTGTTCAGTGATGTTATTGAACTTTGATTGTGACGATTGTTTTTTCTTGTAGAGCTGGATATCTGGCTGGCTTGTCTCTGTGGAACAATTCGATATATATGTATGTATGCATCAATTAGGAAGCGGAAGTGGAAGTAGACACTGCTGACTTCGCGCATCTCGCGAAAGAGGGCAATATGGGGAACGCGTTAATTGGATTTTTACTAGCGTGTTAGCGTGTCTTTTCATTGAGCGATAGTGGATCTTTTACTAAAACCAAAAGTTATTTCTACGACCTAGCTATCGTTGGTCAGAATAGGGCAGAATAAAGACCACAACGACAAAAGGATTGAAGGGTCAAGATTGATGGAACATTGATAAGAAGGTACGAGGAAAGCTCATCTTGGGAAATTCACTTTTGTTTTTGTCAGGGGGATCATTGAAAGGATAAGCTGGGGAGTTAAGGTGAACGAACGGCTGTGCCATCTCGCTGTCTGCAGTCTCGCCAGTTCGCAAGATTTCTTGTTCCTCTACTGCTTCTTCTTCGTCTTCCTATACTGCAATAATCTCTGGGAACGCAACCTATCTTGGATCAGGAATGTTCTGGACATTCTACCTGGAGAAATCTTGATTTTTAACGGGAAACAATTGCAGATTGCGAATCTACATCGACCAAGATCCAAACTTTATATTAATCTGATTCAATTGTTGCTTTTACAACTTGCAATTCTATCCTCCTTTAATTTATCGTCGAAGAACGAAACGCTCTCTATTTCTCATTCCAACAACATAACGACAGAAACGAATTATGGCTTCCAATTTTCCCAACCCCTCTCTTGTTCTTGATTCGCCTGCGGTAAAACGGCAAAGAACCGAATCAGGTTATACATCTATCAACAATTCTGCGAGAAACACAGATACCTATAATTCAGATGCGGACGATGGGGATGATCTTTTCAAGGATTATGTGCCTGACACGCCAGCGACAGCGAAGAAATTCGAAACACAGCCTACACAGATTATAGGTGCTGCTGGGAAGTTCGAGACTCAACCCACGCAGATTGGACCCACTACCAAGAAGTTCGAGACTCAAGCTACCCAGATAATCGATCGATCTGCTTCGCTGGCATACCCACCAAGTTCTCCAAATATCAACAGCTTGAATGGCGTACAAGTACCTGCTTCATCACCTTTACGACAATCGCCTACACCAAGGAAGTTTTTGGCATCTGCAATGGCACCCGCTGGTACTGAATACAGAGCACCATTTGGAATCAATCAAAAGCCTATCGCCCCTCCAAGGAAGATTATCAACTTGGACAGTGATGACGATGAGCCGTCATTTGTTGGAGATAGTTCTGATGATGATGATGACGAACTAGCCAGTGCGGATATTAAGCCTACATCGTTCGTTTCAAAGAGTGCTTCTTTTGGGTCTACAGGTTATCCAGATGCTTCGCGATCATTCAATGGCAATTCTAAATTTCAAAACGCTCTCGCCAAGGCTGTATACAATCCACAGAAAGGCATGAAACAACAAGGTCCGGAGAGAGCCAGGCCAGTCCAGGATATTTCGATCAACGACATTCCAGATGGCGAGCTTAGAATGAAAGCTCAGCGCATCAAGGACATCTTTCCAGGGGTATCTATCATGGAGGTCAAGGATGCTTTGCTTGTGACCAAATACGATTTTGATGCTGCTTGTAGCTTGCTTGCCAAAGATAAGCCTATTGAGGTGTCCGACGATGAGGATGAAATTAAAGAGATTGCTGCCTCAGAAATGGCCGAACCACAGATGAGAAGAGGTCTCGCGAAACCTATTAAGTCAATCAGGGACCGATATACTTCTACCCAAAATCAGTCTACGCAAAGACCGGCTCAAGTACCTGCTCAAGCTACCACGCCACCGAAAACAAGGAAGAGACTTATGAAAGGACGTAGAGATCCAACTTCACCTGCAGCTGCTTCTTCTCCAGTCAAATCTCCAGCCAAGTCTCCTGTGAAATTGGCTTCATCCCCAGTCATCATAGATATGTCTGATGATGATTCTGACCTTGAGCAGGAGGAGGAAACCGAAGAAGATCCTATTCTGGAGGATCGACTACTCAAGTACTTGAACAAATGCACATTGGATGATCTCATTGAACTTACCAATACCACCAAGAATAACGCGCAAGCAATGCTGGACAGTCGACCTTTCAGGAGTCTTGATGCTGCGAGAAACGTGTCAAACGTTAAGACTTTAAAAAGTGGCAAGAGAAGTGCAAAAGCTCCCATGGGTGAACGTCTCGTGGAAACTGCTTTGGAAATGTTTTCTGGCTACGAGGCTGTGGATCTCCTTGTCAAAAGATGCGAGGATCTCGCCAAGCCATTGGAAGCTGAAATGGCAAAATGGGGATTCAATTCTTTTGGAACTCGCAAGGAGGGAGAAGGTATTGAACTCGTATCTTTCGAAGATGCAGATTCTCAGCGCGATTCTGGAATTGGCACTCCAAGCAGCACTTTATCTACCAATGGCGAGAATGCTGATGAGGACAAGGTCGTATCCGCCAAACGCAGAAAAGCGAGTGTCGAATTCTTGAAGAAGCCCTCGCTTATGGCAGATGAGGTTGTTCTGAAAGATTATCAAATTGTTGGCTTGAATTGGTTGAATTTGATGTACGAGCAGAACCTGAGTTGTATTTTGGCAGATGATATGGGTCTTGGAAAGACCTGTCAAGTCATTTCGTTTCTTTCGCATCTTGTGGCTACTGGTCGGACAGGTCCCCATGTTGTTTTTGGTCCTGCTGCTGTTTTTGAGAATTGGTGTCAAGAGTTCCAGAAGTTTGCTCCAAAATTGGCTATTCAACCTTATCATGGTAAGTTCAACATATATAGCTTCATCTCGAGTATCTGAGGGTGCATTGGCTAATTAATTTTCAGGTCCTGCAGCTGAACGTGTCGAGTTGGCTGAGTCCATACTGGAAAATCGAGATGATATTAATGTCATTGTTTCTACCTACGATATGGCCGTCAAGCCTGCTGATAATAAGTTTTTCCGGAAGCTGGGAGCTGATGTAAGTCTTCAACAAGGATTAGTCTGATTTCAATTACTAAGTAGCCTTAGGTTCTTGTTTGTGATGAAGGTCACATTTTGAAGAATGGAGCGACTCAAAAGAATCAAGCTCTGAATAGGATTCCTGCTAGCTTTAAGCTTTTACTGACGGGTACGCCACTTCAAAATAATCTGGTTGAATTGGTTACTTTACTTGCATTCATTCTTCCGGATGTTTTCAAGGAACGAGAAGAAGACTTGAATTACATTTTCAAAGCAAAGGCTACAACTCGAGATACTGATCATGGAGCATTGCTTTCCGCTGAGCGTATTACTCGAGCCAGATCTATGCTGACCCCATTCGTCCTACGACGGAAGAAGCATCAAGTTTTGAAGCATCTCCCTACAAAGTTGTGTCGGGTTGAACGTTGTAGTTTGGAGCCAACACAGGCTAAAATCTATAACGAGCATGCAGATGCAGCGAAAGAACGGGCACGCAGGCGTCTTGAAGGTGTCAAGATGCCACCTTTGAAATCTGAAGAAAATAATCCAACTATGCAACTTCGCAAAGCAGCTATTCATCCACTACTTTTCAGACGCCACTTTACGAATGAGAAGATTGAGAAGATGGTCGATATTCTACGAAAGAAGGAGCCAGATAATTTCCCTCCCTCTGCTAAACGAATCCATCTTGTGGAAGAGATGCGCAATGCTTCGGACTTTTGGTTACACACATGGTGTGTATTATATCCATGTATCAAATCGTTTGATGTTAAGAAGAATGCATGGATGGACTCGGGGAAGGTGTCTGCCTTAGTGGAGCTTGTGACGAAATACAAGGAGAATGGGGATCGGGTTCTTATCTTCTCTCAATTCTCGCTTGTTCTCGACATTCTAGAATCTGTATTGAATACTTCCATGATCACATACACTCGTATCGATGGTGCTACCAAGATTGATGAACGTCAATCTTTGATTGAAAGATTCAGGGATGATACTGATATTACAGCTTTCCTCTTGACGACTAAGGCAGGCGGAACAGGTATCAACTTGATGTATGCCAACAAAGTCATTATCTTCGATGGTAGTTTCAATCCTCAAGATGATGTGCAAGCAGAGAATCGTGCTCATCGTGTGGGTCAAACTCGCGATGTGGAAGTTGTCAGGTTAGTCACTCGTGGCACGATTGAAGAAGCCATTTGGAAAATGGGTAGAAGTAAGTTGATGCTGGATGGAAGAGTGGCAGGGGAAGAAGGGGAAGAAGCGGGTGAGAGGGCCGTGGAAAAGATGCTGTTAGAAGGTGTCACAATTACGGATGAGGAAGCGGCCCCTGTTGCTGAGGGTCATGAAACTACACCCAAGAAAAATGTGAAGGGCAAGGCGACGGGGCAGAAACTACCGGATAGGAAGAAATCGGGCACGTTTCTCGATTTGGCGATGAAGGGGGCGAAGAAAGATGATGAGGATGAAATGCTTGTTTGAGATGGTTGGCTAATATATTGGTCGTACATGCTAAGCACAATAAGCGAGTTGGATTGTTTTCAACAATGTGATCGGGGTTTAATGCTAGAAGGTGGTTCTGTTTGCGTCGTCATATTATTTGCATTCAGTGGACCTTTTGGACTGGGGTGGCGTTTTGAGCTGTTTGGTATGGATTGACGAGGCATAAGACGTAATATGGGGAAGAGTTTAAGCGAGCGAGATTTGGGGAGGATTTGACTCATTATCTACTTTTTTTTTCGCTCGTATGCATGAGAAAGGCGATATGTCTGTATAAGAAGTTGAGAGGCATGAGCATAATGTGGATAGGGGGAATATGTTACGGTATACATAGATTACAAGACGCACTGCCAATGGGTGGAGGCGGTAGAAAGGTAGTGGATAAATTTCAGATGGCGTGTTGGATTCCTAGTGGAGATGTGTAGATGAGAGCTAGATGGAGGCTGATTAGATACCTGGGAATGGATGAATGAATATACAAATATCTAAAACTTCCATGCATACCACAAGATTATCAATAGGAACGCCAATCTATAGTAAGAATCAGTCCTGAATCTCCACTCGACGATTTTATTTTGAGGAAGGCAAAAGCCGACGCGGTATAGTTTGAGAAACAGGATGGTTTGAGAGAAGCACCAGTGGTTGCGTGCATTTATGGGACGCGCCTTAAACTTTAGACATTCATATTCAATGCTAATATCATTTGATTATCATGAAAACAGATGGATTGTTTTGTTGTTTGATCCTTACAAGAATTGTGATTGAAACCAAGAGTAGATATTTATTTACTCAAGGTACGCTACAACTACCAACCTAATTAGCCCCAACCCTGGTGAATTTAGCCTGTGAACTAGTTTCAAGCATGCACAGGCCAAGCATCACTTTCGACTCGGAAAAATCTCCAAGAGATGTTCATCATTGATATTGACATCTCGAGCTGAACGGAATTATGTGCATACCAAAGTCGTGTACCATTTCAATATCCGACTTTTAATCAACACATCAATATTTTTTTTATTTTTTTTCAGCTAGGATTGTTCCGGAGCTTAACATTATTTATATCAAGAAGACATGGCTGTTATATTGCACATCTAAATACTCTTCATTTCTGATGACTTGGTGCGCATGTAGTTTCGTTCATCTCGAGGATGTTTGATCAATTGCTCTCAAGCTTGAACCTTCACCTAGAATATATATGTATGGGGGTGCACTTTCTTTCTTTGGATCACGTTGGATTTGGGTAGGACATGGGTAGGAAAAGGCTTGAATCTTCGAGTCATAATTTTGGAGAAACGTCTATTACTGACTCCAACTGCAGATATTCTATCTTGGGCTTTTATGCGCCGCGCGATTTGACCAATTGGAACAAACCCATATTCCTTGCAACAAGACTGCTACGCCGTGGATTAGATTGCTTGTGGGAAAATATTCGTGATAAAGCCATCCGAACCTGGACTAGATGAGATTCTCATTAGACATCATAGGGAATATCAATATTGATGGTTGATTATCTACACAGTTTTTTGAGAGTTCAAAATGCCATACCAAGTGACACTGTGACTGATTTAGAGAACAGCCCCATCACTCATTCCTGATCTCAAGGCATGCCCATGACGTATGTACTCGGCACGCTTCTGGTCATCCAGACAACCACTGTGTTGAAAAGGGAGAACGATGCGCTGCAGGGTACTGTGGGATGTAATCAGATGCTACACCAACTGGATATGGCAGGTTGCAATACCTCCCCTGGTCGCCCCTATCAATGGTAGAGCAAACAAGGAACATGAATACATGTCCCTGC
The DNA here is from genome assembly GCF_014898295.1 of Botrytis byssoidea. Classification (NCBI taxonomy): domain Eukaryota; kingdom Fungi; phylum Ascomycota; class Leotiomycetes; order Helotiales; family Sclerotiniaceae; genus Botrytis; species Botrytis byssoidea. The sequence continues at coordinate 869,138 of NW_024065846.1, forward strand.
AGATTGTTGATTCCTTACTGTTGGAATCAGGAGTTCCGTATCTAGTCCTTACGCAAGCTATGTTTCACTGCTCCATTGGGATGACTTATTCTATTTATTAGTTATTATATAACTGGTGTGCAAGTGACAACAACCTCGAAACACCATTCTGCAGAGCAGCGTAGAGCTTGATATCTCGAATCCGACACTCTTTGAATCATTGATTTATCTTGGATCTACAGTAATAAACTTGAACCAACTAGAATCAATAAGTATGCAGAATTATTCTCAAAAAAAGCTCAAAGAAGCCAGAGATTTCATTGACGATTTGCAACGTCAGAATGGCGGAATCAAAAAAGAGTATGAAGAAATTCTGGAGCGTGACTTTCCTGAAGTTTTGGAGACAATCAGGAACATGCGAAGAAAGCTCGGGGTCTCGACTCAAATGTTTGTCTTTTTCACGATCAATGATGATTTCGTTTTCCCTGAAGGCAATCGTGCTTTGCTAACTTTTGCAGTTTGACTGAACAGCTCTATCAAAAGTCTACTCGCTTTATCTACGAGATCATCCAAAATGCGGAAGACAACAGATACACAATCTCAAACAAGTTGCCCTTCTTGTCTTTCACTCTCCACTCGGACCGCCTCATTATAGACTCCAACGAAGATGGCTTTACCCCGAAGGACATCGAAGCTATATGTTCCATTGGCGAGAGTACTAAAGCATCCGTCCAAGGCTATATTGGAGAAAAGGGCATCGGCTTCAAATCTGTCTTCAACGTTGCTCATAAAGTCCATATCCAGTCCGGGCCTTATTCCTTTGCATTTGAATATTTCAAGGAGAATTCCAAGGAAGATTCCAAGGAGGATTCTAAAGATTGTGGACTTGGAATGGTTACACCGATGAATGAGACCCCACATGAGCTTCCCGATGATGTTCGAACAAGGATGGTCTTATATCTCCATGTGAATAAAGATCGAGAGGCATTATGTCAAGATTTGCTAAATTTGCCAGACACACTACTACTGTTTCTCAAAAAGCTACGGCAACTGACTGTCAAATTTGAACTTCTTGATAGGGATGTTCACAAAGTCCAATTCTCTCTGACGCGTCCAAAAAACAATGGTCTCTCTGAGAATATAGTTCAGACTAAAACCGCAATCACGGGTACAATCAACTCTGTCAAATATAAGAGCTTCTGGGTCAAGAAGCGCCACGTCATCAATCTCCCTGCTGATTCCGCTCGTGCCGAAATCCGTGAAGCTGAAGTCATTCTAGCCTTTCCTATTGATGAAGATCATGTACCAGTCATTGAAGAACAATATGCTTTTGCGTTCCTTCCCTTGAAAAAGACCGGGTACAAGGTAAGCCAAGCTCGAAGATGTACAATTGTTAATACTGAAGCTAACTTGAATGATAAGTTTCTCATACAATCAGATTTTATTACCAAAGCCAGCCGAGAAGATATTGTGGATTCTGTGTGGAATAGGCAATTACTCGAGGAAGTGGTCGCAACATTCAACAGTGCAATCAATGATCCCAATGGGTTTCTTGAGCACGACACACTTCGATACAGCTGGATCAGATATATTCCCACAACAGCTATTACAGATGAATTCTGGGGACTCCTGCAACCCAGCTTGTTTGGCAAACTTTGCACCAGTAAATTCTTCTTTTCTCTGGATGGATATCGCTGGGCACCTCATCGTTTGCGGGTTTTGCAGAACACCTTTCGAGACGAACATCGCAATCCTCTACTGGCAGATAGTATTGTAGGCACATCTGTGTACGTCTCGGAGTCTTACGATGCTTCTGATATTCCTATTTTGGAAAAGATGAAAGCAAAGCATCTAGATACCGGGGATTTTTTGCAAAGACTAGAGGAAGATCTTGTTCGAACTCATGATTCTCGAATGAAAACTACGCCTCTGAGCAGCCCTTGGCATACGAAAATGGCAAATCTTCTCATTACTATGGGTCAGGATGATAGCAATAAAATGAAGATACAAAAACTGAACATCATACCGCTTGACAGTGGGGTGTGGGCTCGTCCACTGAATGCGAGTATATTTTTCCCAACTTCGGGTGGTGTTGACATACCGAAGGCTCTACCTCTGAACTTGGTCGACGGAGAAGCACTTGGAAATCCGAGCAGGAAAAAGCTCTTTTCGCAACTTGGGATAGCTGAGTGTTCACCAGAACGCATATTTCCTCTCATTGAGCAACGATATAAACTCTCCAATCGGAAGACTGATTCTGTTTCCGATATCAAATTCCTTTTCTGGCATCATGAAAAGCTCCCAGCTAATTGTTCAATATTCATGTGGTTATGGAATGGGGAATGCGTTTTACCACGTAATATTAATGACGGCGACTGGATTTATTGTAGGGAATCCAATCATGCATACGCAACGATCAAAATTATTGGTGAATCTATACCAATCGAGATAAAAAATGGCAGCCATGTCAGATATCCAGAGAAGAGTTACTACAGCGCTCTCGAAGCTTGTGGCATTCGAAATGGGCACACTGGAATTGAGTGGCTTCGGTCTCTTGGGATTAAAGAGACGCCGCAACTACGGCGTAGAGAGAATTCTTCAGATCCAAAACTTTCGATAGAATTCAAGCACATTTTAAAAAATCTTCCGAAACATATGCTTGGCACGTTGCAAGCAGATTGGATGCAGTACAATGAGACGGAAAAATGGGATAATTTCTTCAAGCAAAGGAAGGTTCCCATCCTTGCCTCATCGGCGATGATGAGTTTAAAGGACACATATCTACCAGTATCAAAGCTCAAAGGTATCGTTACAAGTCTGGGACTAGAAGAAGGATTCGGCTTTTTGGAGGAGTTGGATGGTATCTCTGAAATTGAGGTTTTCAAATGGAGCTTTCTCAAGCGATTCGGAGTTGGGGTGGATGAAGATGTTTCATTTTGGCTGAGGTTACTAAAGCAAGCTAGACAGAAAGATTCAATCAACCCCAGCATTGTCTTCAGAATATACTCAAGGTTACAAACCTACATTGATGAGTCAGACATTATAAGAATCAAGTAAGTCACCTAATGCCCAGAACTATTCTGACATAATCCGATCAACTAATGCTTATTAGGGAAACCTTTGAAGAGAAAATGATCTTTGTTCCCAGATCCAATTCTACCACGGATGACTGGGAGTGGAATAATGATGATGAATGTGTATGGAGTGGCCCTGAGTGGTTTGAACACAAGCCTCGTCTTCAAGCCATCAAAGAATATCAGATACTACAAGCGCTGTTTGTAAATACTGTTGAGATTCCCGATGCCACGTTGAATGACTTCCTAGAATATCTGGATTGTATTAAACTTCTTGACCAGAACGAATCCGAGGGCAACTTCAACGAACAGAAGTACAAAATCATCTTGCTGTATGATAAGCTCAACGAATTAACGGAAGATGGTAGCAGCTTAGAAGAAGTGGAAACAGTAAGGTACGTATTTAACACAAGCTAGCAAATGGTCTTTTTCTGATTAAGCAGATCGTGTATCGAGGAAAGCAGCCTTCTTTACTACCCTCCAAACAAGTTATGGTATGCCCCATCATCGTGCGTCTGGGCCACAGAAGATATCCAGCTCCCAGAGAAGATTTCTATCGCCACCGAATACAAGAATCAACGGACATTCTTTAGAAATGTGTTGGGTGTTGCGAAGCCAAATCTAGAAATGCACATTATTGCGCTCCAGAAACGCGCTCTTGAGAACCCAGATAAGGAGGGCATTCTGCGCGAGCTAAGAAACATATGCGCACTCAATCCGACTGTGGCATTACGAGATAAACTTTCCAAATGCAAGTGTTTCCCAGTATATCGACCATCACAGGAGGTTGAATGGTTGGACAGCACTGATAGCTTTGCAATTGTTGATCGTAAAGAGCACGGTGATGTTTTTAGGAACAAGATCAATGTGCTTGACTTTTCATTAGAAGAAGTCCATTCTGTAAATCAATTTCTTGTTGAGCTCGGGCTTGAAGGAAGATTCACATCGAGGGCTGTGAAAGAGGACACAAAGATCGAAGATGGTCTGTTAAGCGATGCGCTGACAAACGATTTGAGAAGAAAAGCATATGCCATCTGTCGGTAAGAGATATCTTTTTGAGCTGTTTGAGATTCATTTGCTAATGTGGAGCTCAAGGTATGCCGCTCATTATGGGAGTAACAATTCTAGATCTGCCTATGATTTACTGCAGGCTCTTGAGGTCTTCACAAGCGAGAGCATCACTAAGGAGGTTTCTATCACCCAGAACAAGAAGATCATATCGGTAAAAGTGCATACAGCGTTCTTACATATTGTGCAAGATAACAACCAACTTAAACTTTACGTTCCTAAGGAGCAGCGACAGAGGGAAGTCTGCTTGTCGCGCCAGCTACCCATTGAATTGCTCAAGCACCTTGGAGTACATAACTTCCGCAAGGGAGCTGAGCTCGGCTCTGTCATCAGAGCTACTAGTTCTTTTGCTATAGATGCAATTCTTGATTCAGATGGAATCATTGATGTACCCGGAATCTTCCCCCCAGATGATTATAGCGAAAGCGAGCCACCAGCGTTTGACGCCTCTCAGGATATTTCCAGCCCAGCCATCACTACTGATGTAGAAAGCAGAGTAACATTGCTCGAGCCCCACTACCGTGACGAGCCTCCTACCGAGCGTCATTACGTTCGAGCCCAATTAATTGATAATTCCCTTCGGACGCTGACTACGCCCGGCACATATCCGCCTGAAATACCCCCTGAGCGACCCGACCTTTTCAAAGAACTTCTAGACGCAGTCATCAAGCAAGCACGTAGCGTGCACGGTATACCAGCGGTTGACGATGTCCTGATAGCTGCCCTCTCTACTAACGCTCGTTCCGACACTAGCCTAGCTGTTGGCTCAAATGTGGCTGGAGAAAGCTTGTTTAGAATTGGCGTAGCTGGAGAGTTGTTTGTACGTGTCTTCGGAAAGTGTTTATTGTGGCTTTTCAATTTTGCTAATCTCATCTAGATGTTTGAAATAATGAAGAGCCTTGGCCTGCCCCTTTTCGATCTGGGAAATTGGAGAAGCACGATTCGACATCGAGTGACTATCCACAATGAATACAAAGATATGCCTCGCTGGAGTGGCTCCGAAACATCAGATATCGTATATGAAGACCATGACAAAATGTTGACTTCATTACTTATCACAAACAACTACTTTAACACTGAGGAACTCGGAAGACTGAGGTTTGCAAGTTCTTCTACATATTATATCGAAGTCAAAACAACACCTGGGCCACTTGATAATGCATTCTATTGTAGCCAAGGCCAATTCGACAGGATGGAAAGTATGAAGCTACAATCCGATCAACTAGTGAACGAAGTTTACTTGGTTGCTAGGGTTTTCAATCTTGGAGCTTCAGGTATGGGTTACAAATTGTATGTGGATCCTGCTGGATTGCGGAGGAAAGGACAGCTTAAGTTTACGGCGGATAAATATATTGTGACATCGTAAGAAGACCACAATAAGGTTGATGGTCATAAGCGAATTCCATCTCACTCGAGGTGTTCCACAGCAGGTGCTATAGTCTAGTTCGTGCTCAAGCGTGATCGGATCTTTGAGGAGGCTAAAATTATCGTTCCACAAATACAATGTTGAAACCCCTCAAGCCATTGTATTTCAGTCTAATCATTGAGCTAATTTGTACTACTGGGTGTGTTTGCAATCAGTTTGATATTTGGAGTAGAAAAAAAAAGAATGATGATAAAGTTGATGTTAGTGACTTCTCTTGGTAGATCCCTTCCTGATTGGTGGAACGGTACAGCAGTCCTCGATAGACTTAGAGGATATGTATGTTGTACCTGTCGAAATTAGTTGAACCAATCAATCACTACCATCATTATTATCGTTTTATCTTTAGAAATATGGACTTTATCAGCAGAAACAAAGGCTCAAATGGAAGTAAAGACAGACCCCGAAACATTCCTGCTTCTACCACCAGCAAAACCTCTCTATAAAAATACTGGTTTTTATAGTCTTCTCTTAGAACATGAGGTTATCTTTACAAAGGGCTTTTTAAGGCTTTTCAGGATGTAGATCATTTTTGAACCTTAAAACTGGACCTAAAAATATGTCCTTATAGATAGGTGCTACAATATACCACTTACAGCTTTCGAGTACAACGACAATGTCGATTTTACGTATAGATGATTTGGATGCAAGATAACCAGTCGGGGAAAACGGGCATTTGAAGTGCGAATGCCTCAGCAACTTTCCATTTTACGTATATATGATTCGAAAGCATGACAACCCGTCGGGGAAAAGAGACATTCGAAGCGCGAATCTCTTCACAATTCCCCACTTCACAAATCTGTGGAACGCAGAGCTGAAAATGTGGTGATATATATACTCCACTCCCCTCTTTCCTTTTGTCATTTATCTATCGACGTTCAGACAAAAGACTTCTCATATATCTCCTGGCTCATTCTTGATTATTCTTATATATAGAGATCTATTTTGATAATTGAACATTCGCTCAATCAATCTACTTCATTATGTTACCTCAAGGGCAGCCAGAACCCAAAGTCGTAACGCGTACATATAAACCTTTTTCGGCGGAATTTTTTGGACGGGTTGAGGAGACTTCGGATGAGGAAAGAACTACGCATGAGGGGAATTGTCATTGTGGTGCCATTGCTGTTCGTACTTTCCTCCTTTCAACAATGTATCCCACATGGAACTGCGTAGAACTCGTGTGACGAAAAGCCCCTGACTAACGCCACGCCAGTTCACTGTAACACTCAAATGGCCATTCCCCCAATACACCGTCAATTCGTGTACTTGTTCGATCTGTACTCGTAACGGATATTTGTTGGTTTATCCCATGAGACAAGATGTTAAATTCTTAGGTGGTAAGATTGAGTTTCTCTCCTCCCCCATTCTTGCAACGGAGATCATCCTAGAATATATCTAACCAAGCACTAGATTCGGGGGAAAAGATGGGATCTTATAAATGGGGTCATAAGGTTGCAGATCATAGGTTCTGCAGAACTTGTGGAAGTAGTATTATGATTGATCTGCGTCGACCAGAGACGTTTGGGGAAACGGATCCTAGAAAGGATATGGTGGGCATCAATGTGAGTTCCTATTTTTCTTGTGTGACCTTTTGGATTCTGCATTAGAAAATATACAAGGAGCATAGAACGTGGATATTTGGAAGCCAGCGCTTCTGGAATCCTCAGTGTTGATTATCGAAAAATGCAATGGGTAGAGGGTCAACTCCCCAACTTCTATGAAGAAACAAAATATCACCCTGAATGTTTATCATGTCATGAAATAACACCGAACAGGTACGAAACTTCAAAAACATCGATCTTGATGCAATGAGTTATACTTACTTCGATGGGAAGAATCTCATCTAATCTGACAATTCTCCTTATTCTTAAGCGCAAGCTGAACTCGTATTGTAGAATTGCGTTTGAAGGGGTTCTAAAGATCATCTCGAGGTGAGATGTTTAGGGTCTTAGAGCTCTTCAATAAAAGGCATTGTATTCATTGCCAGGTCGGGCTTATAAAATGTTGTTAAATTCATGGACTAGCATTTGCAAATTAGATGCAAGGAGGAAGGATGCATCCGTAAGGTGTAGCACCTGCATGTTGGTTTCTTAGACATCATGTAAATAATTCACAAAGAGGCGTGGAGGAAAGAATTACCGCTTCAGTATTTCACTCTGTGCCTCAATCATACGTCAATATGTTTAGATCATGTTTGTCATGCATCGAATCGAAAAGCATGCCGAGTGTATCGGCAAATGTTCTGTGCTCTGGATTATCATCTGTCTGCGTGGTACTCTCACTATAAGTAATTTCGAGTTCTCCATGCTTTCTTTTTACTCAAATAGTGTCCATATAATCCGAGTCTTGTTCTATAGCATTGACTGAAGCTCCATTCTCAACCAACATCTTTTCTTGATTCCCATTTTCAATTACTGCAATCCTCACTACCAACCCATCCAATTCCTTACCCAGATCTCCAAAAGTACATGACATCAACCAACAATGTCTCAATCCCCTTCCGTCAACGTTCTAATCATCGGCGGTAGTCCCGCCGGCCTATCCTGTTCTTCTCCCTCTGAAATTCGACTGTACTTCCTTGCTTATACATTCCCCGGGTCTCTTATACACCTATGCTTCCGATACATACATGGAGACAGCGCTTTAGAATTTGTTCATCTGCTACCATTTCTGTGTGTTGCTATTCCACCATTTCACCAACCCCCACCCCCCAAATCAAACAACGAAAGAATCAGAAAGACAACAAATAACACTCCTCACCCAGTAGACTAAAATTACAAACAACATCCAGACTAAAAAGAAATCACAACTCACAGCTCTAGCAATACTAGAACTAAAAGCCAGAATCAAAAACCAAACTAGGAAACTCAACAATATCGATATATTTACTTATTCTCGGTAAAGAGCTGACTAGGTATCTAGGTATCTAGGTATCTATCTAGGTTCTAGTATGTATGTATCTATCCCGGTCTCGCAGACTCTTCTCTTTATATAGGTAGTTAGGTAGGTAGGTAGAGATATAGGACGGAAGGGATGTGGGAAGGAAAGTGTATAGAAAGGTAGTAGATACATAGGACGGAAGGGAGGGATATAGAATGGAAGGTGTATAGAATGGAAGGTGTATAGAATGGAAAGTGTATAGGACGGAAAGTGTATAGGAAGGAAAGTGTGTAGAATAGAAGGTATATAGGTAGCCACTCCAGGAAAAGAAAACAAAAGAAAAGAAAAGAATCCAGAGTAGTCAAAACTAAAAACTAGAAAGATCGCAAGATTGAACAACGCAAAATCAAACAAACCACAAACCACAAACATCAAATTACAATTACAAAAAACTACAACCAGTCAAATACCTAGGCAACAAACACGTCCTTTTCTCCCTTTTCTGCCTTTCCTTCCTTCCTTCCTTTCCCTGCTCTTCAGCCCAAACCCCAAACCCCAACCCAATTCCCAAAACATAGGAAATTTCAAAATATCCAACCTCCTTCCCTGAAAGAGAAGTAGTAAAAAAAAAAGAAATCTATCGACCAAACTTAATAGGAAAAACTCCGCGCGTATGGTCAATACCCGGTATCCCGGTGACTTTCCCGGGTACAGCACTACTGCTACTGCTAGAACTCTTCATCTCCTTCAACTCCTTCACTTCCTTCACCCCACTAGAAATTTCCTTCGCCTCGATAATTTTTGCCTCGTCAACTTTAATCCCCCGTTCCTGTTCTTGTTCCTTCCCTTTCCCTTTCCCCTCTTTCTCAAACGCCAAGTAATCTATTGATTCCCCCGAACTATTAATTTTCGTGCCTTCGATCCCGCGGATTTTCGTCTCTTTTCCCTCCACCCCCTTAACATTCTGCACCACCACCACCTCCCCCTCCCCCCTCGCTATTTCCACCCCCTCAAAAACCAAATAATCCCACAACTCATTACTAAACCTCCCTTTCAAATCCCCCAATCCCCACCCCTGCTCCTCCCCAATCTCCCCCAGTACCCTCCTAAACTCCTCAACTTCCTCCTTATACCCCACCTCTCTCAAATACTCCCTCGCGCCCCTCCCTCTAATACTCACCCCCTCCCACTCCTTCGCCCAATGAGGCCTCACATTCAAGAGCTCCTCCTCCCCCCCAACACTCATCCTGCCCCTGTACCCCGCCCACAAATCCACCACCTCCTGACAAAAGGGCAGCCACTCCTCATCTCGCACCGCATCCGGCACGCTCAGAATCTCAATACTCGCCGTGCCCCAGCGATTTCCCCTCTGTGGCGCCATGATCAAATTCGAATCCCCCATAATCCTCAACTCGAGTGTGAGCCGCATCGGCGTTTCCGAATCGCGATAGCAGAGATTGATGATGTCCCACCAGGCGCGGCGGACGATGGTGTAGTCGGGGGTGCCGTTGGGGAGACAGGGAATGGGGATTTGGAATTCGAGGTCGCGGACGCGCATGTTCTGGATCTGGGAAAAGAGGATGGATGTCAGTTTTGACTTTGGAATGAGGAAAGAAGGAGGGAAGAAGGGAGATAACTTACGCCGCGACGGAAATGGAGACCGTTAGGAAGTGCGGTTTTGTATTCGACTGTTTTCTTTTGTTCGAATTCGTTGAATTCGAAGGGGGGGAGTGCGACCACTATTGATGCGTGTTAGAATATGCTTTTTCTCTCTCTTCTTTTTTCTCAAGAGATTCATCTCCTTTCTCTCCTTTCTTTTTTTTTTAGCTCTCAACTCCCCCTTTCTCTCCTAACCCTCAACCCCTCTCTTCTCACCAACCCTTAAAGACCAAACCCCCCCAAAGCAAAATAAAAAACTAAAAACTCACTCCCAAAAGTACTCAAAATACAAGCCTGCCACCTCCCAGGCAACAAACCAAAAACCTCACTCCTCGTCAACACACTCCCCACCCAGCCCTGAACCCACTGCACAAAAGTATCAAACGGGCTCGGATACTCGACTGCGCCCGCGGGATCCAGCGTCTCATTCCACGTATTGACCCACGCCTGCTGACTGCGCGTAAACCAAAACCACTCGCTGTAATAGTCGTGATTGGCTTTCTCTTCAAACTCGCGCAACGCGTCGACGTATTGGGCGGGCGTCCAGGATTTGCGCAGCGCGATGGGGATATCGGTGGGGGAGAGCGGGGGAATGGCAAGTGCGATGTCGGGTTTGGTCGGTCGCAAAACGGCGTAGCTCATAGGGGAGAGGAGGAGCGTGATGTGGGTGACGATGCCGAGGAGTCCGAAACATCCGGCTGCCGCGCGGAGGTGAGAGGGTTTGGTGATGGTGCGCTGAATTCCGTTTGCGTCGATGTATTCGATGGCTCGAACGTAGTCGGATACGGTTTGATGACGACGACCTGCGCCGTGACAAATGGGGCCGTTGACGCCACCTGCTGTGACTCTGTTTGTGTTAGTACATATTGACTTTCGCGAGTATAGCTGCAGGCAAGAATGTGCATAGAGATGGAAAAAAAAAGACAGTCAAGCATACTCAACAAGAATCACATCCACCGGCAACGCCCATTTCCCATGACCCACCGCCCACCTCCTAAACTGTTCATTCGTCACCGCTGCTCCAACTCTACAAAACATCTTTCCCTCTTCGTCCCGCGTCAAACTCAACCCCTCAATTTTCGGCGCCAACTCAATCGTCTTCAATTCATTGACATCTACCACTCCATCTCCATTCAAATCCACATCTCCTTTCTCCTCCGTAATACTCATAACATCTGGGATTTTCTCCACACTCTCCAAGTTCAACATACTGACCAGAATCTGTTTATCCTGTGAGAAAGTATTACTCCACGAATGTCTATACCCACTACATCTAACTCTATAGCCCTCAACCTTCGCCCACTTGACCAGATTCGACAGACCCAGAACCGTCGTAGGAACAAAAGTATAAAGCGGAGTATTCTTCACACTATTCCCCCAATTATGAAACGGAGCATTTTTATGGACTTCCATAATCCGCGTTCCCCTCTCATCTTCCCAGATCCGTGGCGATTGTCCACTTCCCAGCATCGAAGCATCCAACTTCGACGTTAAAGAAGCCACATCACTACTCTTAAGTAATGCACCCAATTGACCACCATGCTTCCCCCAAAACTCTCCCACATGATCCTCGACCTTCTGAATCATCTCAATATGTCCCCCCACCTCCTCCACAATCTCCCTCTCAATCTCCTCTTTCGCTTCCTGAATCTTCTTCATCACTTTACTCTGCACCAATCTCAGTTTCTTCTCATGCGCCTTCTCCCTCACCGTCTCCTTAACCATCTCCTTAAAATGATGTTTCACCGCCGGCGACGGCGGAATATAAAATTCCCCTTTGACTTTCCCCATCCCCATTATCTCCTCCTCCTTCACATCCTTTTCATCATCCATAAACGCTCGAATCTGCGCTTGCAAACTCGGTTCTAGTTCCTCAAATGCATGTTTAAATGTATGCGTATCCTCCAACACTCTCAGTAAACCTCGCAAATGTGTTTTGGGTTCCACATTCCGATTTCTAATGTCCCAGAGTTGTTTTCGAAACAAGTTGAGTTTGGTGTGGGGGAAATCATCAGCGAGTTTTCCAATGTGGTCGATAATTTCTTGGAGTATATATTCTGTGCTGAGATTCTCTAGAGGAGGGACGGGGAGACTTTCAAAATAATGAGAGACCATTGTAACTCGTTATACTGAGAGTGAGTGTGACCTCGATCTTCTATATACTATTTACTTAGTATGATATGCAGGGGGCAGATGCGAGATATGCGAGATGGGCAATTGTGAATAGCCGGTGGGGTAGTTGTTGGATTGCAGATTTAAGCGCCAAGTATACTCGTATATGAAGAAAAGTTTCTCAATGTAGAACAAGAAAAAAGTTTGGTTCCACAAGAATGAAGAAATCAATGAAGGAAAACAATCTCGGAAACAGAAACATGGGGAATATCAATTCGTATAAATAATCTTCAAGTAATCCTTCTCTCGTCTGCCAAAAGTTTTCCGCCGTTATTGAAAATGCCCCTACTAACCCTCCCCCAAAACTCACATCACATCAGGTCAAAACCGAGCAAATAGGTCAGCTATCTTCAGGCCTTACCCACCTCCCCTACATAGACGCGGGAATGCCTCACGTCAGCTACCAATCACGATCCCTATCACCATCTCAGATAATTGTCCCGTGCATCATCGTCGTACAGCTTTTCCGATTTCGTCAACTTCAATTGGTCAATCATCCAGTTCAGCTGTTTGTCTTGAACAGCCTTGTCGGAGACCATGACCAAATGTAGACACTATTTCTACACCATTTCTTCAACAATACCGCTGAGCCTCAGCTCATGCTCGGGTTTCAATATTTGGGGTCCTAATCGGGCTTTTCATGGCTTGTAGTTATAATCGTAAAGTAACCCTCAACGTCAATCTTTACGTGTTTTGCGCCAAACAACTGATTATTTCACCCGTAACAATAATTTGCTAGTCTCATCAAAAGATTCCGAAACTTGCTGAGAAGACAGTAGCTGACATGAGCCACCACTATCGTACAAACCTTACCAATTGTGTATATTGGTGATAGCTAACGGCGATTGAAACTTGCCCATAAGCTTTGGGTTCGAGTTCATGAAGAAAACAGATTGTTGATAGGAATCATCCAGTAGCTCGATCAAGACTCACCAATTGTGTGAATGGTCGGAGTGATGGGTGCTAAATTCCCAATAGCTGTCCAAGATATTGAATGAGAAAATCTTTCTTTGGATACGACTATAAACATCAGCCCAACAAAAGCATGCCTCAAAATTAAACACGTTTGTACGAAATGCCAAAAGACAACTTCGTAATGCGACCTATACCCAAAATCATAATAAGAGTGGTCTTGTAACCCTCGATACCCTGGGAATAATCAAAACGCCTATACCCTCTTCCAAAAATTCCAATCCAGTCTATGATGACCCGTAATGACCAACTCCTTTCTTACCAATTTGTTTAGACCCAATATTTCTCATCAAGTGACTTAACGAATATCCAATTGGAAAGGTTTAAATCGACCTCCAATGGTAGCGCATCTTGGACATTTCCTACGTGCTCCCTGCTCCGCCATGAGAACCTCGACACACGGCTGGCATATACCACATATGCATTCTGTACATGCGTAAGATTCTTTCAGGAAAGAAACGTTCTGACAAGCAGCACAGTAAATTTGTATATTTATTGCAGAGAAGCTTGGCGATGAATCCGAGAGCCCCTGTGATCCAATATTGAAATTATCGCCACTTCCACCACTTTCTACTGATGGAAAAGGTTCTGGAGCTTCAGCATGATACGATGGTGGAGTGAGTGCTTGTTGTAGTGGCGAAGCCTGATATCCTTGAAATTGTGATGCGGAAAATGGAGGCATTGAAGCACGATTCACTGAAACTGGGGATGGAGGAATCTGCATTTCCATTAGTATGCAAGTAAGGCCTTTGTATCTGCACATGGGACAAACCGGTGTTCTATCATCATCTACATCTTCTGTAGCTGATGTTGCAGCATCAATCAAATCTTCCCATCGCTTGCCATAAAAGGCACTTGAAGGTTCGGCAGATTGAGCTTTACGATCATGACTTAGGCGTCGCAGATGAGTGTGTTCCCCACGAGATTTTTGCCTCCTATGCTGTGGCTCTCGAGCACGCTTTGACACTGATTGTTTTCGAGGGCGACCTGTGCTTGTATTTCTTTGAAGTGGAGGAAGAGTAGACGATCGTCCTGGGGGCGATAGTATAGAAGGGAGAAGATCTCTGCGACGGTGAACATTGTAATGTGAAAATGGATCGCTAGTTGGTTCGCGATTGTTGGAATGAATTGGAGGAAGCTCTATAGAAGCTCGCATTGCTTGTTTGTGAGCTTCGTGATCTGACATCCAATCCTAGATGAACCCAATTAATATTTTGCATCCTTTTTGTTTGAAGAGTCAAGCTAGAAGAAGAACCTACCACTTCGGATTCCCACTCATTATCCAATTTATGATTGTGTAGCTGTGCGAGAGTTGCTGCAGCGCTAGCGGCTGGAAGCATAGAACTATCGTCCACGATTCTGGGAGTATTGGGGGCACTCGAATGATTCGAATGATCGCCATAATAATTCTGTCTTTCGTGTGTGAAACCTGTATACAGCATATCAGTCAAGATGCAACCAATGATTGAGACTTAAACTTCTACAGACTATTTGGAGTTGGAGCCGAGTTGGCAGTTGTTGGTGGTTGTGGTTGCGGTTGCGGTCGCTCAGAGGGCGGGGTATTGATCATGAGTTGAAAGCTTTCTTCGGTCGCAGGAAGCTTTGAGATGTAATGTTCTGGATGAGCTCTTCTAATGTGCTCTTGCATGGATCGATATCGTTTTTCCTGTCCATCTCACTCGCTTGTTACCACGGATTGAACCGTACAAAAGGAAAATAAGTTCCAAAGGGGTACAGCAGATACAGCAGAGTAGAGGCACTCACGCCGAGGCAACGTTTGCGACAACTGGAGCCATCTTGATTTCTCAGTGGACAAACAACTTCATTATTCGCATCTGAAACGGAAAAGGATGATGTCAACGAAGAACGAGGAGGCATCGTCAATGTAGACTCGATCATTACCAGATCACAATCGATAATGGGTGGTAATGGTTAATGGGTAGGTAGGAAGATAGGTAGGTAGGTAGATAAGATAGATAGGGACAGTATCGTCGCACTGTTGTTTCGTATCTGGAGGGGAGGGGGAAAGCGGGAATCTCTAAAAATGTATAATCTTGATAGCAAAATTTTGCATAATTATTTAATAAAAATAATATGGGAGGGTTAATTTCTTTTTTTTTTTGGCTTGTGGTTCTGGTGCTGTCTCTTAATGTGATTCTTTCAATGGGAACAAAGATACAAGAAAGATTGAAGCTCAAAGCTCTGGTTTTTTTGCAAATGATTTTCTTACAATTGATGTTTGAGAAAGAATGTGTTTGTGTGTGAGTGAGTGCGAGAGTAAGTTAAAGTAGTATGTAGATAGTATGTAAGTAGTATGTAAGTAGTGGTAATAGTAGTGGTAGTGTGAGTGTGGCACTGAAGGAAGGAATCTTTTGACTGAGGGGTCTTTTTTTCCTTGGGTGGATTCGGAGGAAGGAAGGGCAGCAGTTGGAACGCAAAACTAGGTAAGAACTCAAAACCTAGAAGGAAGCTCTTTGCTCTTTGCTCTTTGCTCTTTGCTCTTTGCTCTTTGCTCTTTGCTCTTTGCTCTTTGCTCTTTGCTCTTTGCTCTTTGCTCTTTGCTCTTTGCTCTTTGCTCTTTGCTCTTTACTCTTTACTCTTTTTTGCTAGTGGGGGTAAGAGTCAAGAAAAGAGCTTCGGATAAGAGCTTTTTTCCTCTTTTTTTTTCTTTCCCTCTTTTCCATCCATGCTTGTACATACTGGGTATCTTTCGAAGTTTAGATGTCTTTACTAGATCCGCAAGAGCCAATGAAAAGGGATACATCTGCAGCTTTGGAGCAGCATCAGTGGAGAGCTTCTACATTCTAACATGGAGAGATATACTCGGACGAGATAGGTAATACTGGGTGGGTGGGTAGGTAGGTAGGTAGATACCTTCTGATTGCTGTGAGCCGAGCTTACCTTGCTTCTCTCCTTGTCTCTAATATTCCCTTTCGAGCAAACCCTTTCATATTCGATTTCATTTGAGTACTGCACTACATACTTGCTATTGCTACTATTGCTATTGCGATAGCTACCTATACATACATACATACCTTGACACCTTGATTCAAAGAGCCAGAGACATCGAACCAACACAACATCCAAGTCAATATAACATGGCAGGCAAACCATGCAAACAAGCTCTCTCACTCTCATTCATCAATCTCACCAAACCCCCCCTCCCACGTTAATTTAGTCATGATCGGTCTCAAAGTGAAATAATATCTCATGCCACCCACTCCACTACTCTTACTCTTTGCATGCACCAGTATCTCAGCGGCAAAAGCAGGCAAATGGCCCAATATCGGACCATGAAAAGCTACCCTTTCCATAGCTAGTCCAGGTTACATCCCTCATACATAATACGCAGGTGCCGCGTTGGGCACGACATTCATGCGACCAATGCCATCCATTGAATCATAACAATCTTACGATCGGTGGAGAGGAGCTTTCCAAAACAAGTACCGCATCTCGCCTTCCTCCAATCAGACTCCCGTGGCATACTCGTGGATGGAGCACTTCTTGTCTCTCCAAACCAATCCCTAGGAAGCAATTGACAAGTAAGAAGTCGAGGATCCCCAAGTGACAAAGTTACTTGATCTGCTGATCTGCCGAAAAAAAGATTTTATTGGATTAGTCCTTCCGAATGGAGAGCTGGGAAGGGCAAGCCATACAGGATGATGACCTAGGTATGTTCGTATGCTACTGTACTTCGATGGCATCACGAATCACCGAATCACGATAATGGAATCCATCCTGATGGGAAAAATTCGATAAGAGCTCTTTTCTTTGCATTTTCTTTTATCTTTTATCTTTTATCTCTTATCAACTGGCATTGTTGCATTGTCCTATACCCCTTTGGAAGCTATCAAAGCAACAGTCGGAAACTGGAGAACCCTGAGTACAGGACATAGCATAGCATAGCATAGCATAGCATCCTTCCCTACCTAAGCTTACCACATCTTGACTCGAATGTGCATTGAGCATGCGAGTACAACTCTAACAAGCTTAATTTGCTTCACAAGCTCCTTTTCTAGAAAGACAATTCGCCAAAGGTCACACCAAAGGAATTGAAAACGATTTCAGTATAATTATGATTGATGCATTGATGAATCTTTCACATGTGAAGAATTTGTAGCTGCTTGCATATCTTTGTAACAAAGTATTTGTCTTTGGATTGTTATTGCAGTGGCAGTCTTATTGTATCGATTGGTCGCCGCTTGCTTTGAAGGAATTATTAAGTCAAAGGCCGAAGACTTGGTGCAAAGGAGATTTCTGCCAATACTTTTCAAACATGAACCAAC
The DNA here is from genome assembly GCF_014898295.1 of Botrytis byssoidea. Taxonomy (NCBI): domain Eukaryota; kingdom Fungi; phylum Ascomycota; class Leotiomycetes; order Helotiales; family Sclerotiniaceae; genus Botrytis; species Botrytis byssoidea. The sequence continues at coordinate 886,654 of NW_024065846.1, forward strand.
TCCGTTTTGATTAATCAGGACTCAGGAGGAGATTCATGAGTCAATTGTGAAGCTATGTGAAGCTAGGTCTTAACAATTTGAGGATAATAAAAGCTCTCCCAGGTCCTGGTGATCAGTGCAGTGAGTAGGAGGAGATTGGAATGTACGAGATTTTAGTTAGCTCTTGTGTGTGTAGCTTAATCCTCGAGTACCTAGGTAGTTCGATTCAAGCGTTTACTTGCAGATGGGATCCATGAATCGTCGAAACCGTTGCATTGATTTTTCATGCTGCTAGTAAAGTTGGGGTAAAGTTCGAGAAGGTCTATTCGAAGCTTTCTTAACGGCCAGTCCGAGAAGATCTGTTCGAGAGTTCGCGTTGTATTAACATGTTAATGAACGGTAATTTGTGAATCCGAGATGAATTTTCTTCGTTCGGGTTGTAGTGATTGTAGTGTTCAAAGAGTGTGTCGCATGTCGTACTTGAAGAGGACTAGGTATGTCTATAGCAAATTGAAGAGGGAGGTGATCAAATGTTAGATACCTTGAAAAGTATATTCAAGCAGAGGTCGATATAAATTGGAGAACGATATCTCTTTGAATATTTACCATTCAACTTCTCTATATGAGAACAGCAAGTAGTAAATGACGCTCCGCTGGCCCCCTGGGAGCCACTGCCGTGGAGGCCGACTGACTAATTAGCTAGAGAATCTTCCACAGTCAAAATCTTGGAGCGCAGCGAGCTATGGGGGTTTGGGATTGGGGGATTGGGGGCTTGGGGGCTTGCTCCCAGGATGAATCATGAAAATGAAAGCCTATCAAATCTATAGATACCTATCTATCATAACTGAACCACTGGAATTGAAAGCTCGTTCTCGTACATGTACTCCCCTCCATTGCCATCTTCACATTCTCCTCTTCGCATTATATAAGATCTAACATTGACATTCTATCCTCACTCCCATTCATGAGGATTCACAAATATGGCTTGTCGTGCTAAGTAGAAGAGAAATAAATAGCACAAATACCAAAACACTCACTCGCGTTGATGATTTTCTTATTGATCCTGTCGATCATCCAAGTGAGGCTTGCAGTGTTTGTTTCTTTGCTGAGGCTATGACTTTCTAACCTGGTAAGACTTGGATCTTCATAATGAGGCTGATCCATTGTATAGGTACATAGGTAAGTGTCTATGATAGCAGCTAGAAAGTCTGGATTGACATCGAAAGTTTACATGAGATACTCGTTGCATACCGGTACCTATACATATATGTCCTAGTTTCCTAATATGCGTATACGTATCGTACTCACGAAAACATTCCAACTTCAAAGCTCGTACGTAGCTCGCGTATCGTTCCTTCAAAAGCTTCAATCGATCTTTCATCTCTTTCCCCACCAATCAAATCCACTAAACGGCATTGAAACAAGGAAAGAGGAACCACTTTGACCACTTTTACCACTTTTACCACTTTTCACCACTTTTCACCACTTTTCACCACAACAGCTGAAAGCTTCTTCGTCAAATCCTGCTTGAAAAATGATCGACGTCCTCGAAGCAGGTTTATCATTAGCCATTTCGAGAAATGAAGGTGCTTATTTTTCAGATGGGTTAATTATAGCCGTACGGTACTTCCGTAGAATGATCCACTTTCGAGATATTGATTGATATCGAAGCTCGACGAAATGGTATAGAGCTATGAAGTGTGAGCTTTTATTGAACAGATACAAGGACAATGATATATCATATACACGGTATGTTGTCGCGACGAGCAACTCGATTATGATCACCTATTCAGTAAGCTTCCTCCTCCAAAATAAGGGTATTGTTCGGTCAAAATGATAGGCGTTCGATAGATCCAAGTACAATAATTTCTCTATCGGGTAACCTTTCCATTTTCATCGAACAAACGGGGATTTTGATGAGTTGCCAGGCAGTGTGCCGCTTTGAATCTTTGCTTCTATAAACAACTTACTTCCACATCATCATCCCGCATTGGATCTTCTCCTATACCCTTTTAATAAATATGTCTGTCATCCAGTGCCCGTCTTTCGACGAGTATGTGGAATCACTTATCAATTTCAACTTGATTCATTGATTCACCACTTTGCTTCCATGTCAGAAAAATCTTTACTACCCATCTACTCCTACAATCCGAGTCAATCTATCTCCCCTTGCCGTCCTCCTTTTTCCTTTTGGCCTCACCCTCACTTTTACTTTTTGGATACTATGAGTTTTACAGATTTTCTCGATCTTCTCATATCTCGATTTGAAGATGTCCTTGACAGTTAAGCATCTCAACAATGATGCATCATTCCTCCTAACCTTCTCGCCCATCTCCCCCTTTCCTCCATCTCCAGGCGGACCTGGACGACATGAAAGCTCCTTTACTATCCTCCTCGATCCTTGGATATCCGGTCCTTCTAAAATCTTCCACCCTAAATTCTCAATCTCTCATCTCAATTCACCCTCATGCATATCTTCTCTCTCCGAACTCCCAGAACCAGATCTGGTAATAATCAGTCAAGATAAAACCGACCACTGCCACGAAGAAACTCTCAAACAACTCTCTCCAGATGGAAGCAAGACATTAATCCTTGCAGAACCCGGAGCCGCGAAGACAATCAAACGGTGGAAATATTTCTCTCCCTCGAAAGTCGTCCCTCTTAAACGTTGGGAAGATGCTCGTCAGCGTCGTCCTGACAGTATCCTTCGATTCCCCGTACCTCCCCAATCCCACAATGGGGTCGCAGGTGAAGTGACTATTGCTTTTCTCCCTCAGAAGAACGATCTTACAGGCCTGCATAATGCAATCGGGATAACATATCGACCACCCACCCTCTCAAAATCCTTCTCCCATCCTGATGAAAGCGCATACGCTACTCCACCCTCCTCACCCCACTCCATCGCCTCTACCCTCTCTAGCCCTACCGAGCGCGCTCTCTCTGTCATCTTCTCTCCGCACGGCTGCACATACAACACCCTTGCTCCCTACGCATCCTCGCATCTCGTCTCGGAAGCGGCTCTCCCTCTCACTTCTCTCCTCCACCCCTTCGATCGTATCTCAAACCCTTGGTACCTGGGTGGAAACATCATATCCGGTTTCCCCGGCGGCGTATCGATTGCCCAAAACCTCTGCGCCAAAACGTGGATTTCCGCCCACGATGGCGATAAGACGAGCACCGGAATGGCGACGTGGAGTTTGAGGAGTGAGAAGTGGGAGAAGGAAGATGTGGAGAGTGTGGTGTCGCCAAGGAGTGAAAAGTTTAGTGAGAAGAAGGGGATGGGTACAGAGGTTCTGGTGTTGGGAAGTGGAGAGGCCGTGAGGTTGGTCCACGCAGGTGATGTTTTTGGGTTGGGAGTGAGGATTGGGAGGTTGGATGGGGAGAATGGTGGTAATAGTGATGAGAGGATAGAGGAAATCAGAGCGAAAGATATTGAAGAAGTGTGTTGATTTGGGTTGCGATTTATCACGGCGAGATGGATTATACTAATGAATATCTCGGCTAAGGGAATTTACATGGAAAACTTGGTTATGGAATTGCAACCGAGGAATGAATATATTCACAATTGGGTTATGGACAGTCACTCCCATAGCAATGCTATCGCTATGAGGTATTAGGATCCATGGTGTTTTATCTCCTGACGTATACATTTTGTATTTAATTGTCGTTTCTTTTATACCATTATTTGAGTTAGGTTGGTTTGGTCGGTCGGTATAGCATACCTAAGTAGCCGGCTGGTATATAGGCTCATAGGTTTGAATACCCAGGAATAAAATGAATGAGTAATTTATACTCCTCACATCTCATCTGATTTTAGTTGTCGAGTGGGAAATATCTGTACAGGAATGTTACTGATTTGGTTTTTGTTTCTTTTGAAAATCGAAATTCATGGCACACACATCTACCTACCTACCTACCTATAGCGATTCCCTCCTCCTCCTCCTCCTCCTCCTCCTCCTCCTCCTCCTCCTCCTCCTCCTCCTCTTCTTCTTCTTCTTCTTCTTCCACGAAAAGATCACCAACCCAAGATCTCTCTAATATCTACACAACTCTAGTATCTACCTACCTACATAACTCTAAATACCTAAATAGGTAGATAGATTAACAGACACAGCATTCGAAAAGAAATCAAACAGTTTCAAACCCAAACAACAATAAAATAAGTAACAAAGCAATCTTTCTTCTACATACCTACTATACTATACTAGGTATATACTATATATACTATCTGCATATATACTTATCTCACTATACACTTATCTTATACACAAGCAGGATATGTTATTGCTATATACCTATACATACCTATACATACATACAGGCGAAACCCACACCATACATTTCCATTTCCATCCACCCATCCAGTAAATTTAAACTCTAAACTCTGAAACAAGAACACATGTACCTAGTATATCAACCACTGAATAAATATCGAGAATAAAAACGTATCGTATCGTATCGTATCGTATCGTACGTAGTATATAAACGTATCACTCTCTATACATACCTACATACCTACCTATCTACCCAGGTATCTAGGGATCTACACCTTCTTTCCCTCCTTCCATTCCCTTCCCTTCCAACCCCTGAAATACGCGATGCGATGTATGCGATGTGATACGATACGATGTATGCTTTTGCTGCAAAAATTGTAATTGAGGTTGAATTATCAGGTGGATGGACTATCCATGTGGATACGTATGAAATACCTGACTACCTACCTATACAAACACGAGAAACGAGAAAAAGGGAGAAAAGCGGCGTCAGGAAAAACGTAATGGAGTATAGGATTATGATGGGTGACTACCTAGGTACCTAGTATGTAGGAAAGATATCAGTATCCATTATCAATCTAAATATCGCAAAGGGGGGGTTTCTTTGGTATAACAGACAGCAAATTCGAAAGACCTTCGGTGATTGAAATTATATCTGTATGGTTTCTTCGAGAAGAGAAAGGTGATGAATGTGATTATTCTTCGTATTTATAAACTCAGACGACTGGAGAGTGTATTTTTACGAACAGAGATAGGAATACCAAGCAAGCTCATCAAAAAGATGGATGCACTTGCAAGTTCATGATCTTTACGGGAATGTACACCAAGTTATTCTCTTCCATTTCCTTTTCGCAACCTGCGAAGCAATGACTGTAACTCAACTGATAAGCTCTTCCCATCAATTTCTAAGTCGATATATCCCTCATCTATCCCTACCTCTTTACCGCCTTCCCTTTCAACATTGATTCCCTCATCGCAGCTCTAGCACTCCTACTTCCACCCAACTTCGGTCCTTTCATATACAATTCCTCCTCCGTCTTATCCTGAGCCCCCTTCTTCTTATCCTTTGCCGCTTTTTCAGACATCTGCTGTTGTCTCTGCAAGGATGCATGAGAACTAGCTTCTTCCCAATCCTTGCGGAATGATTCTGCGACCATTTCATCATTGGCCAATCCTGCCGTGTGATTCATTTCCTTACTCGAGGGCGCGGGCTCGTAAATCTCGAGACGATTTTCATGAAGAATAGCATCTACGAGGGCATCGCGTTGAATGTCATCGCTTCCTCTTCTTTTGCGACCACGCCAGGGTTTACCATCGCGCCCAAGACGGGGCTTTGGGAGGGGTTGTGTAGATTCTTCGAGTTCGATGACCTCACCTGCTGCTTTTCTGCGAGCTAGTTCTGTTCGATATGCATTTCTTGCTCTTGATTCTTCTCCCAGATCAATTTCGAGAATTTGACCCATTGTAGTAGGTGCTCTTTGAGATTCTTTAGATTGAGTTGTAGAAGTCTCATTCTTTGAAATTCCTGCTTGAGGGTTTGTGAATGGAGAATCAACGGATTGAGATGTATGTCCGAGTTTCGATTCTATATATGCCATCCTATACTATTAGTCACCGCACTTACACCCAAGCCGTTCTCTCGGGAAGAATACGAAATGTACTTACATATGTTTATCAACACCACTCCCCACTACTCCCATCTGCGGCGCAAATCGTCGCATGGAAAGTCCGCCTTCAGGCTGCGTTTCCTCTGCATCCTTGTCTTCATATTTCACCAGGGCATCCCCATCTCCTTCATCGTCATTCCCATCTCGAATCTTAGATTCGGCTTTGAACTCCACCCCTCCAATTTTCTTTCGTTGTTTTCGCAGACGTAGAATTTCTGATATATTCAGGGGCGTTTCTTCCAGTCCACCTTCTTCATCTCCCTCCTCTTTTCTAAAGGGAATAGAATTCGAAGCAATGAGCTCGTCTAAACTTTGTTCTGTGGGTATAGCTGCTGCCGTTGGCGCGGGCGCGTTTGTGGAGATTTCGGGTTTTATCTCGTCGTTATCATCTTGATTTCGCTGTCGATAAATCTTGCGCTTTTTCGAAGGTCGAAATAAAGGTATTGGGTCTGGGGTTGGAATTGGAGTTGTCATGATTGGTGTTTGGGCAGTTGATGAGCCCAGCGATTTGGTGTATAGAATATTGTATTTATAGTTGAGCAACTTGTAGGTGAAGGAAGGTGAAGCTTGGATTGAGGATGGATAAGATGTTGATTGTGTTAGCGTCTACTGATAGGCTTTAGCTACATGGTAAGGGTCCCTGTGCATTGGCAGATCACATCCGAGCCTCAGCTGAATGATATTAACCACCCGAACCTTACTGTCTCTAATCTTCAATAAGGTGCGATTAACTTTACTTGTCTCATTTATTTCCAAATAGTTCATCTTTTGGTACTGTATCTTTCATAGGTAGATAAGTAAAAGAGCTAATATCTATACCGTACAATATCTAATCAGCTAGGTATAACCTATATTGCATTTCCGTAAATGGCCAGGTGAGCAAGGCTAGTAAGTGGTATATTGTGGGGTAAGCTCCCGAAGCACAATATCAATTGAGGTTCCATCAGCACTCCAAAGTCTTTGGGATTTTGTTCGTCAACTTATTTCAACCTTCAATTGATTTGTATCCTTCGAAATAGCAATGTCGCGAAACGCAGCAGCTTCTGTCCTCCGAAGGGCTCTCCTCTATGGTATGCTATCCATCTGAACACCACATATGGAAGCTCCCTCATGGGAAGCTAACCTACGAGCAAGTGCCTTCATCTTCACCCAAGTTTCTAGAGAAATCCCGAGGGTTAAAGGTCGATACTGTTGCGTATGATCTTGAGGATTCGGTGACATTGGGGAATAAGGAGATGGCAAGGAAAAACATTGTGGATTTTCTAAAGGGTGAAAGACCAAAAGATGTAGGAGAGTATGTATTTTATGTCTGATAAGTCTTTTTGTCCTCTAGAAGGTGAAAACATATATGCTGATTCCACTATCACCATAGACTGGCTGTACGAATTAACTCTGTTTCATCAGGCCTCGCTCTACAAGATCTCACTCAGGTCCTCAAAAGTCAACACCTCGACACTCTCGTAGTACCCAAAGTTAATTCGGCTTCCGATCTCCACTTCATAAATGATATTCTTCGTCATACTCTTCCCTCGCGACATCCATCTACTCCATCGCCTTCTTCTAACCCAGTCAAAATACTCGCTCTCATAGAATCTGCACAATCTCTTATAAACCTCTCGTCAATCTGCCAAGCATCTCCCTACTTACATGGCCTAATATTCGCCGCTGAAGATTTCTCTTTGGATTTAAGCATTACACGAACACCTAGTCTTGACGAATTCCTATATGCGAGAAGTCACATTGCCACTTGTGCACGAGCATTTAATATCCCATCTACCATTGATTTAGTGTGTACATCATACAGGGGAAGTGAGGGACTAGCTCGTTTGGGAGAAGAATCTCTTCAGGGAAAGGGTTTAGGGTTTAATGGAAAACAATGTATACATCCTTCCCAAGTGGACGTTGTTCAGAAAGCATTTGCACCTGGAGAGAAAGAAGTCGAGTGGAGTGTACGAGTAGTAATTGCAGATGAAAAGGCGGAGAAGAAGGGGAAAGGAGCGTGGACATTGGACAACAAAATGATTGATGCACCAGTTACTGGAAAGGCAAGAGAGGTAGTTAAGAGAGCAGAATTGTGCGGCTTTGACGTTGAAGCTATGAGGGAAAAGTGGAAGGGTCAGGAACCCGAATGATAGGACAGTCAGTTCAGACCGTGTTTGCCATTGGCTGATGACTTTTTATCCAAATCTTTCCAGCGAAAGACTTTCATTTTCTACTGCCTCAATTCTCTATATGTACATTGTTATACAGATAGGTATTCTCTAGTAGTAGATGGCTAAACTCGTCCCCACCCAACCCACATCATCAACACCAGACCTATCCTCTCCTAGCGACTATAACTTTCGGTGGTTGACTCTCGGCGGATATTTTTGCTGGCTCAGTAGCTAAGCCAAGATGTTAGAGTACTCAGGAGAATTTCAATCCATTAGTTGGAGAGGGGGTAAACGTGATGGCGTGAATTCATCCCATGCAGTCATGAATTTCAATATCTTGTGCTCTTCATTAGCCAGAAGCAACAGCAGCAAGTCTAAATGGACGTCCATTTGTCTGAGAGTAGCCCAAGGGAACAGTGCCTACAGGATCTTGTGCTGGGTAATAGAACCTACTAAAGCATACACAAGAGATATCCATTCCTAGAGGACACATCAGTAAAAATGCTGTCCTAATAATTGTTTAGGTGGATTCCTTCGTTATGGTTGGGTAGCTTACCTTCGGTAACTGGAATGCCATGGAGGGATCCTCTGATACGCTCATCATCAAGAAATTTGGCAACGTCGAGTAGGATTAATTTGGGTGCTATGCTTATCATTGCATTCAATTTCAGGTCTCGATGATTGTGTCTCTCAATTTGGCTCAGGTATAAATCCACAAACTGGACCGAACTTGATTTGTCACCCTGTAGTAGCCTTCTCAAGTTACTGGCCGTAGCGGTGGTACATCAACAGTCAGTGTCGAGGCTGGTTGCACCGTGAAGCTTTCCATATTAAGTTAATGAATTTTCGCCTGTGGGTAAAGGGGAATGAAGGTGGAACAGATCTCTGTAGAGCTTTTTGTAACTACACTATTCGAAGAATGTGGACTCTTGTAATGATGATTATTAAATGTCTGCTAAACCAGTCAGTAATGTGTAAAGAGCACCCGCCATGATTGGAAGAATCGCGTGTAGAATGATGTATTGACCAAAGATCAAGCATGGCAAGGGGTTTCACTTAAGTCAGACGCGCCCTCTGGCTCGGGTGAATGTAGAATGATGGAATTCATACAGCGAGAGGTATATCACACGTGTAATTGAATATAACATAGCTGGAGTATCATAGAACTTAGACTGCGTTCGAAGAGACGAATCCGGAGTCCCAGCCACCAAAATAGCAGTTTCACAAAGAGAAATCCTTCGTTGGTAACAACAAGACTCACTACTACGGTACACTTTTAGGACATATATTGTGAGGTTTGTGTGTGGATTAAAAGATGGTTATTTAGAATGGTACCAAGAGCTAAGATATTGGCATTAATTTAGCTAATCTGAGCTAAACTAATTTAGTATATACACATAATTAAAAATATAACAAATATTGTAATTGAGAAAATACTTTGCCCTAAAACAAAATATATTTAATTCTGATTTCTATTTTTAAATATATATAAATCTATTTATTAAAAGTTCTAATTAATTTTACTAAAATTCTTTTATCTAATATTTATTAATTCTATTCTGCCTTTTTTTCTAAATATTAAATCAAATACTTACTTATTTCTCCTTCTTTTCTTCTATATAAAACTTATTTTCACAGAATTCTTTTTAAAATCAATTTAGGATTTTATAGAATTCTTTATATAAAAGAGTAATAAAAAGGATTTTATATAAAATCTAATATAAACTCAAGATATATAATATTAATAATTAAATATATCTTTATAAACTCAAGTAGCTTGATTCAATAAATTAAATATTCAATCCTTTTTAGGATTTTGAATAAACTTATGAACTATTATTCGATTTTTGTATTTCTATTTATAATATTAGATATATTATATTCTCAATATAATTATAAAAAAATATAATTTTTAATCTTAAAGAATATAGATTTATATTATTAATTAAAATAATATTTTATAAATATAACTATGAATTTAATTATATTAATTACCTCGATTATTATAGATTTGTATTTAGTATTATTCGTAGGTTTTATTAGGTATACTTTAGCCATTCGTTTTATTATAAATTCGGATCTAGCTCTTCAGAGTGGTATTTCCATCAGTTTTACAATTACTTCTATTATAATATCAAATGACTCTTTGATCCTAGATCTATATATTACTATAGTAATAGTGATATTTATATCTTAAAATATAAAATTTAATAAAACTATAAATAAATATGATAACACTATTGGTCATTACGAATTATTATTTAGAGTATTAAGATAATATCAAAAAGCGATTTTTATTATCTAATTAATATATTTATTATTTTTATTTATCTATAAATATCAAATTATACTGAATAATAGTTTAATATTTAATAAATCTATAATTCCTTTTTATATTTCGGAAACAAACTTTTTATTTTGATTAGAAATAATTGTATAAGGTATTTTCTATAATATTAGAAATAGATGTTGAATTAGGGAATTTCCTTATTAAACTACAATCCAAGTGTTTTTTCCAGGAATCAAAGTAATTGTTTTAAAGAGTTTATTTGTAATTGATAAAGTATAATCAAACAAATCCGGCATCAATTTAAATAAAGTTAAGATAAAATCGATAGATATTGTATAAAAGATATGTGGAGGAATTAGAATAAATTGTAGTGATTTATAAGATTAATATTAGGGAATTGATAACATTCTATATTAATAGTAATGATAAAGGAAAGATCAAAGTTTTTTAGATATATTAAAAATATAAAAACTGGAAGAAACCTTTTTGTAAATATGATTATAATCTGAATATCTTAATTGATTATATATATAATTGAATATTTCATTTTTTAAAGATATAGATATTACTAGTTTTTTTTATAAATATATTACATCAGATTTTGTATATAGAATACCTTATTTTATCTCAAAAAGCAGCTTTGCAGTATTAATTCCCAATTTCTCATTTTCCTTAATCTATTTAATTAATTTGATACACCATAAATCCAATATATATATCTATTTAAGTTTTTATAATCAAATTTCTTTAATCTATAGAATTACTATAGAATAGACTATAATTTCTGATATTCTATAGTTATAACTTTATTCTATCTAAATTGATTTCTGCTTATTTGTTTTCTTTTCAATAATATAAAATTATAATAAAATATCTGATATAATATTAAGATATTTAAACTTATATTACACCTCAAAATAGAATTAGAAAAAATATTCAGAACTTTATAAATAATAAGAATTCAATTGAACTAAGAAAGATATATTTATAGAAATTTAAATAATAATCTGAATACTTATAGAATGATTTGTATATATTATTATTAGAAATTTTGATAATTTAATTAAATGCCGAATTCTTGAAATTATTTAGTACAAGTTTATAATCTCTAATTCAATTAGTTAATAATTAGATTCAGTAGATGTAATAAGTTGAGAAAGAAATATAATTAATATAATAGATTTCTAAATTGACAAATTAATTATAAAATGATAGATTATACTATTAACTCCTTTTTTAAATGTATCTATATCAATATATAATCTTTTCTTAGGGTTGAAATAATATAAGATTAAAGATTTTTTGAAAACAAATTGCAATTTGTTAAATGAATTCCTTTTTTTAATAATAATATTTTTGAGTTTCAAAATTGCTATCGAGTTTTTTCTTTTAATCTTTATAATAACATTCTTATTATAAACACACAATAAACGATTTAGCTTGCTTTTTCTTTTTTGTAATATTATTAATAATTTTATATAATACGGGATATATTATTATAGGTAGCTAATAAAACCAAGATAGTATTCAAATTATTTCAAAAATTAAGGAAAAACTAAAGCTTAAATAATGGAAAGTTTGTTTTTTACTAATATAAGGTTAAATATATCTACCCTTTAACCAAGTAATATAATAGAAGAATAAACTAAAAAGTATTTCTTAGAATTCAAAATAATATTCGTGTTTTTTAGTTATAAAAAAACCTATTAAAAATATTTTAAATAATTCTTAAATATATAGCTAAAAATAATAATATTATTAATATAAACTCTCGCAAATTCTCTTTCCAATTTAAGAATAATATTGATATATCTTTGAATATAAACCAATAAATTTCTGAATTCTATTATTATATAAATAAATATCTCTTAACTGTAATAAAATGATATGATAAAGTATTTTTGATAATTCTTTTTGATGTATTATTAATAGAAAAAGCTAGTATAATCAATGGTGAATATAAAAGAATATTCAATCATAATTATAATAATATTGGTTTACATAGAGATTGAATATATATTAGAAATAGCGATTTGATTTAGTATATGAATATTTATAATAATCCTGTTTTTTTTTGATATAACTCCTTTTTTATCAATTATCTTTTTTTATATATAGAATATTAGAAAACTAAAAGGGATTAGTTTTATTGTTTATTTGAGGCGATTTTGTTTATAAAGTTTATTGTAAGTTTTGTTTATAAGGATTTGATTTTTTCGATTTATGGAATAAACCTTTGTCTTATTTGATCTAAATTTCTTTTCTTAGTTTTTATATAAATCGATCTTTATTTTTTTGTTTTTTAATATATTTGCAAAATCTTTTTGATCTTTTTAAATTATATAATTACTTATTATTAGATCCTTTAACTACTATTTTTGTATTTTATTTCTATAAATTATAATTTCATTTAATAGAATAATCTTTTATTTAATAAGTTCTAAATTAACTATATTTATATAACCTAAAATATTATTTGTATTATTAGTTATTTATAAGGTTATAGTTATTATAATTATAAGTAATCCCTTAATTAAAAAGCATTTTTTTGGTTTAAATATAATAGCCAGTATTTAAATAAAATAATAAATATTAACCTTATTTATAACTATTATTATCTAAGCATTAGATTCTATAATATTCTTGAACCTTAAACTTTTATAAATTACTATTTTCTTATCTATAAGGTTTTTGATTATAATAAAACTAAGCTCATTAGATATTAGATATAAAAAGGATATGAAATTCCCTTGTTATAAAGGTTTATAGATTATATTATAAATTGGAAAAGATAATTCATTATCCTTTCTATTTATAGTTAATATAAATACTTAAAAGTAAAATGAAATGATAACTTTATTTATAGTATAGATTAAGATTTTTCTCTTAGTCTTTTTTGATTATATTATAATCTTAGCTTGTAGATCTGTATATTAAGATAGAATTAAAATTTCGCTATCTAAATTGATAATCCATTCTTTTGGAATAATAATATTATTATTTAATAGGACTTTGATATTTAGTATATCTATAATATAGATTTCACAATAGAGATAAGTTATAATACCATTAGTTACTAATAGATAAAAATCCAAATTTACAAATTGGCTTGTATTATATCTTTAGAAATCTAAATCATAAATATTTATAATCTTATTCATAATGTAAATCTTTATAATAGAATATATTTCAAATAGAAAAGATTGATTGATTAAATTTATACTATAATCTGTATCGAAATAGACTATATATATTTCGTTTTGAGAATTACCTAATAATATTTTGATCTTAATATATCTTTAGCTCTTGAATATATAATCTAATAATAATTTACTTATTTTAATTATAGAATAAATTATTTGAGATTGATATTGAATTAAGAATAGTTCTTTAGGTTTAATTAATACAATATTTCGCTCAAATTGATTAATAAATTATAAGGGATAAGATAAAATAACTTTTGAAATATTATTGATCTTGAATTTCATTGAATATTTCACTGATTTATATTTTCTATATTGATTTCTGAGGTGGATATATAATTTATTTTCAATATAAAATATTTTCTAATAGTTATAATATTAATATTTGGTTTTATTAATCTTAATATCTCGGAATATTATAAGATCATTTAATTTATATCTAAAATCAATATCCAAAGAGATAGGCTTTGATTTCTGATTTCCTTTATCAAATCGAAAATCTTTAATATTATCTTAATATATACTATCGGATTTTGTATTAATTAATATCTTAATTTTTAAAGATTTAAATAATATTAGAGCAGAATCTTAAATAAGATAAATATGCTGTATATCCATCTCTTTATTATAAATATCAAAATCAGTATTTGACTTTTTATAATTGCTTTTCAATCTTTAATAATAAACTTAATTATATATATAATTATTATAATCTTTTGCTATTTCGTTTATAATAATAGCTTTTTCTATTTTATTCTCCCTAGTATTATAGATTCTTACTTTATTAGTTTTCTAATTTCATTTAGAATTCTGTTTTCAATATAGTTTTCTATTTAATAAAGATGTATTTTATCTGATATTATTCTTTGTCTTATTAATATTATATTTCTTATAAAAATTAAAGAAATTTTTAGAAAATAAAAAAGAATAAATAGATCTATGATTATTCTAGTATTATAATTTATTAAAAGAAAAATGCTTATTATTATATTAATCAAATAAACAATTATTAATAAAATTAAGATAATAGATATTAAATCAATTATTCTTTTTTTATCTGATTTGTTTTATAAAAATTAACAGATTTGTTTTTGTTATTAAAACAAATATATAAATATAAAGTTCTACAGCTAAATATTAGTGAGCAATGAGTATTTGAGTATATTCAAATTCAATAGTACCCGCATTCCAACTAAGAATCATAATATTCTAAATAAATTCTTCAGGATCTTTGCATTAATATATATCTCCAATAATATATTTAAACTTTTCTAACTTCTCAAATACTATATTTAATAATATATAAAAGCATATCTCTAATTTGATATATCAATTCTCAATACTAGTTTTTAGTTCAACTTATATTATATTAGATATTTTATTAATATACCAAAACTCTACCTTTCCATATAGATACTAATCAAATTAGAAAATAATAAGATGAGTAGCAAATAATCTCTTAATAATATCTAAAGATTTAGTTTTTACATAAACAATAAATAAAAATATATTATAAAAAACCAAAATATTATTCATTATTTCAATAAATATATTAATCTCATTATCCAAATCAAAATAATCTAAATCTTAAGAATAGAAATATGAGATAATTACTAATAAAGGGTTTTATTATATAAAAGCTTAAATTATTTATAGTAATTATTAAAATTATTCTATAGAAAAGATTACAACTAAAAGCTTTATTTTATTTGGCAAAGGGCTATCAATGATATTGTTTGATAATACAGATTATACTAAAAAGGATATACCAAACATTACAGAACAATAACCTTGCCTTGCAATTTACAGTATAGATAAAGTGTTAATAATACCTTAAGCTACCTTAACCACCCAATTATAATTATTAAACCAATTAATAGATATATTAAATATTTATTAAGAATTATTTAATAAAAGAAAGGAATTATTTAATAAAGATTTATATAAAAAAACAAATATTATTTAATTATTTATATTTAAATTCAGTAAGATTCAAGTAATAGCGTTCTATTATTAAACTAATAATTTGTTTTGAGCTCTGGGATATTTGATAAGAAAAGAATTAAATAATCTCATTTTTGATACAATCTTTTGAAGAATTATATCAAATCAAGCTTTTAACTTAATAATAAAACTATCTTACATTACTATCCAGAAATATGATATTTCACTAAAGTGTATTTAGATTTATAATAATATTTAGATATAGTAAACAAAATGTTTTTCTATAATTTAAAAGAAGTATAATAAAAGATTTGATTATAGAATATATAATATAATAAAGAAAACGATCTAATATAATAACTAATAATCTGTTTTAATACCCAAAATAGGACTTGCTACCATTTGTGAGATTTATATGTAGATTAAAAGATGGTTATTTAGAATGGTGCCAAGGGCCAAGATATTGGCACTGGCTTAGCTAATCTGAGCTAGACTAATTTAGTACATACACGTGATTAAAAGTATAACATATATACTTCGTATCCGCTTCCTGAGAACCTTCTTATGAAGATGTTGACGCTCCACGAATCAAGAAGGTGTATTCTGTCGAAGAGAAGTTTCCATACTTGGGAAGAAGATTGCCGAATTTTCACAACCATGTAGAAGCTGTGAATCATAGTGATCTGAGCACTCTTTGGTGTGATTGGAGAGATATCTTGAGGATTTATACTTTTTGAACGGTTTTGGTGATTAGTCGGTGATATTTTGATTTTGCTGGCTATTGTGTAGATTGGTTTGGCGGGCGTGCAGATGTGTTTGATTTGAACATATCACTATATTAGAAAATGGCCTTGGAATTTGGGGGTCTTTTTGGAAAGCATGTTGATTGTGCTTGTATTCACTTAGTAATTCCTATGCATAGTATTCCCTGCTTGAACTCATGCTGTTCTGTCTTCACCACCGCATTCAGCTTTGTAGCGGCTTCTCTTCCTTCTTTCATTCCCTTCTCTCTTTTTCCTTTTTTCCTTTCTCGGTTTCTTTGGCTACAGAGGGTCTGTCTGTCTTTGAGATGTACACCGAGTTCTCTATAGTCTGATTATATTTCAGTCTCAATAACCTATGAGCAGATCACAGAAATTCCTAGCGCGATTCAATGAATAAGTAACTGATTGGAGAATCGAGATGCTGCTTTGAATATTAAATGAAATCCCTCCGGTGCATATATATACACATGTACAGTTATGTATTGCAACAGAAAAACCCCCATGCATTCCGCAATATACAAATAATGAGTAAAACAAAAATTCGATAATTAATCAAATATGTATATGTAATCGCACTACAAATAGTTATAAATATGTAAATAAATAAGTGTATATAACAAGATATACTAGAATCGCGATACACAATATCGCAATCTCACACCTACTATATTAGCACGGTGTATATGTAAACTACCCACCAACAAAAGATCCGAAAACTCCAAAACTTCCAACTTCCCACCCAGGCAATCCATCAATCTCTATCTCCCTCTTGCTTCTCTCGCTCTCCTCCTCTCCTCTTCCGCCTCCGCAATCGCCTCATCAATCCTCCTCTCCTCCTCCTCCAACCTCGCTACCTCCTCAGCCGACATCCCTGGTTCGCTGAGGAAAGGCGCCTGTAGCGCCCCTTTATATACTTTCGGCACGTCTAAATTCGTGCGACTTCCGTTTCTATCCCCATTCATACCTACTGCTAAACTATTTGCGCCTGCGCCTATATTATCCGTATACGGTTCCTGATCAAAGATACTCCTATCTCCAATCCGCTCGCGACTATTTTCTCGACTGAGATCTACGATATTCCCCGCACTGCTGTGAACGGGGGATACGGGCCGAGAGATTCCGGAAGCGATGCTTACGGCGCGACTTCCTACCACTTCACTACGCAGCGTGTTGGCAGCTTGGCTGCGGCGTGGACTAATGGGTACAGGTGTGTTTGCTGTAAAGGCACTTCCGGGCGCGGGTAAGTCTTGGTGGAGATCATCGTCGTGATCGAATGTTCCGCCGAGGATTCCGGCACCGCGAGATGTGAGAGGGGTGTTTGTATCGCTGCGATCGGTGAGAGCGAGTTTTTCGGCGATGAAGAGGGAATTGGAGTCGTTGTTGTGTTTGAGAGAGGAGGAAAGGAGTAGATTCTCGGGAGTGCGAGAGGTGTTTTTAGGGGGGTTCTTGCGGCGGCGACGGAGGAGGAGAAGGAGGGCTAGAAGGAGGAGGAAGACAAAGATTATAGCGCCGAGGGCGATGCCAATTTTGGCGCCCAGCGAGAGTCCGCTGGAGTTCGAGGAGCCGGAGCTGGAGCTGGATGAGTCAGAGGTGCCAGTTGCACTAGCCAAACCGTCGGTACCGGTTGGAGTTAATATAGGTGTCGTTACAGTCGAGGCATATGATGTTGAAATGGGTATATTGGGCGCAGTTGTTGACGCTGGGATCACTGTTCCTCCTGAAGGCAAGAAGATTGTCGTGCTTGCTGTGACGGAGAGCGGAGTCATTGGAGCTGCATAGTTTGTTATGGCTGCTACAAACGAGCTTGCGAAAGCCGACAAAGATGATGATTCGGCTGCTGCTAAATCTGCTGTCTCTTCTCTTCTCTGATTAGGAGGCGAGGGGCTGCGTAATATCTGGAAGTATGGGCTGTAAGACTCGCAGAGGAAGCCCACGACAGTATCACTACCATTGCTGAAACACAGAAAGAAAGCTGAGTTCGGCTTTGTAAAGGTAGAGAGGCCTGCACTAGTATTATAGAGATTGACGTCTAAATTCGCCGTCCCTGATTTCTGGCGGTCGATTTGACAAGAGGGGTCAGCCTTTGGACATTCGTCTGCAATTTTGATTAGACCTGCTTTGAGAGAGACGGGTATCCTCTTGCCAATTACTTACATTTGAGAGGTATAACATAATATATGTTGGCCGATTCTGGTGCTTGGAAATTGGTAGTGTAACATAAAGCTAGATGTTTTGCGTCTTGTGGTCCTTGCAATCCAACTTCGAAACGGGGCGTATAGGACTGATTCAAAGACACAGTACGCTTCTCTTCAAAAGAAGGCCACGTGGTAGGATAATACCATGAACCCCCTTCAACTTCATCACCGGCAGCTCGAGAAGTGTTAATTTGCGGCGACAACGACGAGCTCCTCTTGTCCCCATAACTGTCCTTCCCAATTTTCCTCCCATCCGTCTTCCCGTCGTGACCGCCAAACGCCATGCCCAGTAACCCGCACCAGACCACCAAGACCCTCCATCTCTGAATCGATATAATCATTTCCAGCTTTCTCACTTCCTATTATCCCATTCATATATCAACCCAACATTATTGCTCTCTATTCACTTAATAATCTTCCAATATTCTGCGAACACTTGCCGCATTTGTTGTTTTCAAATTCAAATTCAAATTCAAATCAAACAAGTTCAAATAATCGTTTGCTCAAACAAATAGTTAATCAAACATACATACACACACATATGCAAAATTACCAAAAGAAGAGAAGAAGAAGAAGAAGGGGAAAAACTTCTCAAGAAAGCCTATATGACTAGGGAATATACCAACACGTTAATCAACACCCCCTACCCTACCCTTCCATACATACATAATCCATTGCACCAAAATCCTTCACTCTCAATCAATTAATCAATCATCGTTAGGATCTTCAAACATCCACGCTCACATACATAGCATAGAGGCGCAGCGCGGGTGGGTATGGAGAGTGAGATCAAAGTGAGCAGTGAGAATGGGATTTGGCGTGGATAGGTTAGGTTAAGTCAAGTTAGGATAATTTCTACCCTGAAGTAACAGGATGCGCATGCACGTTTGCGGGCTATTTATTAGCGCCCTCACCATTGGTTCGGTTAGCCCGTGAAGGATGGGTAAGCTATGCGCCCGCTCCCTATTTTCCCCCTCGCTCCCGCCAATGATGGGGCTCCATGTGCTGATTGGTATGTGTAGGTGGTACGCAAACTGTTTGTATGTCACTGTAGGTATGAGGGCAATGGAAAGAGTGTGTGAGATTTGGGGGCTGAGAGGGAGAGTGTACGCATGAGCAAATTTGTATTTGGGGTGGGATGGGTAGATCTTTGTTCATCTTGCACTTTTATCTTAGACGCGGACCCGTCTTTTGACCGGGTCTGATATTTGATAGACCAATTTTGTGATGCGCGGAGGTGATGGTGATGGTGATTGTGATTCACAATCGATAAAACTATTGATACGAACCTTATTTGCTACGCGCCTATCCCATTTTCTCTCTGCCTGATCATTTCACGACATAAGACGATGGAAACACGATGGAAGCAAACGATGTGGTATCACTATCCACAATCCATAAGCCTCTTCGTAATTCATTCGGTAAAGGATGTGAAGATCTCACACTGATATTGAATTATTTACTCGTCATACTTACCGCATCCAGGACCCAGGTATCGTTTTAAATTTGTGTCAGCAAACGATTGCGACCTTGAATGATTGACCGCTTGAGATGGGGAGGGGAGGGGGAATGTCGTAAATAGTTTTCAATTAAAATGATTGCAACCCAAGGAAATCCGGTGCTACTCCCGAGAGTTCAAAGTAGCTTGGTAATGGAAATGATGATACTTCGGATAACTAGATTGAAGAAAAGTAGATTGAGAAGTATCTTCCTTCGTTCCTTTCTTTTCCGATCGGGGTTAAGGTACAACCCTAAGGTAGTATACCTAGGTATAGTCATTATAGATGTTTAAATATAATCATTTTATATAATACATATGCCATCCTACAATATCAAATTCGAACATTTTAAGATCAAGTTGTATTCCATTATATAATCATACATCTCTCTAGGTAAAGTCCATTTTCACATCTACAAATTCATAAACTCTATCCCAATTGATCATAAACAATTATGCAGCCTTTGAATTGAACTAGAGTAACGGATCCAAATAACTCTATCCTAACATCAACGACAAATACAATCAATCAAAAAGATACACAATTATTTATAACGAATTAGAATCGATTGAATTGATCTACAATTATGAAAGCAGCCTATTTGAAGAAATATATGATATCTATTGAATTACAATACAGTTTCGTTTGCCTTTGCGAAATCACAATCTAAGTTTATTAGCAAATAGGGCAAATGAATTTGAACAAGTGATTGATACAAATGAGATTTCTATGACAATAGAATATAATCATGTGTTACCTTGGGGATTAGATTCTCAGACAGCACAGTCTCTGAATTCTTGACCCCGAGGCTTCATTTAAACATCTTGTCTTTCATTCCGGCTCCACCGTTTGGGCCAACTCGAGTGTGAAATGGTATTAATTTTAACTACCTATACGAGGAATAACCGTGGGATCCATATCCATGAGTCTATCTTCATGATATTGGTCATCTTTACAAAGCTTGAACAGATTCGATGCCGTGAATTGTAATCACCCGCGTGTTTCTGAGTTCGGCTTTAGCTGTTTTTATTTTGTCTTCGCGGGTGATGTTGCGTACACTACCAGCAAAAATTGGTTGTCAATAAAGATGATCGAAATTCCAGATCTTGCAAGTAAAATGTAGATAGATCGAGGTTGCAAATCTACTGGCCCGCTCAGGATGCGTGTTTGTAGGTCATGGTGTGCACTTCCAATAGCGGATTGGTTGCCAGTGAAGTTTGTCGAAAGCAGTCTTACGTCATAGTAGGGACTGTAAACTTGACGTCGTTTCATAAACGGGGATTCATTGTCACCACTCAAGATACCTGTATAAAGAAGATTGAAGTTTGTCAAAAGGATTACATTCCATTGCCAATATCGAAACTGCGATCTCTCACAAAAAACCGCCACGCATTATTGCCATGCAACATTTGACATTATCATCAAGATATCCAGTATTGGATGTCGGTGATACGTAGTCTAGACAATTATCTTAGGAAAACACAACCAACAACCTTGGCCGACAGAGCAATGTAGAAGTTATAACTAGGCACCCATGGTTTAGAGTTGAGTGTAGATATCTTGCTGAGTGGTATCAATCGGTGTATTCACGAAAGAATCAATCAGATCCGCGAGAACTGAACTTAAGTATCAAATAGGAAATTTACTCACGTGTTATTCCATTGTATGACCGCGTGTTATCGTAGTCGAGGAGATTCAAACAACCCGAAACTTTGAACATTATTGTAGGAAGAAAACTCAGACAGAGCTAACGACGGCGAAATCTTGCGATAATGAAGAACTTTCTGGAATCAAATCTGAAGCTGAGGACTTTCCATACTTTTTGAGGTTATGAGAACAAGGGGACGACAGTAAGAGAAGCGTGCAATGAAAAGTTGGATTATGATTGACATGGAGATTTCAAGAGTAGATAGACCTTTTTTTGAGTGAGCTACCTAGACGGCTTGGATCTGATGTAGGTCTAAGCAGATGACCACTTCATCTTGAGAAGACAAGAGAGTATAGATTGAAGTGAAAGTGATCGACCATGATCAATTCGGTCCTTTTCCACTAGATGTTCGTATTCAAGATCAAATAACTAAAGAGTCTTATTACAAAGCAACGAAGTTTGAAATTTTCTAACTATCCTTCAATTTATCAACTTGGATTGGGTAAGAAATGAGATGGCTCTCATACTACCATGATGTATTTCAATTTGCGCATTACCAATAATCTTATCACATCTTGAACTTATCATTTCCTTGAGTGAGTACTAAAGCAATATTACTCCGAAGCTTCGAAGTCCCGGGACGGCTCTAGAATATAATATAGATGGATATTCGTGAACGAAGTTACATCCAAGGTGGAAGGAGTGGCATGGAGATAGTTCGCGCTTATTTCTTGACCACCGTGCTCTAGTATCGTAGAGATTTTTTATGACGCGATGCTCTTGATCAATCGCACAGGCTAGTGATCGTCCACTAAAAGAGATCAACATCGCGCTGCAAGATTTGAACTTTGTACTCTTCTAATAATCATCATACAGTCTGTACGAGAAAATGGTACTGTGCGGATATGATACCATTATTGCAAGATGTATCGAAAGTGTGCCTGGAGTTATGCGTCCATTCCTGGCGGTGATGCTATATTCGTAGGTAGTAGATAGGAGCAAGAGTAATGAACTGGTATAGAGAACCTCGTGGAAACTTTCATAGACAATGCTATTTTGAGCAAAAATCGAGGAAGACATTTGAGATTGTACGATTCTCTCACTTGAGATGTTTGCAAAATCATGAACCATGATTGAGACGAAAGATTGGTAGCGTGGGGGTACACAATATATACAGATAGGTATAACGCCCATACTGCGATATCAAAATGCAGATCACAATAGTGAAACCATTCTATAGATATCGCCTCAGATTACTCGGAATGCGGTAGCTGTGAGAGAACTCCAGTCAAAGAAGGACCTGATAACAATCTCCCACTGAAACAGTAGGAGGCACTTCTAATTTCAAAGCTCCTGGGTTCTTGAGAGGAAGGGATTGATAGTGAACACGCTGATTTGCCTTAGACGTATTAGTCTATTGAGCTTCCCAGTATAGAATTCGTTCAATCTAGGCTCGAATCTTGTGCATTTTGAGCATCTGATACTGAATCAATGTGGAGGGTGTATCGAGCGGGTCAACTTTAATCAGTAATCATGATTTTGTGTTCGACGTCTTGCTGGGCTTGATATCTGCAAGAGTGTCAAGATTCAAAACTCTATCTATGTTTATGATAGTGATATTTGAATATTGGGATCGGAAATCCGGCGCGGAATTGTAAACGGGAGCCTACTTCCGTCTTCGTTAGATAAAAATCAGGTCTTTTTGCGAGTGACAGCATTGTGAATGCTATCATACGTGATTGGAATGGCATTTAAAATGCGACAAGGAGATTTCGGCGACCCCTCATCGGAGATTTGATATTAGCCATGTGCATAAACATGATTCAAGTGCCTCGTAGGAGCGCCGCTGATGAAAAGTGCTTATTCTCTGTAGTACGATGCGTGCAGTGATAACATGGGGTACGTTAGCAGGTTAATTTATTGCTCGGCTCCGATGCATACCTAGTCTAATCACATTTCTGATGTTGTTCATTGACCTTCCGATCATTTCGCGATAGTCATCTTTTGAACTTCGTCTGAATTTTTCCTAATGATTCCACGAGATCTCAAAATCCATATTCTGTCATTAACCAAAATAATCAATACAAAGTACAAATCTTCGAAGCAGGAAAGCTAAGTACCAGGTACTTACAAATGTACGCAGTACCGACCGGCAAACCCCCATGTTAACAAATAGCGCAGCGTGACGTGGAGAAAGATTGAAGGTTGAAAAACTAAAAATGCTCTGAAACTTGGGATAAACGGCTGTTCGCTTATTCTCCGAAGATGCTACAAACAATCATGTCAATCACTAACACCAGATCCGCTGAAGCCTACGCGTATGGTAACAGCAATGTCAAGCCCTTTAAATTGTTATCTTTACTTTCATTCGCGGCTTTTTATGTGTTGCCGTCTAATTTCTTATTTTTCTAATCTTGAAACGAACCCATGGTAGTCCCGTGGCTCTCTGTTCAGAATTCAATCCGCATTGTTGGTTGGAGGAATCTGTTGGATAATTCGAGGGCAGCTATCCAGATGTTTTCACTCCACCAATCGGTATCTTGATTTGTTTTTGTGATCTACATTCTATCATCTTTTTTGGAATGCTATTGGGTTCTGCGTTGATTCTGTTCAGATTCTAGTACCTGCTGGTGTTAGAATATGCATATGGATTTTTATCGCTTTTCCTCCTCACCGAGCTTACGAGTGGACAAAAAGACAGCAAACTAAGACCCAAAAATAGCACTACCACCACTGTATACAATACGCATCATCGCATTTTCTTCAATTGCATCTCGTCAATCTGTACAGGTTCCAAAATAGCATTTGGAATAATCTTGGCTGGAAAGGTCTAAAGAAATTGGCATTGTGGGGAATTAAGGTTCATGGATATTTTAGCCAAGAAATGAGGGGATACTTCTTACGCGTCCCACCGAGTTCGGTAACAATGAAATCCGGGGAAATTTCAACTACCGGCCTCGAATGGATCAATCAATGATATTCTCGCTGAGCATGGTACAGGAAAGAGTGTCCAAGATGTATATTGTTAAAGTCTCCAGGAGGGCTCACGAGATTAGTTCCGGAATAATTTCTTCCTTCTGCTAAATTCATTTCTCCTAAGCCTTTTCGCACTTTCGGACCCAACCCTTTCTTCAGTGGACCTTGATGATCTGGTCAGCTGTGGATAACGCTCTCGATAGATCTTTCCTAGTTGTTCAAAGATTAGTCTAATTGACAACGACAAAACTAGCAATTTTACCTTGAGCCAAACTACCATCTACAGTGAATGCAAGTGAGTATGTTTAAATCTTCCGTTCCCATGCATCAAACTGGGATTAAAAGTCAATATCACATTTCCGATTCTTCCAGCAATAAGAATGATGACTGGGGCTCAGGGGGTCTCAAGGTCAAGCTTTTTTCAAGCTGGTTTTCACAAGGTGCCAAGTAAGTGTATAAGAACGCCAAGTAGTCGCTTCCAAAGCCAAGAAGCCACACTGCTCATCAATACACTCTCATCTCTTGGCTCATCTTGAAAATGGTTAAGCTTTCTGTCTGTCTCCTCCTGGGAGGGGTTTCCGCTTTAGCTTCGGCTCTCCCTGCTGCAGCACCAGCTCCAACGGCAGCTCCAGATCTTCATAAGCGAGCGACTACCTGCACCTTCTCCGGCTCGGGAGGAGCTTCATCGGCAAGCAAGTCTAAAGCTTCTTGTTCAACCATCATTTTATCTGCACTTGCAGTCCCATCCGGTACGACCTTGGATCTGACAGGCCTTACTGAAGAAACTACAGTAAGCTTTTACTCAAAGAGCCCGAAGTTTGCACTATACTGACTGTCCGATCAATAGATCATCTTTGAAGGTATCACCACCTTCGGCTATGAAGAATGGTCCGGTCCTTTGGTCTCTGTTTCGGGAACTGATATCACCGTTACTCAGACCACTGGTGCTTACCTCGATGGCGGCGGAGCTGCTTACTGGGATGGAGAAGGTTCCAACGGAGGAAAAACAAAGCCAAAATTCTTCTACGCACACAACTTGATCTCCTCGAAGATCGAGAACCTTTATATTTACAACCCACCCGTCCAAGTGATGAGTGTTAACGGCGCAAGCGATTTGACAATTTCCGGAGTTACCATTAATGCAGAAGATGGTGATACTGATGATCTTGGCGCTAACACTGATGGTTTTGACATTGGATCCAGCACAAGCGTCACCATTACGGGGGCTAATGTATACAATCAAGATGATTGTGTTGCTATCAATTCCGGAACTGTGAGTCAATATCTTGTTGATTTTTCTGAGCAAGGACTAATAATTCTTTCCCCAGGGTATTACTTTCTCAGGAGGTGTTTGTTCCAGTGGCCACGGTCTTTCCGTTGGATCTGTCGGCGGTAGAGATGATAATATTGTTGAGACTGTCTTGTTCGAAAGCTCGGAGATCAAGGATTCGCAAAATGGTATGTCATCCACGATTGCGAGATTAATGCCTACTTTTCTTTAACACTCTCCAGGTATCCGTATCAAGACCATCTCTGGTGACTCAGGAACTGTCTCTGGCATCACTTACTCTGGCATTACCCTTTCCGGTATCACCGACTACGGTATCACAGTCAATCAAGCTTATGATGGAACCTCCGGTGATCCAACCAATGGCGTTACCATTTCCAAATTTATTCTCGAAAATATTACTGGAACCGTTGAATCTACCGCCACCAACATTCTTATTGAGTGTGGAAGCGGCTCTTGCACCGATGTAAGTTATCTCCCTCCAAATAGATATACACGTGATGTGATAAATCCAAGATCGGATTCTGACTTTGAATACCTAGTGGACATGGACCGCTGTTGCCATATCAGGAGGCAAGATTTCATCCGACTGTCTCAACGTCCCAACAAGCGGCGGTGTCTCTTGTTCCTTGTAGACACTTTCAAGTAAGACTCGTGCACGTAATCTGAACATGACAACGTCACTCATTTATGGAAATGATGATCTGTGATCACGTGTATCGAGGAGGAGGTTGATCAAACTTATTCTTTCCATTCTCACAGTCTCTTCGCATCTGTATATATTACCCTCCATTAGTAAATATTTTCGGAGCTCTCCGATCCATTTCAATATTGAATACCTAGTTGTTCCATCTTGGCATGTGTTTGTATTCGGCTCTTTGTACGAGAAAAAGTAGGCCGGAATTGACCACAGGCAAAGCCCTTCAACAATCCGATTGTTCCATTCCAATTCAGAGAATCAAATATTCAAATAATCTTTATATTGGAAGATTAATTAAGGTTTTATTATCGGTTGGTTAATCATAGAATTTATTAGGGTGATAATTTTGGCCTCTTTTTTCTCCCAAGTATAGTTCGGGTCCTGCTTCACGTGATAAAGATAAGCGGTTGCGTTTTGGTATCACATGTGTGTGTTACATTCTTCATTTGATCGATAGATGACCGAAACGAGATATGTGTCTCAGTGCCATGAGGCGTGTGAGTATCAGTTGAAAGCATCATTATGCAATTTAAGGATTATGCTCGTATTATGTTTGTGAAGTTCTATACCGGAATCTGATTTCCATTCGATGGATTGGATTGGATTGGATTGGATCTTTCGATCATGGGGCCAAGTAAGTCGAACCAAGTCCTTCCCGCCTCTACGAATATACTTGTTGAATTTCCAGACTGTGACTTGAGTGGGATCAAAGATGGATTCAGAATCTCGGTTTGGTAGGGCTGTGAAAGCTGGGAAAGATGGTTTATCCTGGAGGGGAATCAATCATCATGATGTAATAGTCTCTTTGATTCATCAATGATGCGAACAGGGAAATATACAAGACATACAAGACATACAAGACATATCTAATAATACACCATTACATACAACCATCACTGCTACCTTGTTCCTCAACCATCTGGGCACGTTGTGCGTTCACTCCTCTCGAACTCTACCAATTAGCACACGAGTATCGAAAGCATGGAGGGTGTTAACCTATTAAGCGCCGAGGTGTATCTAGAAGATTATGCAGGCACATGAATCCGGACCCTCATGATTATGCAAAGCGATAAGAGTTCCAGAAGTTGGTGATGTTGTATTGCATGAGTTTATGGAGATAAGAGATTGAACTCGAGCTCCCCCGCGCGCATAGCTTTTGACCAACTCAGCCAACAAGGTGTCATCCGGTTTCATCCCCTATTCTCGATAACACGCAATCAAATGAGAGAAGAGGAGAGCAGAGAAGAGAGGAGACGAAGAGAGGAGAGGAGGGGAGAAGGCTTAGTACTGTGTGTATTTTACTAAGACCGAGTACATTTCCCCATTATTACTCCAGGTCCGGTGATGGCCGAGGGCAATCTAGGTCATACGCCATACATACACTCATTCTACCTAGGGTTCATTGGGTCAATGAGAAGGAAGAGATGGGATTGTGGACTGTGGATTGTGCCTTGTTTGAGTTGTTTGTTTGCTTGTTTGTTATTGAACGTGGCTGGAGGCTGGAGTAATGCTGGCGGGTACATGATGTTCAGGCAAGTGAAAGAGGTGGAAGCCATTGATAAGCAATGAAACATGTCCCATATATCTATCTTCCTTCTCTTCCTCTCTCTCTCTCCCTCCTTCTCCTTCATTCATCATACCAAGAACTATCAAATATCAATAGCTATACTAGAAACATATTTACATTTTCAATTACAGTACCATCATTCAGATTGCCATTCACGACTTCTACCTAATCCATAATCAAGCCTTCGTATCTTACATATTCCTTCTTTATCTTTCTTATCCGGATATCAACATCGGATATCAGCCTCGCCTCACCTCACCCTCATCTGACTCACTCACCGAGCACATTCTCCTTTCATTCAACTGAACCTTTGTATTTTGATTCAAAGGACTAATAATCCAAGTTACAACTTCACATACATACATACATACAGCCTTCCTGCTATTCACCACTTAATTGTGTTTTGATTCGCAGTTTCTGATCTTGGAACGTGTGACTCTATTTCCCCGTGCCGCAACTACTCGTTACAGTCATCCGGTCAAAGTCTGAATCATCTTATTCACGAACCTTCTACTTTACTCTTTAATAAACCTTTATTTCTCTTTTAATAAATTTGCCTCTACGAACATCCTACGAATCTTCTACAAGGTGTTAAATTCTTTGAAATCAAAGACTAGAAACGATACAATACAATACCCTACCCTACAATACGATAAGTACGTGACCGGAACAGAAAGGAAGACACCCCTATATCTATTTTAAGGAATAAGTCAACACAAAGAAAGCTTGACCGCCACGTTTTTCTCTATCTTGGCCTCGTCTCTTATTGCAAGAAACTTCTCTCAATAAACATTCCAATCTTGCAACTTTGCGCCATACAAATCCATCAACCAAGAACAAGAAAGACGTACAACATGTCTGCCATTGCATCTAACACTCCAAGCTCTCCTATTCAACACCGAGACATTCGCTCTGAGGCCCAAGCCTTCAAACGTGATAAGGATCACTCCCAGAAATGGGTTATGGGGGTTCGCCCACTAGCTGGCGCGAACAAGACTTTCATAGATTTGACTGATGGTCCTAGCGATGCATCTGCTAAGGGAAAGGAGAAGGTTAGACCTCAAAAGTTATGGAGTCAAGTGTACGTTTGCTATCCTACCCATACAAAATATGAGAACCCCAAACTAATCCCACGTTCCTTCAGTGGTAGCTCCGACCGACATTACCGGAACAGTTCCAATGCTCCTTCAAAACCATCCGGGTCCCCATCTTACAATCATGGTCTTACTTCTTCTTCCCGTATCGCCCGCAAGATCGATGCCCATGTCGAGGCTGCAGATAAGACTTCCCATCCTCTCTCTAGATCTCTGCTCGATCTTCTTCCTACACATTACAATAACACATCTCCATCTGTCTCTACGGCAATCATGAATACTGGTGACGAAGGTGTTCTTTACTCTTTTGATAGAACAGGCACACCAAGTAACAGAGTGGACTTGGGTGGGCTGGTAGACCTTGCGGAGCAAAGATGGGTCAATGAACAAACCGAGAAGATTGTTAGGGGTGAATATGAGGTTTTGGATGCAGAAGGAGAGACAGTTCTTCAAAGACAAAGAGGCAGAAAGAGTCCCAGATCCAAGGCTCTTTCTCGTACTCGGGGAGACTCGAAGGCTAAATCTCATAAATCAGAACCACTTGAGGATGATGGATTTGAACTTATCTAATCTCGAATCCCGGCATGAGTCTGGAAGATCATGATCTCTAGTTGATCGTTATGGTTACCCCAGCATTGTATTCTCGTACAGCACATCCTGCATTGAGCCACAGGCATTCGGAGTTATTTGTTATCTTTTCCTTCTTTACATCTGGCATTTGGCGCGCACACAAGCATAGGATACCGGCAGGCAGCTTACTCTGGAGTTTTTGGTACACAGAGAAGGATAGCTAGCCTTTTATTTTTAGTTTCAGTTTCTGCACAGGCATTGATAGATTGGCCTGAGGTCTGATTTTTGTCTCTTATCCGGGTGCATTATGGTTATTGAGGTTTGCGCGGGGCATAGCATGGATAGCTTACCGGTCTAGGGATTGGGAGGATAGCTTGGTGCTTAGATAACCCTTTTATCAGGCTTTTTAATGAGTTTTGGGTTTGATGGTGTGTACAGCAGGAATGAGTGGGATGGTCGATACACTGGGTAGTTGATCTCAATAGTGTTGATAAGGATGAGGTGTTATACACGCGGAAATCGCAATAATGATTCATACCTATTACCCACCAGACTTCACTTTAGACTTCTTGCGCTATGTTTGTGACTTTCCCACTCTATGATTTACTATGCTTTTTCGCCCAGTGGTGATGATGGCTCACATCGAGCTAACTTGGGACAAATATGGTGACTTCGTCTGGTTTGACCGTCTGAAAATTGCCGAGTGTAGGGAAGGGAACAATGTTTGCGATCAATAAACCTGAGGTTTTGAAGTATATATTTTTAATCCATATTCTTCAGCGGGATGATGGCATAGTTATGGGGACGATGAACGGCGAGAGATAGTCTGAGTGTAGTTCAAAATCATGGATGACTGTCACGTGAAGGGCATTACGCGCAATGTGAACGTGTCTTTTTCCCTCGTTCACTTAAACCATTTCATGGCCGAAGATCCACAGAAAGAGAAAGAAAATAGTGAATTCCGGAGAAGTTTCAGGTTTTGCCTACGAAAGTATACTGTCGAGACCTGAATAATGGGACACTCTCTGGCCAGTTGCATTATGAAGAGATATTGATATGGTCGCCTCGGATTCGACACGCGTCTACTGATAGGTTACGAATAGTTCACTATAGTGCTCATTGATTATCGAAAAACGGGATTGAAGGCGCTAAAAACATTTTTATATTATATCCAGATATATACATTTAGAAAACAATTCCTACTACTGCCCTGCGAGAGTCATAGAGAAATAAAGGTAACGTTGCGGGCATGAAGCAATTAAGCCGACCCGAACTACTCCTCGTTCTAGAAGCCAGTGAAGCTGAAGCCAGCACATGCGGCGCCAATATCGTCCGCACCGCCATAGAGATTCAAGTATAAGAGGTAGGTCTAGTAGTCGAGAAGGAAGGACGAGCTGTTGGCAGAGGAAAGCGCCGAGTTGGCACGTGCAATAGCATCATCGAGCTGGGTGTAGACGGCCTAGGTAACCCATTCCTAGGTAGAAGGAACGTCGGAGCCGTCGGCACTGATAGTCACGTTAGCTAGCTCGGCTTGAGCCTGAGCAACGGCCCGGGTAAGGAAGGCAGCCGAGTTGCCGGCGTTGGTGACGGGTACGAGCCAGAGGCTAACGTCAAGGCCCGCGGCAGTGTCGTTGGTCAATCCGAAGAACTTTTGCGTGTCGGTGAATTCACCGGGGCGGTTGGAGATGAACAGATTGTCGCGGGAGAAAAGCATAGCATCTTCGTAGGTGACGCCGGCGATGTCGTAGAAGGTGTGGTCGGCGCCGTCAACGAAGAGGCCATTAATTTCCAGGGCGCGCTCCATGGCCCAGCCGCTAGGGCCGTACCAGAAGAGACAGACATCACCCGACTTGATAGTCGTGTCGAAGTTGGCGGCTTCGATAGCAATTCCGCTGCCGGCAAAGCATTCGGCTTCGAAAATAGTACCTTCGTAGGGAGTCTTGTTTTCAACATCAATATTGCCGCGGTAGACCGAGAAGGTGCCGTTGGCGTTTTCTGTGATGGTGTCGACGGTGACACCCTCGAGGTAATCGGCATCAATAAGATCGGTGTAGCCATCGCCGTTGGTATCCCAGAAGCGCACTTCGAGACCTGCAACAATGCTTGTGATGACAGAAAGGGCAGCGGCATCATAGCTATCCTCCGCGGTCTCAGCTTTATAGCCACCCAACCAGCTCTCGGCCATGGCGTTGGAAGAAAGCCAAGCCACCTGATTAAGTGTGTAGCCGTCGCTCAAGCAGTCGCTAGAGCTCTTGAAGCTAGCTTCGGTGCTTGGGATGGACCACAGGTTGATGTAAACCTGACCGGCAGCGATGAGGGCCTTGACACCCTCAAGAGCGCTTCCTTGCTCAAAGTATTGGTCGTATTGAGTAGCGGTGATGTTGGTGGCGTCGGTGCCCATGTTGATTACAACAGCGCGGAGTAGTGTACCATCAATCTTGCTACTTGAGTAAGCGGTACCGCATGTTGCCAAGGCGGTAGATGGCAGCATGACAAGAGCTGTGACGTCGGCGATCTTCATGTTTGCAATGACTTCGAGAGAACGGAGGAGAGGTGCAATGGAAAAGAATGTTGATCAAGACGGGAAAGAGTGTCAATTCGTCGTTGTTATTTGGCTACCCTCTTTACATGGTCGATATTTATCTTCTTTCGAATCTAAAACGGGTACCTAATTTCCATATCCCTATCATGCACATCTAGCTCGGTGCCGGAAAAAGCGTCGGCACTCAATCCTGTGCGCTCAGATATGTGGAGACGGCTTGGGCTTCGTCCCCACTGGATTTTCGACAATGTGAGGATCAGTACACAATTATATCTAGGTATATCACTCCCCTGAGTCTTCTCCTTCCTAAAGGAATACACAAAACCGTGAGTTCTCAATTTTTGTGGCTAATCATTTGCGGCTTACATTCGAAGATCCGCGGTGTTACACTCATTAGTCAGAAGGAGGGAGGCGGGGAGGGTAGCATATGAAAATTGTCAGATTCCCCACAAGGACGCGTGATATGGGGGTTTTCGGTCCCGAGATTGAGAGGCGATAAGGTGCAGAGAGTCCATCACGGACTACCGCTCACGCTATACACGATTCAAACTCCCGCTTATTGGCCGGATCAACGTTCCTTTCTTCCAAGCCCTAGTCTCTAGAACTTAATATCCTCAAAGTACTTAGAAAGGGCCAGTTAGAACGCATCTGCCAGCGGAACGCACACGATGCGTACCGGCCATATAATGGCTAAACTTTGAGCAATATTTTAGCAAAAATTTTCTCTACTGGAGGACTATGAACTAAATCGACTTCGTCAAAACAGGGCATCGATATCGATGAATCATTCCGTTGGCAGGTGGGCCCTTTCTAGTCTTCCTCAGCCACTGCACCGATGCGGTTTCCCCTGGAGTTTCCGATACAAACCATAATTAATTGAAGACAAAGTTACACCCAATGGAGCCCCTCAGATTCTATATTTCAAAAGCTTTTATGAGTGTTTTTACAGATTTTTTCTACTCTTCAGAGGCAAGGTTAATTGTTCGGCTTAGAGAAGATGAACCATACAACCTAGTCTACCTCTGTCAATTACTGGGCACCGCTTCATCGTATACACAACTGCAGGTCGTAATTAACCTCCCCAACCTCGTCACTCATCAGAAGCACTGGTTGCTTTTCCAGAGGAGCATATTGCCTGCTCGACCGTGCTCTGAATTTCTTTAATCTCGAAGGGTTTGACTGCATCACTGAAGCTCTTTTTCGAGTAGAAAAGTGGGTGTTTTGGAGAGGTAATCCTACCTCAAGTACACCCCTCGGTGTATGTTGCATGTTCCAGAGTCAAGATGGCGGTGATGTTCTAGAAATTCCCATGTCTTGACCTAGCTGCGTGCGTAGCCTCTCAAGGGTCTTGCGGTTCAGCGTTAGCTTCGTCCGTCTTTTCTTCAGCAAGATATACATCCCCACCGAAAACGAAGTTTTACTGTCGGCGCCAACAGCACTTTTCTTATTGGTCGTCAGAAAGCTGTTACAGAATCACTAATAGAAGTTACAGAAGAATATCAGATTACCGAATAAGCATTGACCCTGGACAGACTTCGACGATTCGACCGGTCGAATTTTCATCATGTGACTATCTAATGCAGGTTTTCGATGATTGATCTGATATCGGATTCGATCGCTTCAGGTAGATCTGACTTGATCATCAAATTGGGGATGCCTGACCGGTGCAGTGGGCGTCGATAATGCAGGTGGCGTTCGAAATGGATAATTCGATTGAAGTTGAATTGATTATAAACCGACTGAAATATCAACGGCCTCCTCCCACTATCACAAATAGTACCTTCTTTATTTGCTCAATAACGAAAACAAGAAGTAATATCCCTCTCAGGGGAACGGCCCGGGCGGCATCCCCTGTCGCTAAAATCATGGTCTCGGCACCGAAATCAAAAACATACTTTTGCAGATGTTCCTGCGAATCTGCTCGCGTATATCGGTATACCTACAGTATCCTCATATTTGCAAGCAATGGTGCCATTTTTATTCCGGGGCTGTGGCTATCTCCTTCTTTACCTAGGTAGTTAATGCATCTAGCCCTCCCGTTTTCGAGAATACATGCGTGCCCTGGACTCCA
This sequence comes from Botrytis byssoidea, assembly GCF_014898295.1. NCBI lineage: Eukaryota > Fungi > Ascomycota > Leotiomycetes > Helotiales > Sclerotiniaceae > Botrytis > Botrytis byssoidea. The sequence continues at coordinate 921,078 of NW_024065846.1, forward strand.
CCACTTCCTCCGTGCGTGAGACTCTCATTCATAACATCCGGTCTTTGTTGTCCTGATCTGTCACATACTTTTAGGAGGCGTTGAAGGCCATTTTGTTGGATTTTGTCGAGGAAGTGGCAGTAGGTATGCTATAGACTTGCTGTCAATATGTTGTCAAGACAGTTAATTATTTGCGTGGCGTATACTGTCGGCTTGTGATAGAACAAAGTGCATATATAGAGTATCATCATTGGCACGTTCGTTTCGATCCATTGTATCTATACATCGTCCGTCAATCCGGTTATAGATCTGCTTGAACTGAAGCAGAGACTAACTAATATACAGAGCTGAACACACACACTTTACAAATTTTCCAGATCCATCAGAGAAGCATCGTAATATTGATATCTTAATTGCAATCTTGAATAGCTAGCCGCCAGTAACGTTCCTCCCCAGTTTGACAGGACTACTGTATTATAATGTACGTGAATTTTGCAAAGTGAACCTCTGGGTGAAGAACTATTTCCCTATGTTTTTCAATATTGTGATTTGAGAACTCTCAAATTGAGAGTATATCTAATAGCTTTTTTATTGTTTCAGAAATTGGTTCTATATTCTGTACGTACTTATTTTTCAATGTTGATCAACTGATTTGAATGTTCCATACATACCTAGTAAACAGACCGTACTTCTACCTCAACCAATGAGAATCGCGATACTGTTTTCCAAGACAGCAAAAGCTCAGACAGGAATATAATTTGATATAACGAAAATTTATTAATAAAAATGGCGTCGTGACGGAGTGGTTAACGTGATTGACTAGAAATCAATTCCTTTCGGGGGCGCATGTTCGAATCATGCCGACGTCGAAATCTTTTGGCTTTTTGGAGGCTAATGTGTGGTTTAACTTTATGTTCCCTTTTATCAATTTTTGCTCCCTCTTAATTTCCATGGGATGTGATTTTTTATATTCCTTCTAAGTTTTAGGGAAATTGTGGGGTTGGGAATTATTGTCATGTGGAGTCGCTGGGGATTGGATGAGGAAGTACAATATTTGTGGATATATATGGAAATTTATTTAAACTTTTGCGTTTGAACTTTGGGAGTTTTTAGTACAATGTAGAATAAAGGTATGATAGTATTTGATGTGGATTTTGAGCTGCGTGGTATGCATTCAAAGTCACCATTATGAATTATATCGTAAACACCGTTTAGAATGAACAATAGGCTTGCCTGGAGAAAGTTCTCTGCTGTTTGTGTATTCAAAGCACCGGGCCTCATTTCATGTCAGGATGATATGAGAAGGTTGATATTCAATCATCTCGGCAGCCGTCTGAAATTCAACAAGCCTGTTGTTGAGTCGCTCTCGAATACTGAGGCCCGAGAAACACTAGATATGGGGAAGGATGGAAAGGAGGGGTGACACTTCCGGCTTGGAATGAAATTATTTCCTACAAGCAAACTCTTCATTGTTAAATAGTTTTCTTCAAGTCGGAGCTTTTATCGACCATCAATATAAGATGGGTTACAGTCGATTTTAAGCTACATCTTTTTTTGCTTTGAGGTCTATGACATGGATTTAGGTTTCTGATTATATCAATGAGAGACGAACATGTTTTTTTCTATTGAATCTAAGTTGACTATAGATATTTAGGTTATCAAGCATTTGAGTGGCAAATATCATTGTTGCTCATGAGCTTTCAAAGTTATACATTCAATAAGTGATGTCGGCAAATCACGAATGCCCCTTTTTCGGGTCAAGAATGAACATCAGCATCGCAATTTATATTTTCCAGCGTTTTCAATTTTTGAATCCTCAAGAAAGCTTTTCCAAACAGTCTACTGTACAAAGGTCTTAAAACAAGAGGATATTCTTGCTTTGTGCCCTCACCTTTTTCCGGTGAGGATGTCTTTATCTCTCCTGGATTGCCTTTTCATTCAGCATCCCAAAACGTCAAATGGATTTTGGGCAAGGAAAACATAGTTCTTTATCATACCTCGAGAGAATGAGAAGCCAACATATTATTTAGTATATACGGGTACCAAAACATTAATGGCGAGTTCGAAAAATTCCCACGCATCTAACAAGAAGTGGTAATCTTCTTGAAATATATAAGCTTAATCTCGTACACGCATTTCCCAATTGCAAAAGAATGAACGAAGAAGAACTCGCTCGCGTCCTCAGACGCGATCCTAACATCAACGTCGCCAGGCCCCCACGCCAAAGACCTGAGCTGACTCAACCCCTCAAATGGGCTCTACCTACGCCCCACACCTTGAAGCAACAAACTCAACCACGTTTTAAGAAAATCCGTACAACCGAGCCCCTAAGATGGATCCCGCAAGATCACATAAAGAGCGCATGGCCACTCCTTCCTCAGCGCCCCCCTGTATTTCCCGAGCTTCCTGCGAAGAAACACAGTCTTGAACAGTTTGAGGTTGATGAAGAAAGAAAGAGGCAAAGGAGGGAGATACGCAAAGCCCGAATAGAGGCAGAATTGGCAAACAGAGTTCCTCCTCCGGCGCCTAGACCGGAAATTATGCCTCTGTCTCCGCAAGCTGCTCGCGCGCCCAGACCAAAAGATCCACAGACTGAAAATGTACGCAAAAAATGGCCGGGTCCTGGAGACTGGGAATTTAAATGGAGGCACAATTTACGCAAGGATGCAAATATGGCAATAAGAGATAGCGTTCCGGATGACATGTACGAGCCCCCGTTAGTCGGACCAATGGTCGATCGAATTCCTATAATCAAGAATTTGAAAGTCGAGATACCATTCATGGAAGATGCCATCTTTTATCCGAGTAGAATACCCGCGAGTGGAGATTGCTTTTTCGGTTCAGGTGAGTTTATGATATATTCTTGTTATCGAGTGTCGATAGAATCTCATGCTGACAATCTCAGTCTCAATGGCTTTGTATGGGACAACTCTATATTGGCACTATACGAAGTACTGTCACTTGTGGTTTTTTCGTTACGTGCTTACGCACCCTGCACATCCGCGGTATGACTCTTACTGGCATTTAAATACTTTTGGAGACTCCGATGGCGAAATGAATATGTGGCACCGATTGAACACTCCACAGGCAAGTCAAAGCTAGTCCATACTAGCCAATATGACAATGCAGTCACTAACCATAATTCTCACCAGGCCTGGCAATCAAGCGAGCTGTTCAATATCACAGCCGATATTTACAACCTCTTCATAGTACTATACGAAGCGCCCAATACGATCGATATCTTTGGCCAATACAACGCGACGCACATGTTTTTCCACCTCATCAACCGGAATCACTATGAAAGTTTGATTCCCGAGGACGACGAGGTTCAGTTTCCTTTTCCCGATGGCGTGATGATTAACCCCAGGCCTGGAAGAACAAAAATACGACCTTTCGGTTCAGGCAGAAACATTGTATTGTGCCTCCACCCATTGCGCTGCCAGTAATCCCCCTTCCGTCAGTGATAGATATGACTCGAGTTCTTGGGATCAATACCGCAGAAGGAGCTCTAGATATTGAGTTGTTGAAAATCGGACTCAGAAAAGAAAGAAGGCAGGCAAATGAGCGAAATGATCCTACAGAGATCAAGTGGTGGCTGGAAGCAGAAGCCAAGGACAAGGAAGAGGCAAAGAAAGCAGAAGAAAAAAGGATCGCCGACGTAGCCAAGGCAAAACCTCCAAAGAAGGTCACATTACCTACAAATGAGGAACTCGCAGCAAATCTCGCGAAAGTATTGGCACAGAAGAAGCCCGAGCACGGAAAGGATCCAGACAATCCCAAAAGCAAGAAGATTCCAAAAAAGACATTCTACGATCTCGATAGCGACGATGAGGACAGTGATCACAAAGAAGCCGAAAACTTGTTACCGAAAGATGAATACACACAGGGAGGAACGAAAAAGGAAAAATTCACCGGTTTCGGTCTGGATTACAGTGATGATGACGACGATAGTGATACTTTCAAAGCGGCAAAAGAAACAAGTAAAAAGTCACCGAAAGTGAAGCCGCAAAAGACTCCTGGAAATCCGGATAAGAAGATTCCTTCCAAGCCTCAAAAAACAGGAAGAACGCCAAAAAGACCGCCTAGGTGGTAAGGAGAAATATCTTGGATGTTAGAAATACGGAGTTCGCGAAGGAAATTCTATTGAAATAGTATTGAATGATGGCTTATTGCTTTGGCAAAGAGATGCTGGAGTTAGTATATAAGGGTTTTATGGAGTATGATTGGTTTTTTCGAGGAGAAACTTTGTTTTATATAGTATTCAATATTGTACCTATTTATGTTTGTCTTCAGTCACTAGATGAAGGGGTATCGTGATCTGGTTATTCGACGCGTGAAATTGGAAGCTGTGCGTGAGTGATAGATTTGACGAAGAATCAAAAACTATGAAACCTTTCACTATTTGTTACAGTAATTTATGCTGAGATAGTATTTTCAGGTATTTTATGGTTCTACACGTTTTCTATATTTGATCTTTCCTATACACTTGTCAGGTTACGGGGACAAAGTATTGATCTCATCATTAAGTGTAGTTTAGTTTAGTTAATTTCGAACAATTGATATATATTGAGATTCAAAAATGAACCTTATCATAATCCTGCAAATGGTTTTTACAACAGTATTTATTAATATATTCCACAGGATCATTTCCATAGGATTCATATACTAAACTTTCCCTACATAGGCCCCTCCTCCTCTACCTCCTCGATCAGTAACATAAACGCGAAACAATATCACCCCTGAAGCTCTCACTATCTGTATTCTTTGTCCCAAAATCATCAACTCCGGACTTGGACTCCCCTTTATCCAGCAGCCAATGCTCAAGCAACATCCCCCAAGCAACAAAGACCGCTTTATCCCAAAACACTAGCCATAATTCAAGCACTCGACAACAAGTAAGCACAATGATTAATCCCAATCCCAACCTCGCATTTCCCCCATCCATCCACAAATCCCTCCAAAATGTCCCAAAAATACGACGTCCACCACACATTCGACAGCCGAGGACCTCTCCAGCGCCCCAGCACCAGCGCCGACATAAGCGACTACATCCCGCTGCAAGCCGGTCGCGAAAATGTGCACGAACCCACCCCCTTCGACGTCCTCGAATGGCTCTCCGTCTTCTACGGCCAGAAAGTTCCTCCGCTGCCCGTGATGCGCGCGCGAGATATCGAAGAAGTTCCTGATCAGAGACTACGGGAAACCATGGAGGAGTATCAACTCCTTACCCCGACGGTGAAGGGCATGAAATTAAATCCCTTTACCGAAATTGGGATTGAGGGATTTCCATTGATTGAGGATACGATGTTTAATATCGTACGCAGCTATCCGGCTGATGAGCAGTATCAGGGTCCGCATAATTTGATTTGGTTGGTGTCGAATTCGTATTGGAGAGCGGGTAATTACATACTTTACTAGAAATCTTCCCTCTCTGTCTCTCTCATGAAAAACAAAATGAAATAAGCGAAAATACTAACACAACTCCAGTGGCCTGGGCCATCTACGGCAACTGGGAACTCTGGCCGCACGTAAAAGCCCATCACCGCATGGTGTTCGACCAAGTGCTCGCCACCCCCAAACATCCCCGACACATACTATACCATCGGCTGAACGAAAAGCGGAAAGGTCACAACAACCTCAACATCAAAGAGCGCCTCGGGATTCCCTACTGCGCCATCCGGCACGACGACATCCAGCAGGTCACCGCCGATATGTACGGCATCTGCCTCATCATCTTCACATGTCGACCCGCAGGCCAAACGGTGAACATTCCCGGCTTCAGTACCGACCAATCCCCTCGCCACTTTGCGCCGACGATCCGCGGAGAGTTCAACCGACCGCATAAATTCATCCGACTCTCCATCGGCATGGTGCCCGGAAGATACAGGCAACACGCCGATGCGAATCTGTTGCCGCTCTGGCAGATGTACGAGCCAATGATGCTCAACATACCGAATTTTCGACACTCGGATTTCAAATACGTACGTCCGATGTATGAGAATACACGGGGGTCATTACCCTTGACTGCGTCCCTGCGGCCGATGGATTACGACGGGGTGAATCATCCGTGGAGGGCAGTGAATGTTGCCTGGGCCGACGGGTATGGTGGTCAACAAAGGGGACTTCCCGATGCGCTTACACAGCCGGCGAATTGGCCCGAGGCGTTTCCGCGAAAACCAATGTCCCTTACGATTGCGATGGGATGTGTACTTTTGAAAGATGGTGATCCCAAGGATCCACGCTCTTGGGGTCATGATTCGCGTAAGATCGTGTGGATAAGGCCGGACAAGCCAAAGGGAGGTCAAATCGCACCGAGACCAGTATAGTAATTGCTATGCAGAAATGGGGGTATTATCTTCATAATCTTTTGCAATCAGCAAGGAGGTCTTTTTAATCTAAATATCTTTTCTAGAGTTTTAGCTGACGGAAAGGAGTATCTTTACTGAGTTTGTAAATTCGATTTAACAATCATATCTTATGCAATCGTGTAACACCATTCGATTTAATAAAATTAACCCCTTAAAAATTAAGAAAACAATAAAAAATCTATGCTCTTTCTCCAAGATTATACAGCAGCAATACAACTCTAGTCAAGAAATACAGGGATCCACTTGGAGTATATAGATTATGATCAGATAATTTACGAGGTACATTCACGATTCAAATAACGAGACTTTCAGAACCCGAATCCTGACAAATTCAAATCTCAAGTAGTATATATTCCGCATCATTCATACACCCCTCACCCTTACCAATTATTCATAATATCATATCCCTCGAGTTCTTTAAGCCATTCCCCCGTAGCACCTCAGTATCCCAAGGTTATTTACATATAAGCACTTGCGTACATCTCTCTCTACGGGTTGGGTTTGGCGAGGAATATAAGATGGGAATTCGGGTTGTTGCTGTTTCAATGGAAGATCTACTCATCAATATTTTGATTTTTACATCAATTAAATGTCCCCAATGTCGATACAGGGTGATTGACTACTATTCCTAATCATCGAACCAAGAGGGAAGATAAGCTCGGCATGTTCTTCCAATTCACGGCACAAAAATTTACACGAGGGCTGCGCGTTGCTGTACACACGACTGACTACAGCCCCATCAGACTTGGCTGCAAATAATAAGTGTGCTGAATTGCACTAAAGGTCTCAATTTGATGTAATATACGAGTAAACAAGAAGACGAAGTGCATCAGAGGGAAGCTTGAAAAATGATGGGAAGGAAAACTCGGGTACGATGTAGAGATTACTTACAATCTACACTCGACATCATGTCATTAAAGTTTACTCGAATATTACATGGCAGCACATGAGAAAGAAAGGGGGAAATATTGAAAAGAATTTTTGTTAATATGGGGGAGTTTCCATTTTTTTTCAAAGGAGAGTTGTTGCGTTTTGTCATGTTTTTGGATTTTTGAAATAATGAAAAATGCAAAATTTTAGGACATCCCATAACAAATGAAATAATGAAATCTAAGTATTCGCATACTTTATTACAAATGAAAAATGGAAGATGTTACCATTGTGTTTTTTCCGAAATTGCGAGCGGGGTCGTCAACGTCTTGTGTGAGTTTAGGTGGCGCGTGTTATGGCAAGTCTCATTGGGGCAAGATGATTTTCAGGGACATCTTCATCTTCTCTATCTTTCTGCGGCTTTCCAAACTTTTCTTTGAATGAATCCAGCCAGTGAGTAGTTTCCATGTGCTTTCTTAGATCCCTCTTTTTGCCTCTGAAGTCATGGCCACATAGCTTGCAAACGGTCTCCGGTTGATTTTTGACCTCATGGACGTGCAAAACATGAGCTCTCAAAGTAGCGGGATGGGTAAATCTGGCATCACAGCCTTCAACAGAGCATACACAGCTGTTTTCCGCGTGAATAGTTTCCATGTGTATAACAAGACCAGGTTTGGCCGCGAAAGGTTTTTCGCAGATTTTGCATGGGAATTCGCGAAGGTGAGTATCTATGTGGCAGTTCAGGCTTTCTAGAGTACTTAGCTTGCGATTACAACCAAGATGAGAACATGGAAAGGTTCCATGGTAATTCTTGACATGGAGATTGTAAGTGTGCACACTGGCGTATGTGCGGTTACACTCTTCACACTTGTTTTTGATCTCTCCATGAATCTGCTCGACGTGTTTGTTGAGATCAGTTTTCTGGGAGAATTTCTCATCACACTTTGGACATGGATAGTATTGGCTTGAATGTTTAGCCAATTTATGAAGACCCAGAGAGCGCTTGTCACGTAGATGCTTTCCGCATGAAGCGCAGATACAAGTCAAGCCGCTGGCTTTTTGACTGGATTTCTGAATTCTGTTACTCATCTTGACAAGTTGTATGTTTACTATGTAAGTCTTGATAACCGAATAAGTTTAATACTACCGTTGTGTGAATGAGTGGATGTTGTTTTTGCTGTATGAATTGAAAGCGAATTGATGGAATTACCTTGAAGGAATTCTGCAAGTTTTATGCAAACAAAAGCGGCCTGTTCAGATGTAAAATTGTTTTACTCTTGGGTGAACCATCGCAAGTACAAGCGCAGTACAATGCCATTGTATTTTTGTAGAAGTATTTCCTTGTTCCATGTCGGCAACAGAGACAGGATCGAGAACTGAACAATCCCTTGTCAGAAGTTATGATTTAGCACAAAGATGACTGGCAAATTCGACGGGCTTTAGCCTTATTAGTTTCTGCATTAAAATCGAGACGATTGTACATTTCAGTAGATATCATTTACAAGGTGAGATCTTATGCTGCTTCGTACCCCACATTCGACTAGTACAAGCTCGAGTAAACATTTGCAATGCTCGTCGTCATCTCATTAATGTAAAACGCATCACGTGATACTCGATATATTTTCGGGAACACAACCCCAGATTAAGCAAGGGAAACGAATTGTTTCCGTCCGATGTGTAGATCAAACAGCGTGAGACATCGAGGGTTCATCCCACCTATTGAGGAGGTTCTACTTTCCATGACTCCATGGATAAATGCAATTGAAGGCATGATGACACATGACGAGGTTGCATGCTGAATCTCCATATTGATATTCATGCCAGGAATTTCAAAAGATAAGCAAGTAAATGCAACAGACGAAAGGACAAGCAAATGCGTCTCGTAAATTCATCTCAACTTAAAATGATTTGATGAATGAGCGCGAAAATTTCCGATACATCATCTGTTTGAGCAACCCACACGCTTTGTGCAACATGGTCTCAAGTTGGACGACCCCTCATTACGACAATATTATTTGATCTGAGGAAGGAAGAGATGATATGAAAGGATTGGATGGCGGAGTTGGGAACCAAGAATGGAAAGTTTGAGAGATGCGCAAAAAGGCTTGTTTCGAGCATGTACAGAAATGGAGAAAATACATGGCGCAGCATGGATTTGGAGGGCAGGAAAAATAACGTTATCCACCATTCTCAAGCTTCTCAAGCTTGATTATGAGAGTCGTGACTCGTGAAAAGAGCACTTGTTTGATCCTCAATAAGAATGATTTCTCCAGAATGGTTTGATCAGCGAGTATAAGAAATACTATTCCTTTTGTTTCGCGTAATGGATTTTGGTGGTCAAAAAGTTCAGGAAGAGGATTTTTGAGTAATTGGTGAGGGTATTCAACTTCCAAGCTTGGTTTTAAATCTCCGCTCGACCGCTCTTCAACCAATAAGGAATCCTTTGGATAAATTTCAAAGGACCTTCAAGGCTGCAGCAGTGCATTCGGGGAGAGTTGGTACCTTGGGTATGGTAACATTTAACCGCTCCAAATAGATGGCATCTTATCTCATCTCATCTCATCTCGTCTCATCTCATAAATATAGATTGGGGAAGAGGCTGAGATATTATTTGAATATCGGAAATTTCCTCTTGCTGCGGTGCAAAGGAATCATTTTGAATTGGATGTACCAGTAAGAGACCGACGGGAAGGAGCATTTTTGGCTTACACACGTGGCACACAAGTGAGGTAGGTACCTAGGTAGGTAGATAGGTAGCACTGGGCAGTAGATCTAACAATTGTACGTAGGAGGGAATACGCAAGAAGATGATGGAAAGGGTACCTACCTAATACCTAGGTACTATCTACTACCTTACTAATCAAGAGTCATGAGATTTTCCTTTTCCTCCCATGGATAATTCTTCCTGATGTGCGGAATATGAAGAACATGAACTGTGAATCGGATCTTTTCCTAAAATTCATTAGGAGTGAGGAAAGGAAAAAAAGAATTACTCCAATGAATCATCTTCACGTGTTCTTTTACGGTCCTTTTATCGAACCCATGGAATGTGTTGTTGTGTTGTCGCCTTGTCGCCGTTGAGCCGAGTACAGTATCGTGTCTAGATTGGACTAGATACGTAGGTACGGTAGATTGTTAGTTGAGTCTGAGTCGGATCAATCACGTCAATATGCACCATGAAAATGCTTTTCATTGAATTTTCTTTCTTCACTCTACTTTATTAGTCAGGTCCTCTAGTCAGGTACCATTTTAACTTCTAAGGCTGAAATTTTATTGGAAGTTTTTAACCATGAATTAACCAAGAATTAACCGCCAATTCAGGTTAATTCAGGTACCAGTTTTTACAGAGAGATCCACTTAAATTTCGCTTGTCTTCCGAAGCGCCTATAAAACGAGATTTGTCTCATAATAATCCTTACTAGCCACACATCGGATCCTCGCCGTATCCTTGTCTTTCGCGTTCAAATTTAAGATTACGGCTGATTGTGGGGATGAGCTTTAGCTTTTGGAACTGGACGAACCGGACGGTATTGCAGTAAGGATGAAATGACTAACGGAAACACGCTTTTTCTGTTGTCTTGACTTTGCATCTGGACTCTGGACTGTTGAGTCCTGACTTCCTCTACTGGACCCATTACATGTGAATGAAGTGTAACAGAAGTGAAGCTTAGCACTGCTCGATGTTTTAGAAAGTGCAAAGACTGAAGTTTGAGACGATAAGAAGATAAGTCGACAGAAGAAAGAGATTTCGCATGCCAGGCGATGAGCTTCACAAATCACGATTCGTGAATGTTCAAAGTCAAAAAGGAAATGAAATGAAATGAATTATGACGATTAGCCATGGAGATGGGAAGATACGGTGTAGCGGTACTCCCGCATACATCCACGGTACAAACTTAACAGACCAACTCAAAATCCGGAGATTGATAATGTTCAACAGACTTCATTTTATTTTCATTTGTATGATTGTATGACAGAAACTTACTTCTTCCTTGCTCGTATTAGATTTCTCCCCATTGCCCCATTCACTTGATATTAACAATAGGAGAAAAGAGTCAGTTGATTTGATCGCTGAGATTAATTTTTATATTATCAATTCAACTTTATATCTTCCATTGCGGTGTAATACCATGTGGAATCTTATGGATTGCCTCTTTTGGATATAATCATAGAGATCTAGATTGATGTGTTCTAGGATTCCTTATGGTACAATGGACCATTTCCCACTCATTTGTCAAGCAGATCAAGCATATCAACCAAGTCAACCAAGTCAACCAAGTCAAGCGTACACTCAATTATTAGCCGGGCCAAGCTTCTCTACTTCCCCTAGTCAACCTGCGAAATTCACCGATTCCAACGTAACGTGGGCACTGAGCAGAAAGAAAAAGAAAAAACAAAACGTTGTCAGTTTACCCCCAATCCAATCACGGGCCACCTTTAGTAGGAAAAGACGTAGATCCACTTCTACTCGACCGCTCGCGCTCGCTCAGATATCTTCTTCATCTTGCGCCCCAATACTTCTTCCTTCTTCTCTCTCTTCTAACAACACACACCTTCATTAATCCCAATACCTGCAGCTTGCTTCAGACAACTCAATCAGACTTCGTTGGCAAAGTCTACAATCATTCAAAGTATATCTCAAGAAAACATACTCCAGACATCTATCAGATTCACTCACCATCATTCGATATCTACCCATTCACCAAACACAATACCCTTTTGACCTATTGTTCAAGGTTTGAGTCTATTGACCCAAAACACTCCACTTTCGAAACAATATCAAACATTATCTGCGCTTTGATCAATATCTTTCTGATATACATCTTCCTCCTCGAAGCAACTACCCACCAACGACTACTCAAATCTATTTAACGTTGGTTTCGATCCTTCAAAAACTATAACACACACTCCTCTCATACAATTACTTTCTTGTCAATAAATTCAAAAATCTTTACTCAAGAACTTTTTCCAAACAACCACATACACAATGCAGTTCCACGGTCTCACAGCATTGTTGCTTTCCCTTTTTGTCGCATGTGTATGCGCACAATCAGTTACCTCCACCACAACCTTCACATCTACATCTACCCACACTCGCACCATTACCGTATCTGAAGTCGTCGCATCTGTTACCTCCACCTACTCCACCTACAACACCTCTGCAATTGCACCTACCGGATCCGTTGGAACCATCATCGCATCCACAACCTCAAGAATTGGCGCATCAACAGCCTCTGCCGTACCAACCTTTGTCGGCGCAGCTTCAAATGTTCAAGCAAGCTATGGTGTAATGGGATTGTTTATCATGGCTGTTGCAGCGTTGCTGTAAACAAACAGATGATGAGACAAAAGAATGCGGGTCCATCTAGACGGCGCCGATCATGTAATTGATTGATCGTCATTCCTGCCCTATGGCATCTAGATCTTTTCTTGGAATGCGTTTCCAAAAATACCCTCTCTTCATCTCCCCAAAATAAGAAAAATTTCACACATGCGAAATCTTCGATGCGACATCTCATCACTTCAGTTTACTCTTCACACTTCTTTTTTTTTAACGAAAATTACCCCCCTTTTACGGCTTGACGATACCTTTTTTATTCTTTTTTGATTTTACTTCTCACGCCAGAAAATTTCATGCTCGCTTTTTTTGATCTTGTTTTCTCTTTTCGACGGAGCACGAATACCCCCGATTAACGATTAAAACATGCCCTCACACATATCTTTGATTCGTTACCTGGAGTTTTTTTCGATTCATCTTCTTTCTTGGTTACTCCCTCTATCCATACCTTGAAATTCCGATACGTTGATGCGTATACTGCGATGTCACTTGTGATAATCTAAACGTATGCTCTTTACTATGAATACCTGTCATATTGCAATGACTATTCACAATGAAGAGTACGTGTTTTGGAATTGGTATAGGTACGGGGAATCATGATGTGATTTATTTGGATCCTTTTTATATTTGATTTATGGATGGGTGGCTTGATTTGCATTGGCGGTCATTGGCATGGAACAATATTTACACCACCTTTTTTGTTGTATACTCGCCGCTGATCGGCTTGAGGATATTGGAAGAGGATGGGATTGGATAGAAATTTCTTTTCTCGATGAGACGCTTTTATACCTTTAGTTGTGCATAGTTTTTGTGGTGTGGTTGGTGATTTTTGTGGTGGTGCTAGATGCATGGAAAGGTGATAGGCGATGAATGCATAAAGCATGGAAAGGGGATGGAAAGATAGATAGAGAAAATGAGAAATCAAATATTAAATACATTGTTATTGATTATCTGTCTGTCATTTGTGAAGAAACCTTGTTTGTGATTGATTTGTACTTCTTGATGTTGTTGGAAGGATTGCTATGTAATATGTAGGTAGGTATTCATTGGAAGTATCGAGTGGCACTTCCTTCCTCTCTTCCGTTCTTTCTTTCATTCTTCCTTTCTCCATCTTATATGGAAGTATCTGCATATTCAATCCCACACATTTCTATAACTTACCTCGTATCCACCTAAATGATCCACCAACTCAGAGGGACAAGGATATCCAAACCTTAGTCGTCCTGATTGTTGTTGCTGTTGTTATACTCCGATAGGAGTTACATATACTTTTTTACATCATCTTTACCGCCACATCTCTAAATCCCCTCATCGAAGCCCCTTCTCAAATTCCCCCAACCCCAAAATCAAAAGTCCGTCAACTTCAATCGAAAAAGACAATATTAGAATGCGAGTACATCTATAGGAAACCAATGCTGGGTATGGTTTTCTTTCTTGCATTGGTAGGTTGGAGGTCTTGATATGTAGATGGATGATCAAGTGTTAATGAGAGAGATGTTTATTTATAAGTACTTGAAGAAAAATTCGAGACCCTGGGGAGGGAACTGACCCCGTCTTTTGGGGGGTGACTATCAAGGTGCAAAATTGAGGTTAGGTGAATACCAAGAAGAAAGGAGAAATAAGGAGGTGCATACATGTACTCATGGGAAGTTCCCGTTGTGCTCTTCACACTTTGGCTTTTTCTCATACTACCCATCATTATATAAACTTTTCACACATAAGTTTTAGTAAGTATCATTATGCAAACCACAACTTCGATTGAATTCCAATGCTCCAGCCCGCCTTGACGTTCTCGCTATATCGACTGAGATCTCTAGGTAGGTATTTACATTTAACATTCAACACGTGATTCCTTACCACTGATCTAGGAAATGCGAACGCGAGAAAATGATGTTATTGTTGTTACTTTCGGTCTCGTTTTAGTACTTGTTGTCGCTTTGAATAGGGTGTTGTTGATGTCGATGAAACGGTGCAATGCTATATATCGGTCAATATATACATCAACAGACTATATTATAGTAAAATATAAAGCCTACCTAGGTATAGAATACATGGTATCCATCATTTTCTGCACAACTCAAATCTTGTCCAGCGAGAAATAGGATACAGGGCTAAACAGATGCATCTTGATTACTTCCATCAAATTCCTTAGAAACCTTTCTCTTGTTGATGGCAATATGATGTGTTACTTTCAGATCATTGGGCTCTTAAATATCCCGTCTTGAATAGTAATTGAAAGGAGAATGAATCTAAGGGCGTAGTATGGAAGAAAGTTTGGATTAGTGAATCATACAAATGACTCCATCACCATGCCAATATTTCTATATGCGCGGCTTTGAGATTGACCGAGTAGTGCGAATCTCTCGAAATCTGCAATTCTGTAGTGTTTAAGAACGGGCTAATGTGCTTCCAAGATACTGGGATAGTATTATCAGAAAACCCCAAGACCGATAGAGAAGGAATTTCCCTCCATCAGTGGTGACTCATATCACCTGGGCAGAGCCAGACCGAGTAAGTCGATTTGATATATGATATCCAGGATATGGTTCTCACTTCTCACTTTGGTGTCAAAGACGAAATTGTCGAGTACATCCATAGAATCTTTACTCTATCTCCTCGTATATTTTCGTTGAGGAACAGAGGACGTGATTGTTACCACTAAATCTTCATTGCTGTCAATCTTTCTTTCTTTCCACATATGTCAAACTCCCCAAGCTTTTGGCGATAAGCAAGCTAAGTGATTATTCAAGCATTTTGTACACTTTCTATAACCAAAAAATCACTCTAGTTTACACAGAACGTTGTACTGAACTGAACTGAACAAGATCCTTGAGTCGACTTTGATCCTGATCTCAAGATTTGCAGCTCCAGGGAAAAGCTAAGCGACGTCTTAAATAAGTAAGAAGTCAGAAAGTGTAGAGAAGTGAAGATTGAGAGAAACTTCAAGCGGGGTAAGTGATTTTTGGGGGTTGTAAATACAATCGGGAAAGGGGGAGGATGATAAGGAGGGGTAATTGGAGAGGATTGGTGGATCAGATGTATGTGTTGAACACAAAGAAGTACATTGAGTTTTATTTGGTGAGTCAACAAGAGATATTCCACACTACTAGCGATTCAAATCTGAGAGCAAGGGTTATTTAGATACCGCTTATTGCTTTAGATTTCAACATAGATCGAAACCCCCAAATTACTTCACAGATAGGTTTGCAGCCAAACGGTCATTCCGATTAGAGAAGAGATTTCCTGCTGATCTGATCTATATCTCATTTTTCCCAAGTCCTACAATTGCAGAAATCTTACAACGTTACCGTATATGAATCTTCTCCGTTGTCACTGCTAAAATCATCACTTTCATTGTCTATAATAACATTAATAGATTAAATGACAACAGTAAGAAAAATAACAAATCCAAAATTCCTGGCTCAGCTAGCCAGCTGAAAACAACGTCTTATTCGCTACTCGCATTAGTATATCCTAATGGGGTTGGACTTGACGTCGGAGCTCACATTATAGCATGAACTCCTGGTCGGTAGCATCGTATGATTGAAAGACAGAGGAGAATGTTCAGCACAGACTTTTATACCACCAGGTTTAATTTTCCATGATGATCAGTGAGAGATGGGATTTGAATAATTTGAAGAGTAGATAAGGAAGATGAGAGAGTGTGAATTGGCGCGGGGTAAATCCTGATGTATGACTCTTAGGTGCTGTGATTTAGCCGAATGCATCAACGAGTTATTTAAAGACCGTTTTCCAGCTCGAAGTAAATCAAAGTTTTCGCAAAATCCATTGGACACATTTGGTTCAGGAAGTTTGGATTCGCCTTGCATCCGGTCTTGTTTCCGATATCTCAGAATGTATGGAAATGCTGCATCATATCCGTGGTTGACATCTATACTTCAGATAATTGAATACTAGTGAAACTTCACTGTCGATGAATTTTCGACGTTGTCGATCTCAAGCCGTTTGCTTTTAAATTTCCTTCGCGTTGTCATTAGTCATATTATCACTTCAGATCGTGATATAGACAGGTGCTATCTCAAAGCATTTGAATCGAACTGGCTTGAAACTTACACCGCTTGGCTTTGGTTTTGGTGCAATTTCAGCGAAGCTGTCCCATCCACACGAAACCATATCGACTACCTGCCAGTTCACCGCTGCCACTTTAGCATGGAGATACAAGAAAGGCATGAGTGCGAGCTTATATAGCTCATCTATCGTTCTCTCAGTGTGAGCTTGTGGTTGAGGGAATCAGTGAATCGGTAAAAAGAGGGGGTTGCGGATGGCAAGCGAATCCCCTGTTCTTGCTCTTCGACCACACTTTTGATAGTCTATAACGAATACACAACTTATGTATAAATGTTCTAGGACTCCCATTCCATCTTTATATGCACTCAGGAAATATCGCTCGTGCTACAGCTAGCATATCCGACCAGCATATCCAGATAGTTTCGCATCATTCCTAAACATTGCGTAGGGTGGTTTGAAGACGTCCTTTCCGGGGGTGGAGGAGTTGGAAAGGAATTTGATATTATGAGACTGATGATTTATTGTGAGCTGGTGATAGCTTCTGCTGCCCCTCGCCCCTTCGCTACTCTCAATTCCTTATATGGAAAGGACATTAATCATCTGTCCATGGCGAAGAACATGAGCAAATAAGGCGTAACGATATCTATAAAATGTCAGTCATCATGAAGAGAAAAGTAAATCATAGACGCATTCTAGATAGACAGGAATGATGTTTCCCGCACAGCTCGTACGATACTAGATAAGCGCAACCACAAGATATCAAATCTTCGAATTTTATACAAATTAGGATATGAGAGGGTTAAAACATCACCAGTTATCAGGCACGTCATATCAAGTACCAAGTAAATACCACAAAAGCAAAGCGCACGAAGCGCGCAAATCAAGCCATCATTTTCATCATCATGATACATTACGCGGCGTTGCAGTTAACTCTGCAGGGGCTGAAATTTATTGTACCAGGATAATGATTGGATGTGATTATACGATGCAATGGGGCTCTAGTCCGAAAACTACCAGCTCCCACAGATTAAACTATTGAATTCCTTCTCCATTCAAATACCCATGTTATCTGGCTAGCCAATCATCTGTATTGATATTCATGTGATCATTGCTTGCGATTTTAATACTGGACTAATATCAACGACTGAAATTTCGTGGACTTTGACGAAGCGCGAGTCTGATGTCTTGTCATGGTATTGGAAGCTTCAACTTTGATACAAAACTTATCCCCTGGTAACGGCTGTCCAGCTGTCAGGAATATTTAGGGTCTAGATTTATATTTGTGGCGCTAATCTGCATGTCAAATTCAGGAGCAGGGCCAATTTGTCATGTAGATTGAAGATCATCCCATCACGTTGCATTGAGTGCTCTCGCCGCACACCTGCATATCAGGTGGGTAATTGTTTAGTATCTAACACTGATTTTCGAAGATACTCAAGGAATGTACTTCTCTGATTTTCTTTTGAATGTCGGAGAAATTGGAGAAATCGAAAACATTCATGATTTCGTAGTTTTCGCTGTTAAGAATGATGAATCTATTCATTCTTTTCCTATTCCTTATTCAAAGCGAGGCAATCACCATACCTGAATCTCCACTTCCTACACCTGCTTCAAGCGTGCCAGTCCAATTGAGAGCCCGCCAAACGACGTCTTTTGGTACACTTTGCGGATATTCAAATGGCGACATCGAAATTCCTCGGACAGCTGAACCCGGATATGTTTGTCGCGAAGATACTATCGATAATTTATGGGGATTTTGCCCAAACACTATAGCTGAAGCTACCAATTGTGATTTTGCTGGCTACTGTGTCGATGATGGCACTTGCTCTACTGGTTGTGGGAGGTCTAGTTTGACACAAATTCAATGGTATGTACATTACTTGACTGTTGGACAAAAAGCCTGTCACTTGAAGACTAATTTTACTATAGCACAAATGCGATGCCTTATTGTTCAACAGCTTTATTAGTTTCCGAAGAACAAACATATACATATCTCACATGTGCGACATCACCAACCACCAACTTTTATCTGGTCAATCCAACAAGCAGTTCTGTGTCGACAGTTTCGTCGGCTTCAGGATCACAAGAATCAACAACACAATATTACTCTACAATTGTTGTCGCAACGTCCTCATCATCTCCTGGTACTCAATCAACTAGTGCGAAAGCTTCACCGAACAATGTTGGAGCCATAGTTGGAGGAGTCCTTGGAGGCCTTGCTCTTATTTTCCTTATTGTTATTGCTCTGATCTTCTTAAAACGATATAAACCATCGACTTCACCGAAAGGCGAGAAAGATATCAATGGGGAATCAATAGCCTTTACAGGACCTGTCGCCGACAATAGCGGATTGCACGAACTTTATGATTATAGAACAGATGCTAGGGAGCTTGATTCTACCACCTCGGCAATGAAAGAAAATTCAAATTTGAAGTCTGGAGTCTTGACTGGGAATGAGACAATAGGAAGAAATCCTGCGGTGGTTGAAATGGATATAGCGCCTTGATGCGTCCAAATAAATCACATGTGTTATAGATCTGAAGCTATTCTCCAAGTGACAATCATCTGGCCATTTTTGATGCAAAGGAGGTATATCGCTCGCAGAACAGTCATCGAACGGATATAGATCGAGGCATACTGATAATGTTATTGTCCCCTAGAGCTAGAAGCAGCGGAAGAAAGCGATGGCGACATACCTGCTTCAAGCAATTTGGGACTCTCCAGCCAGTAAGTGAAGCCATCCAGACCAGAATTCCACCTGCTGGAAGGACTATGGGTGGTCGATGAAACCACATTGAATCCATCCATCGAAATGTTGATAATGTCGACGTTGAACTTCTCACACTATCCTCCGGTTACGCAGAGGTGGACGGACCTATCGAATTGCACCATTAATTTGATTGGACAACATGTCAAGACACATGTGATCAAGCATTCTTTTATTGCATGTCGTGATTCTGGGAGAAGCGTCTTTTTGGGAATCCTTCACAAAACTTCAGGATTCCCAAACCCGCCAAAAGATTTCCTTCCAAATTCCCGGGATTTCCAAGACGGCCAGAAATAATCCCCTGCCCCCATCAATACTTCACACAAATTCATCCGCAATGATTCGATTGACATATTTAATAACTCTTGATCCAATATTAATATGTTACCAAATACATAATTTTAAGAAATGATGAAAATACTCTCTACTACTTGATTGAGTGTCAAAGTCAATTCTCAGATTTTATTGTTCACTTCAAGTGATGGAAAATGTTGATTTATATGAAGTCTAAGCTAGCTTTTTCTTTTTTGCATACCAACTTCCTTTTCTCGAAAGCGGATATCACTGATACCTCTACGTTTTATTCAAAGCTACCAAAAATGGAGACAGCCTTACCTAATTCTAGCACAAAGTTGATGCCGTGGAAGCAAAGGTTTGACGTAATGACTGAGGCTCTTTAGAAATTTCTCCTCAAAATAGAAGTCGCGATACGCAATGTATTCGTGCATCCGTTGTGAACAGGGAGGTAATCTGGAGTACGACTACCAGATCCAGATTTGCTATTTCCTAATCTGGATCTCTTCGGGAAGTTATGTGTAGGAAGCTTCTTCATACCAAAAGTCCCTCGAGTTGAAATGTGAGACACACTCACATTCATGGTCTTCTCTTCAATTCCTATCGCTCAATCCTCGAATCATGGCTTCAAGTCTCACAGTATCTCTCGTGGCAGCTTTTCAAGCAAGCATGGCTGTACTCCTAGTGATATTCTACGGTGCTCTATCGGTATACATGAAGCTTCTCGATAGCAAATCTGCCAAAATGATGTCCAAAATCTCCGTCAAATTCTTTCTACCAGCGTTGGAATTTGTCAAGATCGGCAGAGAATTACATGCTGGAGGAGGTCATCGTTACAACGTCATTTTGGTGTGGGCATGCTTAACACATATGATTTCATTTTTGATTGGTGCAGGTGCTCATTTCATCTTCGGGATGCCAGATTGGATTACCGCAACTATTATGTTCAACAATACGACAAGTTATCCTTTGATGTTGATTCAAGCTTTAGATCAAACTGGTCTTTTGAATCCGTTACTTCTAGAAGATGGAGGGACAGGATACAATCCAGTCGAACAGGCAAAGTCATATTTTCTTGTTTATTCGGTCCTCTCAAGTTGTCTGACATTTGCCATTGGTCCTCGTATGATGGATACAGAGTTCGCGATTGATCCCCCCGACGAAGAGGATCTTTTGTCTGCACTCGCACAGGTACAACAGGACAGAGAGGGTGAGAGTGAAGATGACAATGAAAGATTACATTTTCCGACCGAACACACCAATCTTCTTTCGCCTCAACATCGACCAGCAATTTCTAGCAGATCTACTTCCTTTTTCCCATCGAGACGTGCTTCGGCTACTATGACACCTCCTACACGAGACACAAATCGAGCAATCGTATACGAAAGACGTCCTTCCTCTATTATAAGTAGACGAAGATGGTTTGAACTTAGTGATCGAGTTCGATGGTGGTTGCTTTTCTTTTACGATTTTTTGAACGCGCCTCTTCTTGGTGCCATAGCCGGTGCAATCGTCGGACTTTCACCGATTCTCCACCGAGCATTCTTCAACGAAACAATGGACGGAGGAATTTTTACAGCATGGCTCACTGCATCTCTTGAAAATATTGGAATTCTGTTTGTCTCGCTACCAGTCGTAGGTGCAGGAGTATCACTCTACTCAGCCGTTACCAAAACTAGTGAAAAGGGGAAAGGCAAGGAACCTACTAGCACACCCTGGTTTACAACTTTCTACGTTCTTGCAGTACGATTCGCAATCTGGCCTGTTATTTCTACGGGAATCGTTTACTATTTGGCGAAAAATACAAATTGGGTAGGAGAAGATCCGATGCTCTGGTTCTCGATGATGTTCATGCCGTTAGGCCCGCCGGCTGTGAAACTTATCACTATGGTAGAGGTTAGTGATGCTAAGGAGGAAGATCAACACAAGGTTGCTAAATTACTCGCGGTAAGCTTTGTTATTTCTTTATGAAGAATGGTACCTAATTTCCAAATAGATATCGTATGCTATATCTCCAGTCATGTGTTTCGCGGTCGTAGGAAGCTTGAATGCATGCCAAGCGGCAAAAAGTTGATGGTTTTATTTCATGACTTTCTCGCATGCTCATGGATGGTAAATGCGGGAGATCTTTGGAGCCTTTGGGAAGTATTGTCAATCTGTGCGAAATATGAAGTTGAGATGGGTTTTAAGAGGAACAGCGGCATACAAGATATGCTGCCGTGCATCATTCTTCCAGCTATTCGCATTTCATCATTAGATCTTGGTTTTCATCATAGTATAGCTTAGATTTTGGTTCGTCAAGAGAATTAGAACTTATGGCGCCTTGCTTGACTTATTTGAATGCTTTCGCATGGCCCGCGCAGGGTTTAAGATGTCGCATCCCTTTACATGACCACCGACTATATGACGAAGCGATATATAAAACTTGAGTGGAGTATCATCAAGATGGTAATGAGTATAGTTTCAAAAAATTGATCTCCGTCGGGACAATAGACAAAATCAAAACAGTATTCACTACAATAGTATCAGTTACATACTACGTTTTCCTGTTATTTCCTAGCATTGCCACAGTGTGTACAAATGTACGTTTCTTTCTATTTCTCTTCTCGTTTCTATAGAAGGAGGGAATAAGAGAATCGAGTTTACCGAATCAATATGATTGAATTTGTTCTGTCTCTTGATAATGGAATATGTGAATATATAAGCGTGCGTAGGTACTAGGTACTAGAGGGTAAGTGTAAATGTAGCTGTGATTGTAATTCCTTGAAGCCTGAAATTCGAGCTTAAATTATGTTTTGAACTTTTGATGATTTCGTCCATTCATGCTGTAATTGGGTGGAAATTTTTAGGGGGAGATGAGTTTGTGGATGTGGATGTGGATGTGGATGATTGTGGAAGGTTGGGGGAAGGAAGGGTGTTGGGGGGTGTGTTGAGCGTTCGGCCATTTCTCTGGTTTGTGATTTATGGGGGATGGAGGAGAGGAGAGGGGATGAGAGATCGTTGAGTATTTACTAAATAGAGCAGATTTCCTCCTCGCGAGATATACATATAAAGTGTGTATAGTATATACATACATACATACATACATACATACATACCGCTCAGTTCTCTAGTGCATGATATCGATTTGATAACTGATATACATCCAGGTAGTGAAATCCATCTATCCATCTATTTACTCCATATACCCTCACCTACTCCCTGCTTATCACATATTACGCTTCAAAGCAAGGAAGGAATCAAGAAAATCCAAAAATAAAAGCAAACAAAAATGATCCCTGGAGAACCCTCCCTTCACCTTCTCTACCCCACGTACTGCCAATTCGAATTCGAATTCGAACTCGACTCCCCCCCTCCATTTTCCACACCCAACCTCCTCCTCTCTCATCTCGAGCTGGGCTTACGTGGCATCTGATTGGGGAACTGGAAGGGGATCATCGATAAAGGGGGAGAATATGGAGGGAGGAGTAGGGAAGGGAGAGGTACAAACATGATATTTTCGCTCTGCAGGTACAAGAAAGGATGTCGGTATGGGTGTGCAATTTCTAGATTCCTTTAATCTTGCATCTGGGATGGAGAAGAGAGTTTCAGTTGTCGATGCTGCGGATCCCTATCCCCGTGGCGTCGTGAGCGCGATTTCTTGGCTGAGAGGTGGAAGATGTGGTTACTATTTATTATACATTACTCGGGTGCGTGAGGACAGGTTCTCGAGTGCCAAATCCTATCGGCTTGCAATTTTTGTCATGTATGTGGAGCACTACTATTCAGTGCAGTCTATGCATTTTTGGATATGTCGAAGTTTCGCTTGAAGGATATACTCTTGTGGAACGTATACCTTGTGTTGTGTACTGAGGAATATCTTCATGAAGTACCGGGCCATAGCCCTGCTGCATCGAGTGCGAAATCTACTGATGCGATGTGATCTTTTCTTAGATAGAGCTTTCCATTTTCTTGCCATAATTGGGTTTATCTCGCGAGTTTCATAAATCAATTTGTCAATCTGTGTTGTTTAATGATTTTGTGGTGATGTTGATTTTTTTGGGCAGGGGATCGAAGAGGGAGGTCTTCACGTCAAATTGGAATTCCTATTTTCTTGATATCACCAGTGTCTTTTTCTTTAGTTGTCCCAAGTAGTTGGATTTCCGATGTATTCCGTGTAGGTTACACTACACTTTCACACCGCATCAATTAACTAAAGAATGAAAAGCATGCAGAATCAGTCTCAACAGCAACCCCGATCTGCTTGTGATCACTACCCACTTGGAAAATGATTACTTGATATATACCATAGATAACCAGTCGAAAGAAGGCCGATAACTCATGAATGAATAGCAATCAAGGGCTATGATTATTCAGTCTCCAGTCCAACACCAGGTAGTTCTTGATTCCGGGATCAATAGCTTACGTGGATTTCAGTGCATACATCTAAGGTATAGTCCAAGAGAGTATTTTTGATTGATCAGTAAATCTCAGTGTCCCTGTACCGCAATTCCAAAAGTTCAACGGCCAGCGAATAAAGGAAGGTCTGAAATCAACACCTAAGACTTTGAGCACTGACTGCCTAGTAGTAATGCGGGGTAAGACATTGCATCTCAGGAATTTAGCTGAAAATTAAGTTTGGGAAATTCTGCTTAGGATTTTGTTGTCAATGCAGCTTTGTAATTCACTCCCTCGAGCTTGCAAGACGTTGTTCATCGTGATCGTCAATTTTAACCGGGTAGGTTCGAGATTGGGAATAGTTTTGCTTTTGAGAAGTTCGACTGTAAATTACGTGAATTTCACGTAGCTACCTTGAGAAATGAAAAATTGCTTAGGGAACAGAAGAGAGAATCGATTTGTGTTGAATATTCCTGGGTTTCGAAAACGGAGTATACAAATCCTTATCACTTGGGCCCCGGGAGTATATTCTCAAAGGCTATGAAAGGCCATATTGCCAAGTTGACATTGATGACTTTACACTAGAATCAAGTCAATAGACATTGAAGTAATGTGAAGGAATGTTATATGAATATAAGCATGACTCAAACTCTATTACGCATGAGATAAAACTAACCAAGAAGCCTCATGCTTCGAGCGGTAATATTCGATGGGACCCTTGAAACGTAAGGTTTAAGTTCTTTGTAGGTCAAACTCAATAAAGCAAACGAAGCTCACTCGTTGATTTCAATCGTCCCTAGCCAGACTCTTTACAATGCACTCAACTCCATTTGCTTGGATTCGGATACATGCCCACTCACCGATAGTCCGAAGGTTGATACCAGAAATACCTTTCCAGGTCCGCAAGAACTTTCTTTTACGTGGAATACTTGGCATGGAAGTATAACCGACCAATTTAGGTTCTAGGTTCAATCTCGGAAACAAAAAGATATGCAGATAAAGAACATTGAAACTTGGTTGGTGTCAGATCATGTGGATGCTTGATGGCTGAATCACGTGATTAAAAAGAATAACCCACAGAGAAGCCTGCCTTTTTATTTCATATCAGGTCGGACAGAATAATGGATCGCCGAGAATTGTAACTGATCATGCCGTTGTACTTGAGATCTTTCAATTGAGACAATGTTGATGACTTCATCCAAATTCTATTCCCTTTTTGAAAGGATTTGCTACCTTTTGGGGACAAGCAACATACTTCAAAGTAATGATCGGATGGCTGTAAAGTGCCTTTGTTGAACCACGAGAAAATGAGGGATTGAGGAATCGAAGCTTGCATCCTAGAAATGGAAGCTTTTATTTATCGATGTGGATTCCTGCAATCAGAAGCCATAACACAACTCTAGAGGGTTTCCAACCTCGCATTTCGAAGTTCGGGTGGCTTCCAAGTGGACACAATTGATTCGTCACAACATTCAATTGTCGCTTCACCTCCACTCAAAGCTTGCGGTTGTCTCGGAAAATGGCAATCATTGACGAATCCAACATTGATCTTCTTGGGGTCCTTTGATGATCTTGAAGATCGAATGGAATATCAGGTTGATATATATGAATTAAGGAGTCGGTTTCCTCTGTTATTGTTTCAACAAATTGGGTAAATGTGATGTTCCCTACCCATCTTTCCATTCCTTTCTTTCGGCGTTTGCTCTCTATATGAAAAACGACGATCATTCGTCATCATGAACAATGGCTTTTGATAGCATCGACCCAGAAATTGACAAGAAAGCTTAACACATCATCCAAGGGAAAGTATGTGAAGTACATATGCATATCTATGAGGAGCTTCATCGATTGGTGCTCCGTGTAAGGAATCCACCAACTGTATGCAAGATTATCTCGTCCAGGTGTGTGAAGGATTCCCTGAACCACTTAAATCTGGGGAAAGGACGACTAAAGTAAGTGGTGATTTTTTAATAGATACCACACGGCAGATGTAGAAAAGTGGAAAGGTAAGAGAAGGAAGGGAGCGATTCCGGTGAAGAGACGAATGAGAAGACGATATGTTGTGTAAAGGTTGACCTTATCCAACCTTATTGAGAGTTTGGATGGATCTGTGTCGTAGTTGCTGATCTCAATAGTTT
Organism: Botrytis byssoidea; assembly: GCF_014898295.1. Taxonomy (NCBI): domain Eukaryota; kingdom Fungi; phylum Ascomycota; class Leotiomycetes; order Helotiales; family Sclerotiniaceae; genus Botrytis; species Botrytis byssoidea. The sequence continues at coordinate 947,238 of NW_024065846.1, forward strand.
AACAACAAGCTACAACTCGAGATCAAGCACTGACTAGTGAGTGTATTGACCCCGGAAGATCAACGGTGTTAGGAATAAATATGGGAATGAATGTGGAAATTCATTAATAATCTAATCAATAAGCTACCAGTAGATGATCTGATGAAGAGTACGACCTCGAGTACCTAGAAGTCATGAGAATTATAAATCTGATGTTATGATTTTCGGATCATGCCGTTATGATAATCATGCTTCGGTAACGATCCTTTGCTTTCTCAGATACCAAAAAAAAACAACATAAGAGACTTGCAGATAGATGAGTTCATGGGATAGTTCATACGATTAATCGTACTGTACTCAATAGTATATACGAGCAATCACGCAATGATACGCAATACGACCTAGATGATGCAGTAAATATGTCGGTAGTTAGATTGAATGAACGTATTCATAATTCTTTATTTTCTTTCTAATTTTCTTGGATATTATTAATCAATCTATTCAGATAGATAGCTATATAAATAGGTAGATGAGTAGGTACTAATAATTAAATATCAAATACAACCGTTGATAATAATGATAATAACAATATTAGTAATGATAATAACAACCACCGATAATAATAATTGCAATTGTAAAGATGTAAAATAAAGTATAACTCAGTTGAAATACAAAGGAGCATGATTATATATCACAAGCTATCGTGTATCTACACATCCTCAGACATCGCACGGAGATGGCTTTCTTAAAGTTCCTTGTCAAAGAACGACGTCAGATACAAATCGGGTTTAGCTTGCCAAATTTAGCATCATTCAAGGTTAGTATGATTTTCTTTGCGGGGAAAGCCTTAGCGGCTATGAGCTAGACAGGGATTATGAGTGTTGCTATCGTTGCTGTGAGTGAATCACCTTGACCCCTTCCTCTTCACTTCACTTTCCTTCCCTTCCCTTCCACTTTCAAATTCATAATAAAGTCGATCGGGTTCCTCTCTCTTATAAGTTACTCTATCTTATATATCAATGAATGAATCTTCGTATCTCTTCCCTCTTTCTTGTCAATTCCAATTCCAATTCCAATTAAACCATAACGTTAACACTTTCTTCATCCCTTCCTTCTTTCTACCTTGCCCTTCTCTAGAATCATCTCTCTTTTCCATACAATCAATTCTACTTCATATTGTAGAACCTCAAATCAAACTATACGCTTTCCCAAAATTCCATACCAAAGTTCAAGTTCTTACCCCACACCACATACATACATTACATACCTACATAAACACACACACGCACACACTATAAAGTTACCAACCATTAGGTGGGTGACTTCAGCGGAGAAACGAAAAGAAAGAGAACAAAGAAACTTGTGGGGATAGCTCCGTTGATATCAATTCTAAGTAAACCAAACTTCATTTCATCAACGACAAAGGAATCCTTATCACACACGACCCAAATCGAATATATCAGCTTCCCTACCCATCACTCCGAAGCTGAGAGAGCAGCTTACGGCTATCTGAAGAATCTCTCATTCAACACTCGCCTAGTTTCGGCAATCAAACCATCAACGTCACCGACGTGATATTCAGCCAAATACATTTCCTACCTTTAAACTTTCAATCCAAACGCAGATATGTCTTCCAACGGTAATAGCAATAACGGTGGCACGACACCTCCAAACGAATCCTCTAGACCTCGTCGTGGTTCCATCACTGCTCAAACATTTACCAATATCTTTCGTTCAAACAGTACATCTGCCGGAGGTCCGGTTGGTCCGTTCCCGGGTCCCATTAGCACAGGCGCATCCCAAGATCATAAACGAAGAATGTCAATTTCTACACTTGGTTTATCTGGTGCTGGTGCATCTCCTACACAATCCTCGGCGTTTCCTTTTGGTGGCCGACGTGGAAGTGTATCAACTACGGCTTCTGAATCAATTGATGAAAGTGCCATTGATGACGAAGATGGACCTTCTAGAGGTACACCAACTACACCTTTTGCACGTCGTATGTCATTTGGTGCTCAAGCACTTCGAACTGTTCGTACGGGTAACGGTAGCCCGGGCACAAATGGTAGAACTCCTTCTTATACTACTTCTACATTATCCCCAATTCCAGCAGGTTCACAAGGTGGTGGTAGAGTAACCCCTCCAGGAACTCAGTCTCTACAGGCAAGCACGCAATCAAAACCCAGAACTCCCTCTGACTTTGCTTCTTCTGCTCGTCCAGGTGAAGGCGGTTTCAACTGGTCTGAGCAGCTTAGATCTCGTGCCGAGAGCCAAGTCTCTCAATCCCAACGTCCGATCATGTCAACCTCTCCCCCGAATAGTCAAAGATTTAATGTTCCAATGCATGAGCGAGCCAAGAGTATTGGTGACGCCCCAGCTCCACCCACTTCCGTCATTCCTCCTGTCGCGGCATCAAAGCCTGCTCGAAAGCAACCAGATGCCTTCCAGGAACGCATTTTGAAGGGTGATTTCTACATGGATTGATTACTATGAATACGTACACAAATTTCCTTTTGTCTTTCTCGAGCAAGAGCTTGAAAATGACCAGGAGTGGATCTTTCAAAGTTATGGCGTTTATTGATCAAATCATTAAAGGAACAAAGAAATTTCTTTACAACTATGGATTACAACCATCTGCAATTGCTTTCGCTACAATATAACATGGATACGGAATGTCGGATCTGCAGAATTGGGGGTTGAACAGACATGATGAACAATGGAAACAGAAACAACGGGAATATCCACAGCTCTAGAGAGAGCAAGAAATGGAAGGTTATTGGATTGGGTGATCGGATATCGGAGTGTACGCTGGACGTTTCATTTTCGAAATTTATTTTACTTCTTGGTTGAGGTTCAAGATGCTAGCTATAAAGCTTACTCGGCTCAGAATATGCTCAACGGAGCAAAAGATACAAGTAAAGAAAGAATTACTGAGCAGACTGGCGCTCTCGGACAGATGTGTGAGATGGAATACATGGATTCCTTGAAAAAGATCCAGACTGATGATTGATGAAACTCTTTGTATTGCTGGCGCTTGTACTTCGCTGGGATTGTGGGCGGATTGATTCGGCATGGCTTACTTGCTTGCTTACATGAATGAAATGAAACGAAATGTTGTTGGGGTTGGGAATGGGATGGAATGTTTAGTTTATGCGTCTGAGCCTTTTACGCAGCTGGCCTTCTCCTTTTCCAAATTGTACTTTACATGAACAAAATAGCTAGCTGTTCTCGGTTGACTTTCACAATGTCAGCGAGCGGATGGAATTCAAAAAACATGTTAAAATCAAAATTAATCTTGATCTTATTTTTCAAGTGTGAATTTTATTCCGACATATTGATTAAGTGTCCTGGCACATTCGACAACGTACTTGTGTGTGTCTTCATCTTCGCGGACTTCGAACTGGTTGACTACTACAAGTCTGCCTACCTCCAGCATTCAAATAGCCGGACATACATCGTACTACTACTACTACTACTACCCCATAATAACAATGGGTAGATCGGGGGCAAGCCCCCAAACCCCCATTTCTCGCTGCGGTCGGGGTGTTTGGTCGATAATTGGATGGGTGATGGGTGATGGGTGACAGGCATTGATTGGGTCATGGGTATATATGTATGTATGTATTTCTCTCTTTCTATTTAGTACCTAGTACATAGGATGTAGAAAGTTTGGGGATTGTGAATGGGATTTTATGGATGGTCTTGTGGGAGTGAGGGAGTGCTTTCCTGCGGAATTGGATTGGGCTGCGGAGGAGAGGATAGGATAGGATAGGAGAGGAGAGGATAGGAGAGGAGAGGATAGGAGAGGAGAGGATAGGAGAGGAGAGGATAGGAGAGGAGAGGATAGGAGAGGAGAGGATAGGGAGTGATACAGAGATGGAGAAGTGTATACGCATGTACATACATATGGATGTATGAAAAAACAAGGAGAAGATAGGTATGAGTATGCTAGAAGAAGCGAATGAAAATCGGGGACAAGCGTCACGGTTTGTGAGAAAACTCTGGGGTTGTATTAATTTTGGTTATTCTGCTATGACTCTGACTCTAACGCCCTGCATACATATGAGGGGTTGTTGAATGGAGGTAGAATGCGTACTCCTTCTCGGTATTGTACGGTATATCTTTACCTGTACATGTACATATCTTTCGTCTTTCTTACCACAGGAAATCATCGCTCCAAAAATTGGTATAGTTATAATATTGTCTTCGCTTCCTTTTTTCCATCCCTTTCAATCTCAAATCTACTCTATTTTCATAACCATGAACATTATGTCTACGATTTAATCATGAAAATCTATTGAACAATTAGCAGTCATCTCTCAGAAAGTAGAATCTCCTCTGGGGGCAATAAGAATACGAACCTGGTTCAGACTTGCAACATCCATACTAGCCATCCTCTTCTGCGCGATATGTCGAGCTCGTATAGAGCGTATACCCATCGGCGTTGATCTTCCACTACTTTCTGAGACTATTGGTGTGCTCTCCTTTGTGGAGGTTTCGGATGTGGAGGATGATTTGTGTTTATCTTTCTTGGATTTCTTGGAGGATTTGGAGGTAGAGGTTGTTTCTTCGGCATCCGCGCCTGCTGCTTCTTTCTCTCTTCGCTTCTTCTCTTTCTTTTCCTTTTTGCGTGCCTTCAATGCGGATTCGTCTAGGGTTTCATTTTCCGATTCGGAGGTAGATTTCGATTTCGACTTGCGATCTTTCTTGGATTTTTTCGATTTCTTGGATTCGGACTTGTCTTTGTCATCCTCATCTTCACTCTTCCTCTTCTTGCTCTTCTTTTCCTTTTCCTTTTTCTCCTTCTTGCTTTTCTTGCTGGATGTCTTCTCTTCGTCTTCCTGTTCCTCTCTCTTTCGTTTCGACGACTTCTTCTTCTCAGTCACAGGCTCTGGTGATTTCTCTTCCTCCTCATCTGAGCTAGAATCGCTTTCCTCACTACCACTTTCTGCTGCCTTCTCTTTGATCTCCAAAGCTTTAAGTCTCTCCTTCTCTCCATCAATCAAATCCTGAATTTTATCACCAATCAAAACCCCTCCCTTGACAAATCTAATGCTGCCCCATTTCCTCTCCGCGTAAATTGCTCTCTTCAAGTCCTCCCTCCCTTTCTGTTCTTTTTCGATTTCCGCTTCTTCCTTTCCATTCAACCTCCCCAACAAGTTTTGGAAAACGTCTAAACCTGTGCACTCCCCATGTCCTACTCCACTCCCTATTTTCGCACCCAATCCTAATGTATTATCTTTTATCACCACACGAATGTGCGACGCATTAGCTTCGGTATGGAATTCTGCGTGCGCGGCATCTTTTGCTCCAAGATATTCACCAGGTGTCCAGCCCTGTGATTTCATCATACGATGACCGAAACTGTCGGTATTTCCAGACCATCTTGTATTATTTGGATCGTGGGAGAGTTTTATTTTGCTGGAGAGATGTTTGTTAGTTTGTGATTGATTATGAACAATTCATTGAGAGGAAGCGATGAAGGGGGAACACACTTCTTGGGAGCAGCGAGACCCATCTTTGTGGTGGAATTGGGTGTGGTGGTAAAGAATTGAAAATAAAAGAACGTTTAATGATTTGGTGTTTGATGGATATCGAGAAATCGGAGAAAAAAGTGGTCGGGAACTTTTTGTAAATTTTAGTGGGGTAGGGATATCAAGATAGTAAGCTAGTGTCTGATTGGCTGTGTTGAGGAGCTTGAATTTCACATGCATCTCATCTCATTATCGACTTTCACTTTTCACTCAAACATTTATTCATTCAATCAACCTCAAGTACTCTTCTCGTCTGATATCGTGAATCTCCAAATTCATCAAGAACTCCTCACCTCAATTTGATATACACAGGATCAACTTCTTCAAAATACGACCCTCGCGTTCCCCATACTCTCGTTCGCAATGCCAGGTCAATTTACCATAGATGACGATGCTGAATCTCTCATATCCTCCCAAGATTCCGTTCCCGATATGGATTTTGTCGAAAGAGCCAACCAAATGATGGCCGATGTATTGTCACCTTTTATATCTTCCTTATACTTAAACTAACAAGATACCTTCCAGACGAAAAAGCGCCGTGATGCAAAGCGTAACAAAATTGAACATGAGCGTGCTCAGCGCATCAAGGAAGTCAGGAAGAAGCTTGGTGTGTTGTATGAGAATAAGAGAACCCAAAGGTGTGTCTTATTCTTTTGCAACTCATCATTCATTTTCATCCAGTATCCATATCTTGCACGGGATATGACCCCCCAATTACAGCTGTCGAACTCGAGTTTTGGCTTACATGGAAACTCATATGGTCTGTTACTAACGACCAGATAGAGGCAAGCTTCAAAAGGCCCAGTGGAAACAACTTCATTCCCTGGACAAGAAACGCCAAGAGCTTGAACGTCGTATATTGGACAGCATGAAAATCATCGAAAGTAATACTTTGAGCATAGCTCGAGAGTTCAACGCTGTTGTTCTTGCTCGTCTGAGTGCCATGGAGAAACTAGCCGATATCCAGGATGCTGCTTGAAGATATGTTTGTGGTGTGTACTACGTTTCTGTGTCAGCTATTGATATTGTCATGGGAAAAGGTTGACATCTAAGATACAAACATTGCTATTCATTATCGCTATACATATACTCACTCATAGATCCCATACTTATTTTAGGGCGTTGAACACACGGAAAGGTTAATCTGGGTTGGGAGTATGGTCGGAAGATACCCCTGAGAGCTTGCTTACTTATATTGCACATCATTAGCACAATATCAAACACTCATCTTTTCACTGACATCCAGAGTCCAAACACTTCCAAAGTCCCATTTAGTTTTTCTTTCATAACTCTTACAATTCCTCATGCCGCTAACTTGGTATCCGTACAATGCTATGTTACAATCAAAAGCCCTCTCCCTGGGCATCAAAACCCCGTATCCTCCTTCCAAAACCCAACAATCCTCCCTAATTCCGCAATCCCATTCCTAACCGAATCGATGATAACCTTGGCAATCCCCTCTCTCTTCCCCTTTCCTTTTCCAGCTCCTGGCATATTCGGTTCCTCACTCCCCATGGTGGGCAACACATTATCACTCGCAGACAAAGAGACAAAGAGTGCGAAAGGCGTCAACCATACACACAGTCCGAAATACGAAGCAATCTGCGTGAAATCCGGATATCCAGACGTATCATAGATAGAATTTGGGGTTTGTATAGGACCTGCTGCGAAATGGCGGAACCAAAGATAGTGGTTTACTATTACCAGAGCTAATGCCTATTATTAGTTTTCTGTCTGAATTCGGGATTGGGGAAAGGGGGGAGGAAGAAGGAGGACATACCGCATGAAATGAGGAACAGCGGATTGCTCAAGTGGACTACTGGGAATCGCCTCATATTCCCCAAATAGACTAGATGAGAGAGGATACTCATGACGCTGAGTTTGAAACTGAATCCATCGACCAGACATAAAAGGGCTTGGATCCCAATAATCGCGTATATCATTCGAGTCAAAAAGCGCTTTGCCATCACCGTGTGTTCCTCGACGAGCTCGGAAAGATAGTATAATCCAGAGGCTATACAATATATCAAGTCAGTAATCACACATATATACACAAAAAAATAGCATCGCCAATAGATTCAGGGGAGGCGCTCTAGAAACTCAAGCTCACGAGGATAGGTAGAATAAACTTACCAATGGCAGTAGTCAGGAAGCCAAACCCAACCGCCACGCCCAGATATCCGACAATGGGTAAGATCCACATGATGTTTGAAAATAGACAGTGAGATGTTATGAGTGCTGCATTATGTTTGCAGAGGTAAAAAGTGTAAATAGGAGGGGTTCTAAAGTTAGCTGTTCTTTACTTACCCCAGATATTCGGTTCGGTTGATATTCGGCATACTTTTTCTAGTACTAGAATTTTTATCTTCTTATCGCATTTATTCGCATCGAGAATTGATAAATTTGTGTGCAACAATTCCATTCACTCTATTTCTTAGAAAGTCCAGCGTAAACCTTGGACATACATTCTTCCTCAGGTATATTTTTATAAATAAGTAAAATCGATACCAATTCCCCAATACAAAAATGTCTCGCCCAGAAGATACACTGTAAGATTTCCCCTCCTCCCCTCCCCTCCATGCGACAATTCCCCATTACCATCTTCCTAACACACCTCTAGCCCCCCCGACCTTCACTACAATGACACCGAAGCGCGTAAATACACCACCTCCTCCCGAATCCAAAACATTCAAGCGAGCATGACCAACCGGGCCCTCGAGCTCCTCGACCTCACCACCCCCTCCCTCCTTCTCGACATTGGCTGCGGCTCTGGTCTCTCAGGTGAGATCCTCTCCGCCGTGCCCGAAGACGAAGGTGGACCACATATCTGGGTTGGAATGGATATTAGTGCTTCCATGCTCGACATCGCATTACAGCGAGATGTAGAGGGTGATTTGATGTTGAGTGATATTGGCCAGGGCGTACCCTTTCGAGCCGGAAGTTTCGATGCTGCGATTAGTATTAGTGCGATTCAATGGTTGTGCAATGCGGAAAGTAGTGAGGTCTCGAGTGCAGGACGGCTTTCGAGGTTTTTTGGAGGATTGTATGCTTCGTTGAAGAGAGGAGGAAGAGCTGTGTGTCAATTTTATCCAAAGAATGATCAGCAAAGAACGATGATTACTGGTGCTGCTATCAAGGCTGGTTTCGGAGCGGGTATTTTGGAGGATGATCCGGGAACGAAGAATGCGAAGTTGTACTTGGTTTTGACAGTTGGTGGAGGAGATGTAGAAACGAGTAATGGAGATATTACGGGAATAGTGAAGGGAATGGATGGAGTTGATGTGTTGGACGCTAGGAAGAAGCATAGAGAGAAGGGCAGAAAGGAGGTTAAGAAAGGTAGCAAGGCATGGATTTTGGGGAAGAAGGAACAGATGGAAAGAAAAGGAAAGGTGGTTAAGAATTCTAGTAAATATACAGGACGGAAGAGAAATATTGCTTTTTAAGAGGCTTGATTTGGAAAAGTTCACGTATGTATTTGCATGCAATGGCGTTGGGGAGACTGGGGTACGGAGTATCATGATATCAGTTATTTTAACAACAATGAAAGACATATTTTGTGTAACAACAGGGTCCGAATTATGATGATGCTATGCCCATATTTTCTAACAACTTGGCCCTGCAGCAATCTCGCCATCTATAAGAGTTCCCACCTGGCCTGGTGTACCATCGTTGAAATAGCAAAACAATCCAATAGAGATGCACTGCACGAACTCTAGTCTGCCCCTATGACAGTGGCCTCCGAAGGGCCAGCGGAGCGTCACATTCCATTGATGGTTCTTGTTGATGGGGGCAAACCCCCAGACCCCTATTGCTCGCTACGCTCGAAAGCTTTTTATCATTGGCCTATTCTCCATGAGGTTGAAATCAAAGATAGAGGCGATTGGACTCCCAGTGAAATGAAGGAGAGAGACGTGGTAGGAATAGGAGGAGCTCCAGATGAAACACTAAATCTTTGGACCTATATGCCATCCTTTTTGATTCTTTTCAAAATAAGAAATGTGGATTAACTCTATTATCTGTAATCGAGGTCATCCCGAATACCTTGATAGCTTCATTGCTAAAATTGGAAAAGACAAACATCACTTCAAAGTCAAGGAAAATCTGCGGATACAATGAATTTTTTATGCACTTCAACCCCTTAATGTACACGATCCATATCTAGGGTATTCTTTATACAGTCTATCCACCAATCTATGCAGCCAACTCCATCTTATCCAAAATAGCGCGAGTGAATTGGTTAGTTGAGCTGTTTCCTCCCATATCACGGGTTCTAACGGCTCTATAGGATTATTAGTGACTTGTAAAAATACAACTGGTGGTTGGTATCACTTACCCTTCAGCAATAACATCATAAACAGCCTTAGAGATTCTGTTAGCGTGGTCATCAAGACCAAGATGTCTCAAAAGCATAGAACCAGAAAGAATCATAGCAGTTGGGTTAGCTTGATCCTTGCCCTTGATATCTAAACCAACATGACGGCAACCAGGCTCGAAAACAGCAACTTCACGTCCCATGTTGCATCCAGGAACAAGACCTGGACCACCAACCAAAGCAGCACCAACGTTGGACAAAATTCCTCCGTACAAGTTAGGCATAACCATAACATCGAATTGTTGTGGTCTGGATACACATTGCATAGATGCGTTGTCGACAATCATATCGTTGGTCTCCAAAGTGGGGTAGTCCTTAGCAACATCGTTGAAGGTTTTGCGGAAAAGGCCATCTGCAAGCTTCATAATGTTGGCCTTGTGAATACAGGTAACCTTCTTACGGTTGTTGGCAAGAGCAAAGCTGAATGCGAATTTGGCAATTCTCTCAGACTTAGCGCGGGTAATGATCTTAAGAGATTCAACAACACCTGGAACTGATTGATGTTCCAATCCAGAGTACTCTCCCTCAGTATTCTCACGAATAATGCAAAGATCGACATCCTTGTGGCGAGTGTTGTAACCTGGGATGTTCTTGATGAGAACAATGGATGCGTAGATATCGAGTTCTTGTCTGAGTGCGACGTTGAAAGATTGGTGACCAGATCTCTCGACAGGTGTGTGCAAGATACCCTTAAGACCAAGCTTATTTCTCTTCAAGGATGCTATTGACTCCCGGAACAAGTCCTCGGAGTGTTTGTCTCCAGTTTCAACACCAGATACATCAACTTGTTCCCATTCGACCGGCACATTGTCTGCTTTGAAAATTGTCTTTACAGACTCGGCAACCTCGGCACCAATACCGTCACCAGGAATTAAAGTAACGGTATATTTTCCACCATACTTTGTAGGCTTGAAGATATCGGATTGAACAGTTGCGAAAGTTCTAGTGGGAGCGACGTGGGCGGTTCGCAAAAGGCTCTGATAAGAAGTTGGTATTAGCTTGTGACAGACTAAGAGAGAGACATAGACACGATTTGCAAATTAAGAATATGCAATTGAGAATCCTTCATTAATTTACATACTTGCGCCGACCTGACAGAGTTTCTTGCCAGCATCTTGAAAATGAGAGAATATTAAGGATTTTTGGTAGGTTGATTGTGTTAAAGAAAGCCGTAAATATTCAGTTGGTCGGATTACCCGTGAAAAGGTAGAGTTTAACCCGGCTGGAGATAATCAGCCTTTACCTAATTGGGAAACGGTATGTGGAATCGGTTTGTCACGGAGCGGAATTTCACGCTTCACTTGATTTTTTCACATTAATTAATCTTCGGAAATTCTAATCAAGTACTTGTATCAACACACGTATATCTACAAAGTAATCTTACAAAGTAGATTGATATAATTTGTGTATATTTGTTTCTTGAATATATATCTTTATATTCGTATGATATGGTAGAGTAAAGATTGGAGTTTTTTTTTCTAATTCGCTATATAAATCGACATAGGTACCACGATTCAGCATTTGATGGGAAATTATAAATGCCATTACGTTTACTACCTATCTGGGTATCTAGCACGTGTCTAGGTAGAGTGGGCGCTTCATTGAAATTCAATATGACGCTCCTCTGGGCCACTGCTGTGGAGTTGGAGGCTATTTCGCTTTGCTCTAGTTCTAGAAGAGTATATGTATACACGTTAGAACTTCAATTAATCATACTCTCATGCCTGTTATACGCTACTGTCAGTATCATCGAGGGGTAGTCTCGCCTTGCGGGGAAAGCTCGGGCTCTATTCTCTTAAATGCTCATTATCTCTATGCATGACAAAATTGAAGGGAGTCGAAGTACGCCCGAGTAGTCTCTCTCTTGTTCAACTTCAGTGGAATATTTGATATTCCCAAGTACTAGTTGATGTGTTAGAATGCTTGGGCACCAGGTGATGGGAGTTTGAGTGAGGTAATAATACAGGATTGTAATGACTTCGTTTGTCTCTGCATTAGACTTTAATACTCGTGTAGACAGACGTATTAAATTTCAGACCTCGAAAATTTATGATAATTCTGGTTGTATGAGGAAGTCAGGAGGCTAGTCCTTTGAGTGATATAATTCCGGCTTCTAGAATGGAGTGGGAAAAAGTAGTAGAGACAAGTTCACAAAGCCATTGTTTTCATAATTCATGGGGCCGTTCCCAGCATATCCCGAAACGGGGCATAATGAATTCTTTGACAATTTAGGTACCTTTCCGATTGTTAACGACATAACTTACTCACTGGAAATCTATGGGAAAGCTCAAGATGTCAATCACTCAAACATGACAGCTAATGCCGGACCAACACCCTGCGAGTTAATCAACACCTACTATCAGATATGTAACCATGTTACGACATCTCTTCATCACTCTACTCGCATCATATCATCCAAATCCTCCAATCCTAAGACGTCTACTTCCTCTGAAAAAACCATAATAACCTGTCCACAAGTGATCCATAACCTATCACTCCCTCCTCCACTAGATCAACGGCAAAAGTCTGAAACAACACTTTGTCCCTCGATCCTCAAACGTACACTCATAAATTCAGGATATGGATGCCCAGATTGCGAGCCAGAGTATCATCAATCAACCGATTATATTACGACGGGACAAGATCGCCGGGACGAGAAAATAGTGGACGAAGAGAAAATAAAAAAGAAGAGGATCGAGTGGTGTATGTTTGCTATTACGGAATGGGAGGCTTGGAAACAGGCAGCGCGCGGTCATGAATCATCGGCAAGGGATGGTTGAATAGTTCAAGAGGAATAGAATATGATGGACAAGAATTTAGTACTTTACAATATAACTAAATTACATCTTCCAAGGTCGCAGATTTGAGAAGTTACAAGACTCTGAGACAGTGCTGTCTCTTTATACGTAAACTTTGCTTCTTTTAATAACGTAGTGTGCTAGCCCTTCAAATACTTCAAATCTTATGTTTCTGAGTTGGGCGTAATTGGGATAACGTCCAAGCAATCTTGGTGTTTTATTCGCATAAACCTTCAGTTCTTTGTCTTGCTTTTCGATATTGTAGTATTGAGGCAACGATTTGCTATAAGCCTTCGATCTCCCTTTCCATAGCTTTGTATCATTGGTACGATCGTAGTGAGAAAAGTGAAGGGTATGGTAGGCTTGATGGCTAGGAAAGGCAGCTGATATTAGAAGTCGAGTAGTGTGATTGGTTTATAGTCGAAAAGAGTGGTAAGCAATACCATTCGCGGTAGTGATGCCTGTATCGGAGGTCAAATACTAGGATGAAAATCGATGATCGAAAAACCAGTAGGTATTACCATTTGCGGTACCGAGTTTTGGTTTGGATTGATGGAGAGATTATTCGGAGGAAGAGTGGTAAGATAGATGACATTCTCGCCCGCTCGGATCTAAATGCAGCAACAACCAGACTTTGTATATCACCGCAACTCGAACATTTAATGTTACCTTACGCTCAGCGGGAGAACACGAAGCAAAGACCATCGGGATTCTCCGTTGATATAATTCCACAATCCAATGACAGCCATCTCGAAATAGGAGGGATTCCGAAGCAAATATATGGCCTAGCCACACCACAAGTTATGGAGGTGGACTTTCGCACGGACCCATTGTCAAATTACAGTGATCTAGAAATTGAGGAGGTCCTTGAGCAAATATTTGGCTCAACCTTAGCACCGGTTGGAGTCAACTCTTTAGCGACCCCACCGTCAAATGGCAACGATCTGGAGAGCGAGGAAGCCGGTAAAAGAGAGATGGCTCAACTTAACCGTGGGTTGAAGTTGCGTTTTCTGTCAGACCAATCGTCAAACCCACTAATTCCTCTGTCCACTACGAGGGACTTGGGCCTTCCGGTAGATATAGTTAAGGGGGAGGGCTTGAGGCGGACATATGAGTTCCAGCAACCACGTAAAGTGCCTACAACCTCTCCCAATCATCTTGGAAAGCTGCAATTGATATTATAAAGGTTCCACATGTGATTCGCCCATCCTAAATGATGAATAAATTTATCTTCTGATCCTGAAATAAACCTATGGCCTGGAATGCTGCCTGTAAAACAATGCAAACACATTCTTCATTGTTTTCTGAAAGTTCGTATCACATGGTTTGGTCTACAGATTCCAGAAATGATTCCGGAGAAAGGGTTCCTTGCAGCTGACCCGCTACCTCAACACGAACTTTCTCAATTAAACCATAGAACCTAACGGTGGGAACTTGCTTCGACTTTTCCCCATGAAAATTGAGGATGTAGCGAAGTACAAAATTGCTAAAGCTTGGGCTTAGAGGCGAAGAATGAGAGGCTAACATGTAATGCCGTTGAAGAGAATGGCGGTTAGGCCATGTTCGTATGTAAAGTGTAGTAGTCATAAGCCAGGAGAAGGGTGACAATCATTGAATATATCCCACTCTGCCTTCTCACCCTCAAATAACGGCAGATTAACAAAACTTCGGATCTCGTTCTGTTCACGCCAAACGGCTGGCAGTTCGAAAAACATGTTCGAATTCTGAGACCATCAATTGAGATCGTTTTCGCGCTATTGAGATTGTCATCAGCATCCCCGACACTGAATCCATATGATTCTCTTTCATTCATGAACTAGAATGCCTCAAAAATGTAGCAAATGTTTGAAAGAATGACCCGTTTCCTCAAACTAGGTGCGTTCTAGGAAATCCTCCTCGTTCTGCATCTATAGAGTTTGTAGTTATCTAGCTCCAACTGGAGCATACCCTTGTTGCGTATCCCCTAGTCCAACATTTAAGCCCTTTCTCTTATCAACAACTTTTCTCACCGCTGCCCAACCAAGCAAGCCTAAAGTACCAGCAATGAAAGTCAGTACCACAATCTGATCCTTTCTGCTATCTCGTTGAAAGCACGTTGTGAAAACATCTTTCTCCTCGGCCTCTTTACATATTGGTAGTCGCTGAGCGAGACAGAATGCTCGATTACACAAAGTGCATGTTGCAGCTGGGGCACGAGAGTCGTGCTTCGAGTCTGATTTATCGGATGAAGAGCTCGAATGTGAAGACAAGGGAATGATGGTGCTATTCGTAAAGCAAGTACATTTACAAAAAGACGGCGGTGCTTTGATAACAATTAGCAAATAGAAAATCAACCATCTTGAACAGGTACCTACAGTCCGCTATTGTTGCAACAATCAATGTACACAACAAAAGCAAGAAGTATATGCCCCTCATCTTGTTATCTAGGGATGCGTCAAGTACTTTGAGTTCTGGGTATTTTAGATTACTCAAATACTGGTGAGATTCCTGTCGATGGGCGAGAAACTTTCCAATTACTTTGCTCCAACAAAAAACCCTCTCGATGTCACAATTGATTTTCTGGTGAAGTTGTTACTGTCATCTTTTTGCGATGTGATGATGCGCTTCCCCGGTTGTAAGTCCAAGGGTCTGCACATAATAATCCAAATAAGCTAGTGCTTTTAAGGACTAGCTCGTTTTGATCCAAAAAGTTCAAGCTCAAAGAGATATCCAAATAACATCATTGCACTTCAAACTACCAATTCACACACAATGCGTCGAATAACGAGAATAGATAGGTCTGTTGACCTCTTACGTACCCGATCTATATCACAAAATCCATTCGCATATCGTTGCTCATCATGCAGAAATCAGACTTCTTCATTCTCAACTTCTTTAAGAGGGGCAGACAAAGAATCACTTGGCCAGCGAGTGCGACGAAGTCTGTTCAAACAATCCACCGCCACATCTTCAGATCCTTACACCGGGCCTAGTCAACTGTTGGCGAAAGAAGCGGAACCAAAATTTGAACGGAAAGAGATAAGAGCACCTGAGGATGCTGAAGATTATCAGCCGGCAGACAATGGAAAGGAATTGGAAGTTATTGGTGGCTACGAGGCTTCCTGGGGCCAGGAGTTGGATGCCCAGTATCCATACAAACTTTTCTTTCCAGAAGAAAAGATCGAAAGTTCTGCAAAAACGACCGCAGCATTGCATCGTGCTTTAGTCGAAGTTTTCGCCTTGAGACAAGCTGGAAGGTCACTGTCGGAAATTTCTCAGACTCAGCCCGGTATTGATTTTACTGAGAATGTACAGATCAATCCTTCGGACTCGGGCGCTATTTTACAGTTTTTAGAAAATGGTTCTCTAGAACAGATAATCCAATCATTGGCACCCCCCATGGCGCCTTCCAAAAAGAGCAAGCAAAAACGCAAAGCTCGTCTCGCTGCAACCTCATCCATCGATGAGACTTCAGAGAAGACTGCGCCTACGGAGTCTGAAGAAGATGTAGCTGCCGACAGGTCGCCCATAGATCCTTTACACCCAGCACCTACACCCAAGATTGACGAGACTGTGAAGAAGGGAAACCCCACAGAATCGGAAGCAGATGTCGCTGCGGATCGTTCAACCGTGGACCCATTGAAGGATAGTGCTGAAGCGCTGGTCGCATCTTGGGGAAATTCGTGGCTCCAGATACCTCTCGCTGACCCAGCCATCAAATTTGCTGTAGGTTACATCATAAAAGTATTTGGTGAAGCATTTACTGATAATTATAGGTTGTTAAACGCACAATGCAATTAACAGGTCAAAGAATACCCGATCATGCAATCAACCATTCGAATACGGTAGAAAAGCTCTTACAACACCTCATCGCTCCACCCAAACCTCCAACCCTGAATAAAGCCTTGGAAGAAGAACAGATACTGTCATTACCAAATGTCAGTGTTATTGGAAAGCGTGTTACACCAATCGACAAGGAACGAAACATTGGCAGGTTGAAGGTTATCAGGCAAGAGTTCAAATCTCGAGGATTATCACAATCCCAAGACAGTGGGTGGACTGGTCGCCAGCGTAATAAGGAAATATGACCTGTGTAATTTGTACAGTACTCTATCATGACAAAATGTATTCTGCCACAAGATTGTTAAAGCCAATCGCGCACGTGCACTATTCCTTGGCTTTGCACTGGTTATTCTATTCAGACTATACTCCAGACTTCAAGAAGTGTTGTTGTTAAATACCTGGCCGGTCATGATCACATCTTCACGTTATTTTAATTCACTTTGCACTCTCCAGAGAGTCGTCCTGCAGTAGCTGTATCCTTCTGACTGTTTTATGCAGTGTCATTCTAAACTTCTTAATTCGCAACAGAAATTCCGTTAATTCCAACTCCCCTTTGCAGGTCCAATTGTCGATGACTCTGCTTGCGCCATCCATTGAGACTCACAAGCTGACTCCGTCAAGGCTACATATTTGATCTAATGACATGTTAGAGAAACGTTTTTTCTTCTTAGGTTGTTGAACTATCTTTTTACAACACCCTTCTCTGTAGATGTTCGTCGCTTATATCACATATCTTCCGAGTTTCTCCCACAAGCTAGCTACCATTCTTCTATGGAAATAATAAAGTATATAGTGGAATATCTCAAAACATTCGTTATTCTTGACGACTCCGAAATCTAGATGTGCTGAATGCTGAACCATGTTTCTCCGAAAAAAGTCTATGTCATTCCCTGCCCCTTCATACTTATCCGACTTCCCCCACACAGCAGTCTCATATTCTCGTTTTATATTCGCCAGCAGCAACAGAGCTTTAAGTTTCCAGATCTTCGAAATGCTTTCGAATATCCATTTTTTATGATCCTCTTCAAAGGTTCTAAAAATATCCGTTATACATTGTGATATACGAGCTCCTAGTGAGTACAATTTCTTCTACGAAGAGGCAATTAAGAAGCACTTCTTAACGCAATTCATCTGAACAGACAACGAAAAGTTTGATCATTTCCAAGATTTCAGAACGAACACCTGCAAAATTCTGTTCGAAGTCTCTCATCCCATTTTGTAAGGAAATATTATGTTATTTCTTGAGAAAGAAGACCAATGACTATGTTAGCCTGTTAAATAAGGTGGGAGGCGTGTATTATTTGCGACTTGTTTTCTAGAAGAAAAGTTGGATACCTTTGCAGAAGTTCGAAGGAGAGTGAACGTGAACGTGAACGTGCAAGGTGACATATAGGTAATAGGTATGTATACATAAATTGTTAAAATATGGAGTAAGTGTATAACAACCACAAAAGATCTAGTTAGTTATTGGCTTGTTGGTGATTCAGGTATCGACAATATCGGTAGAGAATGATACAAATCACACACACACATCACATCACATCACAAATCTCCCAAAAATCTCCCAAAAATCTCCATTCCCAAAAGAACAAAGCCAAATCGGGGAAAATAATAATAAAATGACATTTTCGAAGCCCCAGCAGAAATCTCTCACTTTCAAAAAAAGACAGAGACTCCGCCTAAACCTTATCTAAACCATGTCACCCCCCTAAAAAGAATCGAGCAATCATTGTCCCCCGTCCTAGCCCACCAAAATCTCCTCGGGGAGAAAAATCCCAGCAAGCTATTCCCAAGCTCCAACAATATTCGACATCTGTGGTGAAAATAAGTTGACGAAAGCTCGGCATGGCCGAGAGTTCAAAATCTTGTATTTTGTGTTCGGTAATCCCAAAATGTGTTGGCCGATCAAATATCCATATCAATGATGTGATATGATACGATATGACGACGACGTAGAAATGAAAAATATATGATTTTATGTAAAAAAAAAATTGAAAAACAATAATGAATCGAAGTTTCCAACGGCGCAAAAGTCTAGCGCAATCTGTGTACTGCAAAAAGTCTAGTCTAAGAGACAAAAATCAATGCAACAAGGAAGAAGAGTATAAGAAATGTAGAGAGGTATCGCTACAATCAGTCGAACAGAATGCTACGAGACGAAAATCTTCGTAAGCAGCGTGTCATCCTGTTCTCGGCGCGAAATCGTAGGCAATGGTATGAAACCACTTACAATTGCGCAAGCGCAATATCGGCAGCATAAGCCAAAGCGAACGCATCTCTCTTGGCCTTGCGGCAAGGTTGTCCTGGACGTCCGCACCATGCCTCAGCATTGGCCTCAGCCTCAGCAAGAGCTTCGCGCTTGCATGGTTGACCGGGGCGTCCGCACCAGGCCTCAGCAGTGGGCTCAGCAAGCGCCTCAGCAATAGCTTCGGCAGCACGCTTGACGGCACGGCAAGGTTGTCCGGGACGTCCACACCAGGCCTCGGCTTCGGGATCGGCCTCACGCTTCTCCTTGCATGGTTGTCCGGGGCGTCCGCACCATGGCTCAGCAGTACGCTTACATGGTTGTCCGGGACGTCCGCACCAAGCCTCTGCTTCGGCGAGAGCCTCACGTTTACATGGTTGTCCGGGGCGTCCGCACCAAGCTTCGGCCTCGGCAAGAGCCTCTCTCTTGCACGGTTGTCCTGGGCGTCCGCACCAGGCCTCAGCATCGCGCTTGCATGGTTGTCCGGGACGTCCACACCAGGCCTCAGCCTCGCGAGCAACGACTTCGGAAACCTCACGGGTCTCGATGTTGAGGGACTCGAGGAATGCATCAGTATCCTCGACGGTCTCGGCAGTAGCCTCGGCAAGATCTCTTGCGAGTCTCTTGGCCTCGAAGCAAGCTCCTCCAACCATGTTGCATCTCTTGATGGCAGCCTCGGAAACATCGGCTTCGGCATCACGTTTGCAAGGTTGTCCTGGGCGTCCACACCATGGCTTGGCGAAAGCCTCAGCGACAGCCTCAGCGGCGCGCTTGTTCTTGCGGCAAGGTTGTCCTGGGCGTCCGCACCAAGCTTCGGCCTCGGCCTCGGCGAGAGGAGTACGTTTGCATGGTTGTCCGGGACGTCCGCACCAGGCTTCTGGGAGAGCCTCGCGCTTACATGGTTGTCCTGGGCGTCCGCACCATGGCTCGGCATCACGCTTACATGGTTGTCCGGGACGTCCACACCATGCCTCAGCGACAGGGGCAGCGACGGCGACGGCCTCACGCTTGCATGGTTGACCGGGTCTAGAAGTATATGTTAGCAATGAATTCTGTTAAGAGATAAATCAAAGGGAAAAGAAATTGTCTTACCTTCCGCACCATGGCTCTGGGACCGCGACGGCGGTGGCAGTAGCAGCCAAGATGGCGAGAGCGATTGCGTTTGTGAACTTCATAATGAATGTAGTTTGAAGGTAAATGATTTATAGAGTGATTGTGGGTGTAAAATCTTAAAGATTGAATATGGGTAAGGAGAAAAGAAGAATCGTATCAAAAGCAACGAAGTTGACGTGATTTATAGATGATTGGATTATGCGCTGTTCAAGATGAACAAGAGGATAAACCGGGAACTCCGTACCTGCGGGTCCAAAGAATCTTTGAAGAGATGTCTTTCTATTGAAGATTGAAGAGGAATATTTCCTATTATGGGTCTCAATAAGTTCTGGAGCAAGAGAAAAAGTACTGTGACGACAAAGGCTTTGGAAACAATTTCTTTGGAAGGCCGACCACTTTATATCCACGTAGTGGGTTCAACATGATGGTAAGAAACGTCGCTTTTCACTCCATGAACAGAGTTTTTACAGAATTTGAAGAAGCAATCTCCGAATTGATTGCGGAATCGATTATCATCTCAACTTATGGCGGATTGAGCCGATGTCAATTGCATTTCATCTCATGTGTAGATACCCACACCTCATGGACTAAGAGCAATGTTTCCTGACTTCCCCGCCAGATTCACTCACCTTGCAGAAAATTTCTTCTACATCAAAAGACTTTTCTGCCACTAACAGAGAATCTAGTCAAAATTTCAAAGAATACTGTTTCAGATTCTATGAAGATATATAAAGAGTGAATGTCTCGTGACTTTCATGGAAAAAGAAGTACTCTATTGAGTACTCTATCAAGATCTCATTGAGCACCCCTTTCGTACTCGCTTAAAGAAGAAGAAAAGCAAAACACACGATTTTTTTTTCATTCATCCCTTAGCCCACCCAATGAATTGGCATACATCAACAGAAAGCGAGTACGAGATGAAGGTATTCTCAGACTAAAGATGAATCTAGAAAACATCAAGAAGATTCTAGAACGGGCTTATGACTAGAGCTGCAGGACTTCGTTTGTTGATTACATGGAGGCCAAAAGAGGCAAACATGAAGACAAACATAAGGAAGCACACGATATCCTTTGATGAGTTTTGATAGACAAGTAGAATCATAATAATAATAATACCGGAAATACCGAGCAAATCGTAACAAAATCAAGTGGCCTAACGTGTTGAGAGCTTTGATCGGGACAAAAAGATGAGATATCAAGATTCAGGATTGAATTTGGTCTGATTCATGAGCTTTTACGAAGCGCGTGGGAACTGTTTTGGAGGAAAGAATTACGGCAAGCTTCGTACAAAGCTTAAAACGGACGAAACGAACTGTCCCTAGGTAGCCACTGACTTACTTGGCGTTCGCTTACTGCAATGTTAAGATGTTCAAATGCCAAGGATCCTTAGAGATGATGTGCAATCATTAATATGAACAGAGGAATAACGTACACCCAAACCAAAAACTATGTGATGAAATCTTCAAAACAGCCATTGACTTCAGGGCTGTGGAGCTAATTGCCTCTTGAATTGAAACGTAATCGAACATTTTTCTAAGCTACAAATATTTTGTTACATCTACCCAGAACGTTACTATGCTCATCGACCATTCTTCTTATTTCTCCTTGTTGCTTTGCCATTGCCGTTGATTGCAGTGGTCTTAACCTTCTCAAGAACTTCGAAATCGTCAGCACCGGAAGAGCTGGATGCTTCTTCAACCTCTTCATATTCTTCCTCAACTGGAGTTTTGTTCAAGACACGACCAATAGTTTTATTGAAAGCGAAGATTGGCAAGCGGAAAAGTGCAGTCTCTCTCATGGAAGGGGCAGGCAGCTCGTCAAGCTAAGTTGTAAGTTAGTGAGATGTCGAAAAAAGTTACGGAGCCACTTACATCAAGCAAAAATTCTTGGGTTTTGCCATCCTCGTCGGCTTGTTCCAAGTAAACATTATTGGCAGAGTCAACCACGAGAATTTTGCCATTTTCAGCAACAACTCTCTTCTTTGGTCCAGTAATAGAGGTTGGAGTTCCGGGTGCTGATGCCTTAGCCTTCTTGACTTTCTTTTCAGTCTTGTCAGTCTTGGAAAACTTCTCTTGCCTGCGTCGCTCTTTGCGATTCATTGGTTGCATAGGATCGGCATCACCGTCGGTATCGGTTCCAGGTGTAGCGGCTGCATCGAGGCCAGGAATATTGAGATTGGAATTCCCACCCCATGCAGCATTTCTTGCAAATGTGATGTACCTTTCAACAAATTCGCGCTGTCTTTTCCAACTCAAATAGAGGGCGAGATAATGACCTCCACCTCCAACGAAGATGAAGAGACCCACAAGCACTGAGCCAAAACCAGGACGGAATCGAGCATAGTAGTATCCAGTGCCCTTCCACTTTGGAAATCCATTTTTCAAGAAGTGATCGTAACGTGCGCGACCCTCTCCCAAAAGAATTTTATTTATAAGACCCAAACGTGTGAATCGATCACTAGCTTTTTGGTAATGTGCCTTGATTTCAGCTTGCGAAGGACCCTTTGAGACATTGGCACCAGACTTCTTGTTCTTGGACTTTTCGCCCTTTCCTGTAGATTTATCGGCGACGAATTGAGCCTTGACCTTATCGGGATGTTGAGTACGGGACTTCTTCTTGTATGCAGCTCTTATTTCCTCTTGGTTGGCAGATGGCTTAATGTCGAGGAGATCGTAAAATGTAACCTCAGGGCCGTCATGGGTAGCAACCTCGTTCTGCAGACGAAAGATTTCCTGGTCTATAATTTGCTATGAGCTAATTGATCCATTCAAAGGTGTGCAAGACGTAATCAAGGTAAGGAATTGGGCCGAAATTGTCAAATATTAATGGGATGGGCTACATAAGCCAACTCACCTTCTTTACTCCATGCTGCAACGAAGGCCAAAAGGCAGGCCAATATGGCGAAGGTATAGAAAGAACCTCTCATCTTGCCAGAAGGAAGCAGAAGCTAAGAGTATCAATTAGAAGAAGCACACCGATGATGTGTCCCTTCTGTTATCAATACTTTCTTACTTTCTTAATTTACAGGAACTTTCTTCTGGTGAACGGGAATTATATAAAGATGACAGCGAGATTTTTAGGAATCAGACAAGGATGACCGCTTAGTGAAATTCTGGACTGGTGTGGATTTTGGCTCATTGGGTAGACTCGGTATTATGGTGGTAGCTGGAGGTATACGATAGAATAGATAGGTGTTCTTTGATAGGCTCAATGAGTTGAGAACAATCATACCAAAGGTAGCCAAACAAAGTGATGTACATACGAGTATAAGGTACCATTATATCTTACATTTCACACCTGCTGGAGACTGGGTGGGTGCTATTTGTTATTTGCTTATTAATCATCCATTTGGTAACAATTCCATAGGTGCATAGGTTGAGCGATGGGGGAATCTCATCGTCGCACAAAGTTATGTATTTTATGTCCTGAATGTATAATTATATGATTATATGTATGGTCTCCAAGGTTCCATGCCTTGCTGTCTCCAATGATGAACAGGAACGAGTGGGTAGTCTTGAGATAGCTTCATGCATTATGCAAGTACACGCTTCTCTCTCATCCCTCCATCCCTCCATCCCTCCATCCCTCCATCCTTCCCATCTCTCGTACTTACTCGCCCTTCGCCCTTCCAAGTTCTACATCGGTATTTCTAACCCAAAAAAACGCCTACCGATTTACCCAAAGCTTCACCGCAACCCATATTAAAATCTGTACTACTGATCCCACTTGGAACTTTTCACTCGCCTTTCTTTCCTTCTCCTTCCCCTTCTCATCTCTTGATTCTTCTTCTCTTCCAGAAGATCTTTTACAAGAACTTTGACGAAGGAACTTCTCGAATCTGCATGTGTTTCAGGTCCCTTATTTAACCCCCCTGGCTGAACGCCCGGACTCTTCCTCTATTGAGGCTTTTTTTTAAATTCCTAATCTTCCTCCCCGGCAGCTCTTGCTGGGGATCTTCTACAGAAGGTGTAAGGGGCCAATCGTTCGTTCGTTTCCTTAAGGGATAAATTCATCACGAAAGTTACTCTGCGCAGAGACAATCAAGTGCATCCATCTATTGAAGATTTATCTATTGAATCTTAATTCACTTCTACACTCACGTACGCAACTCATTCGTAAGTCTTTTCTATTATGACCAATTGATGATATTCTTTCATTCGTGATTTCTACCTAACTTGCTTCCATTATCTCCTGCCTATTTGATGACGAATGCTGACCAGAGCTTTTTATATATATTGACAGATCTCTTAAACAAAGGCACTTCAAGGGAAAAGACTTATCTTCGGACTTCTGACCCAACCTTCTTCCTTCTTTACAATTCCATTCAAAATACCATTGAAAATACTATTGAAAATACAAGAATCTTGAAGAATTCTTCAGCGATTCACAAAGTAGTCCTCTACATTCATCAAATTTTCATCAAACATTTGGATTCTTCTCACCAACAGATATAATGTCTCGGATCAACATCCCGTTCGACATGATCTCGTCCAGATTCAATCTGTCCGACAGATTTTCCGGTGTGCGGGCACAATCTCTATCTACTAGATTTGCCAACCTCAAGCCTGTCAATGAATTCTTCGATTTCAAACGCCTTTCCAAGCCGGCAAACTTTGGTGAAGTTCAGTCCAGAGTCAACTATAACCTTGGACACTTCGCCAGCAACTACTTTGCTTTATTCATTATGCTTAGTATTTATAGCTTGCTCACCAATCTCCTACTCTTATTCGATATCATCCTCGCCGTAGGAGGAATGTGGGCTATTGGAAAGCTCGAGGGCCAAGATTTGAACTTTGCAGGTTTCCAAGCTACATCCTCGCAACTTTACACCGGTCTCTTAATTGTCGCAGTTCCTCTTGGGATCATTGCGTCACCATTCACAACGCTTCTCTGGCTCATTGGAGCAAGTGGAGTTAGCATCATAGGACATGCCTCATTCATGGACAAACCAATCGATGAGGCTTTTTCCGGGGAGGCGGTCTAGACGGTCGGCCGCAATCTCCCAAATCTATGCCCCAATGGGGAAGACCATCAGGGGCGAAGGGGAGCAGGAGGAGGAGGCAGTGGGAGCAGGATCAAGGACATTGGCAACAGTCGCGTGTCGAGGAGCTTGATAGCGAGGGTGATCCAGATACACAAGGCGTTGGGTTACATTTGGGCGAGAAACGATTTGCAAGCGATCCGCTTCATTTCACAGGTATAGATATTTCTTCAAACACAAGGCCTAGGCGAGGATATTCATATGACGAGGCCGAGCGATCTTCCGAGTCCGATTCCGAGTATTCAGACTACCACGAAGGTGGTGACAAACAATTAGCTTTACGAGGGGATAACGAGGAAGCAATAGTACAAGGTGCTCTAGCTCGTATTCGACGCGCTCAAGAAAAGGGAAGGCAAGATGTGAAGCTCACGCAAGAAGAGCTTGATGCATTAGAACGCCGACGAATTCGTATGCAAGCCGCTGCTGCCGCGAAAGCTACCAGAAAAGGAAGCAGCGGAGGCGGAGCTGAAAAGAAACGACGAAGCGATCGGAAAATTGTTGATATTGCATCTCTTATGGACCCCAAGCCAGCCAGTGATCCAAAGAAAAGAAAGTCGAAAAGAAAATCTGGTAGTTCTTCACACAGTGCTGCCGCGGGACCTGGAATTATTGTTGATGGACCAGATGGACCCTCGTATACTCCAATAGGTGGCTACCTTCCTTCGGACAGAGGCACATCTCGTTCTCGTTCATCAGCACGTCATGGCCATTCACCCCCAGGTACGAGTCGACATTTCTCTGACGGCATGCGTCCTACTTCCCATAACAACAGTCCTCGTCGTTCCTTACCCGAAGAAGAAAGCTGGCATTCTACCAATAACAAACGGACTTCTCTTTCTTCTCAATACCATGTTGCTGATCCCTTTGATTACCAGGTTACCGCTGATCAGCCACCCCCCGCCCCGCAACAGTACACACAGTCATCTTCAGGTCGTCATAATTATTCTGGTCCGGCCGATATTTCTTACACTTCCGTTCGACGCATTCCACCACAGGGCTATGCTGCCACCGATAGGATCCCTTCTGATTCATCCCTCAGACATCGGACTTCTCCGAGGGGAGAAAGAGAAGTCATAACTATTCCTGATAGTAGTGAAGAATCAGACTCAAGCGATGAGCTAGCAAGAGGAGTACAAGTTTTTCCAGAGGAACGAGAACGAGTAGTTTCTAGGAGACCTGCACCTGTGATTGGGAGTGGGAGTGGAAGCGGGAGAAGAAAAGGCAAAGGAAGATAAAAGTATGGGAATCTCGTTTATGGAGCTGTGCAATAAATAGACTTTAACTCTTTGCTTTTCAATGAATCACTTCTTGCCTCAATTGTGTTTTTATGATTTGTGAGATGTAGTATATATGGCTTTGATCTAATTCAGAGCGTCGGTGATGGGATTATACTTGTAATATCTATAAACGCACCTGCGTGATACCCACATCTTCGGGCTTGATTGATGGCGATAGGAATACTTGAATCTACAACTATATGTCTGCATGAACTATATATTGAGTAGAGAATTTTGAGTAGAGCAAATGGTTATGCATTGTATCATGATTGAAATTATATTTGTATTGATTGGAGTGAGTTAGTGTCGAGAATTGAGAATCATTGTGCCGATTACCTATTACCTATTCGTGTTCCTTAATTTCCCCTATTCATTTCTCTCTCCTATCTCTCCATCAAATTACTCTCTCTCCGTTCTCCCCTCCCCCTTCACCAAAAAAATAACTTCCTACTGAAAACTCATCCCCAACACCGCACCCACATCTCCACCCCTCCTATTCAAATCCAAAATCATCTGACCAAACAAGCCATTCGCCCAACTGAACCATTGGCGACTCCACTGATGCTGATCAAACGAATTGATCGATTCATGAATAAGACCTAGTCCGTCGGTGCTGCTGACGATTTCCTTGAGGGTGCTGTAGATCTCGGTTGGGGAGGAGGAGGTCAGGATGCGGATTATGCTGGCCATGGGCCAGGCGCGGCCGGGACCGACGTGTGGACCGCCGACACTGGGAAGGGTGTTAGTGAGGGGAATGATGGGGGACAGGGGGAAGTGAAGAGAGAGGAGATAGACTTACGCGTTAATAACGGGGCCGCGCATGAAATAGGGATTATCTTTCGAGAGGATAAACTTGCGGGTGTTTTGATAGATGGTATCATTCACGCTTAGATAGCCTAGGAAAGGAGCTGCAAGGAGAGAGGGGATATTGGCGTCATCCATACGGTTTGCTGGTGTTGAGTTAGATGATGAGCTTTTAATTTGCGAGTTCGAGAGATAGATGACTTACCAGAACCGAATCCATCGACTTCGTAGGCGTATACTTTTCCGTAAACGGGATCATTTACAATACCGTGTTTGGTGATGGAGGCTCGGATGCTACTGGCGAAGGTGTGCATGTGGTCTGAGAGATCTTGTTGGCCGTAGAGTTTGGCCATGATTTTACTGCATGATTCGAGGTAGCGGGAGAACATCATGTTTGCTGGGATGAAGAGCTGGTAGATGGTTCTATTGTTATGGGATGTTGTAAGTTTTCATAGTGTCTTCGATTTTTGAGGGGTACTACTTACGCATCGTCACTGGGTCTAAATGCAGATCGGA
Source organism: Botrytis byssoidea (assembly GCF_014898295.1). Taxonomy (NCBI): domain Eukaryota; kingdom Fungi; phylum Ascomycota; class Leotiomycetes; order Helotiales; family Sclerotiniaceae; genus Botrytis; species Botrytis byssoidea. The sequence continues at coordinate 974,739 of NW_024065846.1, forward strand.
TCAGTCCAGTGCCTTCTTGTACGGGATTTCCAGCTCCAGTGTTACCCAGTGTCTCTGTTGAACTGGTTGTCTCTCGTAGCCATGTGTATGGACTTGTATTGACACTGCCATTAGCAGCATAAGTTCCGATCAAGAGTCCCTCCGTTGTGGAAATGATGGTCTCAATAGCATTGACCCAATTGAATTTTTGGAAAAACTTGATATCCCCCGTAGCATCGTAATAGTCGCTGGAGATCTCTAAAAATGCAGCCAAAGAGTCTAGTTCGTATTTACACTCAAAAACAACGCTGGTGGGTTCAGCGGGAGTAAAGGTATCTGGGTTTACTTGATTTTGCTGTGGTGGAATTCCACTTTCGGCGGGTGCTTGGAAGGAATTGCAGTATGGTGCTTCGAGGATATATCGAGCTTGGAGATTGATGACACCTCGATAGAGACTTGCGAGGGAATCGTGAGACGAATCATTCGTTAACAATGGCAAGTAACTTTGCATCTGGTTTGCCGAATCTCGTAGCCACATCGCATCGATATCTCCCGTGATCAAGAACGTCAATTCTTCTTCCGCGTTATCTGCTGCATAGCCTCTCCATTTCACAGCTGTATCGAGAGAATTGGGAAATGAGTTCTGGAATATGCGGTAGAGATCAGGGTCTGCAATCACCGACTCCATATCGCTGATGGTTTTCTCTACAATTGAGGAGTTGAAGGTCCGACATGCTGGTTCTGGTCTCATCCATGATAATGCATATCTCCCACTGCTAAGGGGTGGATGTTGTGTGAGAGAATATTGAGAGTAGTCTGGACATTGTGCTTGGACTCTAGAGAGCAAGAATGCAGCCGTAACGGTGACGTTATTGGAGAAGACTCTCATGGTAGTTATGGAATACTCTAGAACCAGTGATTTGAAAGGATGGTCTAGACTTGAAGTAATTGAGAGAGGAGAATTGGTGCACCTATTCCCTACAGTAAGTGCATATGAATCTTAACCCAAGCAAACTCTGATGGGATATGATCGTATATACATGCAAGTCTGGCCAACATCGGTTAATCAGGTACGAGTTGTATTGAGTTGTTTACCCCGCGATCTCCTCTCAATTCACCACACAACCATGCCGGTTTAAAAACTATTCACTGGCGCGTGAGATCATTATGCTTTTGTCAAGCTCCATACGTGACTCAAAAGAGGAAGGCGTAAAGTATACGACCGGACGATTCGTTGCAATTTCATCGATTCGCCCACACCCATGTCAGGGCAGATGCACCAAAAGGTCATTTGCTATCCATCGGATAATGGCATAATAGATGGACTATTGAACAGTGAACACCTTGTTTGCACAACTGCACTTGCTTGTTGTCATTGTGGTGCTCTTAGTCAAAAGGTTGTGATCTGCGAGTGTTTGCGGGGTTGTGCTTGCTTGGCATACGAGCATACTTCGCGGTAATATCTGCCCGAGCCGAGATATTGGTTGGTGAATGGTGTGGTTTAATTCCCGAGAAAGTCCCGGTTGATACTTTCGTTCCGTGATCAATTTGTCCCTACGAGCTCGCCTATCGTGCATCCTTCCTACCTTGGTTGAAAGTAGTAAGATGGTGATCTGCTTTATTAGCATCTAATAGTCGGGCTCTTCAAGTGGCCGACTATCAGTGTTTAGAGTGTGAGGTGGTGTCTTAGAACCGTGATGTCTACTACACATGTGGTTAAGCTTTCACGACAGTCGTTTGTACAACGAGAAGTATTGATGGCTACGAAAAAAAGACAGCTGTGTTTGTGTATGAGAATTAGAATAAGAATGTACCAGATCATGATCATGATCATGATCATCTCTTCTGTTTAAGGGAAGGATGGCAGATGAGTTTACCGTTTCCATAGTTTTATACTTATCAGTTGCACGACGTTTTAGGAATAGTTCAATTTGTATGTGATACTTTGTATGCGCGTGTTCATTGCCATTGTAATTGTAATTAGAGATAGAGTAGAAGCTGGTTGCTGTCTGTATCGTCGTATGGGTACACACAACGGTGGTTCGGATTCGATGTATTCTCGTATTCTAGTAGTAGACGGCTTCTGTTGAGTAGGTAGGTAGGTAGGTAGCATTAGCTTATCGTTAGGAGCAGGACAGGGATTATTTGAACCATACACACAATCATACAATACTGTATGTACATCTTTTAAACCTATCTAGTAGCTATCTAGCATCTATTGATTTTCTATCATCACGAAAAGGCAACTCTCACACATCTTCATTTCCAATTACCTCTCACTACTTTTACTTTTATCGTACATCCTAATGAAATGATTAACTGAACTGTGGAAATTTATGCTTCGCGATTTTTTGTATGCGCACGCGTAGTGGGGTTGATATAAAAAAGATCTCGAGCTTATGGACATATGACTTCGACTAACATCGAATATGCGGGCAAGATACAGCATTCGCAATTGCGGTTTCCACCTCGGGCACCGGTTGGTGCCCTTGCGGATACCATTGCGAATGGTTTCTACACAGGCGGAACCCGTCAGCGGAAACCAGCGATTGAAGCATGAGAGACTCGCCAACAAAATCGAGCAAAATCTGAAGCGTAAGAAGTTCGTCCAATCGAACGATTGGGTCGATGAGACACCGGCTGGACAGAAAAAGATATTAAAACCATTCGATGAGGAATTCCACAACACTTATTTACCCAATGTCGTCGAGTCCTCCTGGTATAGCTTTTGGGAGAAGCAGGGACTTTTTAAACCACAAACAGATAACGACGGCAGCCTTAAACCGAAAGGAAAATACGTCATTGCTATGCCACCACCCAATGTGTGAGCTGATATATGTATTGGTAATATGGCTATCTGCTAACGCCAGTCGCAGGTCACAGGCAGATTACATATTGGGCATGCCCTAGCAGTTTCATTACAAGATACCCTTACTAGACTACATCGTATGCAAGGCCACTCAACACTCTATATCCCCGGCTGCGATCATGCAGGCATTGCGACCCAAGCTGTTGTCGAGAAGCAGCTTGCCAAAAATCCGAAAGATGGAAAGTCCAAAAAGCAGGATTTTACAAGGGATGAATTTGTACAGCTATGTGAGGACTGGAAGGAGGTATATCAAGAAGCGATTATCAAGACGATACGCAGACTAGGTATCTCTCCAGACTGGGACCGCATTGCCTACACGAGGAGTGAGCCATTTTCCAAAGCGGTCAATGAGAGCTTCGTGCGGTTTTTTGAAGAGGGCCTCATCTACCGAGCTAATAAGCTTGTGCATTGGTCATGCAGCCTTTCCACGTCTATATCCACGCTTGAAGTTGACCAAAAGGAGCTTCAAGGAAGTACCAAACTTAGTGTGCCAGGTTATGACAAAAAAATCGAATTTGGAACATTGACATATTTCAAGTATCCAATTGAAGGATCTGATCAGACCATCGAAGTTGCAACAACAAGGCCAGAGACAATGCTGGGTGATACTGGCATTGCCGTGCATCCTCAGGATGATCGATACAAGGGTTTCATTGGCAAGACCGCGCAACATCCATTTATCGCCGACAGAAAGCTAAAGATTGTCGCCGATGAATATGTTGACAAACAATTTGGAACTGGCGCTGTCAAACTGACGCCTGCTCATGATCATAATGATTTCGATTTAGGCAAAAAACATAACCTCCCATTCATCAACATCTTGAACAAAGACGGTACTCTCAATAGCAATGCTGGCCCTTTTGCTGGAGAGAAGAGATTCAATGCGAGGTACGGTGTTATCAACGAACTCAAGAAACTCGGTCTCTATACGAAACAAGAGCCGAATAAGATGGTTGTACCGATTTGCAGCCGATCCGGGGATATTATTGAGCCGTTCCTGATACCCCAATGGTGGATGAGAACGAAATCATTGTCGAAAGCTGCAATGGAAGTAGTCGAAAATGGCGAAATCATCATCCAACCAAAGACGCAAAAGGATTTATTCTTAGAAAGAATGCAAGATCCCGAGGACTGGTGCCTGTCGAGACAACTATGGTGGGGTCATCGAATACCGGTCTGGGCAATCAGTATCGAGGGTGAAGATTGTGGAAATGATGCCGATGAGGAGCACTGGGTATGTGGCCGGACAGAAAGCGAAGCTCGGGAAAAGGCAGAGCGAAAATTCCCCGGCAAGAAAGTTACACTCAGGCAAGATGATGATGTATTAGATACCTGGTTCAGCTCTGCACTTTGGCCATTTGCCACCCTTGGATGGCCAGAAAAGACGTCAGATCTCGAAAATTACTTTCCGACTACGACTTTGGAGACAGGTTGGGATATCATGCCAGTCTGGGTCAGTCGTATGATCATGTTCTCTTTGAAATTGACTGGAAAAGTGCCCTTTACTGAAGTCTTCTGTCATGGTTTGGTACGCGATAATGAAGGCCGGAAAATGTCAAAGTCACTTGGCAACGTTATCGACCCGATCGATATTCTTGATGGGATCAGCCTAGATGAATTGCACCAAAAGTTGCTTCATGGCAATTTGCCTCAAAATGAAGTCAAGAACGCCATCAAACACCAAAAAAAGGCCTTTCCACAAGGTATTCCGAGGTTTGGAGCTGACGTTTTGCGGTTCTCGCTCATAAGCCAAACTCAACTATCTGGCAGCGATATGAAAATCGATATGAGAACGATGACTGGCTCCTCTAGATTCTGTAACAAGATCTATCAGGCCACGAAATATGTCCTTGGAAAGCTTGGTAGTGATTTCGTTCCTCGAGAGAGCAGTGCTTTGACAGGAAATGAGAGCCTCCCAGAGCGATGGATCTTAACAAAGATGAACACAGCTGTGAAACAAATTAATCAAGCACTAGAAGAGCGTAGGTTCGGACTGTCGACCAAGATTAGTCAACGGTACTTGTACGATGAGTTGTTTGATATTTATATTGAGAATTCAAAATCGATCATCTCAAATGGCACACCCGAAGAAGCTCGTTCAGCTATGGATACATTGTATACCACAATCGAACATGGCTTACGACTTCTATCTCCCTTCATGCCCTTCTTGACTGAAGAGCTCTGGCAGCGGCTACCACGCAGACCAAATGACAATACACCTTCGATCACAATCGCTGAATATCCACAGTATGAGCCATCCTTCCATGACATGAAATCTGAGGTGGCTTATGAGCTTGTGCTAGGCTGCTCGAAAGGTATCCGTTCATTGTTAGAGGACTATGCTGTCAAGGACGAAGGTGTTGTTCATATCTCCTGCCTTAATCAAATGTCATACGATACTGTGTCAGCGCAACTCCCTACGATTCAATCACTCTGCGCAATCCGTCGCAAGACACCAGTGAAGATCAGTGTTGCGAAGGCTGGAGAAACTAAACCTACTAACTGTGCAGTTTTCCCTGTTTCAGCTGATGCAAACGTTTATCTTGAAGTCAAAAATCGCATACAGGATGCTGCGAAGGAGGCTGACAAGTTCAGAGCGAAGATAGATGAAGCAAGAAAAGAACAAGTTGATGTGTATACCATCAAAGCAGAGCTAAGCAAAGGTTCCGATACTATTCAGTTTTACGAGAACCGGGAGCGAGATATCGATGCAAAATTACAAGCATTACAAGAGACCGTAGAGATGTTTGAGAAGATGAATGTTTAGGCTGTGAGGCCCTGCTGGCTGACAACATGACCGGATAGTACCACCTCACAGCAGGATTTGATCAGGCTAGAATGTATAAAGGATTCTGATGGAGGAACGTGAAATGGCAGGAGAAATGTGGTCACTAAGTGGCCGTCTTCCACTAGACTAGAGCATAGAATGAGGCACTCATGCTCATTGTATATTAGAGATACAGAGTCCTTCGAACTCTCTACTCATAACCAATAGTATAACCAATAACTCACTTCCTGATATGCGATGTGATTTGTGAGAAATGCAATACATCATTTGATATTATCATAATTTTTCATAATATGCGTGCCACATAGGCTCTAACATTCACATGCCCGTTCCAAGATTCTATTTACCGTCTACTAATGACTTGAAGGCTTGCAAAAGATCATCTCTCAAATCCTCCCATCCCTCAATTCCTACACTGACCCGCAACAACTTCTGATCAACAGTAGCATCTGACATTGCCCTCCACTCAATCAAACTCTCTACACCGCCCAAACTCGTGGCGTGATGGAACAATTCCAACTTGCTGGGCAACTTCTTCGCGAACCCTACTTCTTTTAAGACGATAGAAAAAACCGGTCCAAATCCATTTGGCATCTGCTTCAATAGCCACCCATCCTTAATATCCTTTTCTTGCAAACTTGCATGCTCAACTCTCAGCACCGCCTTCCTCACCACCTCTGTTTCGGGACTATCAGATTTCAGAGCATTATGTAACCACGAAACAAGATTCTGAGCTGAGGCCGATTGCTGCTTGACACGAATTTCCAGCGTTCGAACGCTGCGAATACCGAGCCATCCTTCCATCGACCCCATCACATTCCCCAGCATCACTCGCTCTTTCTGTAGCCCCTGAAACCAACCATCTGCAACATGTTTAGGATTCACAGTGAGAATACCACAGAGCATATCGGAATGTCCACCGATATACTTGGTGCCGCTATGCATGACGATATCGGCACCCCACAGAAACGGATCCTGCAGAGGCGGCGGCGCAAACGTCGCATCGACGCATAGGAACGCGCCGCGGGAATGCGCCTTCTCGGCAAAGAGAGTGAGATTGCAGGCGGTGCCTTGGGGATTTAGCGGGGTTTCCACGTGGATGACATCGCCGGGGTGGAGATCCTCGGCGGGACAATCGAGAGGGAGTTTTTGGAGCCCGGTAAGTTTGGTGTGCACGTCTATGACGCCGTGACAGCCGTGATAGCCTTCGCCGATGGAAATGCGTTTGGGGTTGAGATAGACGAGAGCGGCGTGGAAGGCGGAGAGACCGGATGTATATGTGAGAGTGGGGCCTTTGAGGATGTTGCTTAGGATTGCTTCGAAGCGGGTGGTGTTGGGGGTGCTTATGCGAGAATAGATGTGGCTATCGTGTGGTGCGTTGGGCTATCAAGTGGTGTTAGTGATGAGGTTGGAAAGATAGGAGGGAGAAAAATGCTAAAGGTAGATCATGTGATTGAAGTGTTTGAATGGACGGCGGAATACTCACATCTAGCTCACTTGCTGCAACAAGATCGTCTGGATTATTACTGTAGCGAAAGATGGTAGATACGTGCAGAGGTGGTGCAACATCTTGACCTTTGTTGAGGAAATCGTCGGCGTGTATGGTTTGGGAAGAGAGTGATAATGCAGAGAGTCCTTGATTGGGGGTGTGATCTTGAAGATCTTGTTGCCCATCTAGACCGGGCTGAGAAGTTGCCATGGTTTTCTTGTCTTGTAGATGACTTTACACTCTTTATATGCTTGTGTAAGTATGAATGTAGTTGAATTTGAATAAATGCAATGAAATTAGTTCAAGAGACTTGAACGATTATTTGTATCGATAAAGATTCGTTGCTCGGTACCTTAGTGTCAAGTCGATGGAGTAAAAAAAACTGGAGCTTTGAGATGAAATAACCGCCACCAATTGCAGACTCATGCATACTATAACCAATTATCAAATTCGAGATTGAATATTTTGAACAGAACAATTACGAACTGGCAAATGATCACACATATATCTCTATTAGTCAGTAAAGCTATGGAGGCGTAAATCATGAGCTTTTCGCTGGTAAAATTCACAGTTGTTTCTCCGCACGCCCTTCGCATTGACAATCACAATGGCGCAATGAACACGCCTTTGACAGCAACAATCATAATCGATTCTCCACAATTAGTTGCCCCAGTCATAGGTATCGCTAAAACCAACAAGTTCCCCTTTCGATTCTAATGCTACCTTGTACAAATGCTAAGAAACGGTGAGCTGTCAAAAGGGTCGAGAAGCTTGAGGTTTAACTTTTAGATATTTTAGCTATGCATCAGTTTGATGCTCATCTGGAAATTAAATGATATCTTTGCTGATATAGACTGATAAAATGCTCAATCCGAGTTTGCAACAGTCGCAGCTTGCAGTTTCTCTACAAACAGCTCCATTTCTTTCTTCATTATCTTTTTGTCCTTACACCGTTCTGCAGTGTCGAAACTTACCAAAACCGCTTTATTTTGCGATATCAAGAACTTGGTCTCGTCTAAGGAACCATGTATAATCCCCAATTTGTGTAATTGTCTGATGACGGTCTGGCAAAGAGATAGGTCGGCGGTAGTAGCTCTCCTACCTTCAACATTTTCCGTTAGCAAACCTATCACGCGTCCACCTTCAGTTATACATCCAAGAAACTTTGGGATAAGGATATTGCGATTATGTAGCCAAGAGTATACTTGAATTTCGGCGATATAGTTTGTTTCCCAGTAGAAATTGGCAACTTTAGCACAGACTGGTCTGTCGAAGGCTGGGGATGATACCAAATGCACATTGGGGTCTAATTTTCGAAGAAATTTGAGTGAGAGATAGTCAATATGACTTATTGGCTTAGGAAACCATGAGCTATCAATTGTAGGGAGGGCAGCTTTGAAGGCTTCGACCACAGTTGGTATTCCACCTACTAAGGAGATTCGGGCCAGGTTCCAACTTTCGGCATCTCCGTCGGATGGCAATGGAGGCAATTTCTTCGAGAGAAGATAAGGAGAGCAGAGATCTCTTGCGAGATATGTTCCAGCATCAATTGTAATATACTTGAAACGCTTTCCATCTACCAGAATCCGAAAGTAACTAGGTAGGATGTTCTCGATATCGGTATCTTGGTTCAGTATTTCGATTCGAGGGTGATACATCGGCAGCGGCCAATTTCCATGGTGTGATGAAACAATGATGTCTCGTACTGCAATGGATTCGATCATAATCTTGTTTGCCAACAACTGTTGTTGTTTAACATTTAGTGTTCGGCGAATGTTTCTCTCTGATACCTTCATATAACTCGGTTTCAATGCCTACCTAGGCCGTAGAAAGAATCCTACGATTCATCAACCTGTTAGTTGACACAGAAGGAATTGCCTTGCCACAAAACCACGAGTTGGTATGTTGGTGTCATTTCACCTCCTGCCTTGTGCTGAGGCGAGCATGTGAGGAATGTAAGATATGCCATATACTTGCATGTGTATGATGCTCAAGACAAATTGTCATCATTGTAGATGACCAGTCTGATGTTTGAAGTTTCAATATCATGTATTGTCAAATTGTGGAGACGGCGCTAGTCCCCGATTGATGTAGAAGTTATGATTTGTAAGCACCACACATCAATCTTAACATGTAATTTGCTGATACTAACAACATCTAAACAGATTCAAGAACCATCAAAATTCATATTCTGAGACCGTTGATGACGTTCTCCGAAATGCTGGCTCGTTTCATGATATTGTTGGTTTGATTCTATTCCTGTACAACTACCTCGCCACATCGGTTCGTTGGCCCCGACCGGCGACCACCACAAGGCCAAGGTCAATGAGAACAATCGCTAGGTATCTCTAAGGCTATCATACCATACTCGCGCGGTTATTATTGCTCACGAGAAACTACACGCGATATATTCATGGTAAGATAGGCAGATGACTTGAAGAATGAACTCGGCGAGGCCGCGTCCATATATTATGGAGATCTCCAGCTGGCTTTCTTTCTGGTCTGGTTTTCTCTTTCAGTAAATATATTATCAACTATCCAATCTTAAGTTGCCAAAATGGTCTTTGGATGGTCTTCCAGAACTGCTTTACCACCCACAGTTGGGTCAACAGATGGAAGGAATGGTCATGATTATACCTCTCTCCACTGTGTTTGTATGGCCCGATTTCTTTCTCTTCCAACCCGTACTCGATGAGCATGTGAGTCAACTGCGCCCGTATACAAAGCCGTACATTAGGTAGCTGTTTCTCGGATTTGAATGTAGTTTACATATCTATTTTGAGTCTCATACACCCGGATTTGATTCAAGATTAACTTTTCTGTGGTAAAGAACAATTCTCTTTAACCTTCAAAATGACTTCCGAAGATTCAATACTCAAATCATCAAGACTTCACCACATAGATACATCATCTAATGGCGGTGTTTCTGGACCTTTCTGGGACTCAAACGAGCGTTGCTTTTGGCTGATGAATAACCGTCAAGTCTACACGCATCCTGAAAATTATAGCGGAAGTTCTGCTTGCGCAACTATAGCATCGGCAAACCCTGATTCTGCTTACCCGTCCGGCTGGTCTAGGGGTCAACGCACGCGATCACTATCGGGTTCTGACAGTTCGCCAGATTCAGCATCACATGAATCCAAACGCATTCGCCCGGAGTCTCTTGGCGGTGCACTCCCAAAGAATACACAATCGAAACAGCCTTTGCGTCAGGGTACTCTGGAACAACAACGCAAGTTTCCACAGTACGATTTATCCAATCTTCCACCTCCACCCCCCTTTCCTCCTCAAAGGCCCCAATCGGTTCGTTTTTCCCCAAATATATCTTATTCGGATGACCCTGTGAAAAATCATAACCCAGGACCATCCCTACCCAGCTTCCCTCAACGCTCTCAATCTGTTCGTGTCTCAAACGAGCACGATCAAGGCTTCACTCGCTCCAGAAATCCATCCCCCTCCTCTCCCCCATCTTCCTCTTCACGTCTCCAACATAAACCCCTTCCCACTCGTCCCCAATCTTTCCCAGCCTCAACCTCAGCACCATCGTCATCATCAAACCTACCTTCAAAATCCACCTCTCCCCTCCCCACCCCCTACAGCACCCATCCCCCCACCACCCGCTACACCCCTCCCAAATATCTCCGCGATCCCGAACACGAAGACGAAGATTTTTCCTCCCCCTCCTCCGCCTCGTCCGCCTATTCCTATTCCAAATCCCCCTCTTCCTCCTCCTCATACTCACACCATCGCGTCCCCTCTTCCCGCGACCGCCACGAATCCCAACGTCACCGCACGCACCACCGTCGCATCGAATACGACTACGACACTGATACCGATCTCTCCGATCAGAAAGAAAAGAAACTCAGAAGACAGAAACGTACTCGTGAACGTACCCCTGACGAACAGAAGAAACATGAAAAAACTTTGAAAGGTATCGGGGAGACAGGAAGAGGAGATATGGGACGAGCGGCTTTGCTGGGAGCCCTTCCTTTTGTGTGCCTTCTGGCGAGATTGGCGGCTTAATGTATTTTCTTCTTCTCTTTCTACTTCGAGCTTTGTAGCTTGCTCACACTCTTTTACGTATTATTGGCTGGGTCTTGGGATTGTTTATTAGGAGGATAGGTTTGATTTGGGATTCATGAATAAATTGTGGATTGGCGGGTGAAGTGTTGGAGTTTGGGTGTGTCTACCTACGTAGCCGTCATGCGGCAGCCACTCTTTCAGCGATTCGTAAAAACAATAGAAGACAAACATTTATTTCGAAGAACTTAAAATCCTGCCTTGTGAAATCTTCCTTATATATTATCACGTTGATTCATTCGTTCAACATCCCAGATGTGCTCTATCTTCGCTACGTTTCCAAATCTATGTAACCAATGTAAAAATCCACGAAGAGAAAATAATTGAGAAAACCTAGTGATCATCCATTGTCATAATGTCATTATAATTTTGTGCATATGTCTCATTTGCATCGCATCCCGAAAATATCCCCGTGGCTCCGATCAAGAATGTAAATATAACTCCTCTCGCCTCCTGTCAACCTTCAATTGATTCGTCACATGACTACGCATTTTGCTGCATTCTTCTTCTGCTGCGGCTGCGGCTGCGGCTGCGGCTGCACCTCTGAATCTTCTGCTACAATCGCTGGTGAAGTAGCAGGTCGCGAATCCCATGTCACGTCTGTCCAACCTGCACTACTTGCCGCATCGCTTTTGTGCTTAGTTCTCTTTGCCATCATACTCTTTCTCCAGCCGTTTTTCTTAGCATTTTTGACATTTCGTGACGCACTGCGCTCTGCTCTGCTTGGTTGTCTGGTAATAGGTATTGGCGGTATATTGTAAGGTGAGGTGACTCGAGTAGAAGTTGCACTATGGATTGTCTCGAGACGTTGGAGAGGTGGACGTAGGCTGTTTGGCGACGCAGAATATCTTTGCGAACCAAGGCTGGTTCGTCGAGAAGGAGAACCATGACCAGAAGGAGGACGAAGGCCTGTGTTCGGACGGTTAGGGCTTTCTCCGTAAGTCCCAGCGGCTGCACGGGGTGGTGTAGACAGGCGACTTGATTGCTCAGGAGCAGTATGAGAAGCTTGTTGAGATTGATTGATAAAACCTTGCAGTGGCACAGAATCTCGAGGGTTAGAGCCAGAACGACGTCGAGATGGATCCCTGAGAATATCTGGACGTCCACTTCGACTATTGAATCGCGCCAAAAGATCGGCACTAGGCATCACTAACCCAGAGACTCCGTCCACAGGAACCTCCACAGGTGCAGAATTGACTCTCCTCCAAATAGTGATAGGTTCATCGGTAGACTCTGAGAGAGCTGAGCTGAAAGGAGTGTCCCCCATCCGTGGAAATGTTGAGCTTTGCTGCACAGCCCGTACATCGGGCGTTCCCTGTGCTGGTACTGTGTGTGAAGTAGAATTTAGTTGTGGAGGATCAGACTCGTCTCTTTGTTCTCCGGCTATAGCGGTCGTAGGTCTGCTATTTTGCATAAGAGAGACTTGATCATCAACTGTTGTAGTCTCCCAATCTAACAAGCGCCTATCAAGAGTTGCATTCATAGGCTGAGGAATGGGGGAGACAGGAGATTGTAACGTGGCTCTCATAGACGAGTTAGAATTGTAATCGAGCATGCTATTCTCGTCATCGTTGTGTTCTACAGGAGGTCGGGAGCTTTGCTGGGGCAAGGACCGTGTAAGGCTTGGTTGTGGAGTACCGATTGGGGAAACATCATAAAGGCTGTCAAAATCAGAGGTCGTAGGACGTTCATCAAAGTTTGCAATGGAAGGACTTGTCACTGGTCGAGCCACCTCTTCATCCACAGGGCTAGTTATGGAAGGTGCAGTTGTTGTATCGCTGAGGGACCGGCGTAAAGGGAACCTTTGCTCCCGTAAAGCTTCAAGAAGAGGTCGTTGAAGAACTGGTGCATCCAGTCTTGGGAGGTCAAGGACTGTAGCTCGTTGGTTGTTCGCTGCTTGCATCAGCCTCGCATGATCCGCAAGTATAGATCTTTGAATATGTTCAGGGAGTGGAGGGACCGGATCTTTTTGATAAGGAGGAGGTGGAGGTTCCCAGTTGTCTGCATCGCTTTCGTGTGGATGCTCATTACGGCCATCTGCACGGCGGTACTCGACATGTTCCTGTATCATAGAGCGAGGATGTAATCTTCTATTGACGGCAGCAGCTGTGGCAGCGCGGCGTAGAGTCGTACCTGAGCGAGGTGCGGCATTCGCATAGGGGTCATCAAAAGCTTCTTGGTCATCATCAATAGAAGCCGTCTCTCCTGAATCAGTCGTATTTCCTAGGCTGTTCATTTGTCTAGGTAAAGGAGGAAGCGTGACGTTAGATGAATTGCTCATGTTAGGCAGTGCAGGAATTGGTGGTGGTTCCGGGCGTGTCATAGTGGTAGCTGAGCGAGCAATACTAGCACGGTAACTTCTTCTCTGTGCTACTGTTCTTCTCCTGACAATTGCCACCTCTGTGTCTATGTCCCTATGTTCTTCCTCTAGGATTTCCGGATCGTCTCGTTGGCCCACCTCTATGGTTGTTGTAGTTTTCTTGCCGTTGCTCGTGCCACAGGAAAAATCTAGGACACAAATACGGCCGCCATCTACCGGACTCATACTATCATCCTCGTCTATGATGCATTGGCGTTTTACTCCCGGTGCAACCGCTATAAGTCTTTCACCTTGGAGCTGTTTTGATTCTTCTTGGACCCAGCTCAGAGCACTTACTCCGTCCAAAGTGGTTATATGATAGCCTTCAACAAATGTATTGCGCGACTTGTCGCAGAGAAGTTGCCATTGTGGAATACGAATACTGCTATGGTCCAAAGATCGATTTACAGAGCGCAACGATGGGGCGCTGTTTCGACGTCCGATTTGACTTAGAGGTGTGCCTGGTGCGGTTTCTGTATTACTATTCGAGCCCGCAATGATAGGTGCAGGATCCAAATTCTCCGGAATTCCCCAAAGCCAAACGCTACCTCGACTATAACCAACTGCTGCTAGATCTCCAGACTTGTTTGCTGCTGCTTTTGATGCAGGTGGTTCCCCATTAGGCCCAACAAAATGAACTTTACCATTGCGTAAATCATCCATCCTTACTGCCCGAAAAGTTTCAAAAACTCGATCATATGTAAACGTCCAGCTTGCTTCGTCATCATCTAGACTGGGTAATAGAACTGCATGACTACAGTCTCGGCTACCAGTGGGGAAGAGTATTGAAGTTGTCCAAAGAGCACTTATGCTATCTTCAGGGGAGACGCTCCCAGGATCATAATATGGCGCGGTCAAGACGACGGTACTAGGGCTTCTAGACTGTAATGTGGTGCCCAAAAGTAAGTCAGAATCACGAGAAAAAGTCAGAGAGTCAACCCCATAGGCTTTTACAGCGCGACTTGTACCGATCTCACGCAGAGAAGTCAATTCTACTCCAGAGCTATGAGCGGCGGGTTAGCAGCACTTCGACAAGTAAGGAGCAGGGTAATAACGAAAGATATGGACAAAAATTTCCGATATACTCAGAAGAAGAAAAATTGGCTACAAGGAACAAAGTAGAAAGGATGGTTTAGGAAAAGTTATCAGATGCAATGCACTTACTCATAAGCCGCGGCAAGGACTTGTCCGGTTGGTGAAAGAGCGATGGTCCTTGGTGTATGATCTAGTGTTACAGACCTTGTATGCTTTGGCGGACGCACAGTCAGGTCGTAAAGGTTGACCTGAAGATCGGTCGACAATACAGCAAGTAGAGATCCATCATCTGTAATTGTTGTCGCTGCGGGTCGTCGCAAGATCTTAAGTTCTCGTATGATGTGAACCTCCGGGGCCGTAACATCTATTATGTGAATTCGAGATGAATTATAGGCTAGAACCAGAACTCCACGAGGAGAGATGGAGAAATGGCAGGCCTCACCTCCGGGCGCACTGGATGAGCCTATCGATGTCGAAACTAGATTGATGACTGTCTCTTGAGGTCGTAAATATGCTTCAAATAAATTACGCCTGACCTCTTGGGCGAATAGACCTCGCAGACGTAGAAGACTGTCCTTATCCTCTAAAGCAGGATTTGTTTTATGTGCGGCCGAGTAGGAAGGACATTGGGTGAGTTGGTGCGAGTAAAGGTAGGCTTGTTGCGAGATGCCCCTCCATCTTGAATTCAGTAGAACGAGGGAGGCAAAGGTATTGGCATTGGTAAGAAGAAGGATTCTACAAAATACGATTAGATGTTTGACATAACATTTTTAGTTCATGCGCTCACTGTAGAATGATATCTTCAGGTAGCCTTTCAAATGCGCTCTTCTCCATCTTGTATGTTTCTGACAATTGTTCCTCAGATCCGACCGAAGGGATTGAACTTATCGACGCGCTTCTATTCGACATTTTTTGTAATTGAAGTCTATTGTCGTAAATTCATTTGCGCTGTATTAGAATTACTGCAATGGAAAAGAATCCAAGAGTGTATCTGGCTCGCAGATTCGCATGCGCGAATACGGGTTCGTGGATCTCGACAGGAATATTAATTGAGCTTAAAGCTTAATGCTTAATGTAAGATTAATGTGATAGGAAAGTTCGCTTGAAACATGGTTGTAGCTAAGCCTCCAAGGCTATCAAGGCTATCTTCTCTTTCTGAGTGAATGTTATTGAATTCAAGCGCCTTCACAGCTAATTGAGGGTGCAATGAAATCAAAGTTGTAAGCAACGAAAGATTGCCTGGGGATCAGTGATGATCGACGTCGCATCAACAATCGAGGGGGTCCAGCTGCCAATAATAGCACAAGTAGGGATTGGGGTAGAAGAACTTTTATTTCTGAGATTTATACACACAAATAAAATGGGAAGGATGAGGGGGCGAGAGAGAAGTTGATATCTTGTGAAGTCGAAGATGTTATTCCTCGTAAATAAGGAGGTAGACGTATATTCTATTGCCTGATATCTCTATGTATCTACCTATGTATCCATGTATCAATGCTATGTTTACTGTATGTATCCCCTAAACCTTTTGTCTAATCAAGATGAAAGGATCAAATACTTCCTACCTAAGTACCCAGAAACGGCAAATTGAAGGATCTCCATTTCAGGTACAAATCAAAATCCTAGACGCTCGGGAAAATGGATCTATGGGTTCTTACGAATGAGAAGTCACATATAAAAGCTAGTGGTACAAGATCCTACCCAATCAGGATATCTACCGCCGAGTAAAGTTTCGGACTCGAGGCTTTGCAGGTGTTGAACACATGAAGACGCTCTTCTTTGTTGGGTATATCTACTGGATACCTGGTATCTAACAGTTGGTCAATATATCACCAATAGCTATCCAATCGACTAGATCTATAGCGCGCCATGATATCGGCTGAAGCATCAGAGAGAATCATGTACCTACCGAGCACTTATTGTAGATGGATATGATTCAATCATACCAGACCACGATTCTATGAGGAAGAAATACCTACCTCTCTACTTGGAAGTCTATCCAGGTAGATATCTAGGAATAGCTCAAGTTATAGATCCCATTCGTCTAAATAGATAAGACATCGATATCGGTATCGGCATCTTGCAGTCAACAATAATGGAGGATATCTCATCACGTGCTTATTTGATGCATTACATAATTAATTACTTAAGACCCCTTATTAGTCATTATATGGAGACTTTCATCACTTAGATCGAAGCTAAGCTCAAGCAAATTTTAGCTTCGCGAGGCCCTTTTCTTGCTTTCCAATCTTCATTCCACCTTCCACCTTCCATCTTTTCATCTTTCCATCTTCCCATCTTTCCATAACTACACATTTTTTCATGAACTTTATCATTTCTTTTTCATTGTCTCCTTCTTTCTGTACATCATGCCATTGCAAGACCTTGATTATGAGGAACTTACCAATACCTTAATTAACAACTTTAATATTTTAGCAGATGAAGTTCAACTTCTAAGTGATAGAAAAACAATTCTAGAACACAAACTGCGGTATTCGCATTCTCAAGTAAGTTTGAATGTTTTCTTCACAATCACACCCCCTCATGTCTTTTTAATGATGTACACAAATAGCTCTAGAACAAAGTTACTTGTTGCAAAGTAGCAATGCCGATAAACTACAAATTGTCTGAATCTTTTGACTCTCGACGTCATTTTATAATTTTTGAATTAGTTTTGCGCAACCAAGACTAACATATACCTTCATAGTATCAATCTTTGGCAGATAAATATGCCCCCTCAGACCCTGAGATAGCTAGTACACTGGCAAAGCTTCAACTTCCTCCAGATTTACAAGTAACTGTTCCTGATCGTGGTGGGTTTGTTCCTTTGCCACTTCGTAAGCAACCAACCTCGAAGCAGCAGACTGCCGTTGCAATAAGGGACGGGAGAAAGGCAGCGCAGCGTCTTGCGGCTTTATCTGGAAAGTCTGCCGGATCTACAACTAGTAAAAGTATATCCGGTGGGAGTAGTAATATGAGATTTTCAGCACATCGAACCTCCCTTTCAACTGTTCTCGAACAAGATTTCACTGTGCCTGGAAAGAAGAGTTCATTATTGTGTCCATTTGTAACTATGCCTGACGGAACGAAATCCATGAAGAACCCAAATGCTCAGGATACCAGCACTGGTGAATCCGATCAACCTTTGACTCCTATCGATAACCAAGACCCCACTCCCCACCACTCCTCAGATCCTATATGTGCGCAAATGTACGCCGAGACGATGTCGTCCCCGCCCCCATCAGCATCAGGCCCTGGAGCTCAATGTCCAATTCGATATCTCAATCAGCATTCACCTGAAGAGATTGCACGATACTTTGAAATTCACAAACACGAAGTTCCCCGCAGTCATGAAGTTTGCGTCAAGCGATATCAACGAAATGAGGATGATGTGAGGATGCTAGATGCGAAATATGGAAACCTTGTGAGCATGATTCAGGGCCTGGGACAAAAACATCAGCCAATGTTACCTACGAAGGAAGAGCAAGAAGCATATGAGGTTGAGCGCGCCTCTAATGAGAGAGTGGAGAATTGGGCAAATAATGTCAGTGTTGATGGGAATGATTCGCTGCCTGGATCTCAATCTTCTCCCGCAGACGACAGAGAAAGTCGCTTTGATAGGCCAATGAAGGAAGTTAGGGTTGGGGAATCCCCAAGCAGACCATGGGGAATCTCTGTTCCAATCTACGATCAGCCACCATACCATAGACCTGTATCCCCACCACCAGCGCCTGTATCGGTTCCTCTGGACAATTATTCGAAACCTCCTGGGAAGTGTCCGTTTGGGCATACTGCAGGATCGAATGCGCAACCAAAATCAACACAAGAATTACCAGCAACTCCAGTTGATGCGCAAAGACCAGCAGGTTGTCCTTTCAGCCAAGGCCAAAAGGTACAAAAAGAAGAGTCCCCCTCTACAAACTATGTTGCGCCTCCCATATTACACAACCAACCGGCCTTCATTCAACCAGAACAACTCCAGATGCAGGGTAATGGGCCAAAGATGGTTTTTACAGGGCCCGTATTCATAGGATATCCGATCGAACAGGCAGTGGCTTTCATGAAACAGTATCAGGCACAAAATGAATGAATATACGATTTGACGACGAATTATTGACAGCGAATGGTTTTGAGATCTGGTTTTAGCGATGGCGTTTTAGCGGTGCATCTGGAGTGAGTGTAAATGGCGTTCTTTTGTAGGAATATCATTCTGTTTTCTGCACAACTCGGATACTTTTGGCCGAGACAGGCACACATTAGGTTAAGTTCATAGTGAACAAGCGTCATGAAATACCACGAATTAAAATGTTCAAATCAAATAATACAAAGATGCTACAGAACGAGCAAATGTTTTCATTGCATCTTCAGATGTTGATGGTGTCAAAGGTCGTTATACTCTTTTAACTTCTGACTAGATATCTTTATCGTCTTCTAACGTAAAGAAGAAATGCATAAACCATATCCCCTTTAATCATTTCCTTCTTCCGAACGCCAAATTGTGGTGACACAATCAGACCCAATCAAACCCAGTATGTATCCAGTATATGTTTCATACAACATGCCTCATCATGAATTACATATCAAAACCCCATCGAAATCTAAGTTCTCGTTGTCTTTCCAATATCCGCTTCCTCATCTAAATCTCCATTTGCAAAAACATGACCCTCATCCTCATCTACAAAATCCGTGTATCCCGTCTGTGCATCGTTGTCCCATAAAGATATATCATCATCATTCATCAATGCCGCATCATCATTGTTAGCATCGCTGTATTCTGCGACGACTCTTCTACCGGCAGCCACATCCCCATTTGCAGCTTCAAGCTCCTCGATCTCGAGTTCTTTGGCGCGCGCCATGGTGCGCTGGTAGATTATATAGCCGACGGTGGCACCGAGTCCAGCTCCGATGATTATACTGGCGTAGTTTATTAGTTTGGTGGAGGTATCCATTTCTTCGTCGCCGGCGAGCGAGCCCAGACGACTGCCAATGAAAACGTGGATGAGGAGTTTGGGAGTTACCAAGCCCGTAGCGAGGGCATAGTTGAGGGGATGCACAGTGGGGAAAGTGGCGATGGCGGCGTTGGAGAGGGAGTATGGGAGGGGGCAGAGACGGATCATGCAGAGAATCTTGATGCCGTCGTGTTTGAGAGTGAGAGCAAGAGCTTCAAAGCGTTTATCTTTTCCCACGAGACGATGTACATAGCTAGAGAGAATGGTTCGGGAAGCTAGGAATGAACAGAGAGAACCTGCTATTGTTGCGGTCGCCACAATGATCCAGCCCTTGGGGACTCCGAAGACAAATCCGGCAATGGTGATGGTGGAGGAATAGCCGATGAGAGGTGGGAATGCGGCGACGAATGTCATGGCCCACAGAATCATCCAGCCTCCCCGCATATCCCGCCAGCGTTCTGCGAATGGAGCAAGACTGGCGAAGATTTGATGTTGATAGACTAGAAATAGAACGACGAGAATAATATTAAGAATCGCAGCCATAATGGCCAGGCATTTTTGAAGAAGAGAAAGCTTTTGCCATGTTGAAACGAGCTTTCGTTGTAATTTTTCGGCCTTGCGGAGAATTTGGTCTTTGAGGGAATTGGTAGGTTGGCTTGAATATGGCGAGGCTGAATTGTTTCCTCTTCGCACATTGGAAGATATACGTCTGGACCATGGTGGCCTTTCTGCGTGTTGATCTGGAGAGGAAGGAGACTCGAGAGGACTTATGGGTAAAGCCAAAGCTCTCGCGGTCGAGCTGTAATCGGCCGGCATTGTGGAGGTTGTTCGATTTGTGCTTATAATATGAACACCGAAATGATAGATAGTTGGTTGATAATTCGGCTTCTGTGGCTCACAGATCGAAAGTTAGGCGATGAAAAGAGCTAAAGTATCGTCGCAAGATGCATTGATAATATCGTCCAAGTGAAGACGTTGTTTGATAGATGGTTTCTGCCCGGCATGTAGGGTCTCGAGGGCTGTGCTGATGGATTTTTTGAAACGGCGGAGAACGGAGATGCGATGCTCACTAATAGCGTAGCTCGTATTTTAGGAAAGTAAAAGATGGATTGAATGAAAGTATAACAAAATGAAAATGAAAATGAACATCCCACAATCATACCAACATATTGGTGAGAAAGGTGTTGATTTTGAAGAATCACCTAGGAGAATTAATAAGTGGTATATGTATGTGTATATAGGTAGGTATGCATCTTCTGTATCTCATCCTCAAATGCTCGTATACCTAAACTGGAAGTGTTATCTCCAACGCGACGCCGCACTCTTGCTTCTACGTCACTTTTGTCTCTGAATATCAATCCCTACAATTGATGAATACCTAGGTAGTAGGTACCTACCTAACTAGTACTCAAGCTTTTATGAGGGGTCGTGGAGATCAATCACATGATGATCGATTTGGCAGAGCAGCAAATTGTGAAAAGGGGTTACCTAGTAGGTATGTAGGTAGTAAGTTCTCTGGGGGACCGAGTCAAATCGTTTGAAGCTGAAAGGAGATACTAGGTATTCATCATCGCGAAGGTGACATTATTATGTTTATTATATGATAATTATAATCATAAGTCTAGGTACAAAGCTAGTGAGATCTCGTGGAAAGAAGTGTTACAACTTACAACAGGGGCTTTTCAGGTACACCCCTTGTACAGTAATAAGTAGTAAGTAGTTCATAGTCGGAAAAAAGCCTTGAGCTCGATGTGTATATACATATATGTATGTATATCCTCAAATCGTATAAGTAAGCAAAAAGTTAAATTGATACCTATCAAAATCAATCAATATGATCAAGTAGTATTGTGTTGTACTCTCCTCCATTGTCCTTCGTATACTTGAGTGATAATACTCCTTCATGCTCCTACTTCTGCAGCTGCTACACATACTAGGTATGCTTTTTTCTCACCTCACCGCTTGCATGGCTGTCCTGTCTGTCTAGTCAGCACATCAACGTATATATCCAATACATTCATTCTACCTCTCCCCTATCCTCTCCTGGTGTTAGAATATATCATTACTACGGACTATATTTTGCTTGGCTGACTTCTTGCTGTACAAATCGGATCGACCCAGCATTCCAACCAATGAACTTCCATTTCTTCTAGAAACTAAAGGAAACCCTGACCCCGATAGGCCAGCCTCATCATCTTATGGAGAGCTAGAGGTGCTGTCCGATATTCCAAAACCCCACGAATCTACCTGTCGAAAAACACAATTTGGAAATAAATCCCCTTTCTTTCTCTTTGCTTCCTTTTCTTAAAGTAAATCCATGTTCGCTCGGAAAAAGAAAAGTATATTCTCTCCCATCATTCATCTGACAATGTAAGAGCCTGGTGCCTTTGTTGTGTCGAGCCTTGCTACGGATCACCGTATTGTCTTGCCTTACTGCGTACATCTTTCGAGGTGTCTTTCCCTGATCGAATCATCAATCGCGAACTCCGGTCTCACCTACCTTACATTTCTTAAACACCCCCCCCCCCCCCCTCAACATCTTTCTTTTTTATAAACTTTCTACACTTTCATTTCTCACCTCTACTTCCTGTGAAATACAACCTTCCTGAAAGCCATACAATAATCTAATCCGATCATTACTCAAAGACCCTTGGCAAGATGGTGGCCGACGATACTTACGAGATCTGCCTGCCTATCCTCGAAGATGCTACCCTAGAGGACGAAGACAAGACGGATAAATTGGAGGACTTACTAAAGAATGAAACTACAATGACAGGAACAGTTTTGGAGAATGCTGTGTTGGATGTATTATGGCGATATCGCGAGAGCGCTGCGAATGCCGCTAACTCACCACCCGCAATGCGACATACAGTCTTGCGTCGCCCATCCCCTGCTCCATGGCAGATTCCACGTGGTGGAACACCATTATCTTCATCCCCTCGTCTTGGAGTCAGTCCCCTTGCTCCTCATGGATTTATGCCGCAATCATTTTCTCGAACAAAGTCTATCCAGGGTTCCCCTTTTACCTCACCGCGACCCTCCCCACGCCTCGCATTTTCCAGCCCTGCGATCCCTCATAGTCCAAATCTGAACGCGTACGAGTTTCCGACTGATACCAGCCCTACGCAAGACATATATGGAGATTATGGAAGTGAAAATGTAGACTGGCTTGTGAATGATGATGCCGTTAGTATCACATCATCGTCCGTCGGCGGAAGTGGCCTCAACGCTGCAGCTGCTGAATACATTTCGCCCCAACAAAGCGACATGAGCTCTCATGAAATGTTACGGTCAATTTTTGGCCCCTCGAAATCAGTTGAAGAAATCGAAGCTGCACTTGCTTTACACGGATACGACTTGAGCGCTACTATTGCTGCTTTCATGGATAGTCAATCTGCCGAAGCTGCAGTACAAGCAGATGGAGATGGTACCAAAGCCATTTTAATTGGTAAGTCAATGGCAGCGGACGTACCTCGACCGAATACTCCGGCTGGGCAACAACGAAGTGGTGTTGTCTGTCGATTTTGGTTGTCTACTGGACAATGTCTTCGTGCGGATTGTAGATTTAGCCATGATTTAAGTAATCACATTTGCAAGTAAGTTTTATCCTACTCCTATAGATTTACACCCCTCATTTTTATGCAGGTATTGGGTCATGGGCAATTGCCTTGCGGGAGATACATGTATCTTTAGTCACGATCCCTCATCGTTTATGAGCCGACTCTCTCTCGAAGGAGGTAGCACGCCCCCAACTTCAAATGCACAACCTAGTTTCCAGTTCCAAGATTACAATGCATTCCCGTCTTTACAATCAATGCAAGAGCAGTGGCCAAACTCTTATTCGTCAACAAATGCATTCAGCAACTATCAACAAGGCGGCTTCACTCCACCGCCCGGTTTCAAAAGTCTGCAAGGTTATAACAGTGATGGAAGCCAGCGATCTCGGCCAAGTAGTCGAGCTAGAGATGCTCCCGCAGCTCCAGCTCTTGATGACACAGAAGCATTTCCATCGTTGGGCGCTGTGAGTACAAAGGGCAAAAAGCATCACGGGAAACGAGGTGGTCATGGGCACAACCACAAAGAAAACAACAGCCCCAGCTCCCTTGCCGATGTAGTAAAGCTATCCCCTTTACCAGGCCCTGGTATGATGCAAGAAAAGAAAAAGATTGGCAGAAACGGTAGCTCCAATAACGTTCGCAATGGCGAGAACAGCGCTGCTGCACAAGCTATATCACCCCCTCAACACATTCCGTGGTTAGAAACAGGAGAAAGAGCCAATAAAGCATACCTCAAAGCCAGACAAGATGCAATCAAGCATGGTGGTTTGAGGAACAAATTCTTACAAAGGTTAGTCAGTGAACCACACTACACAATACATTTTTATTAAAACAACTTAGTGCCGCTCAAGCTTGGAACCGTAATGATGCACGTGCTGCAAAAGCACTTAGCCTTCGTGGTCAAAGTGAGAACGATCTCATGAGGAAAGCACACCGAGAAGCAGCTCGTGAGCTTTACGAAGAACGTAACAAAAGCAACTCCCCAAACGCCGAGCTTTACGTTGATTTGCATGGCCTTCATCCCGAAGAGGCTGTTGAATACCTTGAGCGCGTCCTTCTAGACAACAGCAAAGAATCAAGACCCGTTTACGCTATCACAGGTACAGGTCATCATAGCAAAAACGGCAAAGATAAGGTTGGCAAAGCCATTCGTACATTCTTGAACGAATGGAGATACGCATACCGCGAATTTTCAGTCCCTGGTGATAGAAACAACGTGGGTGGTATTTTGGGCATTGACGCTCGATCTTATGACAAGACTTTGTCTAGGGAAAGCAATGGCGCAGATGGTTCGAAGGAAGAAGTTGATATCTTGAGTCAAGGTCATGAGATCGGTGGTGGTAAAATCAAGCTTCTAGTACGAAACCAAGATCGAAGTCAAGATGTTCCTAAAGGACCTAGCGGTAAAGGTCGATGACCCAGAATTAAAGAATAAATAAATTATTAAACAATTTTAATTATCTGTCCTCTACATCTTTGCTCCGGATTTCTCTTCTTTGATTTTATTCCTGGCATCAACGATTTCTGCGGCTGACACATTCCTTTTCTCTTCAAGATGACCCGTGCTTTGTAATTTAGCAATGAGCTCTTCATCCCCAACATGGGCGTTGTGCTACATGGTGTATTAGTTTCAAGTAATAGCATGCATAAGCGGGAACCCACCTCGAATTCTGGCTCTTGCTCGTATGCAATCCTAGCCGCATCTACATATAATCAGTTAGTGATGTCCTCTATAGTACTCAAAATTCTCAACTCACCAACCAACATCCTCGCTGTCATCCCCCATACTTTAAAGCGTGTCAAGCCCTGTTCTTCCTGTTCCTCAAGCTCCTCAGCAATAGCAGCCTGTCCGCCCTCTTTGACCTTCGGCCTCGATACCTTCTGGTTGGTAATCGGAACATAGAAATTATGCATTCGCCACTTAGTATCGTGCCATTCATGCCAAGCACCACTATACCAATCACTTTTCTTCCCTGGTAATAAAGATTCATCTTCTTTCCTCACTTCATCCTCCATTCGCAAAAAATTATGAAAAGGAGCAGAAAACACGGCCGCCACTTCTCGGGCATCGAGCCGCGGCATCAAATCCTCTTCTACACTAGCTTCTCTCCCAATCGTTGCATTATCGGCGTGGAGAAATGCAACGCAGGGTCGTACAGCTAATGCAGTTCTAGCTAAACTAAATGGAAGCTGACATAGATGTTCTATTCTGAACGGAGCGGGGATCTTGTGATCATATCTCGGCAGGCCGATTTCCTCACTAGCTTCTCGTCGAGCAATCTCAAACGGCGTCTCGGAAAGCGCATCGGCTTTTCCGCCGGGAAACGCAGCTTGGCCGGAAAAGTTTCGGAGGGTGGTCGAGCGCATGGTGATGACGACTCGGAGGTCTCCTCGTCGGTCCGCAAAGAGGAGCACGAGGACGGCGGCTCGGCGACTCAGGGGGAGGAGATTCCATACTGTGTCGAAGGGTGGTGGTTTGTAGGCACGGAGTCGTGCGAGTGCTCCCTTTTAGATATTGTGTTAGGCGGATTGAGAGTTGGGTGTTACGCTAAAGTGTCTACTGGATGTTGAATGACATGTGGAGAGGTACTTACTCTTGAAGCTGCGGAAAGCGGAGCCATGCTACTCGCATCGAAGTATTGTGCTTCTAAAATGCTTTGTTGAAGTTCTGCTACCTCATTATCCTCAATCTGAATTGAGTTTTCTGGAGATAATCTCGAATCTTTTGAAGTTTCATTCATACTCTTTGATAATACCTATCAAGTAGGTATTTTAGTACATGATGACAAGCCGAGGTTGAGACATGAAGTCATTGAATGGGTGTGGGGTAATGCATAAATAGGAATGGTAACCTTAACATAAATATTGCATAAATAGTATAAATAGTTACCTACCTACTGCTATCAATCTGGATCCCACAAGGTTTCCTACATGTCAATACAAGGGTGACTCCTTTCTTGGGCGAATGTTCCTGCCATCGGCCACTTTGATGGAATATGTATGGTGTGATATAGATGGAATATGATGGAATATCTGGGCTGAGCATCTCCATTGGTACTGCAGATTGCAGCATCCTCTTCCGGTCTTTGAAAAGAAGAATCAACGGGATTTAGTCGAGATAGCTGGAGATACACCGTTCTCAATTGTCCACTCTTGATTTGTTCATTGGATTAGAATCCTGTATAAAGATGGACGAACCAGCCATTTGCTAGCCGTTCAATAACCTCAACGGTACATAGCTAGGTCTTATCTCGGCACATTTGAGGCCATTATCACATTTGCAAACGATGGAGAAATAAATTATACAGTCATGCCAGCTGAAATCCCGTTCACAGCAGCAGCTTCAACTGCTCATACTACGCATTCCGAGACACCCATTCAAAGAAACCTCATTGAACCCAACAAAATCTACGCCGCAAATTTCACACAAGGTGATCTCGCCCTTCCACCCGCCAAGAAATATGCCGTTGGTACATAAACACTTTCCAAAACTCCTCTCTCCAACTTCTGATTCTTTCTAACATACTCCAGTAACATATATGGATGCGCGTATTGATCCCTCCGCAGCTTTTGGCATCGCCCTCGGCGACGCCCATGTAATCCGCAACGCGGGAGGTTCTGCACGCGATGCCTTACGCTCGCTTGTTATTTCCCAGCAATTGTTGGGGACGGATGAGATTTTGCTGGTTAAGCATACGGGATGTGGAATGCTTACGTTTGGGAATGAGGACGCGGTTAAGCTTGTGAAGGAGAGGTTTGGGGAGGGGGCGAAAAAGGAGCTGGATGTTTTTGGGGGCGAGTTTTTGCCGTTTGCGGATTTGGAGGGGGAGGTTAGGAGGGATGTGAAGTGGTTGAGGGGGATGGAGGTCATTCCTGAGAAGGTGCGGGTTAGTGGGTGGGTTTATGAGGTGGAGAGTGGGAAGGTCAGGAGAGTGGTTTAGAGGTTTGCAAGGTGGATTACTCGAGGATTGTGTTTTGTTTATTTTGAATATCAAGTATTCTTTCCTGATTTTGCAGATGTTCTAGAGTCATCGAAGACAGGCAAGACAGACACAAGTGTTGTGATGTTGTTCGTCATTTCCTTTATCTTAAGAGGAAATTGCATTTCTATTTCGCTAGTGATCTTGTTTTCAACCCTCCAAGTTTCGTCAGGTGTTTATTGTTCCGCATCTGCCCTGCATATACATTTTGAATGTCTGGGAAGGAAACCATCAATGTCTATCGTTTGTCACTTGTTTCAGTCTTATCGTTTGATCTCCCCTGCCTCATCATATGTCCCCTCTATTCTGTGAATGTGAAATCAAATTTTGATCGAAACGGGAAAGCGGAAAAGAGTGACACTCAAGCTTGTGTGTTCCGTGGTAGCCGTGTGAGCAAGGAAGTCACTACTCGATTTAGATGTAGGAAATAATCCGAACATCTAAAGAAGTAAGGCCACTGAGGAAACATCATGTATAAACAGCAATTTTATATACACGCAGATTCTGGCTTTTGATATTTAAACCCATCTCCAATGTTCTTCTTGTTCTAACAGATATCCTTCCCACCACCAATCTCACAGTCCTCATGCTGGTACTCTTTCTGCTCTTGTTCCTAGGCATTATCGAAGCTCTATTGAAACGAAATCTAGTAGTCGCGACCAGAAGCCGTAGCAGACGGCAAGAAGTTTACTTGTGCTATAGCCAGCAGGAAAGGAAACACCAACCGAGAATTTTCTCGGCACGGACTGAGTTCTAACTTACAACTTGCAAGTCAACAACCAAAGATTACGGTTGCCTTACTTGGTCGGAACAAACAAATCCTCATCGCGATCCATTCAAGTGGAACAACTCCAAATTTCTTCGAAAAGGTCTTTCTTAGTATGTTTATGCCACTAATATCGTCGTAAGCTTCTTTCCTAATGTGGCGCGAAGTAGTTACTCCCACCTGATCAATATGCGACTAAATTAGATCGTTGGGAGTGGTATAAATAAGTTCCAAATGCTTTCTTTTCTTCTTCATCTTTCTTCTCTTCTACATCTCATTTATCAACTCATTCAAACCACATTTCCACTCACGTCGCTCAACTTTCAATACATCTTTCTGATGTTTATGTTTCTATAGATATCATCTTCCTCCAAGTATTACCCTCGATTTTATTGATTCTTGTCAATCGTTGATGGTGCTCGTAGCAGGTTTTGAGCATGTTTTTGCTTAGCTTAAAGGTAGGGGTGTCTTTTCATGAGTTCTTATTCCACGCAAGGTGACAGCGTGACGGTCAAATGGGACGTACATTTGGTAAGGGGTTCGACTCCCTGAGGCCTGTACTGGATTTGAGCTTGTGATTTGATCTACTGTACTCCATTGCAGTCGTTCAGCTTGCTGGACCAATCCTACTCAGCGGCCGCGCTGACCCCCTATTCTTCCTTTTCTAGAACGCTGTTCGTCGGACTCGAGCTCCGACTACTTTTGCTATTAGGAACTTCTCTTTTTCAACAGAGTGCTTCCGACCAATCTTCGCAGCGCGGTCGGCTTTTACGTTCCCTTCGACTCCTGAATGTCCAGGAACATATCGTAACGCGACCCCAACCTCAAGTACGCTCAAAGCTTCGGACGCAATGATCCCTGGTACAATCATTTGCTCTGCATAGGTAAGCTTTTCCAATACTTTCAGTGAATTCCGAAACTGATCAAATAGTCTTAGTGCACCATAGCAGTCGCTATAAATCAGGATCTTACTCGGCATTCGTTCAGCTCCTTGATTGCGGCACATGTCCCATGCTATCTCAAGAGCTCTCACGATAGCATATACCTCGAGAAGATGGGTCGAGATTTGGCCTCGAATTCGCCAAGAAAGTTCGTCCCATACATACTTGGAGGAGTGGTAAGCAATACCTATTCCACGATCAGAAAGCTCGTTGCGAGAAGCATCAGTCCACAGAACTAATCTATCTTCATTCGAGTAGGATTCAAACTCTTTTGCGGCGTTAGCGAGTGCAGTTTCTCTGGGCTCAATAATGACGACCCCTTTGAAAAATTTATCCTCCAGATCTCGTTTGGTTTCAGGTTGTAGGAACCCTTTTCGCATGTGGTCGCGAATTGGTTTTGGTGCCACGAGACTACTTATGGTTGATTGGCCACAACCAACAACATGTGTATCAAGGGAAGTTTGTTCGTTGATACCACAGTCTCTTGAAAGTTGTCTAGCACCCCGCGCCTCATGTTTGTTCTTTAATATACCTTGCTGTCGCTCATGTTCCCTTCGGGCTTTTCGAGCAATACGAGATGGGCGGACTATTCTGTGGGTAATGGAGGAGATTCAAGCAGGTGCTTTGTATTTAATAGGGATTCTGGTCAGATGTTTGGCGAACACTCTACTCTGTTAAAGATCTTTTATGATAAGAATTACTTGCCTGCTTCAAATAGTGTGTGTAACCAAGTGTGTGACTGTACTGACACTTCTGTTTGCAAATAGTTGCAAGGGATATATTTGTAAAACCGACTTGGGAAAAATATGAGGTTTTGTGTAGTATCTTTGCATGTAAATTGTATGTTCTTCTTCTGACAGTCAATTAGAGGGCGTAAATCGTTGATTCTCTTATTATGCCGATGAGTATTGATTGGTGATGAATATCAAATTATTTATGTGTCTAGAGAAGATTGGGAGGCGCTGCCTCGTGAATGAAAAGTGGAAAGATAAAACAGAGAGAAGATAAATTCTGAATTTGATGGGAAGAAGGATGGTATGAGAAGACACATTATATATGGGAGATAACCATACTAGATACTTACTAACTTAGTTAGAGCTGAACTAGTTCTACTAGTTCGACGATAGTATGAACTGGTTTAGTAAACGAAGCTCAGGTTCACTAGCCAAACACGTGTTGAGCGATCGGTGCTTTCATCTTTGAAACTTGAAGTAGAATGGTTCTGTAAGGGCATGAATTATATGAATAAGCAGTTTTCAAATCCAGCTTCTTCCAAATTGTACAAAACTTAGCTTCAATCTTCAGCAGATTATAACGTGAGGAAAGATTTTGGCCCGTGAAGCAAACATCGAATTCAGATCTAGTCTATGGTGATTTCGCAATCGTGATTTACTCTCATCGAATATGAAGATTGGATTTGTTGTAAACTCCTAGTGATATCTAGACAATGTGGCCAGTCGTTATAAGTGGTATTAAGGCGCGTCCACGTAAGCGAAATAAATGAGGCAGAATTGAATATCTTCAGAGAGTGCTTGCAATTCAATTGTGATCTTTGAGTTTTATATAATTCTGGTATGTTAGAAGATGTAGATTACATAGTAGCTACTATTTCGTTTCATGTTTTTGAACTGTTATTTATGATTCCAATTAATCAATAAGTCGGAGTACTCAAATTCGGAAATCCATTTCGCTTACAAAAAGGGAAGA
The DNA here is from genome assembly GCF_014898295.1 of Botrytis byssoidea. NCBI lineage: Eukaryota > Fungi > Ascomycota > Leotiomycetes > Helotiales > Sclerotiniaceae > Botrytis > Botrytis byssoidea. Next base: position 1,005,238 of record NW_024065846.1, read on the forward strand.
TGATTGTATGGGTATTTTGTGCAATTATATTTATATATTCATACTTTTAACCCTTCTATCACATACGACCATAGACTGAAGAGAATTGGGCATCCCGTCCGCTCTGCCATACACAAGCTTCAGATCGGTGGATTAGTAGTTGGGTGGGTGACCACCAGCGAATCCCCACTGTTGTATGTCTTTTTGCACTTTTTGCTCATTCGGGTTGCCAGCGAAGGAGGGGGAGGGTAGGGAGCGACGGTCGAGGACTCCTTCGATGAATGTTGGTAGCTGGGCGGTAGCTTGTGAGAATGTCTTGAATACCGGTTTGTTTTGTTAATACTTAGCATCAATTCTATCTAAATCGTCGAGGTTATCATGAGGTCTATTCTATCACCTGCAAATCTTGCTTTGTAGTCATTCACAGGAGAGTTCTGGTCATAGAGACTGCGGCCCTCCTGCCATTCATTACAATTACTCCCACAATAGAGTAACAGAGTTCGTGATCACGTTGTTCAAGTCAAGCGGGAAAAGATTAAGTAGAAGTAAATCATTCATTACTTGACTGAAATTTGAACCTGTCCGGGACAATAGGAATACATGGGGGGACTCATGTCAAGGTTATTTTCATCGCTCTGATTGGATATGTTACCTTAGAGGGAGCAAAATATTGGCACCACTACTTTAGCTTTTGACGAGTAAGTTGACATGTCGCAATGACAGAACTAAAGTAGAAAGTCTAAATGATTAAAGTTCCAAGGGAACGCACACTTATGTAATAAAATTACGCAAGAAGATCTCGACATTGACAGGTTCAAGGTATGTTTGAAAACATCAATATCGAGTAAAACATACACGGTGATACTGGTGGCTCCTTGTGAGCCGCCCACTTCAGAGGAAAGTACTGACACACCACCCATTAGAGCCATTGCTATGGCCTGGCAGCTCAATATATATCTGTGACGACAGCAAGAGATTAGTCCACACAGACGCACTGTTAAGTCGCACTTCACAGACTAAGACAGTTAGGTATGAGCCGTTCAAGCTCAAAAAGGATACAAGTGAGCTCTTTCTTTGGAAGAGTTTCTGGGTAGCCATTGATACAGTCTGGACAGGAGAGTTGGGCAGCCCTTGAATGCTTGGTGATAAAGACAGTGTGCAATTACATAGCCTAACTACTTGCAACTGAATCTACCATCAAGCCGAAAAGATGGTGGACCGTCATATCCCGGAGCTACAAACCATGACAAATGTGTGTTTTCACGATTTCAAGTAAGATTCTCCGTTGGAGCTAACCATACAAAATCACTCGATTATTGAGCTATAGGGGGATTTCCACTTTGATATACATGTATGCATGAATGAGAGAAGGTAGCTAGCGTCGTAGAATAATGATTGGCCGGCAGTAAGGGTTTGTCGAGGTTTGCTTTTGCAATTATTTATAGTTCACCTTTAATCGAAAATAATGACAATCAAGATCGAAACCCGAATCAGAATGAAGTACTTTGGCATTTAAAATCATAAACTAGGTAAGCGGAGTAAATTAAACTCGTCTAATACTACAATCTGGTCGTGATCGTCGTTAAATATGGATATCTTTTTTGCCTGAAATATGAAAGAAACACTCCATAGCCGTAGCTATGAGTTCGCTAAATGCATAGCATCATTAATCATCATTAAAATGAATCGGGGAAATCGTCGAAGATAAAAAGAAAAACAAAGGGAAAGAAAACATTAAAACACATGATCCAACCATCACCGCTAAACCCAAAGGGTATCAATTATTTCATCACCACTCCCATCTAACCCATATTCCTTTCCATTCATTTCTACGTCCGCCATTCTGGTTTTGTTTTTCGTGTTTTTTTTCTCTTTCTTCAAATCACATTGGTATCGGGCATACTACTCTGCAAACTAGCAGGAGTTCGGCTCCTATCACTTCTCCTATCCATATCCGCTCCACTCGCCGGACTATAAACCCTTCCTACTGGCCCCTTGCCCATTCTGGGTTTGGCAACCAAAACCTGAGCAGGGCAAACCACGATTTCCTCATCGCCTTGTCCTAGATCATCACCTTTCTTCACCACAAGTGGAAAGAGTACAACTCTGACGACAGCTCTTTGTGCCTCGAGCTCCTCATTAGAAATGGTATCTCCGCTGCGCTCATTCATGAGTGCAGCATTGAAAGAGACTTTGCTGGCGAGATCGCCATTGGCATCATATTCGGGTTGAAGTGGTGGTAGCATCATGTATTCTGCGCGTTGAGTGCGCATCTCTATGGATAGATCAACGGCAGCTTTTATAACACGTTTGAGTTGTTCCTCGATTTGACCTTCAAGGTGACTAGGTGGAGGTAAGATTTCTGTTAGGGTCTCCAAAACAGCATGCACCACAGCTAAAGTATCTTGTTCTTTTTGTCTGGCGAATGACTCTCGTTTGGATAACAAGGTCAAAGTCGTAGCACGCCATTGATGAACGGCTGATGGTGGTCCAACTTCAGACAATACCTTCTCCAGTGACTTGAGCTTTTGTCTTTGTTCTCGATCCATGCCAAATAAGTAGCGAGTGAATATAAATTCCCACACCATTGTCATCGTCATTGACATAAAGACATCTCGTCTCCTCACTCTATCCGCAAGATAACTGTCCACATCTGAGCCATCTAGAATGGCATTATCGAGTCGATCAATGGTTTTATCGTTGTTGATTTCACTCGTGAGTCTACAGGCTCTCATATCAGAGAACTTCGAGAATCTCAATACCCATTGCTGCACATGTTGGCAGAGTTGTTGACAAGCATTATCGAAATAGTCCTCGTCTCGGATGATCAGGAATTGAGCGTCACCAGCTTTGGCAGCTAGAATTTCCCTTTGCATTGCCCGAATTTGTTCCTTGGCCACATCCAATTGAGATCGCAATGATGCAATTTCCTGGTCCCTTTCTTGTATAGCATTATGTATGACGCCTTGTACTTCGCTCTGTAGGTTGTGATGAGCCTCGCGGGCCTGCTGGAGTTCGCGTGAAGTTTGTGCATGTTGTGATTCGAGTGTGCCATATCGTGCATTATGTTGTTGACCCAATGTAACGGCCGCACTGGAAAGGCCCGCATTTACTTCAGTCAATCGTTTGACCTCATCTTGCATCGATGACAGTGTTCGTTTAAGTAGATCGATTTGCGCATCCCTTTCTACCAAGGCCGCAGGTGCACCTTGGCTTGATCGGAGCATATGTTCGGCATGAGCTTTAGATTCGGCGAGCGCGCGATTTTCCGCAGTTAGTTGATCCAGTTTTGATTCGAGCTCCAAGACTTGCATACTTTGTCGTCGTCGCATACTGTGAGGTCGAGTTGGGGATCGTGGTGAGCCCATATGGCCTTCACCATAGCCATCCTACATTTTTTATTAGCGGTGAAAATTTTTCATCTTCAGATTTCTGCAAACTTACGTAGACATCGGCCATATCTTGCGCCCTGGCTCGGCCCTCATTTGCAGTTGGATTTGCAGTATTTGTTAAAGTTGTCGATGTAGCGGTATTGATGGAGGCTGGATCAATTTCCTTAGCGAGATCAATGTTGCTTTGTTGACGGAGTGATCTTGGATCCCCGCTAATTTTCCGGGCGCTACGACGAAGTGGCGGTGTAAACGAACGATTGGTCTTAGCGCTATCGGGGAACTGTGGCGCTTGAGGCGCATCTAATGGAACCGGTGTTCGCAATCGAGTAACACTGATATTTGAAGCGGATCTTTGACTTTTGTGACTTTGAGCACTTAAAGGACGGCTTTCTTGACTTAACTTCCTTGCTGCTGCAAATCCCGATCCTGCTGCTGCAAGAGCTGCACTTCCAATTAAAGATGGAGAACTTTCGGAAACACTTCGCTGCTCAGTTCTAGAAGTTTTTGGAGTTTTAACTGGTTCAAGGTCCCCATATTTGTTTTCCTTTGGTTTGCGGTACTGGAGGTCAGGAAATTCGGAACGGTGGACACGATGCCTTCTATGCTCTTTTTCTGGCGTCACTGGTTTGTTGATTGCTTCTGCTCGAAGAGGCTCAGATAACTTTTCCTTGGATTTCGTTTGAAATGCCTTAAGTCGTTGAGATCGGACAAAGTCTACATGATTCGCTTCTGCTAGTTCCCCACGACTTAAAGAAGTCTTGCGAGTAAGTTTATGCTTTTCTTCATGAGGTGAATGTGCTCTGTGAATTGCCTGCGTTATATGTAGATCTGTGTGCCCCTCTTCTTTGCGTCTCTGAGATGGCAGATCATCAATTCTATGGCCATATCGTGTCAAATCTTCCACAACTTTTGGTCGTTGCGGCTTTTCAAGATCAACTGTCCCAGCATCTTCATCTACAGAAGGCCATGCCATGCTATCGATAGCTGCATCTGTTGAAGATACGGGCGCTCTAACACGCATGGAAGGCGAATTGTCTCTCAAGTGAATGCCACTATCACGAATGTCTTCATGTTTGCCTGCAAAGTTTCCTTGAGGAGGAATTGGAGAGTCGCCGATAAAAGCACTGTCTCTGTTTTCTACATTGAGAGCATTCTCATCCTCTGATTCTTCTCGTAGCATTGTCAAGCCAGGTGTTCCAGGTCGAGATGGAGGACGGGATCTTGATCTGGTTCTTTTAGCTCGTTCGGCTATCGGAGAAGAGATTGGCGAAGGACTGGTTTCTCTAGCTCGGGGCTCAACAATAGTAGTTCGCAAGGCTTCTTGGATTGGTGCCGGTAAGAGATCTAGGTTATCGTCAACCTCGATTGACTTCTTCCTTCTTTTCTTCTCCATATCTCTTCTCGATGGTCTAGAGAGGTACTCTTCTGACAGATCTCCTCTTGGTTCGCGTGCAGGCGATGATCGTCTTGGGCTTGAAGAACTGCTCGAAGCATAGGACTGGGCAGCCAGCGCTATTTCTTGAGTTTTGTCGTCATTGAGATCAAAATGGCGAGATGGCGTGGGTGTTGCACTTTCACGATCCTCCATTATCAATGATTTGGGATGGGTCTCCACCATTGGTTCTTGAGAAGCTCCAATATGCTCTGAATCTTGTACAATTTGGCGTTCTACAATCGTAGAGTCGGCAGGAATTTGTGTCGTTGGTTTCTGGACGGCCTCCATTTGTTCTGGCTCTTGCAAAATGGCGTCTTCATCTTCCGCATGCTCAGTGAAAATCTCTTCCTTTGGCTCTTGAATGGTGTTAGCCCCCTCTGGCTCATGCAAAATAGAACGTTCCACCTTATCTGACTCGGATGTTTTGGCGGCTTCTTTTTTCTGCATCGGTTCCATCTGCTCCGGCTCTTGAGTAAACCTTGCAACGTCGAGAACGGGGCTAAGAGATCTAGGATTTCTAATCTCTTGAGGTTCTACAGCGGCAGCCTTGTCAGATGTCTCAATCATTGGACCCCTGATGTTCCCTATCTGTTCTGATTCTTGCAAAATCATACTCCTTTCTCGAAATCCGTCACTGTCATATTCATCATTCTTCGTCTGCCCAGACGCACCCTTCATCTCTTCAAACAATTTTGAATCCTTGTCTTCTCTTGGTACAGAATCATCAGATACGTCATCACTTGGTGCTATCTTGTCCATGCTTAGTCTATGCTCTTCCTCCTCAGATAACTTTTCCGACCTGGGGCTTTCTTCTTCCTCAACAGCTTCTACTTCTAATTCCTTGCTCTTGCTAGCCAAAATTGCTGCACCGACAATTGCTGCAGTTGCGGCTACTGCAGATGGCATCTCTTTGCGCTCCTTCATTGGTTCAATTCTCGATAAATCTTCCCCCATTAATGACTGGAAGTCTCTGATATCGGTCGACTCTCTTTTCGTATTCTTCTTTCCTTTCTTGGCGGGTGGTCTAGAAAATTCGTTCGCTTCGGATTCTTTGACCGTGCTGGCAATATGAGAATAGAATTCATCTCGGCCGATATCTTCTATGACTGGTACAGCCCTGATAACTTCTGCTTCGGGAACTTCACCTGCCCAAAAAGTTCGTTGATCATCTTTGGGTGTTTCAAGATTCATCGTGGCTTGTCGTTTTCTCTTGTCTTTTTTGGAAGGAACTTCTACTGATGCAGCAGAGAGATTATTCGACTCATCGATAAGCTGCTTGAATGAAGATGATGAGGGAGATGAAAGCATATCTGGTTCCGTAATTGAGTTCGATGTTGGAACGGTGTTTCGTATTGGAATAGGAGAAGTCAGGAGACGCTCGCCAGGATTGACATCTTGTATATCGGATACCGCGACGGTATTGGCCAAGGCTGGGATTTCCGATTCTGGGTCTCGTCCTCTGCTTGAAATACCCTTGCCCTTTTCATCGTTCTTATCGTGTGACATGTCAAAAGGATCATGCTCGGAAACAATTTTATCAACCTGTGGAATCTGGAAAGATGTATGAGTATCAGGTACGTCCTCAATAGTTGGAAGTAGCTCTTCAAGCTTTCCAGAATTTGGTGGAATATCCTCAGGAAGCTCAGTAGCAACATTGGGAACCTCGGGCTCCAATGGGGTAGACAAGGTAGATTTAAGTCTCTCCTTGTCCTTTCTCGATTTCTTGGTAGAAACCGTACCCCATTCGTCCTCGGTTTGTTGTTGAACTTCCTTTGGCATGTCTCCAGTGGGAATGGCCTTAAAGTCATCGAGTGTTATCTCTGTAGGTACTGGCTCCACAACATCCGGTACTCCTATTTGGGTGTCTTTGGGGATAAACTGTACCGGTGAAGAAAATCCAAACTCACGATCATTTATATCCTTGGAATTCTTGGTTAAGACCCCAGTGACATCATCATCTACTGGTCTGTGCTCTTCCTTTGGGTGCTCCTCATTTAGCATCTCTTGTGGTAAATAACTTTTTGATAGCTCATCGGCTGGAATTGATCTGTGCCCCTCCAGTGTAATCTCTTCAGAACCATCATCGTTTTGTTGTACGGTCTCAGGCATAGGGGCCGAAATTAATTCTTCTGCGTGTAACGGCTTGATAACTTCCGGAACGGACTTTTCTGCGGGCTCTTGAGTAAGTTCTTCAAACTCGGGCTCAACAGCTTCGACAGGCTCTCGTGAGGCCCGAGGGGTTAAATTCATCGGAGTATCTTCTATGGAGAAAGATTCAACAGCATCTAAGAACGAATCTTCATCGGTTTCGGTTATATCTCCGTTTGCCAGCTCTTTTACATCGTCTCCCGTGAATGGAATATCTGTGATCTCAAGCGGCGTACTTGTAATTTCTGGGGCTTGAGGTGCAACATTAGATTGCTCGCTCATTGGTTGCAAGACATCATCACCCGTCTCTTGCGCCTCTTTCGACTCCTCGATCGGTCGGGCCCATTCATCTCTTTGTGTTGGTTCAGTCTCAGCAAGCAGACTTTCGGAAAGAGGCTGATCATGTATAGGGTCCTCAAGAGTAGAATTGAATGATGTCGTCTCAAGGGCAGAATCGATAGCTTGTTCACTGGCGATTGGTTCTGTATTCGATGTAGATTCAAAAAAATCTGGGTTGGTTTGCTCCACATTTGCAATTGGCTCAAAACCTTCGGAAAGGATATCTGGCGAGCTTGGTACAGGTTTAATGTTAGAATCAAATGTCATTGACTCGGAGTCAATTTCTAGCGCCTGGTTTTCTGGTACTTGAGAAGAAAAAGTAACGTTGGTTGGATCTCCGGAGGTTTCCGAAAAGTCCAAGTTCTGTTCTCCTTCCTCCTTGTCCTTTCCAGATTCATTGGCGAAAACAGATTCGAGATCCCTCGCTGATTCTTCAGGTACGATATCGGAAATTGACATATCTGATTCTAATTTTGTTGGCTCAATCGATGATTCTTGTGGAATTGACATATCATCCATGGGGATTGACTCGGCAACAGGCTCTTCGATGCTGACCTCTGAAGATTGACGGATTGATTGCTCAATTGGTAACTCTTGTGGAACAACCAATTCTTGCTCAGAAATTTTGGAATCGATATCATGTTCATGAGGGATGGGTGCTTTTTCAGTTATTTTTGGATCGACGATATCTTGTGGAAAGGACAATTCTTTATCTCCAGCTTTTTCCTCAAATACCACTTCTGGTGAATTGCTTGGTATTGGACGATTTTGAGACTCAGCTACAGGCTCTTGTCGAAAAATTACTTCTGGTTCAAATGATTCCTGTTCAATAGGTGATTCTGGCAAGGCGACTTGTTCTGGCTCGACAGTCTTTTGTTCAATAGGCCATCCTGAATGGTTCACCAATTCAGGATGTGAGCTTTTCTGTTCGACATGGTGCTCTTGTGAAAGAGTTGGTTCTCCAACGATGTAATTTTCAGAATCGAGCCCCTGTTGAGATGGAGTTTCTAGTTCAGATACATCCCGCTCGGTTGGTGATTCTGGCAAAGAAACTTGTGCAGGATCAACGGCATTTTGCTTCAGGGGCGATTCTTGTGGAATGACCAGCTTAATATCAGAGCTTTGAGGATCAGTTGCACGATCTTGAACAATAGGCGCTTCTCTGATGACTTCTGGCTCGGTTGGAGACTCTTGTGGAAAAGACAGTTCTTGCTCGAGGGATGTTTGCTCAATTGGTGATTCTGGCAAAGCAATTTGTGCTGGTTCAGGAATGTTGAGCTCGATGACTGGTTTCTCTACAACAATTTGCTCTTCCTCTGGTATTGGCTTAACGACCGAGTTTTGTACAAGACTAGATTCAAAATTGGAAGTTTCTGGCACAGTTTCTAGCTCCTGCTGAAAAGTTGGCTCTGCACTGATTGGTGATTCAACTGTTGATTCTTGCGGTAAAATGTTTTCTCCGTTTTTGATTTCTGGCTCAAATTCCTGTGACTGAGGTGCCTCCTCGTCATCAACGATTGAATTGATCATTGCATTTTGCGGTAGGAAAGTTTCTCCGTTTACAGATTCCGGCTCAATGATTTGATGCGGTACTAAGGATGGCTCCTCGATGCTTTTTGGTTCGCTTGATGACTCTTGTTGTACAATTGGTTCCTGTAGTGTAAGGTCATCTTCCTTGGAATTTCCAGACTCGACAGTTGGTCCATGAGAAACGTTTGTCGATGGTTTCGATGCAATTGACTCGATTACTGGCACCATAAATACCTTGGGATCTTCCTCTGTTTGTTCCTGCTCAAGGGAATGTTCTTGAAGCTCTGTTGGTTGCTCAACGATCTCTCTGACAGTCTCCACAGGTTCTATGCCATGAAGTTCCTCTTCTGAAGCTTGATTGATTGGCTGGGAAAGTTCGGTCATTTCTGACGTGCTGTCCATGGGAAGCTCAAATGATGGACTTGTGTGAAGGGATTTGCTCTTCGTTTCATCCTCTTTGAATTCTATGACTAGAGCATTTGAAGAGTTCGTTTCTGGCAAGTCCGTGGTATCTTTGGATTCAGATTCAAGGTCCCGTTGGTCAATCGGCACATCCACAACCGAGTTTGGAGTATCATCTTGTTTAACCTCAACATTGGTCAGAGTGGGAATCAACGTATCCTCGTTGGCCATTTGCACGCTCTCTGGAATTGGCTCGGTGGAGTTTGGAACGGCTTCATAGTTTGATACATCAACGTCCGCTTGAATCGGTAAAGGTCCCAATGGAGCTTGAGAATCAAGGTCTCCGGAGTCTAGAACAGGTACTTCAGACTTCTGCTCTTCCCTTCCTTCGTTGGATTCCTCGGTTGGAACTTCAGCGGGTGGCTCGACATGTTTTCCTTGAAAAACGTGTTCAATGCCATCAGAGATGCTTGGAGTTGTAATGGCGTCCATCGGTTCAATGCCATTCTGTTCGGTCTCTGGGTTGATCAATTCCGAAAGAAACTTGGCTTCCTGTGGCTTGCTGAACATTACTTCTTCCGAAGATCTATCAATTGGAGGTTCTGAGACAACTAGTCTTGCTTCTTCCGTTATTGGCTCAACATCTTTTGTTTCGCTCTCGAGGAGTGGGTCTGATGAAAGAGACTCTTCGGCCAATGGCATTGGTGTAGCAGACTTGCGCTTTTTCTTATCCTTTCTCGACCTCTTTGGTGAGACTGAAGCAGGTTCTTGGGAAGACTTTTCTAGAATGGGAGACATCGGTTCTGAAAATTCCAATGTTTCTTTGCTTGCAGGAATCTCAATCTCGGAGGGGGTTTCAATTGTCTTCTCCACAACATCTGAAACTGGTTCAAGTGCTTCTGCGGGTTCATGAACTTGATGCTCGACGTCCTCGGTAGGATTCATCACGATGTCCTCTGGCAGTGGGATCGATGCTGCATGCTCAGAATAATCCAAGTTCTTAAGACTATTGGGCTCCTTGATCTCTGAATTGATAATTGTTTTCTCAGGAATTGGGATTGATGGACTGAGGTTAGGAGACGGCTGTAGACTTTCGAAGTTTGTAGGTTCATCAAGTTCGATGGCCTCATTGATATCATCTTCCGGAAGTGGCACAGAAGCAGGCTCTAAGATGTCACGGCTTTCTTGCTCGATGGGCTCAATTGATCTTTCGAGCGGCTGTTCTAAGGCTCCACGATTGCTTGATTCCGTGGTATCGAAAGGCTTTTCTAAGATTTGTTCCTCGACAAGAAGGGTTTCTTCAGGCTCTTTGGTGACTTCGATTGGCACCTCAGGCTCTGACTGGGACTTATTCTTACTCTTCTTGTTTTTCTTGCTTTTCTTGGACTTCTTAGTGCTGGGTAAGGTCGATTCATCTTGAACTTCCGTTTCCTCAGCAGGATCAATTTCGTTCGGCGCTTGAACTGTTCCAACCGTTGCTGAAGGCTCAGTAGATAAAAGAGTCCCTTCATCAGTATGGCTTGGTTCGAAAGTTTCCAGAGCTCCTGACTCCTTCCGTGGAATAATTTGCTTCGTCAAAGACCCATTGGTATCCTTGTTGATTTCCTCGAGAAGTGGCTCTTGTGGTAAGATAGACTGATCGTTGTTATGACTTGGCTCGGCAGCTTCAACCTCTCTCGAATCTTCCTCGAACACAATGTTACTTGGTAAAGTAGGCTCATCAACATTGTCTGGCTTCTGAACTTCAATAGTATTGTCCAACTCTTCAGAGAGAGGCTCAACTGACAATCCAGACTCTTCAAGGCTTATATCTGGTTCGACATACTCGACAGATGCCATGATATCATCTTGAATCGATTCATTTGGCAAGAAAGATTCATCAACCAAGCTTGGTTCAGAAATATCGACATTCTTCGTGGCTTTCTCGAGAGTGGATTCATTCGGTGGAGAAGCTTCATTATCAATAGCGCTTGGCTCAGTAACACGGTCAAATGATGCTTGTGGTACATTATCATCATCCTGAATAACCTTGCGAGGAACATTTGAGGACTCGTTTGATCTTTCAAAAGTTGCTTGCTCCGGACTATCCTCCGAAAGGGCTTCTGGAACGAAACTACTCTGTTGGCCAATCGAGTGAGGAGGTTCAGAAGATCTGCTCTGGTTCTCAACAATATGTTCAGGAATTTGCTCAGGCTGTGGCGATGAAGTAAGACGATCCTCATGGATAGCCTCAGGATCAAGTTCCTCAGTCTCCCTAGCGGTTTCGACAAATGGTTCAGGGACATCTTCATTTGACACTTCGGGAGCTCGACTCTCTTCCAAGGTAGGTTCACGTTGAAGTTCGGAAGGCTCGCTACTGCTTTCAACAGATGGCTCATCGATTTCCGGTGCTTGAAGCTTGAGTTCCTTCTCGATCGCAGCATCTCTCGACGCATCTGCCTCTTCCTTTGGCATTTCTTCCGACGCTGAGGATTGCGAACTTCGGCGTTTCTTTTCATTTTCCTGCAATTTCATGGTTGGAACCCCAATCATTGATTCAAAGTTTTTCATTTCTTCAACTGGTGTATCGATAATTGGCTCGGAAGTGAGTTCATGAGATTGTTCGATGAAAGCTGGCTCTGCCATCAACGACGGAGTTTCTGGTCCTTGATTGGCGGATTCCCCAGCTCTGAATGCTTTGGAGGCCTCTTCGGATATGAACGATTGTAAGCTGAGACGTTGTTTACCCTTTTGTCTTCTGGATGATTGGTCATCTTGTACATCCTCTGCCGATTTTGTGACAGATGGCTCCATGATTTTTTGAGCAGTCTCTTGCTTGGGCTCAATGGGTAAAGGTTCTTCCTCGATGATTGCACTTGGCACTGACTCAAGATCTTCGCTTGCGATTTTCTTGCCCTTCTTCGAATTTGTCTTCGGGTTTTCGCCTGCGAGAGCCCATTCCTCAAGTTCCGTAGTAGGTGATGGTGCTTTGACAAGCTCAGTCTCAATGACCTTTGGCATGGCGGACTCAGACACAACGCGTGGTGTAGACATGAAAGATTCGGATGCAGCGCGTGCTGTAGATGGTCTTGGAGGGAGTCCTTGCTCAGCAGCGGCAATTGCGGCCTTGTCCTTCTTTTTGCCCCATCCCAAAGCTTGAACCATTTCCAAAACACCCTTTTTTCTTCCTGTCAGAGGACCCATAAGACCAGAAAGTCCTGCTGTCATTGGTGCATCGTTAGGAGTTTGCTCTTTCGCGGGGATCGTAATAATTTGTTCCACAGGCATAGTATTTGGGTGTTCAATTGGCATTCCGATATTGGACGACTCGCCAATGGGTTTGATATCCTTGGCAACGGTATCGTCTTCAATTGAATCCTGTACTTGCTTGCCACGCTTGTTCTTATCTTTCTCAGACTTCTTGGGAGGTGCAGAAAATTCGATTTCACGGTCTACAGTAGAAGGCTTCAGAGGCATGTCCGGAATTTCTTGTTTAACATCAGCAGATTCTTCTCCTTGCGTCTTGTCCTCCTCGATGTTGGCTTGATCCACATTCTCGGAAACAGAAACTTCCTCAATGGGTGTCGGTTCAATCACATTTTCTTGGCTCTTGTCAAGGGTAGCAGATTCCGGCTTAGGGTCGATGGCAATAGAAGCTTCATCGGGACCTTGCAAATGCTCAGGCTCGAGGTGCTCTGGAGAGGCATCTACAGGCGTCTTTTCTTCCGAAGTACCGGGTGTCATCATGTCATTGGAAGGATTAGATGCAAGCAGACTGTCGCGATTCTCCTGTTCCTTGGACTCCTTGCTTTGGCTCTCTACCTCGGGTTCTGGTGCTGAAATGATCGAATCAATGGGCGTCTTTTCGGTCGTTGCTGGCTCTGGAAGATCCTGGTCGATATGCGTATTTTCGATAGTCTCTGGCTCTTGCACAATTGTGGAGGTCTCTTCCAAAGGAGTCTGTTCCTTGATAACGTTCTCGGCGGGGACACTGTCCTCGGGAATTTGTGGCGTCTTATCAGCCTGGGCAATCTCCTCTGGTTCTTCAAGTACAGCCTTGATCGCTGGATCCTCGATAGTCTCTGCCTGAGGGGTAGGGATATCTGTTGGCTCGTTCAAGTTTCTGATAGCATTATCTGAGGAAGCAATATCAGAAGGATCCCCTTCGTTTTGATCTTGATTAGCATGCTTTTCACTTTCATCGTCTCTCTCGTCCTTGGCACTACCAGATTCAAGTTCCTCCTTCAAATCCTTAGAAAGCACTTGTTGGTCATCTTCATATCCAGCTTCAAATCCACCCCGAGCTTCAGTCTCATTGGAAATTGGCTTCTCTTCCTCTTGAGTCTCGATTGCAGACACTTGATCCCGTTCTTCTTGTGATGGATGATTTTCTTGAATGCTATCTTCAATCTCCGCAGGTAATTGGCGAGGGAGAGATGATTCATCTTCTTGAGAGCCGGCTGGAAGTCCACTCAAGTCAGTGACATCGTCTCCAAGCCCTTTAGAAACATCCTCGATCACAATTTCTTGTGGCTTCAATTCCTCTTGTGATTGGTTTGCAAGTCCGAGTTGATTATCTTCATGTTCAGCGGTAAGGCTATCAGAACCATTCTTATCTTCAGGAATATCATTGGTCTTCAATTGTTCTGCGCCAATAACAGTATCCCCGGCAGTAATGATTGGTAGTATAGTTTCTGCAGCTGGAAAGTAGTCCTTTTCATTTGATGAAGAGACTTCTTGAGTGCCGGCAGTCCATGGCGTAGCAGGAGTGATTGGCCAACCACCAGGTCCAACCATTGGTGTTGGTTTCTCTGACACATCCTCCGGAATAAGACCAGAAATTGTCGGCTCCATGGGTCCTTCTATGTCTGCAGTCTTACCCTTTCTGCTCTTCTTTCTATTCTTCTTCGAAGAAGGAGAGGCGATGGCGTGAGTCGTATCATCATGGTTCGGCGTCTCTTCAAAAGTAAGAGCTTCTGGTAGTTCCTTTTCTTGCAATTCAGGTACTTGCTCCTGCTCCTGGGTGACATCGATTGGGTCCTGCTCGACATTTGCAATTCGTTCCTCCTTTGCATTTCTCTTCTCCTTCTTGCTTTTCTTGGATTTTGGAGTTGAGAACTCTTCAATTGGCTTAACATTGACAGGCGTGGTAGGTTCTGCTTGAATGGGTTCTTGAACTAATTCTTGAGGCAAATATAGAGGATTTCTCGTGAAATCTTCAGATTGGGAAACCTCAGCCTCATTGAGCTCGGGTTGTGCCACATCTTGTTCTGGTTGCGGATCAAGAGGAGTCGGCTTAGACTTTTTCAACCTTTTCTTATCTCTTTTTGATTTGGGGCTAGCAAACTCGGAAACTGTGGGTGTGATATCACCAGAATTTTCAGGCAGTACAGAACCATTGAATGCTTGTTCTTCGGGGCTGGCTAGAGGAGAAGATGGTTGGGAAATCTTGCGGGGAACCTCTGACGATACCTCAAGTGATGGTTCTCGTGTCGGACCTTCAATCATAGATTCGACGATTGGCTCAGTAGTGAGTCTTTCCAGTCTAAGAGCATCAGCTTTTGCCTTCTTCTTGTCCTTCTTCCTGTCCTTCTTGGACTTGGGAACAGAGAATTCCTCGATCTGGTCAATCTCAACTGATGGCAAAACTTCTTCCATTTGGCCAAATTCCTGCACTTGCTGTTGCGGTTTATCAGCCGATTTGTCAATTGAAGGCTGTTCATCCATAGGTTTGTAAGGCTCTACGCTGTCCACATTTCTTGTCTTCGACTCGGGTTCGAGGGATAGAACATTTTGGTCTACTTTCTCGTGTACTTTCTCCTCTTCGAAGTTCTGAGTAGGATATTCAACGAGTTGAGCCTCGGGGCTAGCTGCTTGTTCGATAAGATCTCTCTCCGGTCCGGTCACGTCATGTGGTTCACTTGAAGCATAGTCGGATTTTGGTCCTTGTGTATCCTCTTGACTGGGGATTTCGTTTCGGAGTTCCAATTCGGGCTCCTGAGACGATACAGCTATTCCATTCTTACCCTGATTGTTCTTGAACTTTGGTGTAGAGAAGTTATCTACGGACTTGACATTGTCCCCCTCAACTGGACTGGAGAGTTCTTGAATGGGCTCCGGAGTATTCTCGGCTTCATCATGAATGTCATCTGATTCAAGCGTCAAACCTTTGCCCTCATTTTTCTTAAAATTTGACAAAGGAAATTCTTCGGTCTGTTCGACCTCCTCTTCAATACTCATGGTTTGATTGCCCGAAGTTCCACTTAAGATTTGCAATGTCTCCTCCTGTTCGGAGGGTATGTCATGTGACTGAGATGAATATTCTAAATCGTCGTTTCCACTCTTTTCCTGGATCTCTTGAGAAGAGCTTGGTTCCTGTTCATCCCTTGTACCATGAGATGCAATGGCAAGGCCGGCTGCCGTTGCAATTCCTGCGGCTCCAATGGCTTTAGCTACTGATTCAGATGATGATTGTTCATGAAATGCATCAAAGGATAAAGTTTGTTTTTCTTCCAGTGAGGGGAAAGAATCTTGAAGAAACTCCACTGATGGCGCTAAGTCTCTTTTAAAAGTAATCGCAGTCGGTGTGGATTCTCCGGAGGTATGATCATCGGAGGGGAGGCTGGTTGAAAGTGGGTCTGGTGAAGGGCGGTGAAGGTCCAATTTTCCCAAAATGCCCGATTCGGGTAGATCCGCCACGTCAAGTTCTGAATTGGTTCGGGACGGCGGTAAATGTGGGAGCGGGTCAATTATCTCTTCTGGCACGAACGACCCACGTCTGTTAGTCTCTAGTAGATACAGGGGCTTGAATTCCTTGGTATTATCCCACGACATAGGTCTTGATCTAGATCTTGGAATTGTGGCTGATTCTGCAATTGGAGAGGGATGGAAAGTAGAAAAGGGCGTATTACCAGTAGATCTCGTTATAATAGGTGAGGCCGGATTGGATCGGTTTCCCATGACGAATTTTAATGGCACGGCACTTTGGCTTGGAGATTTTACAGGAGTCTCCTGCAAACTCTTACGATTTCGCGGAGTCTTCTCCCTTGGCGTACTTACAGTCCGTTTTTCAGATTCAGGTGTTGTAGGTCGACTTTCTGGAAGTTTGGGCAGGTCATCAATTGGTTCACAATTAGGTGAAACTGAACCACTTGGCGGCAATGGTAAAAGATCTCCATATTGAGGGTCAATTGAGGGTCTGATTTGTCGTTCGATAATCTCTGGATCCAATATATCTTCCTCTCTTTCCAGCTTTCCCATATCCCCCGTACTTCCCTCGCTATCATTATTATTAGCGGCATGTTGCTGTTGGTGCTGAGCAGAAATTGCAATTGCACCAGCAGCAAGGCCGGCACCCGCGCCAAGGATGCCGGCATTATCTAAAAAAGAACCCTTCTTCGAATCTGAACTTTTACTCCTCTTCCTCTCTCCATCATTCCTAGAATCTTGCACACCATCCTCACCGCGTGTTTTTTGGCCATTAGTCTCACTTGAAACCAATTGAGAATCACTGAAAGATTGGCCCTCAGTTATTCCATCCGACGTTGAACTCCGTTTTTTCTTTTTCTTCTTGACATCGTCAGGATCATCACGGCTTCCTTTCGTTAGTTCCTCCTTTGCTGCTTCTGCCTTTGCACCGCTAAAGAAACCAAACAACCCACCACTCTTCTTTGGCGTTGCTTCTTTTGTCTTCTTCTTTGAATCTTCATTATCATCGCGAGTAGGTTCCGAAGCAATTGGTCGTGTAGCATCGTTATTTTCTTTGGTGCTGCTGCGATCTTTTCGGTTCTTTTGTGGCGAATCTTCTTCGTCCACCTTTGAGCTACTACCAGCTGATAAGATTGAACGCGATGAAGCCCACAATGGATCATCGCCATCTCGACGTGATGGTCGGTCTGGATCTCTCGATAGCTCCATATCTTCAAAATTATCAGAGGCTGGCAATGAGATTTGTGAAGGATCAGAAGAATCATAACGTTCACTCTTGCTTCCCAATTTATCCTTTGACTTTCTTCTCAATGATCTGCCAGATTCGGAGTCAACCTCTGGAGGGGGTGAGTCAAATCTAACACTGTCACGCTTCGACTTTCTAGGGATTTTGGATTCGTCGCCATTTTTGATATCATCCATGGAGAAGGTCCTGCGACTTTCACGTAATGGAGACTCGACTTTGCCATCGTAAGTTGATGAGCGCTTGCTAGATTTCCTTTTTGGTTTTGAAGCAGATGAATCAAGGTCAACATCTTCATACGTCGATGATCGGGATGACTTCTTGGACTTCTTGGGAGTGTCAACAGGCTCAACATAACTTTCCGGTTCTTCGACTATTTCGCGATTTGGTAGAATATCAACAAATGAAGATTCTTCCCTCAGAAGTGATTGTGTTCTTGCTTCCTCCTTGTCACGTCTCCTTTGTTCTTTTTTGCTCTGCCTAGAGGTATCAAAATAGTCTTCAGGTTCTTCAACGATAACACCAGTGATTGGCGATGATACATCACCACCACTTCGTCTCCCTTCTTTTTCAAGCCTTTTCTGTTCTTTCCTATCGAGATTGGGTGATTCTTCATTGGCAGGCGATACACTCGACCAATCTTTCGGGGTTTCTGACACCTCGCCCATGACAAAGCCGCGGTTTGTAGAGCTTTCACCCAGAATGTTTGAGAGGTCGTCGATGGATTCTGCCCATGGCGTTTTGTATTCATTAGAGCCAGGTGGGGAATCACGTTTTCGGAACGCGAGATCGTCAACCACGAGATTAGGATCGAAGCCACTATCTTGCAAACCTGCTGCCACTGTTGCAGTAAAATCCAAATCGTCGTCGAAAGCACCAGGCATATGTGAAGTTTGTGGCGAAACGGGCTTGGGACCGACGCTTGGTGGGCTATCTCTTCTCCTATGCTGAGATAAACTTTCCCTTCTGTTATCTCGAGGTGGGTTTTGACTTCTCATTTCTCCATATGGACTCTCGGGCTCTACCGTCACGCCTCGGTACAGACTTTCTCTGTCCACATCTCGAAATGATTCTCCGTATGGACTCTCAGGCTCTACAATCACACCTCGATACAGACTGTCTCTTCCCATATCTCGAGGTGGACTATCTCGCCTCGGTTCTCCGTATGGACTCTCAGGCTCTACCACTACGCCTCTGTACTCATAAGGCCTTTCGTTACGCTCCTGTTCCCTTGCTTTCAAGATTCTAGCAAGTTCACTGACTTCGGCACGCTTGGGAGATTCAGGTCGCTCACTTTCCCTAGCTTTTAAGATCCTAGCGAGTTCACTTACCTCGGCTCGCTCAGGTTTCTTAGGAGATTCAGGTCGCTCGGCTCGTTGAGGAGATTCAGGTCGCTCCTTTTCCCTTTCTTTCAGAATTCTAGCAAGTTCACTGACTTCGGCACGCTTGGGAGATTCGGGCCGTTCACTTTCCCTAGCTTTTAAGATCCTAGCGAGTTCACTTACCTCAGCTCGCTCAGGTTTCTTAGGAGATTCAGGTCGCTCGGCTCGTTGAGGAGATTCATTTGAGCCTGCTACTGCGGCACCCATACCGGCACCAATAATGCCCGCTGCCATTGCGGCCCATGAACTCGGGGATTTCGGTTCAGTCGGCGACTCCGACTTTGGCTCTGAGAATCTTGGCTCCGAAAATCTGGGCTTCTCAGGAGTTTCTGGGGAGGATTCGGAAGT
Source organism: Botrytis byssoidea (assembly GCF_014898295.1). Classification (NCBI taxonomy): domain Eukaryota; kingdom Fungi; phylum Ascomycota; class Leotiomycetes; order Helotiales; family Sclerotiniaceae; genus Botrytis; species Botrytis byssoidea. The sequence continues at coordinate 1,024,123 of NW_024065846.1, forward strand.
GTACTCGTCCTTTGGTTCGGTGGGGCTTTCGACTTCAAAGTGTTTTGTCTCGTTTGGACCCCAGGTAACAGCTTTTGAGACTGTGGACTGAGTGGGAGATGGAACAGAAACATCAGATGAGCGGATAAGATCACCCCTTGGACCGATAATGATGGGAGGAATGTCTCTTCTATCGCGTTTTGGACGATCTTGATCATGTGACTCCTCTTTTGATCGGTATGATGGAGTCTGTTCGCGGACCTGTGCTGTATCGCTAGGCTTATCTTGTGATCGATATAATGGGGTTTGTTCACGATCCTCAACTTGATCTCTAACTTGGGGTTGGGTTGGCTCGTCTTGCGATCGTATAGAAGGTTGTTCACGCTCTCCATCTCTATCCTTGGTCTTAGAATGACGTTCAGGTTCAGGCTCAGGTTCAGAACGGCGTCTTTCAACTGGGCGATCATCCGACCGATTGGAGCTTTCCTTCTTCACGTTTTCATTCTTAGCCATAGTGGCAAACTGTTTCTCGGGTGACGGTGTTGAAGTAGGAGTGGGCCGAATCAAATTCAACATAGGTCGAGGCAGTTTAGCATCAGCATCTTTTGTCATGAATGGACCCTTCAAATCAGCTTCATCAACCTTATATCGCCTGCTTGGAATGCTGTAGACTTTTAGATCTCTAGGCGTCATGATATAATCAAGCTTGAAATCAGCATTTGGTGCATCATAGGGACCTTTCTTGCGTTCATGCATGCCAGGAGGAGTGACAATTCGTGGTGGTTCTTCTTCTGACTCTTCTTCATATTTGTTCATCACAGAGCGCTCAGGTGATGGAGTGCGAGAGCGGCGGACTTCTGCAGCAACTTTCCTAGCCATGAGAATTTCACGATAAGCTCGATCCGCTTCTGCCATAACTTCATCGTGCGATTGTCCCGGGGCTTCGGCAGAATCACCGTCTTTTGAAACATCCTCAGAGTCAGTTCGTCTCTCTCCTCGTCGTTTCGATGATCTTGATTCTCGGCGACTTTCCCTAGCCAAAGCAGCAGCGGCGGCGGCAATAGCTGCTGCCTCAATAGGAGCTGTAGAATGTTCAGTTTCTTCATATATCATCTCGGCATCATGAAGGGTTCTAGCATGTTCGTTGTATCGCTGTTCCTTTTCAACCTTGATGGAAATCTCAGTGCGCGATTCGGAGCGTGAGATAGAAGATGATTCTTTGATCGATGAATTTTGCCTTCGATTGAAATCCGGTTCACGATCGACAGTAACGACAGCAGGTGCAGGTTGATCTTTAGCCTGGCGGCCAGAGCTTTCCTCGCGAGAAGGTGTATCTGCAACTTGATATTGGAATGGGTCCGCGGGTGTGCGAGCCATTGCCGATATTTCTGAGAGTACGTGGGCTCGTCGCTCTTCGTAGTTGTCTTCAATGCGATCAGGTGCACGTCGCTCTTCGCGTCTCTCTCGTCGTCTCCTCTCTCGCTCCTCTGCAGCAGCATCGGGATCATCACGACTCCTTTCTCGATTCTTATCACGATCAGAATTAGAAGTGGAGCTTCTAGAATCATCTTTTCTTCGCTCCTCGCGACGTTTCTCTCGTTTTTCATCCCAAGTGAGATTACTATCAGCGATAGAAGATTGGTCATAATCACGACGGCGCTCTTTTCGGTCTTCATCCCGAGGTTTAGACGCGCTGCTATCGGCAATTGAGTATTGATCTTCCTCGTAGCGTCGCTCTTTTCGATTGACAGCGCTTTCACTATAGCTCCGATTGTCTCTTCTATCATCATCACGATAATTCTCATTTTCATCTCGACGACTAGATGCAATTGCAGCTCCAACAGCGGCTCCAGCTACGCCAGCTAAGGCCGCGCTAGCTAAAGATTTAGATCTATCAGAAGAGCTTTTCAAGATCCCGCCGGATTCTGAACGAACGTAATTGGACTCGTGATAAACACTATGAGAAACCGGAGTGATGGGTTGAGGCTGCTGAATTGGAACTGGTGCAGGTCTAGAAGCATTGTATTCGGACGAAGATGCTCGCGCCACATCGAATCGAGAGGGATCGTTGGTGGGGACTGGGAAGACTTCTTGAAGAGGGGTCTGTGAACCACTTCCAACACCCTGGGTCCTGCTTATCCTGACCCTTTCATGCACATACAAAGTATCCACCTGTCTGTCTGGATGGCTGTAAGGAATGTAAGTGTGTTGACCAAAGTCACTACCCGACTCCCATTGCACGTCTTCGAAGCCTACAGCCCTATCTGATAAATACCCATTGAGGGAATTCTCTGGCCCAAGGAGTCTTGGATCGACCACGTTACTCTTTCGACTCTTTGGGCCGTGGGTCTTCTTGCGTCCGAACAAGCCAGCCTGGCTTTTCTTGCCAACATGACTACCACCTCCGAACGCCAAACCAGTATCAACACTTGAATCTGACTCGTCATCAGAAGCTGATTCCCATCCCTCATCATTAGGGTCGGTTTCGTATGGAATGGCCTTGGAAGGTGGGAGGCCACGCTCATCCCTTCGACTAGAATTAACGGTTTCAGGACCAACGCGCCCATTCTTACCATTCTTGGCGTCTTTGTTGCCATGATCGAGTGCAAGTTTGGCAAGTCCAGCAATTCCAGCACCTAGAGCCAAAATTTCAGCATCGGTAGTGGGTCTTTTCGAGCTTGTAGGTCTGGAATTCGTGGAAGATCGAGTATCTTTCAAGTTTTCCTTGCTAGACTTATATCCTATGGTTTCCCATTGCCTGTCTCTTCCATCCCTAGCTCTCACACTCCTCTTCCTTCTGTACCTGAGAAATCCGGTTCCAAACGCTAAATCTTCATTCAAAGAGGAGCTTGATGAGGTGTTATGTTTCGTCAATTTCTTGCTTTTCTTCTTCTTTTTCTCCTTTTTCTTCTTCGAATCAGACTTTTCGGATGGTGTCGAGAAGAAAGACCTGAAACTAAAACCTTTTGTAGGAAAATGGCGAGAGATATCTAGGTACGAAGAAGTAGATGATCCTGATGTACTCAAATATTCCGTAGGTCGCGGCCCGTATTCCATTCCTGAAGGTTGGCGCATTCCTCGTTCTCGTTCAGATTTCTCGCGCTCCATCATTTGTCGTTCATGTTCTCGTGCTCGTTCTGGATCATAGTATTCTGCTACCGTGATCGTATTCTCTTTATCATATGTTCCTGTTCGTGATGGGTCCATGGACATGGTAGTTGCAGTGGTATCATAATGAGCAGTACGTGGCGTATCGGGATGCGCGATAGAGCTTTCCATGCCCGGATCGAATCGACCAGTTCGCGGTGTATCAACAGACATAGTGCTCTCAGCAACATCATATCTTCCTGGCCTAGGAGCGCGGCCTTCGGCATAGCTTTCTCCGCCATTGAATCGCCCAGTTTGTGGTGTGCCACCATTGTAAGAGCCTTCTCCGCCACGATAGCCTGCAGCTCCCGGTGTAACTGCTGGACGTCCTCCAATCGCACTCTCTCCACCATAATAATGATCGTGTCTCGGTGTCTCTGCTGAAATAAAGCTCTCTCCACCATCATATCCTGCAGTTACTGGTGTGTAGGGTGTGTAGGGTGTGTAGGGCGTCATGGGCGTGTTTGGGGGCATAGACCCGTATCTCCTATCATTTTGTCCGCGACCCGAAATTGAGCTCCCCTCTCCATCAAATCCCAAATTTGGAGGCGCGCGTCCATTATATCCTCGTCCTCCATTACCATTCCCATTGCCATTGCCATTTCTATTTCCTCTCTGCGCAATCGATGGATCTCCTCCTGTGCCATATCGATCGCGTTTCTCGGCCATTATTCCGTACCCTTGGGTAGGGACTTCTTCTTCTCAACTTCAGCTCCGGGGTTCGTATTCATTCGTGATCATATCATTAACATATCATCCAGTTTCGTAAATGATTTCGTCAATCGGAAATCGTCGTTTTGTATATTATCCAAATTCGTTATCAATTGTGTTCTTAAGGTTTGGCGATTCGCAATGGTAAAATTGTTTAAGTTTGACGCCCTAGATGATTGAACTAAGGAGGGGATGGGGACGCAGATGATAGCTTGTGATAGACCAAAATCTGGCTCCTTTAGATAAAATTTAGAGATTGCGTTTCTTTAGCTAGGTAGAAAAGTAGAAGTGGAGAGGTAGCGTAGCCGTGGTGAATTGTGGTAGACTGTGGTAGACTGTGGACAATAGACCACAAGATGGGGCGGGCTGTAATTTTAATTAAGAGGCTGGAGAAAGGCGCCAAATGGAAAACAATCGGGGATCAAGCGAATCTCGACTTTGGATTTTAGTGATGTTTAGTGGTGTACCGCTGGGTAATCCTTGATTGAACGCCACAAGCAATGTTGATCTTTAAAATGATTTTTTCATTCAGCTGAAGTTTGATTTCTTGATAATACGAGATTCGTGGGTTGTCAAGTCAACGTGGGGGGAGAGAGAGAGAGAGAGAGAGAGAGAGAGGGAAAAGAAAAAGAATATATCAATTCAAATGATCGTTGATAGAGTGAATCGCTATTGCTGCTACTGCTCTTGTTATCGTCGTATTGTTGTCGTTATAGTCGTCGTTGTTGTTGTCGTTGCAGTCGTCGTCGTCTCGTCATAACACAAAAGAGAGAATTATCGTGATAAAGTAAGATCGAAGGAAAACTACCAAGTACTGAACAAGTATTGTAGTTACTCTGTCTTTCTTTTGAGATGGAGTCTGTCTCTCGTTTCTTAATACAACCTTCCCATCCCTTTAGAGCTACATTGTTGTCGGTGGGTTTCTCTCGATGGATCCCCAAGGAGACCCCGATTATTTACAGTTTTTAACATTTCAGGGCGGTGAATATCAAAGCCTCTCATGGAGTTCTTCACCTTACATGAGAGATACTCTTGGATGATTGGATTCGGAGTTTGACATGACGAACTTGCTTCTTGCCGGTAGATTGAGTCAAGTTGCATTTGTTCCATTCAAGCTGAAATATTCATCCCTTCGATCAATCAATCAATGAATCTCTACTTCCAATCTCCCTCCAATACATGTTCAAAGTTCGAACCCATTGCAAGTAGCAACTATCCGACCCATTCTTTTCTACCCGGCGCCAGTAATGCATCTCTACCAAATGTGGCAATCACCTCTCTTTCCTCCCCACCATATTGGCCCAGCCAAAGCTCCTCCCTCGTGCAGTGAGTTAAGTGCACGGTGGGTATGTAATAATAGTGGATAGCGTGGGTCGAAATCACGACTCGGTGTACTATTTAATTGAACCTCAAATTCACGATTACCTCTCGATTACCTCTCAAGTACCTACTCAATTCCACCACCATCAACCAAGAACCAGCCAATTTAAAATCTTACAATCACCTACAAAAAAGTCCCTCCTAAGTCGGAGCGTATGAAAAACCATGAATTGGACATTGATCTACATCTACGTGTCAGTTTATGCACAGGATGCACAAAATATGCACTGCAACATTACCGAGCTCAAAATGCCAGCTCATAGGTTGATGGATATGTGAGAGGATTCTAGATTATACATCGTGATTGTACAGAATTTAAGTGGAATTCATTTGTTCTCTACCCACTCGTATAGTTGGAAATTAATACTTCTAATGCAAGAAAGCTGAGCTGAGAGATATGTTTTGCTTCCTGGCGTTTTGCTGTTTATCGGTCAAGTGCTTGAGATTGACACTGAGATTTGTAAGTACAATGAAGTTTGAATGGGCTTGGGGCGAAAGAATTCGAAGAGCATCTGAAGACTTACCATTTGATAATATACACCTTTCTTCCGTAACAACGCTGCATGATCTCCCACTTCCAATACCCTACCTTCACCCAACACAAAAATCACATCTGCATTCTGCACAGTGGCTAGTCGATGTGCTACGACAACCATTGTTCTACCTGTTGCCGCCCGTTCAAATGCTGCTTGTACGAGCTTTTCGCTCTCGGAATCCAGACTAGATGTTGCTTCGTCAAGAAGAAGAATCTTGGGATTGCGAATAAGCGCACGAGCTATTGATATCCGTTGTTTTTGTCCTCCTGAGAGAGCAACTCCCTTGGTACCGACATTAGTATTGTAACCATCAGGGAGAGACATGATAAAGTCGTGAATTTCGGCATCACGGCAGACTTTATGGAGGGTTTCTTCTGGAGTCGACTCATCAACTCCTAAATATATGTTCTCTTTGATGGTACCTTCAAACAAAATAGGCTCCTGTGCTACGAGCGAGATCATTTTCCGGTATTCTCGAATATCAAGTTCGGAGATATCGGTGTCGTTACATAATATTTTACCCTTCTGAACATCGTAGAATCTTTCAAGGAGACTGACTAGTATCGAATTTAGTAGATTATCTTCCATATGACAGATGTGGAATTACCAATTGATGTTTTTCCACAGCCTGAAGGCCCAACCAACGCAGCAAATTGGCCTTTCTTAATCTATGATGGTCAGCATCCTCTTCATCAACCTCACTACAGATTTAACTTACCGTGATATTCAAACCAGTAAATATTGGAACATCACGAGTGGGGTACTTGAACCAGACATTTTTCAATTCAATCTTCACCCCGCCCTCTATGTTCTGGATTTGCGACGCTGATTTTCCAGTTATTTTTGGCGGTAGCCTAAAACTCAATATTCTGTTTGCTGCTGCCGATGCTTGTGCCATATCTATCGCGAGATTAATAACGAAGAGCAGAAGAAAGTTCATCACAAGAGTACTAACTAGGACCAAAACTCAAGAGACTTCCAGCGCTCTCAGCACCGTTTATTATAGCAATATAGACCACAAAAAAGTTGACTGGACCATATTCTCTTGAAGCAAGGAGGCTACCACCATACCACTAAAAGGCAACTCATATTAGCTTTTGTGTTCGGATCAGTTCCGGTTTGCAGTACAACAAGAGGAATTCCCTAGATCTCAGGATCGTTTCATGCATTCAACCTCCAAGCTCGTGTCTTAATGCTACAGCACCTTAGAATATGATTAAAAAAAACTCACAAATGCTAAAGCCATACACCCCAGCCCCAAACTCTCGCTAGCGGCGAAGACAATCGATGAATATCTGCTCTTCTTGGCGTGCCCCTTTACATGCCACTTCAGCAGCTCCTCATAACGGATGCAAATCATATCCTCCAAGGTCAGCGAGGTGACTGTTCGAAATGCAGAGATTGCTTCGGCCGCAAATTTTGAACTTTCAGCAAAGACTGCTTGGTTCATCTTCTCAAATTGAATTTCATACCGAATGCGATAAAAACTGCCGCAAATCAATAAAGGAAGGGCGACAAAGGCCACCACGCAAGTCAGCTTCCAGCCAAACACAAAAGCGATTATGATGCAACCAGTAATGTTACAAATCGCCGTCAGCACCATGGCCATATTAATACCAAGTAGTTGTTGAAGTTGTGTTGGATCATTGGCGACACGACCAGTGAGTTCACCACTGGAGTTTTCCTCTGCGTCAAAAAAGGCAATCGGCTTATGTAAAATACTCTCAAAGTACTCTTGACGGTATGTGGAAGTGATGTGGCCAGATATGATGGTTGATGAATAGCCCATGATGAACCAAGCCATACCAGCACCCAATCCAAGAACGAAGAACATTAAGGCGTAGTGTTCTGTGGCAGCCTTAAGTCTGGGTCCAGTCAATGAAAACACTGAAATGATCTGTGCAAATAGATAAGCTTGAATAGGATAAGCGGCCCCAGCAGCTATAGCACCTATGGCAAGCATCAGGTACCATTGCGATCGAGCGCGTTGCTCGTACAGAAAAAGTCCGAGACTTCTGGTGAGACCCTTGGGTTTGTATGCCACTGCTTTCTTTTGTTCTTTCTCCTTTTCAGCCACACTCATATCCCGTATCAAGGGGTCCATTGTCTCCACTAAATTGGACTCCTCTTGATAAACATCCCCTAGAGATAACTGTTGGGCATTGACGAGAGCACTATATGCGCCGTCCGGGTTAGAAAGTAATCCCTCATGGGTTCCCTCTTCGACAAGTTTTCCCTTCCTCAGGACCACAATCTTGTCAGCCTTTTTGATTGTTGAAAGTCTGTGAGCAATCGTGATTGTTGTTCTACCCTCGCTCACTTTATCTAGCGCTGCCTGAACAATCTGCTCTCCTCTTACATCGATTGCACTGGTAGCTTCGTCTAATATCAAGATCTTTGGTCGCTTGATGATACTCCTAGCAATTGCCAATCTTTGCCTTTGTCCACCGCTTAGCTTGATACCAGCATCACCAACTTGTGTATCATATCCCAAGGGCAATTTAGTGATATACTCATCAGCAAAAGCTTCTTTACATGCCTCTATAACAAGCTTCCTCTTCATTTCGGCATTTTCGAGTTCCCACTCTGAACCAATCAAACCATATTCAACATTTTTAGCTATCGTATCATTGAATATAAACGGCTCTTGTTGTACAAGGCCAATTTGTGTTCGCCACCATCTGAGGTCGAGGGATCTCAACTCGTTATTTCCACAGGCAATAATACCGGATTGAGCAACTGGGTCCTGTTTCTCATCGTACTCCTCGGGAGTATTTGTTTGTTCTTCTCCTTTCTTTTTGTCTTTTTTCTCGTCTTTCATGGCGCTTGGAGGTATTACTATTCGTTGCTCCTCGAGATTGTACCATCTTTCTAAGAGACCTAGTCGTAGGTCGTCAATAATCAGTCGTGTAAAAAGTGCAAAACATTGGGGAATTGAATGCAATAATGAAAAATGCACATACCTACGATAGTACTCTTGCCAGAACCAGATGCTCCCACGATAGCCGTGATTTTACCAGATTCAAAACTCATCGATAAATCATCGAGAACCTTGACATGGGGTCTGCTCGGGTAGGCAAAAGTAACGGAGTTGAGAGTGATGTCTTCACGGGCTGATACCTCAGGCTCTTTGAGCCCACTGGTATCGGGTCTAGGCGTGTCGATTACCGCGAAAAAGTCTGTTGCTGCTGTAGCTGCTTTACCAGCAGCCATGATGGGTGCAGCTGTTTGACTCACTGCCATTGCAACCATCACCACGGACATTAATACAATTAGTATCGTCCCGACATTCTCCAGGTGGCCTTCTGAGAAAAGCCGAAAGCCGAACCAAAAGCATAATGCCATTGTACTGGTATCAATGATTAGTTTGATGTCGGCGCATGCGAGCAGAAGAAATGTGGTTGAAAAAAAATGAGCACTGATCTGAGTCAAATCAGTGAGAAATCAAGTACTTACGCGTAGATAGCAAACATGACTGAATCGTTGTTAGTAAGTAAATGAGAAAGAATCTCATAGGAAACACGTACGTGGTGAAAATTGAACACCAACCCAAGGACTCATCTTCAACGTTCGCTTTCGAGATTCTTCAACCCATCCAGAATATTTTTTCGCAGTCCTATCTTCAGAACCACACGCTACAATCATTCGTATCGACCCAAAAACTTCACCTGCGACTCCAGAGGCTTTCTCGTCGGCATGCTCGATGTTTTTTGACATTTTCATAACAATTGGTATGACAGTTCCTATTACCATCAGCTTTGGCAAGGTAAAAAGGACAAAGGTAGCAAATGCATAGAGGAAACTCAGTGCAAGATAAGAGGAAATTCTTACCATAGACCAAAGCAACAAATAGAAGAACTGAGCTAGTTACTAAAGTCAATGCCCAGCTGTAGGTGAATGCAATTGCGATGGCTGTGATTAGCATTGCCAAATATTGTAAAATAGTTCCCAGTTTCTCCGAAATGCCCACTTGCAATGTATTTGCAGTAGTTGTGATTGTATTTGATGCCTGTCCACTAGGTAGAGTATCAAGGACACCAACAGGTAAGCTGAATAATGCCTTCAAGTAATTGAGTCGTAATTTGGCGGATATTCGGAGGCCAACTAGACGAAACGTGAACATTGAGATGTAACTCAAAATCCATCTTGCGATGAACAGGTAAGTAACGAATAAGCTTCAAAAAGTTAGTTCAGTTTGTACTTCCTACTTATATGTTGCCTTCTAGAGTTCGAATCCCAATACGGACAAGCTACATGGAATTCATTATGGGCGTCCACTAGTCTAAAATGCACCTCGACGACAATGGGATGACAACTATTGATAGTCTTTTGCAACTTGCATCCGTATGATGAATAGGGAACCCTTGGTACATTGAGTCTGCTCCAACACATCCAAGATCTGTGGAGCATTGAGAGCTCCAATCTCAAATGTGAAGTAAGCCTGTACTATTGGAAACTCCGAACACTTGCCCGTTTTTTAAATAAAAAATTCCTTGGATCACATGGACATTTGATACATTGGATAGAGACGGATACTATGCAGAAAGGATCGCAAAGAACTGAAAAGAAAACCGGTTCACGAACGTAAGGTTGTTGATGGTACTGGTGAATTCGGCCTTGGTAGTAGTCGTACCAGGTACAAAGTAGTCTGAAAAATTGCCCACCAGTTTACCTGCCATGACCTTTAGTTAATGATTTGCAATTGGAGTGGACATATATTTACCAAAAATAATGTTCACGAGCGGTAAAGTCTATCAAAATATCAGTCAGTCAAGCGACCTTCAATGAATTTCAAGTGCTATAAACATACAACTCCAGTCCCAATTTGTGCAAGACATGCAATGGTCAATACGACCTTATCACCCGTAGTCGAGTATGAAAAAATTCTCTGCCAGAATTTATTAGTTTTGTGTAATCGTTGCGAGGAACTTGGCAACATATTACCATAAAATCCTTGAATGATGTCTGGTTCTGAGCCTGACTGGAATATTTATCTTTGACCTCATCCTCGTTACTCTGCGTCGCGGTGTCTCCATCACTCTGTGTCGCTGGGAAGTTATCGGCGTTGATTTTCTGTTTATCCATGTTGACACTATATCACATCTCCAGCCGAAATAAATGAGGTGTCGCAGGATTTTTCTTTTTAAAGTAACCGTCGCCAAGAAGTAAAGAAACAAAGAAGGAATGTAGAAATTAAATCAATATGATAGATACGAGCAGGCAAACTTGAGATTTGAAGAAAGTCAAAATGAAATGATCTTTGATCAAGCGACGTGTTCGATTCCTAGAAATTGTTGTTGTCGTCGATGCCTAGCTTGTGTTCGTCAAGATACTGGGGAGGGGTAAATTAGTGTTTGACTCAATCTAAATGTACGGTGGGCGGTCTTTTGACGAGTTTATGAATGAGAATTTATTTGATCGAAAACGGAAAGAACAAGTTGTTATTATATGTGAAGGATATTCACTAAACAATAAGAAAAACATGGATTGATACAAAAACACTGAATTTGAAGGGATTACATCTCATCTTAATTACTGCGCTGATTTGAGTGTACGTACTTATTTCAAGCCTGCCAAGTGGGTATGGAGTAGGCACATCTTTTCTCATTCTCCATCTTACCCCCAGACTTACTATATAGACGAATACGAAATCCGAAATACGATCCCAATACGGAAACACGCTTCGACCAACCCGAGACGTAGTGTGAAGTTTGATGTGTGCTTAGTCATCCAGAGCAGAATGGCTGGACTGGGAAAGGCAGATACCTTCAGCTCAATTAACGTCGAGTGTCTTCCTGATCTGTTGGACTCTTCTATATACTATCCAAAGGTTTCTGTATATCCAGGTGGTCCTGTTTAGTAAGCTGGTAAACACAATCTGATATTCGAAAACGGGCATGGAGTATTCTCATTACCATGCCTTAAAACGGTCTTGAACCCTCTGGACATACCTCCCACATTATTCATGAAGATGTATCATTTACCACTTATCATCCAACCACCCCTTCTAGTAAAATTTACCTTCAATTTCCTAATCACTCCAATAATCCATTATTCGCCATCATAAACCAACCCCTCTAAACCACCATCGATCTGCACCCCATACTCTCTTATCAGTCACCCACATCTTTCAAAAACATACGCATATACAGCAGTGAGCCCCCCAATACTCCCCACATCCATAAACAACACATGAAGCATGCACATATCAAGCACTACACTCAAATATCCGCATCCTAATCGGTAAAGGAAACAGAAACAATGAATAAAGAATACAAACAAAAGAAAAAGAAGAAAAAAAGACAGCGTGGTCAGGACAAAGAGAGACTCAAAGAACCAGGGAAATCCAAACAAAAGAGAAAGCCAGCCAACCAGCCAAAAACTCAACATCAAGAAAGTAACTATGTATCCCCATCCCATCAAAATCCTGCCCAAACAACACTCGCCCCCCCCATTCTACAATATAAATACTCCCCCCCTATATCCCCATTACCATCTCTTCCCACTCCCACTCCCATCTAACCTCACTCCCCCAACCCCTCTCCACTCAACCTCACTCCCATCCAATCCATCCCCCACCCATCCCCCACCCCAACCCCAAACAAAAACAAAAACAAAAAAAATGAACACCATAACCCCCACCCTCCTCCTTGCAGGCCTCTGCACGCTTCTCCCCCTTCTAATCCTCATCCTCTGGCTCTGCGGCTGGCGCCACCCATCGCAGAAACACAAAGACGCGTTGAGGATGCAGATGCGCGAGTGGCCGCGCGAGCGATGTAGAGGTGGGAGCACACCGGAAGAGGTAGAGAGACAGCATGGGTTTAGCTCTTTCTTTCACTTTTTTTTTTCTTGAGGAGTAGAAGGGAAGAGGAGGAATGGAGTAGAGAGTTAGGGGATTTCTGGCGGGCTAGAAATCTTGGGTGGGTGTATTAATATAGTTTTTTCTGGTGTTTGTGTTTATGTTTATGTGGAAATGGGATTTGTATTGTATGTTTGTGTTTATGATGTGGGAGTAGGTAGGTAGTTAAGAATGTGATATCTATACATAGTGATGTGAAGTCAAGTAATGTCCAAAGCTATCAGTCAACAGGGAAGGGCCTAAAGGTCCTTTCAAGACCAGACAAATGATCTGATTGAGGTTTTTCTACAAATGTAACCCCTCATCTACTGGTGTATATAGCAAGATAGCCAATACAGTATATCCAGATATATTCTGCCTACTGCCTGACGAGGTAAGAGATAAAATGAGATTCTTGCATACATCTATTCTCTCCAGACATATTGGTCCACCAAGCCGTGTGCTCAAAACCTCTAAACACAGGAGAATTTTGCACAGTTTCTGTACATCCGGAGCAACAAGACAAGTAATTAATCCAGCCTTTCGTCCGAGAATCACTGCATTCCTGGCGGGTAGAATAAGTTCAACGACCTGACTGATTTTGTATTGACAGGCGGAGAGATCGCGATGATGAAATGAGATACTTGGATAGGTAACAGAAAGGCAGAGATTAAATTGAAATGAAAGGTTGGAAGTCCGAAACGAAGGAGGACCTATAGAAACTCAGCGAGAGATGAGGTACTTTTGACAGGATGGCTGTGTAAGTATGATGCAGTGAACTACGGTTAAAGACACCAGTGGAGGTGTCTCGGGTCTTTGGGGAGATATGAAAGCAAAAATATGAATGGATAGATTTTACTCTACCCTCGCGTTGACAGTTTATAAGTTCACATGTGATATACATGTGCGGAGGTGAAATTGATTAGTAGACGAAGAATACTCGAGTTGATTTGCAACCTCGAATCCAACTTTTTCTTTGAATTACCATGTGTGTCCATCGACAATAACAGAATACGATAGTTGGTGACCATACGACATTAGTCTTGCCCTTCTCCAAAAAAATTACGTACGACTTACAACGTCGTCAGCAACATCTCTTGACGATTGGATTTGCCTTGCTTCGACTTTACCTCATTAGACTTGACCTAGGTTTGCCCCGCTCAATCCTGCCTACCTCATTCTTGCAGCCTCATCCAGGACTCTACTCGGCGTTGCCCAACCCAGAGCTTTGCAGAGCAGGAATCTTGTTGTGATTATCCAAATCAAAATTGCTATCAGACACTGAGCTCCACACACATCGATACATCCGCAATAAGAAGCTCTATTTAGAAATGCCTCCGCTATCAAAATAAGCATCGCCTTCCAGTGGATTGTTGTCAATTGGATAATAGCTAAAGAAATAAACATGACTCATTACTTTCCATCATGACTCAAAAACGAGCCTCGTCATCCCATCAAGCCGCGTAGCTGAAAACTCTCTCATTCCTTTTTGCGCAATGCAGGCCAATTTCTGATAGGAATATAAATTTCTTCCTCGTTTTTGATTGAGTGTATACTAAGGAATTGGGTGGAAAGTGGCGTTTTTAGTGAGTAGCGCTAAAGATGTACCGTTCGGCGCTAGCTTCCTTGGGTAATGATATTTGTCGATTTTTTTCAGACAGTCATCCGACGGTAAAATGATTGAATAGCTCAATCATATTCACGCAGTGTTATTTAAAAATTCGTAAATAATCCTGGGGCGGGGCGGAATCATGATTGAATGAGGGGTTTATTATTTTGGTACTGAGCACGATAGTCCATTGAAATTGCAGTGTTCAAGGAGGATTCTAGATGGTTAGATTTCACCTGAATAGGTGAATGCTTGCGCTCTCCATTCTAGTATCAAACTATCCGGACCAACCCAACAGAATGCTGGTGTGAAGCTCCTTCTTGATAGGATACATGTCTAGACAGCACATTACGAGGCCGTATTTATGATAGTGGCGAACTTCCCACGGGTCTTCGAAGAGGTCAATGGCGATGTATAGAAAAATTTCAGCTACATACCTAGTAACCAAGATCGCTGTAACTCATTAGCAAAATGGAAATCCTTAGGTGTGGTAAACCAAGATCGCATAGAAAATAGAAAACTGTTATTGGAGAGCCTGAGTATGGTCATTCATCTTCTCATCTTCTCATCTTCTTATCTTCTCATCTGGGCCGGAACCATAAGGATTCAATCCGTGAAATAACTCATGACACGAAACTCATTGTACTTCCGACATAATTGCTACACTGATGTTGTACGAATCTGATGATATTTTATCATGTGTATGTGTGTACACCTAACCTCACCGTGGAAATTGTATCTGTCTAATTGAAGAACCACATGTATGTTCTCAGTCAAAGGGTAGATGCTGTGGATTTGAATTGAGCAAGAAAGGCCCGGCCCAAGAAATGAGAGCTACGATGATTAGTTCTCAGAACTTACTGATCTCTGAATCCATCGACGATGAAAATCTAGCGGGATTCTCATTGAAATACTGAGTACAGTTCATGACCATTCAGATTCAATCAAAACAACCAAATATTGCAAAACGACTTTGAGTAAAGTCATGCTGATCTAGTACTTCTAGAGATGACAGGTATCTCTTGATGCTGTGAAAATTGGAAATATACCCCTCCTTCGTGCGTGATGTCAAACAATCGATTGCTGTACGAAGCAAACCTTCAAAATTTCCGAGATAAAGAAAGACACTCCGGTTTCAACTCCGGTCCTAACTCGTTCGATAACGGAGATAATCGCAATTGTGAGCACTAACCCAACGGCAACGTGACGTGAGCAAGTACTCTCCTGCACGGGATACCCTCATTTTGGATACCACCCCGCAATGTGAATCTCGCTTCATCAACTCGGTTGGACTGGTGGAACCCGCCCCTCATTTCTTCCTACCACAAAACAAGTTTGGCCGTATGCCTTTTGACCGATCAATAGGGCGGGATGACAGACTCATCCACCTGACTGAATTGTGATAGTGACTGTGATAGTGATAACCAGTAGTAGATCAACCGACGAACGAGCAATATTAGCAAACACGTGAAAGATCTTCCAGCATATTCAGAGGCTGCTTTATATGAGGCGTATTAAGGATTTAGGAGTCATCAAGCATCTGTCTCGAAATCTCGACCTCATTTTAAGAAGCAAACCATTTGCCTTGTCTCGCCCGGCCACCCGTTTATTTGTATCCACGGGTTGAGGCTGAACGAGTACCACGTTCCGAGAAATTCGGATAGGATGAGTCAAAAAAGACATGAAACGCGGGTACCCTATAATCCAAGGGCACTTCTCCTATTGTATCACCTATCATATTGTCTGGCCCCCAAAACAGCAAAAATTTGACCCAAAGTATGATTTGTGTGGTAGGAAATGTCTCATGAGGCTGATACTTCAAGCTCCTAAAGTTGCGCAATAACTTTTATTGGGTGCGTTTTTGTGACTCTCAATGCGCCTCTTGAATCCGATGACCCTTTCGAGGTCCAGAATTTGCGCCCACACGTATAAACTGCCCAAACGGCTACAGCAGGTAAAATTTCTTTTTGGGCAGAAATGAAAATCTATCGTCATACGCACCAATTAACACTTTTTTTTTCCTTCTTTGCGGCAAATGCGAAAATTAATCTTTTTGCGTGATAGAATGTCTGGCTTCTCTTGAGAAACTGGAGGGGAAGATGGATGTTTTTTTTTTCATTCTGGGCTTTTTAGACCCTACAGTACGTCATTCAACATACATATTGGGCCTTCCGTTGTACGACACGTGTGCATAGACTGCCTTATACAGTGTGTGGGAAGAAGCCTTATATGTATGGAGAATTGAAAATTGATGCTATCGATGCAAGTGAGAAAGACTTTTTCTCTTTAAGCAGTAGGTCAATAATTCGGGTGCAGGCAGCTAAGAGATTCAACCAATGTGTGTACATACAGTACTTTAGAGTACATCTCAACGGGAAGCGGCACAAGGGTAAGTTCTCGCTGCTTGATCCTGTACAACGTTGGTTTCCGCAAACAAGGATTCTCTAGACGAATAAGATCTGAGGATCTGTAGATAAATCATAGAGAGCTCCAGCCACTCATGATTCAGAAGGACAGAAGTAGAGAGCCTTTTGATGCATAACAGTAAGGGAGCCGATCAAGTAGTGAAAATAAGAAGATGTGATAGAGACGGTGAAGGAAGGTTTGCATCAAACTGACTCAAATAGATGAAGATTCGCACACCGAAAGTTTGGATGAAAACTCTGCAAAAATCAATAAATCCAAGAAGCAGGGCTTGAGACGCAATGGTAGAAAGATTCGGAATATACCTAGGTAGTCAAAGAAATTGATGGGTATCACCGCTGCCGTATAATATCATATATGTTTTTGTTGGTGGATGATTGTGGAGGGTTGAGAAGTTAGGAGGGGCAGTAATTTTATGTACGAAGTAACGATAAGTCTGTCTCACCATCCATTGATAAGTACCAGTACCAGATAACGTAGGAAGGTAAACGATTGATTTAATGGCGACCCAGAGAAGTCACAGGTGTGTACTCAAGATAGCAGCATAGGCATTATTACATACATACATACATATCACGACTCCACCTAGGTAGTGTTTACTTTCTAGTCAATGCTGTAGCACTTGCACTTGCATTCGTCTTTCATTAGGGTTAGGTCTAATTCTTAATGCCTGTGTACATTATGAACTATGAACAGTTCTATGCAAGAAGAACCCGCCGCCGTGGAATTTTCCATTCATGGTTGTCCGTTCCAGGGCTCATTTGATGCTTAGGTCCGGCAACTCTGCAGATAAAATGCATGACAAAAGCATGTTGATATGCATCACTACTTTAGTATGGATCTCTTCTTTTTCTTTTTCTTTTTCTTTTCTTTTCCTTACCCATTTCCCATGAACTTACAACCCTACGGTTAATTGGTGACCCCTTCTTTCTATCGTAAATTCATTTTAACCATCTAATCCCTTTCATTCGGATCTTTGTACCTCACTCAGATTGAAGATTAAATAAAAGCCAATTATTAATCGTACTGGGAATGAACAGATTTCTTCTTTGGCAGTGATACGAGTACGGATATTCTCTATCTACATCTCTCTCTCTCTCTCTCTCTCTCTCTCTCTCTCTCTCTTTCTCTCTCTTAAATCATGGGCAGCGTGTGATTCATTGAAATGACATGGTACTATGATGGTGGTAGTATCCTTCAATCATTCCGTGACATCCAAAGAAGTTCACACTTTCGCACGGCAGGTAATAGGTATCCTCCGCATCATGGTTTGGATGGAAAGAAAGGCCGAGTCGTAAGTTCTCAGGGTACACATCAGGATCTTGATTGGAGGAATGATAAATAAAATTGATTTTCCTGGCTGCCCTGGCTTTCCTGGCTCTTTTGGCTCTTTCTCACTCTATCACTCCTCAAGGTTTCATTCGATATAAATTAATCCATAGACGGGTCCCGCCCCCTCAAAACCCTGCTTAATACTACTGTACATATCATTCCAAGAAACCCGGAGACGAAGAGCATCGAACCCATATTGACGAACATGGAGGAGATGGAGGAGATGACAAGAACAGTTGGGATTACAATCTAGTCCTGAATAGTTTATTGTGTTACCCGAAGCGGAGAGTGGTGAGCAAGTGAACGTGAGCGTGAATATCCATCTACGTATGAAGATGCTTTTCCATGTGATATTCCGAAGGAACGTCCGGATATGTCCACTTACATTCAAATACTACCAATGTAATGGGAATTGGTTCTTTGAGACTTGCCATGATGTATGTAGGTAGTGAGGAAAGAGGATGGACGGGGTAACCTTCAACAAAAACTTGAATGCTCCTAGCAGTTCCGAATATCTATCTCTCTTACTGTAGATAGTAACACAATTACACATCTATTCATTCAAAACATCGATAATCTCAAATCCCCTCGAACTTCCTGCCCAACAGATTACTTAAACGGGCCCTTCTTTATTGTACTAATGGTACTGAACCTGCATGCATGTAAGTGCAATCCATACATCCATACCATTCATACCGTACATCCTCGTATTGTACCAAGGAGTCTTTTCCTCCACTGTGTACATCCATCCATCCATCCATCCATCCACATCCAGTCAATTCCCTCGGACCCTATCAGCCTTCCGCAGTATGGAAATATCGGTGTAACTCTTACCTGATTGTCTTGAATTGATTCACTACGCGTACGTCCATAGGGTTCCCTAATAAGTGTGGCCAGCTTCAAGGTCGTGCGCAAAGCTCAAAGCTCACAGCTCACAACATCCACCAGCGATTTGCTTTCAACCCCTCATCTTATCAGCTGCTGACCTTTGACTCGACCCATTTGTCTCTTCCGTGAGCAATCCTTCAGTCAATATACCTCCCTAGTAGGTACCTAGTAGACAATATTAAGATCTTCATAATCCCAAAGTCGATATCGACTATTACAAATCGCCCAATCAAATTTGCCACGCTGAGAAGAACGGATGGAAAGAACACAGACAACCTCCACCACATGGCCTGAAAGCAAATCGAATTCACCCAAAGATATCCACCACCACTATCGCCATCACCCAAAAGTCTCCTCTCATGCTGAGAACCCTTAAACGAAGACACCCTTAAAAGATCCAGATAATATCACATTCATTCTGTACATCAAGCTTTACCTGCACACTACAGAGGTAGCTACTTTATTGTATTCGATCAATCAGGAATCTCTAAAACCAATCACATTCGTCCCAACCTCGTTCTCCCAAGGTTTCCCAAGGTTTCCCAATATTATTCAATTTCGTTCAATTTCCTAGATCCTTGAAGCTTCCATACTATCCACAATTTCGATCTTCGCTTTCTCCGCTATTCACTTTACGGTATCGCGAGAAGCCGCGGCAACTAAATGACTTCTTCCCCGTTGAACCGTTGATATAATTTCTGGCGTCTGGGTACCTTGATCCCAAAACAAGTTGAAGCTACGAAGATCTGTGCGTGGAGTAATTCCATGCTGGTGTGTCATAGAAGGGTTTCAAGCTTCGAATTCTGCTTCTTTTTAAAGTTTCTTTTTTTGCGCATAGTGCAATCCACATTGTCTCTCTTCAATTTCGCTACGAGAGGACTTTTCCCTGAGATAAGACGACTCTGCCGGGCACAGACTGCTTCCATCCCGCTCAAGACTCAAGAGTCAAGCCAGACAACTCTGAATCCAAATCTCTATCAACTTTACGCCCCAGGGGTTCCTTTCACACACGACGCGCACGATTACCGATTACGATAAAGGGTTGTTCTAGACAATTCCCGACGTTAATTCGCACATTCCCAACCCAATTTCCAAATAATTACATGAAAATTCTCTCATTCGTCGAAAGTCTATTCCTCCGAAAGTACCAAGAAGGGTCGAAAGGGAAAGGGTGTTTGTCATAGTGGGTAGTACACAACACACCACACACGATATCAACAATACCACGCAATAGAATCAATATCCACGAGAATATTGGGAAAAGTTTGCAGGAAGTTGGAAAGGCAAAGGCATTCCGAGTTGTATCTTTTTCTATGATATTCTAGGTACCTAGGTATGTGATGTGATTAAGTACTTTCTTTCTATCATTCTTCATCCACTGCCTACCTACCCTACCTACCCTACCTGCCGACCTACCACACAGTACAGACCATCTGTGCCTGTCTGTTGTACTCATATTCATCCTCACACTCATCACACCTTACCAATCAATCTCCTCACTCTACTCATCATTATCAACATACATGATACATCCATCCACTTCGTTCCACCAATATCTATCTCATCATCATTATTCCTCGTACTCCAGCTTTCTTCTGTTGTATCAGTATTACTCACAAGTGCTGCTATCTTTATCGGTGGAATCCACTCATCGATTCATCATCATCCACTCTTCAGCATCCCACACTTCACTTGGAAAAGGGCATTCATCCAATTAACCTCGCGAGATCAATAAAAAGCACAGCACAGCACAGCACAGCCTTTTCTTTCTTTCTTTCTTTCTTTCTTTTGTCCTTTTCTTGTTTTTCCTCTCGTCGGAAGACTCATCGCCCATCGCCCCCCCCCTTGAATCGATTATTTTATCAAGACACGATCGCATTCCTTTCCCAGCTCGTTGAAGGAAATCAAGATATTTTTAATACTAATTCCAGGCTAGGATGAATCTATAATAAATTAATTCATTAATTGATTTTGATTTTGATTTAATTACTAGGATATTCCTGTTCACCCTTGTGGCTGATGAATGAGCACACGAACCTTGTCCTGCACTCACTGCACATTTTCGGGTAGAGTTGGGTTTGTGTGTTGGCTGCAGAGAGGAAAGAAAAAAATAATTTCGCTATCCCTGGCTAAGACCCATACTAGGCTCATACGCACAATTCCTACCCACCCTTAACCAAAATTATCCGCGCACACATCTAATTCATATTAAAATACACGAACTCCCCCAACCTCTTACAATCTTCTCCTCGATCGAATTTCCACTCGAATAAATTTTGAGGGAAAGAGAGAGAGAAAAAGGAAGATAGTTTTTTGCCCCCAATTCCGACCGAATCGAAATACCATATACACTCACACACGATTGATAATATCTTTCAAGCTGTCGAACTTTATTCGTCTAGCTTCTACTAGAACATTCGAAGTCGAGATAATTATTTCGACTCCGAACTCTCTTCCAAGATATCCTTTTGAAGGAGTCAACCGGCAGTTATTGACATGTGTGGATCAACGATAAAGGTCTCTCCTCCTTCTTCTCGTACCGACTACATACCAAGGTGACGGGCTTGTCACATTCTATCGCGTCTTCGATCCATTGGCGCGAAAAACTAGACCTTTCTCGTGTTTCTTCCATTTCCTTTTCAACCCTCTTACTCTCAGGGTATTCTTTCATCTCTTCTCAAGATTTCATCACAACATACATAATAGGATAACATGTCCTTCTCATACACTACACCTCCCGGCCATCCGGGCGCCGCTTACTACGGCTTCTCGACCAGCGCTTCTCCTTCGCCTGCCGGTTCACCATCTGGATCCCCGGGATATACTTCACGACACCCATTCCGAACCCACTCTCGACATACAAGTTATGCAGATACTACTACATATAGAGCGTCCGCTACTGAGGCGAGGCCTTTCTCTCCTAGATTTACTTCAAACGGATACTACGCCACTGGTGCTGGTCCAAATGTGAGTCGAAACAAAAGTTCTTGGTCATCACCGCCGCCGCGTCATGAGACGAAGGCTCAGTATTCTTACTCCCACCGAACCCCTGATGGGGGTGCCGAGGACGACGAATATTATGAATATTTAGAAGATGTAGACGGGACAATATATTTGTGCAGAGTGCCTCGTCGATCGGCGGCGCACACAACTTACAAATATAGTAGTCATGGTACTGATAAATATTACAACCAGAGCCCCAAGTATGCTGAAGATCCTGAGTCACCATACAGACATCGTCGAAACACTTCAACTACAGCTACACCTCAACGACCAGCGACCACTCGACCCGGAGCAACTCGCCCTACGGCCACATCGACTCGGACCAAACCCCAACCACCCCCGGAAAAGGCCACTGAAGCCGATGCGCGCCGACACCACATCCCAGCCGGATACTCGTTGAAGAACTGGGACCCTACCGAAGAACCCATCATGCTCCTCGGCAGTGTTTTCGACGCCAATAGTCTTGGCAAGTGGATCTACGATTGGACTGTCTACCACCACGGCCCTGCTACCCCACTATCCGATATGGCCGGTGAACTTTGGCTATTACTCATCCAATTAGCCGGCAAAGTCAAGCGTGCAGAAGAGTGCATGCCACGCATTCGACAACCAGATAACAGAGAAATGGTCGACGATTTCATCGAGTCTGGAGAACGCTTGACAGACAAGTTGAAGAAACTCCTCAAGGCATGCGAAGCACCTATGTTGAAGGCAGGTCGAAGCGGAACCAAGTCCGCAACAACACAACTCGGCAAGAACGCCGGTACCGAATTTGTTGACTCTATCTTCGGACGCGACAGACAACTTGAACACACTGAGAAGTTCATGGCATCAGTCCGATTATGGAACATGCGATTTGACGCCAACTGCGAAGAAATTCTCCGCAAGCCGGGTCAACACGCTTAAATACACTATACACATGTTTAAAATACATTAAACAGCAAACAAAAAAATATTATGGATCCATACACAAACGGATTAGAAGGAGGGAGTTTGTTTATTTCTTCCATCATCTCGATTTCTTACGAATCAAAGGATACCCATGGGACCATTATGAATGTGTTCTCATTTGCTTTGCGGGGCAGTCATTGTAAGATAAAAAGGATGGTTTACAAAGGGAGGCGCAAGCCAAAACTTTCCGGTTCAGTCAGGCATTGGGCGGGGTTTTTCTCTCTCTAAAAGATTACATTTGCATGTTGGACAAGGCATGTTTATTACGGCGGATTGGGAAAAAAGTTTATGCATTTTCCATCGGCATTGGAGATTGTTAATTAAAGGGATGTAGTTTGATGGATGGATGGATTGATTTGTTTGAATTTTATTTCTAAGATTATCACGGTTGTTTAAAGACATGCGGCGGGATTTTTTACGCATTTATGGGAAAGGGAAATGGATTGGTAGGGTTCAATGGCGATGGCAAATTTGTAATAGTAGTTTTTAGTAGCTCGACGGGGCATGGTTGCTTGCTGGCTTTGGCTTTGCTTTGGCGTTTGCCCATCACACGGCACGGAGACGATTTCGAGAGATCGTAATCGTCTGGATATACCCTTCATATACTTCTGTTTGAGTTTTAGCTTTGTCAATCATCGGCTGCTGCGAATAGTTTCAATTCATGGTAAGGACATTTTCTCTTCTTCACCTTTGCGTCGCTTCGAAATTATGTGTATATGCATGATTTGATAAGTTTCTGGATGTTGTCTACACTTGAGTGCATGGTGACTAATCTCTAACATTGTGATTGTACGAGCCCCCTCTCACGTAAGGTACCAAAAACTGACTGACTCATGCATGTAATCGCAAAGAATTTTGGGGGGGGGGGGGGGTTGATGACTTCATTTTTCGATGCAGATGTGTAGACCAGTTATGCATGTGTCATGTATGTATGTACATCACTTCGCCCCCTTGGGTTTCAAAATAGAAACAGTGAATACACGCTACCTATGCTCCAAGCTAGCTAGCTAGCTCGCTACCGTAATTAATGTCTAACGTTCACAAAAGGAATGATGGAGTTGGAGTTGGAGTTGGAGAAGAAAATATAGGTTAGGTGCCCAGGTAGATGGGGAAATTGGAGGGAGGAAGGATGTGCGTATTAGAATGGAATGGTATGGTGATGTATTTGTTGATGGTGTTATCTAAGGTTTGGGGTTGGGAGTGTAGTGTAGTGTAGTGTGGAAATACGCAGATTCGCAGGTGGATGAGGGAGTTGGAGTGTGTTTGGGGATGGGGATGGGGATGGGGATGGTAGTGTTTAGCGAGTTTTGATATGGAGATGAAGATGGAAATGAAATGAATATCTAGGGATCTGCGGTGCGGATGCATGCTGCATGGCGGGAAATGGGGAGGAGAGGAGAGGGGAGGGAAGGGAAGGGGAGATCGACGTGCTATGTATGTATGTATGTAGTGTATGAAGATCTTGGGAGTGAGTAGATAATTATATCATGGATTTTGGTACTCTTTTCGGTTAGTGAATCTGTTTTTATTTTTGTTTTTATTTGTCTATCTATTTTTCTGTTGGTCTGGTTGAGTTGAGTTGAGTTGAGTTGAGTTGTGGTATTGATATCTATCTATATATCTATATATTATGAGGAATATCAAATCAAATCAAACCACATAAGAATTAGAATCATGAGATGAAATTGGCTGGATGCTTGGAACTTGGATGGCTCGCTGGATGGTGGAATTGATTTCGGATGCGTGTTCGATGTGGAATTGGATGGGGTTGGTATGGCTGTGGGATACCGTATGGATGTGTGTGTAATTAGGAGTCGTGATTGGAAGGGGGTTACATGATGGAAAGGGGAGGATAGAAGATAGAGGATGTGGTTTGGAAAGGAGGAGATGGAAAGGCTAAGGAGGAGATGTTGTGGAATGCAGGGGATGGAAAATGGAAAATTGGTATGAGATGGATGGTTGGATCGATGGAAGGATATTCAAAATGGTTCTTTTCGCTTAATTAGGTAGTTACTGAAATATTGAATGGATGCTGCGTGCTATTGAATTTGTCGTATTGTATCGATTGAATTCGTTTGGATTGGTTCGATGTTCAATAGTTAATTACATCATATATTATAGTTCGATGTTTCAAATGTTGTGAGTAAATGTATGGATATGTCAGAAGGTCTAGATCTGGAAACCATTCTTTTTCTTCTTCTTCTTCTTTTCATTTCTTTTCTGACCGTGTAGATTTGTTTGTGACGAGACTAGACAATACATACATACTGCATATAGATTGGATACAGTTACGCTGCCCTAAATGCAGCTCGAAGGGAAAACACGGCGATGGGTTGGGAGTAGAACAAATCATCATCGCATGGTCCTTCCAAGCAAATCCCAAGTTCTTCCTAGTCTCTTCTGAATTTTCATTCGATTTTACCCAGAACCAGTAGTGTTCCCATCACATGTAGCTGCGAGGCTGCCCATTTGTGACCCCCTTCTCGGGAAAGGGTGTGCTGGTGTGGTGCACTAACTGTCGCTCACCATTCCACACAACATCTCTTGGGAGATGATTTTGGGAGGGGGGGGGGGGCGTCCCTCCATCTTCTTACAGTCAGCGGAGTTGGCTTCGCATTCGTTGGAATAATATATCTACATATATGACGACCCCACCCACCTTGTAAGCGCAACTAGCCATATACTGGGTGGAAATGGTATCACCAATATCACCAATATCACCTAAGATTTACCTTTTTGCAGATTTGTATCATTTACATGAAAGCGTGAAATTTTAATCTTTGGAAAATGATAGGTGGACTGGGTCTCGTCTTCCCCCTTTTTGAGATTGTATTACTATGATGCAGTGTTCTGTCTCCAAAATGATGTGTGCTTCCCCCTGACTCGCCGCTTGCGTTCTGGGACTGCGCATGCAATGATGAATGGAAATGGAAATGTTGTGAAGCATTTTCTTCGGGCCTTCCATGCTCGGGCTGACTATTACTCTTGGAGAGCACGAACAGTATCTGTGTGTTAAGGTTACTTGTGCAAATGTGTTTGTTCTGATATGATTTCAAGATGTCAATATGTCGATATCTCAGATTAGAGTATTTGATGTTGACGTTGTTGTAGCGCTTAAAGCTGGATAGTGGGATATGGTATGAATCATCGATGCCCGAGCAGTTGGGTTGGCACTTGATGAATGATCTAAATCTCTAGATAAGGGCAGAGCAAAAGTACCGAAAGCAAGCGTGGACAACCGTTACAATATTTTCAGCTGTCGCGGTTAGATAGTGATATGATTGGATGATCTAGGATGTTCTCATAGTTTTTTTCAGCACCGTTTAGGTTTGGGTTTGGTGACGAGACAGCCCTTTCTTCATCATCCAATTCGTTCTTGGAGTATTTTGAGAAGTCATAGAAACTTGGATTTCTCTTGCGCCAACCTCTTCAATATCACATGCACATTTAGGCTTCCGTTATTGGGGACCCTAAGCATCATCATGACAATATCTGGCTTGATCTGGGATAAGATGAATCGGTAAATTGGAAATGGAAAGACGGATGATGCTCAAGACAGGGTAAGTGGATAAATCCCAAAACACTCACATACCACCATGTTGTGCGCTTACGGTCACACAGCATCCGATACCATTCTCAGTACAGTATCACACACACACAGACACACACCTCCTCAAAGAAGCTGTGCCTCTTCTCAACACTGCATCTGTGCACATATTTACAATAACGAACTATTTATAGTTCATTCTTATGGTAGAATCACAACAGCCACAAGCTATACTCTCTACAGAGGTAAGCGACGGAAGGGTTAGAGAATCTGACCTGCAGCAAGGCGTGGTAGAAAAATGTATGTATGTATGTAACAGCTAGAAGGGAAAAGAAAAGGAAAAAGGAACAGCCTTGTCAAAAGTAGATTAGAGTAATATCGATAATAAACGCAAGGATTCAAGATTAGAAGTTCTGAGCCTCCATAAATAACGACCAGGTTGTAGATATAGGTACCTAGGTATATATATAATAGAACGTGGAAGGAATTTAATCTTCAGGGGTGAGAACGGAAAGAAACGAACGAGGAAGGAACATGACATGGTCCAAGCCCAAAGCTAAATTAGCGTGAAGGGTGGGTGCGGTGCGTCGATAAACGGGAAAGGAAGAATTTGAAACGAGGGGGAAGATTTGCCATGTTTTTACGATACAGCTAGTGTGCATGCAATACGAAGAAAATATATCAATATTTCCAGTACGACCTAGTCTCCTTGAAGCATCTCACCATTTCATACCCACACGACTTACGTCAAGCATCAACGTAACGGAGCGAGAAGGTTAGTTGCGGAACGTGGAACGTTGGACGGAAGAAGAAAGGAAGGGAGACTGCGTAAGTTGTATGAGAGAGGCTTGAAACCAGGGATTCTCTGGGAGAGATGCATGGGATTGAGTGAGTGGATTGGACGCTTTGGTAAGGTTTAGGTTACTTTTACGACCAGCGCGGACAATATTGCGTACGCACTGTATCACGGTATATGTACATGCAAGAAGGGAGAACGTTAAACGGCGACTAAGAAAATCTCTGGGAAAGCATCTGTGGTGAAAGACGGGAGTTTCGGATTGTGCAATTACCGTGCTGGGCTGAGACATACATATCTACATACTAGTTGTTGGTACATGTCTGAGCCGCACCTTAGGAACACGAGTGTGCGATAACGATTGCGAAAATTAGAGTTAGAACGAGGAGATTAGCCTCAAAGGCTGAAGGATTTAAGCTATCTCTCTAGCCTTGTCTATATTCCTACAAGGCTGTTATACTTATTACATTTTGCGGATCGGTCTCGGAAGGAAATACCATACGACATCATGCATTATATACGGTTATTCAAGCAGCCTCGTCTGCTACCAATCGCATCCTCCGCGTCCTCATCTTCCCCTCGAATACTCTCTGCGAAGATTACCATTACAACGGATTTGGGCGAATCGTATTTGATGTCCGATGTCAAACTCCGTGCGGAAATAGAAATCGATGGGAGAAGTCTTGGAGGCGGAAAAGAATATATATGGAAAGGCACGAATGGGACGAGGAGTTTAGAAATTCAGATACCGATTAAAGTACCGCGTGGAGTGGAACAATGGGCGACGATGATTGTGGGGCCCGCGGAAAATACATATGGTGTCGATTCTCTGGAGCATGTTTTGGGAACAAGCCAGAACGAGGGTAGAATTGTGAAGGTGAGGAGTAGGAGTTTTGACCTGAAAACTGGAGCCACGAGGTCGGAGGGTATGGCCGAACGGGTTTTCAGTACTGGTTTTGGAAGACGGGATAAAATTCATATTTGGGAAGAAACGGGAGAGAGTATCGCAAGACACATCTGTAGGTTTTTCTCGGGTTCAAGGTAGGTGGATGTTTTTTCTTTTGGAAACTAATGCATTTTTATGATGTAGGGGATGCGGGTCTAGTGCTCTCATCATATCTATCATCTCTTGGGAGTTCTTCTCGGCCTGTCGGCTCCCTGCCTACTCTAGAAAAGTTTCTGAGCACGCAACAAGATATTAATATTCTTGAGCTGGGAGCCGGGTGCGGAATCGTAGGTATTACGCTCGCGAAGGTCTTCTCGGATCGAATTAACAACATCCTACTCACCGATCTCCCCGAAGCCTCGGAGATACTGGAGAGGAATCTTTCTGCGATGACACCAGATTCAGACGTCTCACTCTGTAACTCCTGCTCTCACCAAGTGCTAGATTGGTCGGCCCCGCTTCCGCGAGATGTGCGAGGCGAAAGGTGGAAGTTGGTGGTGGTGGCGGATTGTACGTATAATCCTGATGTAGTACCAGATTTGGTACACACATTGACCAGAGTAAGAGATGGAAACCCAGGAACGCTAGTTTTGCTCGCGATGAAAGTGCGACATGATAGTGAAATGATATTTTTTGAGCTCATGGAGAAAGAAGGGTTTGGGATTGTGGAGAAGTGCAAGGTGCCGTTGGGAATGGTGGGGGAGGAGGGCCAGGAAATCGAGATTTTTGTTTTTAGATGATGGTGAATGATTGTCGTTTCTAAGGGGTGTCAATTTAGTCTATCGAGATAGCTCATTTACTATACTATATTAAAAAAACAAAAACACTTGGGTGCGACTCCCCATGCATTTCACTTCAACCCATGCCGATTTGATGACTATGTCCCAACAAACAGATTCATCTAACTTCATGGAACTTACTGCTCCTGCTACGTATTATACATCCACTATCCCTTCATCATTTTGGTATCTGTGCATGTAACACAATCGATTAATATGTGCACATAGTTCTGTGAATCTAGAAACAAACAAACAGGACGGGAGAGGATGAAGATTAGGATGAAGACAGTCGGAATAGTAATGATCTCTTCTTCTTATCATTTATCATTTATCTTCCACTCAGCTATGTATTCACCTCGACAGCATCTCAGATACACCCATCTAAACCTTTCCATCCCCTGTCACCCCCCTCCTCAACCATTTATCTGACAAGAAATTCCACCATCCTACGAAAACTCGCGAATACTATCCTCAAGCACCCCCTGTAGATTTAGTCCCGCGTCCCCATCATCCGACTCTTTCCACTCTCCAGGACCATTCTCTTCCTTTGCCTGACGATAACTCATGACTAATTCTCCACCTCCTTTTAGCAAATCCTCAAAGAGCGTGCGTCTCATAAGCGCCATTTCTCTCCCTCGATTCTTCAACAGCTCACTCACAAGCACCAGGGCATTTTCCCGATCAAGACGTGCCATTTCCGCTGCTTGCGCGTGAGGCTGTACGGGTTCCGGTTCGGGGCTTTGAAGCTCGAGACCTAACGATCCGGGAGATCCGCTTTTTGAGTTTGATGAAGGTGTATTAGTTGCAAGGGCGGGCCTGTATTCGAGGAGTGGTTTACCGGTGAGCATTTCGACGAGAGGTTGGAAGACGGTTACGTCTTGCATCATATCGCTAATGCACTGTGCGCTATCTGGATATCTAGCCATGAGAGCGAATACAAACCATCCTTCGCTTCTGACAATTGGCCATTTAGTTTGGGAGACCATGAAGCTTAAGGGCCGTCCGATGTCAGGATGGCGAAGTAGAAATTTTCTTCGAGTCTCGTTTAGTTCTTCAGCCGGTCGACCTTTGTAGGCTGTGAAGACTCGGCATACAGCTGTAATTAGACGGGAGATCTCCATTTTGATTGGTTCTACATCTGTTCGATCGAACAAGCCAATTAGGAGAGAAATGTTTGAACGTTCGTAAGCTGGTGAATCCTTATCTGTCGAGAGGCGTGCACAGACTCGTTCGACGTTTTCCATGGAACCATTGACAAGCTGTCGACTAAGAGATATGGATGATAATTGAATTGGTTGTAGGATGTCAAGAAGCCAAAGTCTAGGAAGCACTTCGAAGGTACCGGAGCTTCCTAATACTTCCTTGTTTCTCAAAGGCAGCGCCAAGTTTTTGAGAAATCCAAGTGCAGCATGGAGTAATTGCGAATCGTTAACGTTCTTGAGTATAGATATGAGGGGTAGATGAACTCGAGCCGTGTGTACAAACAATCCACAAGCTTCGTCATTACGTGCAAGGTTACCTAACATAATACAAGCACAGACTTGTAATTGTATCTGTTCGCTTGATAACCATCGGCGTAGCGAAGAAGAAAATGGAGATATAACTGGGCATGCATCTTTGAATTCAGGTAGGGCCGAGATATCAGACAGGGCCGAATTCAAGTTGATGCGCATTTGCGACAATAGCTTTGCATCGTCCTCGTGTGTTGTTGAGGGGCCGATTGATGGATGAGAATCGAATCGCGTATACGAATCGACAAGAACAGCTAGAGCGGTATCGAGCGCCTGGGGAGTTTTGACCAATGTTCTCTGGAATTTTTCGTGTCCCAGGTACGCCACAGCAGTGTTAACAAGAGCGATATAATCATCCATGTCCACTGGATTTTCTCGGTCTGAAGCCAGTTTCAATAGAACCATGGGCGTATCATCTGGTGCCGTATCTGGCTCGGAAGCTTTGCGCAAATTAGTCTCAATATTGACTGATATTAAACATGACACTTACGTTGTTGTATAAGCAGATCGAGTAGTTTACATACGTATCCAAGGAAATGTACGCTATCTTTGAATCTAGGACTTGCAATCAGTGTAATGAGTTCTTTGCTTAAAAATGCACTAGACGCATGTTGTTGAGCAGGAACTGGAAGAAGTTAGTAGTTAACTATTAATCCGAAACTTAGATTGTACTAACCATAATCCACGCAAACATTATAGAGAACTGGTATTGCAAAAGCGAGTAAATTGGTATCTGACAATTGAGAAATGATCAAGGGTATACAATTTGACGCTACCACACGAGCCCTGTTTTCATCTATCTCGTTGTCAGTATGATAGAATAGTGTGGGGATGTCTAGCTTACCTGTATCCGCACAAGAATTCCCCACCAAACGCAATATTTGAAGTTTGAGAGCATGACGTAAAGTATGTGTACTTAATAACTCAAGAAAGAAATTCAATGTACCGGAGTCTCCGAGAGGTACTCGCCATTTTGCTATTCCAAAGTTAGAACAATGTCAGATTACTGAGTGCACAATTCAAGAATGGGCCATCACATCCTAATAGCCACTTGACCACGTGACACCGAAACTCAAGTAATAGACATATATTTGCAAATCAGAAGGTGACTCACGATCTCTACTTCCATCCGCCAGCTTTTCTGCAGCTTCATTGATTGACGTCGAATCTTGCCACCATAATTGCGCCAAGGTGCCCAGTACCGCCTTTAATCTTTCCGTCCTTCTCTCTCTATCCTCTATGTCCACCACCTCTTCGGCATCATCATCCATATCCATATCTTCTGCACTTACAGATTCCTCCAACTTGAAGATATCTGCAATGGATGATGTCATCTCTTTCTGTTCTGCCTCAGTCAAACACTTTTGTTTCTCTTTGCCACCTTCAAACGATGCCGGAGGAGCGCTCGTATTTGAGTCTCCATTCTCCAGATTCATTAGATCAACAGATCCCGTCTCATTACCAGATTGCGGGCTAGTGTTTACTCTGTCCACCATGATTGCAATCCTACAGACTTGCGAATGCAGCTATAGGGGCTTAAGCCTTTGGTTATGTAGAGCCAAGGAATACTGCGCCACAAACTCGTTTGCAATCTGATATGAATAAAGAGGAACGAGTGATGCAGCGCACGAGATACAAGGTTGCGAATGTAAAGTCCTAGTCTGTATTTTTCGATTTGTGTTCCGATAGGTTTGAAAATGGTGAAATAATGTTTCAAAAGGTACTAGCGGGAAAAAAGTGGGTGTTGACAAGGAAGATGATAGATACTTTATTTTAACGTATGAGTTTGAGGGATATAATAGTATTTCTGTAAGACTTGGATTGGTAATCTAGAATCAAACACGACAAACTTATGAGATATTCCGAGATGAAAACTTGCGAAATCCAGATCGTCTTCACCTGTGATGAGGAGAACTCTAAGAAAAAGGAGATGAATCGGTGCATGGCTGACATGGAGTGACATTCACTAGCTCCATCTGATTGGTGGACCCAACCGGATTATCCCCGGAAAATACGAAGTATACACATAGTATCCATGACTGACTGATATTTGTAACAGGCACACCCATCTATGCATCTATTTCCAACTCTCAGTGGTTAACGATACTAGCTGACTTAATCTCTACCAATACTACATACATTCCCAAACTATATACCTACACGACACAACTTTCCATGATCAGACAAGTTTCTAAAGCCATATATTCATTCAAGGCTTTTTCCATCGAGTAGCATTATCGTGTCTCTTTCTCAATGTCCGTCCATACCTAATTAGTAAGTATCTAACGTCCGTATCGGTAGAAATTATTACCGTTTGTCAGCAAGGTGATTCGATATGCATCCCAAAGATGGCTTGGAGGGGGCTTTGGGGATATGTTGACGCGTATTGACCGCTGCAAAGTTGATCCGAATGCAGCAGCTTATGAGTGACAATTATACGAGGCGGGCTGAGAAAAAGGGCACTGGATTGACATGTAGGGATCATTTGAGAATATTAGAATATTCTAAAAGGCATTAAATTCATTGGTCAGATATCCAGTAGACATCAATGTGGTAAATGCTCGCTAAAAATTCTCCTTGCTATACCCAACAATTTCCCTTCGTCAAACACCAAAACACGTTTCGGTCGCGAGAATATAATGCTTTGGGTAGCTAGATGTCCTTGCTTGGACAACCTTTCTAGCATGCTACACTGTGCTTTCCTTAATTATCTTGGACATGCTTGATGCTCCTCATGCGAATACTGAAAGAGTTAGATGTAAGAAGTGAAGAGAACATGCTAGTTTACAAAGAGGTCCACAGAGAAGTATGAAACGATAAGATGGCGAGGAGGCTGCAAAGAATTTTTATCGTACAATCTTTTGTCACGACACCAACTAGATCCCACAAAATGGTGGATATCGAGGAATCAGACTTTAAACTCGGGGTACCTCGTAACCAATACCAAGGCCAATAGGATCAGAAGCCCTCGATTTCTTGTTTGAATGGCCAGAGGAATAATGACCATCACGTTTTCTCTTCTCAACTACCGGTTTAGTGACAGTTCCCCAGATCTTGGACTGCAAAAGTTCACTCTTTGCTGTAACAGGATTTGGAGTATTGGTTCTAGAAGGTGCAACCTCAAAAGATTCACGAGGATTAGCGCGTAGCATTTCATTTGCACTTTGAGCAGCTCGGCTTTCTTGGATTTCCTCATGGCCCACACTCCCACGTCCGCGCCCTTCGAATCTAGAGCTATTAAACTCCTCAATATCCTCAGCTGAAATGGTACTATCGCGACTTTCGCGTCGACGTTCGCGAGGTGGGAGTTTCGGGGTGCGGTTGGCGTAAGCTAACCTAGATGCACTGTGTGGCATGAATTGTGCAGAAGGAAGAAGTGTTGATTGCGCAGTGCCTGGACGCGCCGAAGGAGGTGTGTTAGGCAACGAAGAGAGGGATTGAACACCACGATTATGTCTATTGACTGGGGTGTGTGGGCCAGCACGCTGGCTGATGAGAGGAGTGGACGGTGCACTATTGTTTTCATGGTGAGCGGCAGCCAAGAGAGCGGCAAATCCAGGTTCTTGGCCATGTTCGCGAGATTCAGCCATCGAGCGACCGGTCATGGGAGTCTGATGTGGCGTTCGACGGTACTGTTGTGGAGTAGCTGGGTAACTGTTATGTGATGGCTTCGGCGTAGCAACATGAAAGAAACCCCCAGGGCTGCGCATAATATTGATGTGCTCTCGATTCTCGCGAATACGTTGAGTAAGACGATCATTTGTCTCATTAGCGGCCTCCAATTGGTCGTCCTTTGCCTCTATTACTTTCTTCGCTCTCTCGAGACGACGTTTGATGGTTTTGTTCTCTGTTTCCAGGCTCTTACAAATGGCCTTGAGCCTTGAAACATACTCTGGACTGGGTGCATGGGGTTCACTTCTCCCCGGATATGTAAGTTTTAAAACCTGGACTTCTCGGCGCGTCAATTCATGTTCCGCCTCCAAATGCTTAATAGCCTCCTCGGACTCTAGAGCCAGAAGCGTGTTTTGCAATTTGCAATGTGCTTGTTCCATACGAGATTCTCGAATTGCGTTCTCCAACTTGCTGTTGTCGGAAATCAGCATCTTGATCATTTCTGTCTTTTCTTCTGTAGACGCGTCCGTAATCTCTTGAGCAGTCGGTAGTCGGGTGATGTTGGGAAAAGAAGCTGCCTTGATTCCATTTGAGTCTGTGGCACGCGGAGATCCGAGATCAGATGGCGAAGTTGTTGCGATTCTCTGATTTGGGAGCGATTGATGAATATTTGATATCTGAGACGATGGTGGAGGGGTCGTTGATGATGAAATATGTCGACCGAATGACGAACTTTGCGTCAACATATCTTTTACTGCTAAGGAGTCATCGCACTCAGATTCTCTAAATTCACCTTGCGAATTGCCGGCTAACAAGAGGGATGTTGAAGGTAAGCGACTTGGACCTTCATCTTGAGATGAGGCCAGACTTTGAGTGAGTTGGACGGCAGTAGAAACATCGGGTGGAGTCGACGCATCGTCGAATGAGCTAGTGGAAGCCATTGGTTTTAGTTTTGTGTACTTCGTAGAGGGGATTATGTTGTATGTCTTATGGAAATATTAGCAAATATGAGCACATGTAAGACTGATAACGTATTACAATTTCCCAATTCTGTGCGGAGCCCAGGGACAATGGAATTGATTTGCGAGCTTGCTTAGGCTTGCGCGATCGCTGGTAATATCTTTAGGGAATCGCAGATGTATGAGTAGTGTTGGAAATCAAACGCGCCCAGGTTGAGGAAATGTGAAGCCGGAAGGGATTTTGTTTTGCGATCGACTTGTAGGCGACTTGTTTGCGATGGCTACAAGACTAATTGCGATACAACTTACGCTGATATGCTAAGGGAGCAAATGCGATTGAAGGGTAAGTGAGAATAGAAGTAAGAGGTTATTCTCGCGATTGTAGTATGCATGTATGTAGGTATGTATGTGTATATGGTAATGAGATAGATTTGTTCATATGATGTGTTGTTGTAAGCTAGAGTGATAAGAGAGGGTTGGAGGTGGGACAGTTATTTTGCTTTGCGATGGTTTGCAGAAAATGACTGGGGTTAGCTTCTGTTGCTAAGGTGATTGATAGTCATGGTTGGTCATGTGGGGAAGTGAAGTTTGAGATGGAAGCTGAAAGGTAGAAGGCTGAGGATGAGGATGAGGATGAGGATGAGGATGAGGATGAGGATGAGGATGAGGCTACACTAAGCCTATCTGAAGCTAGTTCGATGTGAGAGGAGATTGATGAAAGAAGGCTGACACTGACTATCTCCCTGTTTACCCAGCTGTACATGCAGGTGTAGCTAGAAAGTCAAATAGAAAGTGCTGTTATGTAAATCGGAGAAAACAGTTATTGATCTACTCAAGTACTAGGTAGCATGTCACTACCTACATAGGTATATATGAAGACAATCAAACACCAAGATACTAAACTAATAAATGAGAAGAAAAAAACATATGAGTTTCGTTTCTCATTGCTTTTTCGTTGCTATTATTGTGTAGCACTGTGTGATAGCTATTATCTTCTTGCCTATCCTAGATATCTCATGTACCTATCATGTACCTATTTATGTACAGAGTAACTATCATTCATATGCCTATCTACCTAGTATCCTTGGCTTTGCCCAAGCTCGGACAGCTGGACCCATTTGAGTATTATTTGGTGTATTATTATGAACTATATGAACCATCAGGCCTTCCTTCATAAGCTCAACTTGTAATAATCCTGTCTCAAGTTTCAACCCGACTCAAGCCATGCAAGTCTTACAATGTATGTAGCACTATCAGTCAAACCTACATCACCCATCACCCATCACCCATCACCCATCACACTACCTAGTACCTCAGCCTACCTAGTACTTACTACCTACTAATCATCTCCCAATCCCATAATCCGAGCGCACCCCCCCCCCCCCCACCTCAGACCATCAGTTCTCCTAATCATTGATAATAACCCACAAGGTAATAAATAAATTACCAACTATTCTCCGGAGAACTGAGCTTCTATGGCGATTGGGAAATGAGATTTCAATAAGAGATCCGCTTTGTAAAAGCAGCTCTTGACACGGTCACTCAATTTATTATCTGTTGATCGGGAGAAGGAGAGAGAACCTTTAGAAGTCTCTTTTCTTCTCGCTGATACTAGGTACAATACAATACAATACAATACAATACAATACAATTCGTGCCGTCAGAAGCTTAAGGTAGTTTATCCATCGCTTTCCCCTTTCCTTTTCTGCCGCCTTTGCGTACCTTGCATTTGTTTATAGGGGAAACCTGTTTGTTTACTTCGAGCGTCATCTTCGGATTTTTACGAATTCACATAGCTCCGGCAAGGTATGATTGTTAATTGAATATACTATTACTTTCACGAGTACATTCACAATCATGGACAACACTCCAGTCAACAAACCAAGGCCATCTGGTCTTCCTAGACCTTCACGTCTCCCTCGACCTTCAGCCTCGAGGGAAAACTTGCGACAGCAACAGCAACCTTCCCGGCCTTCGAGTACTATAAGCAATCCACGTTTGCGAAACACAACGTCGAGAGATCAACTATCTGCACCAACATCCTCGAGACAACGTATCACAGCCCCTGCTGCCAGTCATCTACACCCGCGGCCAATACAGCCCAAGACAAGCTATAGTTCTTTCCGAAAGCCTCCAACAATTGAACAAGAACAGTTTCGGCCAACTTCAAGTGAGGATGAGGATGTGAAGGAACACAGATTCTCTCCAGTAATAAGCGATGATGAAGAGCTGTTGAGTGGGAGCTCGTCTTCTCGACCTTCCCTATCTGAACGAACGATGGAAACACTACAGCATATTCCCCCATCACCAGCTGTTCGGAGGAGGCAATCGAACTTTTTCAATCCCTCGGCTACTCCACGTTCTGTGTCTCGCGCAAGCTCATCCTCCAGACCTGGATCCAGTTATCAAAATGATGGGTTTATGAGACCACCATCTCGCCGCTCTGCCAGCTCAAGGCCAACATCGAGTGCAGATTCTGCTCAATCAAATACTGATTTCAGGTCATCTTCGGGCACCTTCCGACCTCCACCCACGAATTATCAAGCTTCTACACCGATGAAACGACCAAGTCCCGCAAAGACACTCAAGACGCCAACGGTTCGAAGTAGCTTCAGTCCTGGAAGCATAGCACAGCTCCCATCCCCCGGTAATGCTTTACAAAGATCTCCAAGTCCGGTAAAGCCAGAGAGACTGCCTACAATAAAATCTGGTAGCAAGACATTCAGTGCCCGATCAGTAAAGGAGCGTGCCTCTGTAACTGGTCTGTTTCGCAAACCATCAATGCCTCTAATGGACCAATCATTTGAGGCGGACAGCATTGGTTTTGACCCAAGGAAGAGGTCAATGAATTTCAGGGATATTCCTTCTCAGTCTGTTATATCGGCGCCCAGTGAAGATGTTACAGAGAAACGCACTGCCATTGACAATATCAGTCCTATTGATAGAAAGAGATCAATGAACTTCAAGAGCATTCCTCATAGACCTGTGACATCAGCTCCCAGTGGGTCTGCTTCAACCGACAAAGCAGAAGAACCAGCTGCGCCAAAATCATCTTCATCTCTCAGGGACCAGATTGCGAAAGCCAAAGCAGCAAAGCGAGCTGCAGCAACCGCAAGTGCCGCGAGTAATCACGACGAAGTACCTGTAGTTCCTACGGCGACTTTTGATTTCGGTCTTTCGGACGACCCCTTTAATCAACGTATTGATCCAAACGCCAGTAAAGGCCTCCTCCGCAAACGAATTTCTGCTGCACGGACCGATGGTCGCCTTAATATCGCTGCCATGGGCCTCAAGGAAATGCCTGAGGAGGTCATGTCTATGTACAACCTTGATGCACTTGGTGATCAGGGTGGATCGTGGGCTGAAGCTGTCGATTTGACCAGATTTGTTGCCGCTGACAATGAGTTTGAAAATCTTGGTGACAACATCTTTCCGGATATCGACCCACGTGAAGCCATGGAAGATGATGAATACGAAGGCAACATTTTTGGTGGCCTTGAGATATTGGATTTGCATGGCAATCTGTTGAAAGAGATCCCTCTGGGTCTACGTAGACTTGAGAACCTGACATCTTTGAATCTGGTAAGTTGGCTAGTCAAAATTTGACGCATCAGAATAATCAATTGCTAATTTTCAGTAGTCAAACAATAAATTAGGTAATGAGTGCCTCCCAATCGTTACGCAGATCAATTCTTTGCGGGAACTCAAAATAGCCAACAATGGTCTCTGTGGGACTTTAAGTCCAGATATAGAGTGTTTAAAAAATCTCGAAGTTCTAGAGTTACAACATAACGCTCTTGATACATTTCCGGACACGCTATCACAATTAGATCGATTGAGAATTCTGAATATCACCGAGAACAGATTTCAATCATTGCCTTTTGATATTCTTAGCCATCTACCTCTCATTGAGCTCATAGCTGTCAAGAACGGCCTCGTTGGTATTCTCGTGACAGGAGACGTGAAAAGCCTTCCACAACTTCAAGTTCTGGATGTCACGAGTAATGCAATTACTGCTCTGTGCGAATCAGAGCTCGAACTACCTTCGCTTCACCAACTGAGCTGTTCCTCAAACCGCATTGCAACTTTTCCAGATTTGGCTTCCTGGGTATCTTTACGAACGCTTACAGCCGAGGATAACAATCTTTCCGAGCTGCCAGTTGGATTCGTCGACCTTGTCAAGATCAAAAATGTCAATTTTAGCGGCAATAACATTAAAGTTCTGGATGACAGAATCGGTCGAATGGAAAGTCTTGACGTCTTTCGAATAAGTGGAAATCCACTCAGAGAAAGAAAGTTCTCAGCAATGTCAACTGAAGACCTAAAAAATGCTTTACGAGCTCGAATTACACCAACAGAGCAAGAGAAAGACGGGTTCTTGTCTGAGCCAAGTACCCCAAGCATCTCCAGTCGACCTTCGTCTTCTCATTGGCCCGTTAAAGATGGAGGGATTCTCGATCGATCTAGCACGACTTCTCACTCCCTCAATCCAGTGATAGCTGCAGAAGTGGCTGCACGGGATACAATCAGAGTTTTGCACTTGCAACACAACCAATTCAAAGAGATACCCAGCTCTATTGCTTTCTTTGCATCTACTCTCACCTCCTTGAGTATCGCTCACAATGAATTGACGAGCGACACGTTTCTAAAGGATGACTTAGACCTATCTGCGTTGAAGGAGTTGAACCTTAGCTCCAACACTTTCAACTCTCTACAACCACTCATACAGCATCTGAAAGCTCCTAACTTAGAGAAACTCGATATCAGTTTCAATCGTCTAACTTCGTTGCCTGTTCTGAAGCCTCATTTCCCTAGCCTGATATTCCTCATGGCATCGAACAATACGATCCGCGAATTGCTGCCGGAAGCAGTTCAGGGCTTGAGACACTTGGACTGCAGCAGCAATGAAATAAATAGTTTAAACTCGCGGATTGGGCTTATGGGTGGACCAGATGGGTTGCAGACTTTGAATGTCAGTGGAAATCGATTCCGTGTGCCAAAATACACGATATTAGAGAAAGGGACAGAGGCTACACTGGCATGGTTGAGAGACAGGATACCCTCTGCGGGTATGCCTTCAGAGGAAACTAGTCCGACAGATGTGGATTAGAATGTGATCTATTGTATTAACTTGAACTATCAATGTACTTAAACGGGCGTTGAATGATACTGAGTGGGAGGAGTAATAATTCCCTTGTGGATGGGGAATTGGTTATCATATATCGTATAGTTTTGTAATCAAGATTGTCCTATGGACTATATGTAATATTTCAAATCCTTTCAAATAACCTAATCATCCCAAAATCATGTTCATGGCCTATACATCTGAAAAGCAACCTCCGAGAAAGATAATAAAAAAGGGGAAAGGATTCTCGAGAAGCGACACGTGACACCGTCGAATTTTGGGCTCTAATCCAATCGCGACCGACTGACGAACTCCAGCTGTCCTCAAATCAACCCAATCCCGAGAAGAAAGCAAAACCACAACTTTCCTTACGAACCACACTCCTTTGCCCACCTTTGAGAAACTGCCAACTCATACACGCATCACACACACCGAAACCCTAACCTTATAAAACACAACAACCCCGAACCTGAGCAATCGCACACGGAATCGCAAAGATGACGCGCGCACAGCAAACTATCTCTATTGGCTTACTCGTCACTTCGGTATGTTTTCTGCCTCTGATTTTGTGAATTGGTCATCATGTGTTGGGATTATTCTGTGCAAATTTGCAAACACACAGGAGGATGTTACGGCAGATTCGGGGGGCGAGATTGGAATTGGAAAGAGAAATGGACGAATGATTACTGATTCGAGGGATTTTACTTAGTTATACCTGGCAGTTTACTTGGAGTTAATACCTCTTCCTGGAAAGGTTTCTGAGGAGGTTATTCCTGTGGTACGTTATGTTTGTGTTATTATCTTTTCTACACCCTTCACCTCTCCTCTCTTCTCTTCTTTCCCTTGATGAGCACGCACCGAGGCAAAGGATATGGCTACTTGTACCATAACCGTACCATCTCTTCCCGCTCACGATGCCGAACTTCCTCTTCCTGAGAACTGGGAGAAAGTTCCTCTCTCCCCTCTCATAGGTGATTGGACATACGAGTCCTTTCCCTTCCCTCCGCCCGCTTCTCCCTCCTCGACTTTGTTTTCCCGTCGTGATGGCTCGATCAAATCGATAGCCACAATATCGATCGTCGCCCACATCAAGAATATCATCGCTGACTTGGTATTGTTCTTGCGCAAATAGTTGCCATTCTGGGTGTTGGTTTCGTTCGGAGCGTATCTTTTGGGGAAGTTGGGCTATGGCGTTTTTACGTTTAACGATGTGCCAAAGGCGCATGCCGAATTGATGGAGGAGATTGAGTTGGCGAGGAAGGATCTCAGAACGAAAGGTGTCGATGTCGATTAGATGGTGAAGGATGACGTATTTCAGGCAAGGAGAGGTAGCGCGAATGGATATTGAGTGTCATATTGACAGCGGGTCGGAGTCGGAAGGTTCGATGGAAGGAATAAATTTGTCGCATAATTGAAGGGATATTCTTGACATTGGCGTGCTATTCGTTAAGGTGCCGAGGGATGAGTGAAGAGTGTGTTCTACAAGACCAATCCGTGATTGAGCAGATCTATCTACAGTATGATACAAAGACACAAATGAGATCTACCGCATTCCCTTATGCCTCTACGCCGTGAGCGCCCGGTTCTTAACATTTTGCACTCCAGATAAGCATCTCTAGGTGCTTCGGGTGTACCGATATTCTCCTGGTACTTCTTGCTCTTGTTCTTCTATTTGATACCATCTAAGTCGCGGAAAAGATTTGTCTCCGTTCCACCCCGCCTCCCCTTCTTGAAATATCCATTACCCCGTCGTGCGTTCTCTTTGATGCTTTTCCTTCAACCTCTTTTCCTGCGCCATGAAAGCTCTTATGCCAACCGGCACTCCCTCGAATAAATTGTCGGTATCCCCTCCTATATCCCAATTTCCCTCACTCCCACCACCATCATCATCCATACTCGTAGCCGCCTGTGCCAAAATCCCCGTACTTTCTTTCCTCTTTTCTTTCTTCAGCGCTCTATCCGCATCTTTCTTAGCAGCAGCCCATTCCTCTATTTCATCTCGATAGCGATCCCAAACACAATTCACACACCCACTCATACAACAATTATCTGGTTCTTCTGGGCGCTGCGGGACGAGCACTCCTGCTATACGCTGACTTTTGCGCAGGATCTCGGAGCGCCGTTCTAAAGGGGAGGATAGACGAGAGGAGAAAAGAATCGCAGGTTCGGGGTCTGCGGCGGGTTCTGTAGGGGAAGAAGATGAGGTTATAGGCGTATTTGAGGGAGAGGCAGTAGTGGGGGGCGCGGAGGATATTTCTGGCGAAGACGAGGAGAGGAGTAAGGAATAGTAGTCGCCTA
This sequence comes from Botrytis byssoidea, assembly GCF_014898295.1. Lineage (NCBI taxonomy): Eukaryota > Fungi > Ascomycota > Leotiomycetes > Helotiales > Sclerotiniaceae > Botrytis > Botrytis byssoidea. The sequence continues at coordinate 1,066,494 of NW_024065846.1, forward strand.
CAGGGTGGGCTTGGTGGGCTGGTTTATTAGATGTAGATTCATGGCGCGGAAATGAGGGGAGCTGGCGGATTGAGGATGGGAGTTTGAGGCGTTGTGATAGTCGGAGTAGGGTTCTTTGTTCCATGTTGTGTAGTTTGGCTGCTGTATTGAGAAATATACTCTGTAGAGTAATTTAAAGGATTTATGTTATCATAAAATCATTAGAGAGGCAGTTGGATTTCCAAATGGTTGGTGAATCCTACGTAGGTGAAGAATCGGCGGCGGGCGCATTATTTATTTTTCGGGGATTGAAGCTTCGGAAAGTTTTCGAGGAACGTCATCGCTGGTGAATTGGAATGGTCAGCATCCGTAGTAGTATTGAAACTTCACTCCACATTCAAACAGCAACATTCGTTCCAGGTCCAAAATTGTAATTGTATTCAATTATGACTATGAGTGCCTCCCAGAACTGTTATAGCTTGAAAAGATGATAAAGATTTATTAATGTTACCATTTCTGTTTAGTCATGATTGTAGTGAAGTGGTAACTTTATATTTCTAGTTGTCTCGCGAAATTCCTCCGTCGCGTCCTCCCAATACGCGATCCAAAATTAAAGTAAACATTGCTTTACAACAACGCATGTTGTTCCAATTGAAACGGCAATGGGATAGCGCAAGACACCCGCGGATATGGCAGATAATACCCCCTCACGTCGTTCGAAGACTCCAATTCCCACCGCGAATGTCCCACCAACCCCGAGTCGCATTCCCGTCCCTTCACAATCATCGCGTTATCCCTCATTTGCCTCTCCAACGAAGGCAAGCTTAGCACGTCACAATCCGCAGATACTCGGCAGAGCCACTTCTACAGGACCGGAAGTTGGCAGATCTCCGAGTAAAGGGAGAGTACAGAATACTTTTGATAGAGCGCTGGGAAATACACCGCAACGAGAAAGAGGAAGGAGTGTTACTACTGGTGCAGAACGACCGATTTCAGGATCAGCCAGAGATGGTGCAATTACTCGGACACCTACGAGAGCTCGATCGATTGGAGGTGGAATGGCATCGAAACCGAGGAGAATGTCAAGCTCCCCTGCCAAACGACCAATCGCTACCGAAACTCCAAGGAGCAATTTCAAGCCCGCGGCAGAATTTGAGAATATTCAGGGAATTGCGAATCCATTCAAAAAGACGGGGTTAAGAAGGTCGCCCGTACCGGGGCAAAGTAGCCAGCCTACTGTAGAACCGCAAGAACAATCGCAAGAGGATTTCAATCCTTTCAAGAAAACCGGGCTAAGGAGATCACCACCTGCTGCAGTGCCAGCTTTAGGAACAACTGTGCCTCAAATGTCTATTGAAATGGATGAATCTGTCTCTACCACTCCAAAAGATTCAGCGCCTTTATATGCCTCTACCACTCCAAAGGACCCAGTACCTGTATTTCCTTCAACGACACCCAAAGAACCGACACCTGTATATGCTTCAACTACGCCGAAAGATCCAGTACCCGTTCAAGCTTTAGAGCCTTATCTGAGAGCTCCAGAGGAAGTGGTCATTAGGAGCCGAGGGTCAAGTCAACTTCGTTCTTCTCAAGCTTTTGGGTCTAGAAGTGTTCCGGGTACCCAGGTTGCACAATCATCAGAATCTGCTTTGCCTGCGAGCCCTGCCGAACCCTCTCAAGCTTCAGAAGAAGAAGAGATTGTGCCTGACTCGCACACCGCCGATCAGGTTGTTTCTACGACTCCAAATGATCCTGTACCACCTCAACTACGGACCTTGCAAACAAATGACCCTTTCGTAATTGATGTACCTCAACAACAGGAGCCAGAGGACGAACCTCGAGTTTCTGAGCTTCCAAAGTCCGATGATGTAAATCCGTTGATGAGTGATGACTCTCCCACCGAGCGTAAAGCGCGACAATTATCTATGCCTAGGCCAACACAACGACCACTATTTACATTCTCGGAAAAGACATTTCTATCTCCATCTAAAGCAAGGCAGAAACCCGCAACACCAGAAGAGCCTGACCTGCCACCGACACCCACGCAGCGTGGTATCGCAGACCCAGTTGTCACAACAGCACCAGTTGGAATACACAATAGCCCAAGCAAGACTGCCAGAAGGAACAAGGCACTAGGCGCGAAGATGAAGTCATCTCCATTGAAACCACTTGCAGAACCTCCGCCAGAAGTAGACACATCACAAGAACCACCCGCTAAGAGACGAAAGTCGGCTAGATTTTTGATTCCGCATGATCCACATGCAGCGAAGAGGAAAGTTAGAGATGATCTTCTCAAAGAATTGCAGCAATTGCAAGCCGATGTCAGTTTAGCGAATCAGGAGAATGAAAGGATACGTCTGCACTACGAGTCAAAAAGTACAAAATCGCCAAGATCATCAAACCCTGAGGAGATACTAGATTTACTCTTACGCTCAACTGCAATTGAGAAACAAGACAGGCCAGAAAAAATCAGCGCTTTGAAAGCCACTAATCTTTTTCTGCCATTTGCTGGACGGCGTAAAGCCCGACAAGCAGTTATGCCACCAATTCAGAAGCCTCTTCCATCCCATCTTCCTGTAGCACTTGACGATCCACTTCCGCATTTGCAACTATTCAGCCATCTGACATACACATCGAATATTACTCTCCTTCCAGCTGCGCCCATGTCATCCAACGAATCTGCTACGGAACTCCTGGTACCGACCTTACAACGCCATCAAATCTCCGCATCCCATCCTTCTGGACTTTTCATCGCACGCCTTTCTATGATAGTCGACACCTCTTCTCTAACCATATCCTCCCTTAATGTGGATTCATTGGATCCCAACGCAGAGCCTGAACTCGGACCATTTATCCGGCGACGAGCAAGTGGTGATGGGCCGCACGTAAAAGATATTGGTACAGTGTGCTGGGCGATGGGGAGGTGGACCGAAGTATCCGTAGCGAGAGCAAAGTTTTGGTGTGATGCTGAAAGAGAATTTGGGACAGCAGAAGCTAGGAGGAAAAGTATAGAAAAGCAAGGGAAGAAAAGAAAGAAGAGAAAGGCTATTGAAGATGACGAAGTAGCTGATTGGGAGGGAGAAGAGAGCTCCAGAAAATGGACGAGAAGGGAGTTGTTCCGACAGATGGGCCGGACTAATATTGTTCTTGATGGGGATGATGTCCAGATTCGAGTGGGGTGGAAGATTGGTTTTGACTGGATCGGTGATGTAGAGAGTCATCTAGATCTTGATATAGGCTTGCCAAATAGCTGTAAGTACCAGTCTTCCTGGCATCTCATCGAGGATTTTGTGATACTGACACTCGTGTAGGGCATAAACAAGACGATCGTAAGAGTTTGAGTAAGATCAAAGATATGTTCGGAAAACTGGTCAAGGAAAAGGGGCCACTGGGAGCTCTGAGGATTACTATAGGACTTATCATGGCAGAGTCTTCATGATGGATTAGGAACTGAAATTAATACTATATCTTTGATACCCTACTGATTGATGAGCAATAATATTCGGCTGATAACTTGGAGGGCTATGCGAAAGTCTAGATGTAATGTTCATTGTCAATTTGACAGAGATATTGGAAGATTATCTAGAAAAATTTATTCACTCGAGCCGATGTCATTCACCACTTGAAGATTCTCGGTCGACTACCGAGCTTTTTTTTCCAGCCTACTAGATCGAATTTGATGAGCAGTTGGAAGTAAAGTTCCGTTCCAAGATGGGTGAACATAGTTTACTCGCAGTGAGGGCTTGTACCTGGCAATATGTCTGATTCCGAGTCGTTGAATATTTTTGATGTCACAGCATTCTGGTGTTATAAGTTTTGGGTAATGAAAATTTGAGGTATGCTGAACACTGTGTTTCACTGAATCATAATTTCGAACGTGTACTTGTTCTAATCTACACATACGTTATAAATGAATTCAAGCTCTTCGGGGGTACAGGTTGAATTCGTGTATTGATTTGATCTGAGTTTATGGCTGTCACTTCTCAACCCTGCTTAATCCAGTATAGTAACACTCGCTTCCATATTCAATCACAAACCTAAGAGAAGCCTATGATTTTCCTAGGTTGATATAACTCATCAATGCTCGCTATCTCTTCCTTGGTTAATTCAAAATTAACAGCATCGACCGCCTCTTGAACTCTCTCAATCTTTCCCATCCCAACGATAGGCGCGGTAACATACTCCTTGCTCAAGCTCCAAGCCATGGCCACAATCGCCATACTGACACCTCTCTTCTTCGCAATCTCCTGAATCTTCTCATTAATCTTCAAGTCCGCCTCCGTCAACTCATTCCCCATGAACTTCCCATTCATAGCTTTTCCTCTGTCGCTTTCTGCAGCCTGATCATGAGGCCTGGCTAGATACCCCATCATAATCGGACTCCACGGAATCATACCCATACCAAACTTCTTCAAACTCGGCACCATCTCCCTCTCTTCCTCCCTATAAGCTGCGTTATGCAAGTTTTGCATACTGATGAATTCCGTCCATCCGTTTAGTCGCGCCGTATACTGCATTTCCAACAACTGATGCGCATACATACTTGACGCACCAATGTACCTAACCTTGCCGCTTTCAACCACATCATGCAGGGCCTTCATCGTCTCCTTTATCGGTGTGCGGGGGTCAAATCGATGAATTTGTAGTAGATCAATATAATCCAGATCCAAGCGCTTCAAACTCGCATCTACGCTATCGAAGATATGTTTACGACTCAATCCATACGCATTAACATAACCGTTTGCATCTCTATCCTCAGGTGCCAACTGAAGTACATTTTCCCATCCCTCTTCCTTCCTCTTGCCAACCGGCGCACACAATTTTGTGGCAACAACGATGTTCTCACGAGGGAATGCATACTTCTTGATGGCGGCACCGAGAATCTCTTCGGATGTTCCGTTGCTGTAAACATTTGCGGTATCGAAAAAGTTGATACCGGAATCATAGCAAGCTTTGAGGATAGGGAGAGCCTCGGCTTCTTCAACGGCCCACGTTTTGAAGCTTCCCCGACGATCGCCGAAGGTCATGCAGCCTACGCAGATACGGGAGACTCTAAGGCCAGATTCACCAAGGTTGGTGTATTTCATTAAGTTCTTGGCCATGTTGGAAAAGGAGTAGTTTTGCTTGCTGATATCTTTTGTGCAGTGGATTTAGAATGAAGTACTCTTTTTACATGGAAACTGATGCCTTTATATACACTTATGATACAGGTCAGAGGGCTTGACGTCACCCGGAGTTTAGACTTAAGTCCAGACTTCAACAATCAACAACTCCAGCTGTGTGCAGGCTGGCGGGGTAGGGATTCCCCACGTAATCTCAACTACCGGTAGATACTCAAAAAAACACATTGAAAGATCGTTTTGACGACCAGGTTTATTATGAAGAATAGTCGTTTTAAGCAAACCTTAATTTTAACACATCGTTTTAGCTTGCTTATCCCTCACCACAGCGAATCTCCATTTTCCAGTATATCAAAGAAAAAGACAGGTATAAGTATGGAGTTAGGTTATAATACCTTTAAGGCCGAGATTGAATAGAGTGACAGGATAGCACAACCTTCCATTAACGAGAGAATAAGGGGGTCAGTCCTATTCATTCCGGCAACCAGCAATATACGGCGCCATATACAGAATAAGCATGTGTCCGATAACACCAAACAGCAAATATAATAGTAAGGTTGCCCAGTAAGAGAAGAAACTCGCAGAACATAATTTTCCAGCATAAACTTTGCTCAATTGATTGCACCAAGAATAACGGTGTTTAAACCGAAAGATAATATCATAAATTACGCCACCCGTATAGCGCCTAAGTAAACTCTACGCATTCCATTCAGTCCTTGCCCGCTAAATCAGCGATAGTCCCTAGTTTCTTTCCGACCTGGGTAGCTGCTCCAGCTCTTGCACCGGATGATTTTGCTGCCGGTGCAGCAGGGACCTTGTGGATATTGAATGGGGAGTTCTCTGCTGCGGTATATGCATCAAATGAGAACAGGGAATAGAGGTAGAGTCCGAAAAATGCGATAATATCGTGGAGTAGCCTATCAAAGCTGAATTGTCTTGCCATCGTGGAGCGCGTAGGAGCAGATCCACCCAGTGTTTGTCCTGGGCTGGAGAAGGATGGCTTTGGTGCACCGGCAAGTTTCACAGCATTCTCGATGGCGGTCGTGAGCTTACGAACATCTGCGCCTTGAATAGTTTCGATGACAGCGCCGGATCGAAAGATGAGGAAGGTTGGCATGCTAGTAGAGTTATGAGAACGAGCTCAGTTGAGTATCGAAGGGCCTTGCTTACGCTCTAACTCCATATCGCTGGGCTATGGACTGCTGATTATCTACATTAACTTTCGTAAATGTAACACGATTTGGCTTCGAGTGCTTGGTAGCTAGAGATTCATAGGTTGGGGCGATGGCTTTGCAGGGTCCGCACCAGTCCGCATAAACTGTATGTAATGTCAGTGATATGCATCCATTGCATTGGGGAAAGTCAAATTACAGTCGGAAACAACTATAGTTGATGAGCCTAGCAATTTGCTAAACTGCATGGACGATTCGATATGTACCGCCATTTTTGTTATAATAATATCCTGCAAGTTTTGAAATGTCAAGCAATTGAGTCGTCAGAATGTTTGTCTTGTTGCTTGCTTACAGATGGAGCTTATGAAAGCTTGAAGTGGAGATCTGGTCTGGTCTGGTTCTTTATCGGGCGCATAGACTATCAGATTCTGCCGCTTTATCGGGATAACCTTTGACCGCCTCCATATATATTTTGGAAAGAAATCCAAAGGTTCCAAATTATTTACAAAAATGGGTAGAGGAGAGACCAACGCAAAGGTATGTTTTCTTTGATATCACTAACCAGTCAATGGATACTTACGTATTTGATATTAGAAGCGGAAGCGCCAGGCTGAAGCCAATGCTACTGGGAATGCCAATTCCACGGCCAATGGACAAATGTCTAACGGGAAAGTGACCGCTCCTGATGCGGTTGATACTTCTAAACCTACAGCTGTATTTCAACCCAAGAAAGGTCGAGATTGGACAGTTAGTGTAGCTTTACCGGGAAGTATTATTGCCAAGTACTTTACCTTTGCAAATAACAATGACAAAATCATGCTGACTTTTTCAGCGCCCAAAGCCATGATCTAAAAACATCTATGGCGGGTCATATTGCCCGCGCCCTCGCAGTTTTCTGCGTCGATGAAGTCATTGTTTTTGACGATGGCAATGCTCGTCCTGCGAAGAAGCCTAAGCATCTGGCCACTAAATCCCATAGTTCTCAGCAGAAGCCGCCTCTGGAAGACGAGTACACGGCAAAATCAGATCCCGATCATTTTCTTACCCATCTACTCAGCTTTCTAGAGACACCTCCAAATTTACGAAAGCATCTATTTCCAATGCATGAGAACTTAAGAACGGCAGGCGCGTTGCCTAGTATAGATTTACCACATCACTTGAGGGCAGACGAGTGGTGTATGTATAGGGAGGGCACTACATTACCTGGCGCAGATGAACATGGAACATTTGTGGAAGCAGGATTAAGAATCCCAGTTACAGTGGCGGAGCAGATACCAGCAAACAACAGAGTCACTCTGAAATTTGACGCGGAAGGGGAAAAGGCCGCAAAGGACAAATCTTGTGACACAATCACAGCAGAAGCTGTAAGTCCAGAAGAGCCAAGAGAAGAGGGTGGCTACTATTGGGGATGGAATGTTAGGAGAGCCAAATGTCTAAGCGACGTGTTCACAGAATGTGGATACGATGGAGGTTATGATATGACTATTGCAACCTCCGAGCGAGGCGTTGATGCCCAAGATCTATATGATGATGAGGAACAGAAAGTAGGGAAGTTCAAGCACCTACTAGTCGTATTTGGCGGCGTTGCAGGCCTAGAAGTGGCTGTGAAGAATGATGGAGAACTACAGAAACTGGGTGTTGTAGAGGCAAAGGATGTCTTCGACAGATGGATAAATGTGTGCCCTGGTCAGGGAAGTCGAACTATTAGAACCGAGGAAGCTGTTTGGATAGGCCTAATGGGCCTGAGACGATTAGTTGTCAACAACGAATAAAGAGTAATTCAATACCCAAGGCTCTTATTCACGGCCTCCACTACCGATCTTTGCTATCTTCATTTGCACATTAGGCGGAATTGTAAACATTCCACGCAGAAAATTAGAGAGATCAAAATCTCGAGTCTGCGTCATAGGACCACTCTACTTTTAGACAATCAGACTAGGTAAATGTTGATTGATCTTTGTCTCTCTTTGTCCCATATTTAGAATCTCTTCGACTTGCACGAATGACTTGTGAAGCTTGTTGCCCTGCTTCAACTATTAACAATCTTCATTTATAGAAACTTCGATGCTTTGTCTCAGAGAGAAAAGGGGGATTCTTTTGATAAGGCTTTATGTCTTTGTTAGCACCGTTGCTATATATGACAGCTTTTTCTGGAAACAACATTTTCGATTCCACCGAAGCGAACGTTTCAAAATTATACATATACTTCAAACCCCCGTTTTCTACGAACTATCTCAAACTATAAAACCTGCTCATCACTAAACCTATCACAATGCAGCTCATCAACTACCTCCCAATACTAGCCGTGCTGTCCCCAGCACTAACCCTCCCAGCTCCAGCTGTTATCTCCACAAATCCCAACACCCTCACCCCCATGTGCATCAAGCAACTCGACCCCAAAATGTGTATTCTCAACTGGAATACCAACACCATGGCCGTCAACAACGACCTATCCAACCCCAACAACCTCGTTGCTTACGCCCGCGCAACCGTTTACTCAAACACGTGTACCGTGATTGGAGCCATTAGAAACGGGCTCGTCCAAGATGTCCTCATCGATGCTCAGGGATGGAGCCAATCACTGATTCTCCGAAATGTCTTCGATGAGAAGAGGGGATTCAAGGTTCCTCGCTGGAGCTTCAATGGAAAAGCATACACGGTTGATAATTGCGCTTGTTTCGATGGTCGTTTGTTGGGCGAGCCAAAGGATACACATGTCTGTGAATGTTCATTCGAATGTGCATAGATCTATAGTTTATAAGATGGTTAGTTGAAGAGTAGGGTTTTTTTCTACTCTTGCGTTTTCTTTAGGCTATTGTATTCGGTATCTCTTGTATACTTCATTTCTTTCTTTCTCTAATTTCTTTCTGTACTTCTTTATTCGAGAAGTACACCACACTCATTTGGCTCTTAACTTTATTTTCTTTCTTTTCTTTTTCTCTGTAAATACAAATATCCTCAGTCACTTCAGTCTGTACTCTCATATTGTGACGTTCTCTCGACGAGACTTCAATTGCATCTTTTTCTGTGAAATCTCGTTGATACCTCTTTTCTCCTATTGTTTTTTGATAACTTCCCAATATTCAACCTTCAAAATGTAATAATTATATAAGGACTCACGCGCACTATGCTCAAATAGAGTCAAGATCACATCTACTCTTCTCTAGCAACGACCTCTCGATCTAGTTGTTTTATAATTGTATTCATCATAAAGAATAGCGTACATAGTAAATAGTAATAGTAGCGCTTCCTATAACATTAAGTAAACAAATCATGCCGACACATCTAACACTGAAAGTACAATGCTGCCTCTAGAAATACAACATCCAAGCGAAGCCGAATTCAACCGACCAACATTCACGCTTGAAAATGTTTGAGCATTGTACGAAAAGGAAGAAAGCTCCTCAACATCTGCATCCGGTTGTATTACCCAAGAGCGCAGACTACCGCGATCACTTTTGAGACGATGGATCTGAATTGTAAACTATGAGAATGATCTATCAAACCCCCGCGCCCCTTCCCCCAAAACATCAGTAAACGCCAAAAGTTGCAAAATCCATCTTCCACTCCTCATTCAAAGAACTAGCCATCAAGTAACATGAACAGTTCATCTCCTATAATCCCGAGATAAACCTCCCCCTCCAACTTCCCAATAAAAATAACAAATCAAACGAAAATAAATCGTCATCGAGCCCCTCCCTCGCCAGCATAATCCTTCCGATTCAACCAGAACAGTCAATCGTAACTTCCTTTCTACCCAAGCAGCAATTATATAATTGGCGAGCTGACGCATCGCTACTGCCACAAATAGAACAAGCCACCGCCTTAACATCTCACTCTTTTCTTCCCGCATCCGCACTTTTTTTGCCCTGTGACTCCTCTCCATAGCCGCACATAAAGCGCGACTACAGTGAGAAAGGGTTGTCGAAAAAGAAGAATCCAAGCCGTTGCGCGATCTTGACGTGCCCTAGAAGAGCTCGATCAAGATCGCCGACTAGACTATGATCTTGCATTTCATCCTTCTTACCTGAAAGGTCGAAAGGGAATTCCTAAAAGCTTTATCAGTATGTCACACTAGTAGTTAGTTTATTTAGTTGAAATCAGTATTGTTTTGGGACAGCATAAAAGAGTAATAAATTTGTATTTGCGCGCAATGTAATGTATTCGTGTCATGTTTGTAGAGATCGATAGCGCCTCGTCTGTTTGTCATTGAAGATCCATGGCATTTGACTTTGACTTCGTGTCGATCATCTAGGGTAAGGTCAGTGGTCAGTTGAGACAATCATCAGAACCGGTCCAACTCAAGTCTGCCAAAATAAGGAAAATAAAGGGAAGCAATGAAATCTGCGAAGCTATTTTACAACTCAATGACCTTTCGTGCATTGAACGCCAATTGGGTATCTTGATCGACTTTACCCATACGCCTTGGTAATAAAACAACCACCCCTTTGCACTGCATACTCAGCGACCTGAAAGAATGTCCCGAGAAATGAACTAGGTGTTACACGGCTCTGGGCCTGAACATTACGTGAACTCATAACTACTCATCTTCAATTGGACCAACTATTTGTTCATGTAAGTGGGCAAGGTGGTCTCTTTGAAGCTTGAAGGATTCGTAGTTCCCACCAATGATACATCGAAGAAGACTTTGATTTTGACGAGTTTTAAGGTCAGCGTGTTGCAATGTGTTCATACTCTGCTGCAAAGCAGAATAGGCAGCAGAAAAGCATTCTTGAATTGCGGGAGTGTTTTTTGAACCACCTGAGATATCATTGTCGGATCTGTTTGGGTCGATTATAGAGAATTTCGGGCTATCAAAATCTCTGTAAAGGCCGCGAGGAGCTGTGGACTAGTGGTATATTAGTATCAGGACAGGACTGATCGAGAGGATTACTTACCTTCGGGAAAAGTTTAGGTGGGTTAACAGAAATGGCGGTGGTACGCGTGTTGAATTCGTTGCCATACAAGTCGAGGAATTCCATCAAGATCTCGCCAAGATTATGTTCTGGTATCATAGTTCCACTCTTTACCTGTGGCAAGTTCTGTAGAAGACTTACAACAAGACAAGTAATAGAAAAGCCTCCGATGCCACCATTGACAGGCTCATTAAGACCTCTCATTGCCAATAAATGCTTGATAATGGTAACCAATATGGGCATTGCAGGAAACTGAGCTTTCCACTCTTGAAAAGTCTTGTTTGCGATGAGGCCTGTGTCGTTCTCAAAAGACATATCAACCTTCAGGCCAGTGATGGCATCGACCCATTTAGCCAGTGGCACTTTAGCACTGGTGATCACGTCGATTCTGCCAGTATTAAGACGATCTCTTTCAATATTGCTTTTCACCCGCCAGATATGACTTTTGCTGCTGTATTTAGGCCATCCACCGTCCATGAACTCATCTGACACCATAACAACATCCATGTCAGCGGTAGGCAGATAGAGACCTGCAGGGAAAGAGCCGAAAGGTAGGATATCAGCATCAGGATAATATCTGCGGAAGTTGTTCCTCAAGTCAACAAGCAACTTTTGTCTAATCACTTCTTCAAATTTGCGAGGTTTTACATGATAGTAGAAGTCCATTATTTCTTTATGTAGCCTTGAGAGTAGTATTAGCTCTGAAATATTTTTCGTTGATAGATTTATCACTTACCAAAGTCCCATGTTAGAGGTATCAGAATGGTCTTGAAGCCAAGGAACATCATTCACACCAGGTCCAGCACGCCACTCTTTAAGAAGAGTTCCACTGGACTTGGGAGGTTTACCGGGAATTAGCTTAGTCACAAGTGGTGGAGGCTTGATCACATCGTTGGCGGTACGCTTCCTGCTCCCTAGAGCGGGGTCGGTTGATAGATCCAATGGTTTAGATGCTCGCTGGGGAGTCTGGAAACCATCCATGGGCATGCTATTGATGCTAGTTGATTGAGTAGCGGTATCTTGTGATTGCTGAGGCATGTCAAACTTTCGAATGTTTTCGAGGTGACTGAAAGATTTGGTTGAACTAGGTGCGGATTGCTCGAAAGCTTGAGGCTCGTAATCATCCTCTTCACTATCAATACTTGCGGGCGCATCGAGGTCGAAAGAAATGAAGTCGTCCTGAGCAGCATCGACTTTAGTAGCACCTTCTTGACCAGTTGCGACACGGGCTTTCCTAATAAGTTTGACGACATCCTTCTTCTTTCGGTCAGATTCGCCTGGTGGTGGAAGGGCCGTGTATGGATCAGGATTTGACCATTTTGGAACACTGTCGCCATCTGCAGCCTTTGCGCTGGTTCGAGCCATCTTCTTCTTAGGTTGGCCGTCATTATCGTCATCATCCGACATGTCCATCTCAGCTTCGTCACTATCGGATAAGTCGCCGACATCTCTGTATTTAACATCAGCAGAGGCATCTTCATTCATACCTGGCATGAGTTCAGGAGTAGGCGAGCGTTTTCCTTTCAAGAAAACTCGATCTGCTGCCAGTCTTGGACCACCTCGACCGCGGTAGCCGCCACGTCCTCGATTGTTGTCGCGTCGATCTTTTTCGCGACGACGACGAAGATGATCATCATTTCTATCTCTGTTGCCACCAGAGTTGGTATTGCGACCTTGCCCATGGGATTGAAATCTATCGGAGTTTTCGAAATTGATAGACTGTGGTGCATCGTAACGGAAATCAAAGCTGGGAGCGGGGGGTGGAGCGCGATAACCATCATTCATACGGTAAGGATCTCCAGCTCCAGAAGGACGACGGGGAGGTTGTACACCAGGAGCATAATTTCCGTAGGCCGGTGGAGGAGGATTGTGACCGCCAAATTGGTACATGTCGCGATCGCGGTTTGCAGAGTGGGGAGCATAACTATCGTATTGAGGAGCAGGAGCAGGGCGATAAGAATCACGACCCATGTCGCGACGATTTCTTTCGGGTGTATGATAATTGTTGTTTCTCTCATCTCTATCTCTTTCCCAGAAAGTTCCAGGAGGTCGAGGTGGGAGGCCATTGGGAAGAGGCGGTTGGCGCGACATTCTAAATTAATGTTTTGCAGATAAAATATCAAGGTTGAGGTTGAGGATCGAATTGTTGGATGGAAAAAGTTTCCTGAGAGATGGGCAGGAGCGTCATTGTCTTATTATTATTTTTTGAAGATGAATCGGTTAATTGTTAGCATGGGACAATCCGGCCAATGAGCTGTACGGCAATCTGCCATACTAGATGCGAAGGCGGTGCGGGTTGGTGCGGGGAAAGGGACATCCGTCCCACCGAGTCAGGTAGTCACGTTGTAGCAGCACGTACCAGTGATGAGTAGAAGTAGTGAAACTTGGCTTTCCACAGTACCGGTACGAGTATTACTCGTATTATTGTATTATTGATCGATGCTGCACAACATGTAGGTAAAGATTCAATTATACGACATGGAATCCTTTCTCCAGGGCTACTCTTCTACATTCACATGCATCAGTACAAATCAATACCTCCAGCTTGCTATGATGATTTTGGAGTCTCATTCATTGGCTGCTAGTGACGTGCAGCGGGAGAAAGAGCTACATTCGTGCATTCATGAGGTTGATAATCCATATTGATTGATATTCATACCTAGCCCTTACCGTTACATTGATCATTCATTCACTTGAGAGCTTGTGACATGTGATTGTACTGTACCCCAGATTTTGTGCCGAGTAGAGCGCTTTTCATTCCTTCCATTGTTCAAGTGTAAGTCAAGTCCTCCCTCATCTAATAAATCTCTACTTTACTTCCTTTAAATCTCTTCTCTCTATTGTTCTGTCGTGAATACTACAACTTATCAATATCAATTCATTATTTCCGTTTTGGGAAGTTCTAACGCAGTCCGTTGATCTTTCTCCTACATTTCCTTCCCCTTGTATAGCCTGTTAATAGAAATGACGTTGTAAATAAATGGCTGCGTTCGTATGTCACCAAAATCTTGCCCCATGCTTAGCCTTCTCCCAACAATCCGTCTTTCGAGATCTTCAGGACCTCACATCTAACCAGATCAATAGGATACTCCTTGGCTGGATCAAATGTCTGGTACTCCAAGTTTAAGAAAAGACGACCATGGCGGATCCTTAACAACTCCTTCTGATCCGAACCCTCCGACAATAGCTGCATTTTCTCCAGTTACTCTATCACATGCCTCATCCGCGAACAAACAGAGATCAACTATCTTGGTGCATCACAAGTCCCCCTTATTACTAGCGACTCCTCCGCAGATTACAAGAGCTTTAGCATATTCGCATCCTTTTCTATTGCCCCTCAATAAACTTGTAGGGTTAATAACATGGACGAGTGGAGATCCATGGGAGAGCTTCTTGCTCGTCGCTAGTTTTTGGGCCTTTGTACTGTATGGAGATGTTGTGATGCGATATGCGGGACCGTTGGTAGTTGTTATTGGTTTAATACTGGGGATGTACTCAAGACGTTATTCCCCATTGTCGTCAACAAGCTGGACAGGAGAGAAACAGAAGAAGGGTCACAAAAAGGTCGACTCCGAAATCACAAATACCAAGCACCAGAAAACTTTGGACGAGATCGTGGAAACCTTGAAAATATTCACGTCAAGATGCAATGTGCTCTTGGATCCTCTTTTACAATTGACGGATTTTCTATCGACCCAGCGAACAGCAACATCTGCTACAACTCGCCCGGCACTTACAACACTTTTAATACGAATCCTTCTTATCACACCCGTGTGGATTATCCTTACTTTGCCTCCTTTGCAGGTTATTACCACGAAACGTATCGCTTTGGTAACGGGAACAATTTTCTTGACTTGGCATTCGCGTCCGAATCGAATAGCAAGAACCATACTATGGAGATCCTCTCTCGTTCGTCGCATATGTACTGCTTTGACTGGTCTACATTTAACAGATGAGCTTTCACCAAACACAAACGGAACCAATTATAAGCCTCCTCTACCACCTCGTACGG
Source organism: Botrytis byssoidea (assembly GCF_014898295.1). Lineage (NCBI taxonomy): Eukaryota > Fungi > Ascomycota > Leotiomycetes > Helotiales > Sclerotiniaceae > Botrytis > Botrytis byssoidea. Next base: position 1,081,693 of record NW_024065846.1, read on the forward strand.
CATCCTCATATGCCGACGCATCGTTAGCAGCAAACGCAGCAATAAAGAGAAGACCAGAAGCACCAGGGGTGAAGTTTACATTCATCTTATATGAAAATCAGCGTAGATGGGTTGGACTAGGATGGACAACATCATTGTTTGCATATGAGAGGGCTGCCTGGACAGACGAACATCTGAATGCTGTGACTCCGAAAGAAGATTTCGAATTGCCAGATGTAGAGGGTGGCGGCGCAAGGTGGAGGTGGGTTGAAGGTAGTCGCTGGCGCGTAGAAGGAGCTGCCGAATATGATGAAGGTGGATCTAAACCAAAAGCCGAGAATGACGGGGGAACAGGGTGGATATATTATGACAATAAGGTATGTGCAATCATGTCGTTTTCACTTGTCTTTTACATGTAATGCTGACCTTCTGCAGTGGCAAAACGGTCGCCGAGGCCAAGATGGCTGGGGAAGATATACTCGCCGCAGGAAATGGTACCGTGACGCCGAGCTTGTTGAAATAACTTCGAGCACGGAAATAACGCCCTCACCAACCCCTACCCAAGCATCCGCAAGTCTAGATTCAAATTCTGCTCATACGCGACTTTCATCATTCTCAGGTTCTAGATCGAGAAGTCCCCCACCAGAATACTCGGATCGGGATGATGCTAGTTTGCGGAGTAATAAAAGTGGTCGGCTTAGCAGCAAGAAAAGTAGTTTGAAAAAGGAACACTTAGAAAGGGGAAGTAGGAAAAGTAGCGTGAGTCTACAATCGGAAGGAGATGACGAGAGGCCCTTCACGAGGCCGAGAGCAACGGACTGGGGCCTAAGTGATGATGCCAGGATGGGACTGGAGTAGACGGATGGTAGGAGGATTTCGGAATGGGGTTTGGAGTAATTGTGGAACTGGGATGAGGCATCTGGGAGGAGAGATTCGGATTTCTCACGGGGGATTAAAGGGATATTATACCATCGCGTGTGTGAATTGTAAACATTTTATTTTTGCAATATTAATTCTCTAAAGAAGATTGCACATAATCTGAATTTTGGGGAAATAAATTTTTGTTCTTTGCCTATTCATTTGTTCGCTTCGGCTACCCACCCCTAATGCTTTTATCCCTCAAACAAGTACTTTGAGATGTGCTGTACAAGTAAAGAAGAACCTATTGTACAGATCCCAAACCCCAAACCATTCCATACCATCCTTCTGACCCACCTGTACCGTTCCATTTCATACACCATATAAATTACCACTGAGCTCTTTCATCCCGTGCCATTTGTAAACCGCGACTCCCCTCCCACGCGCCTCTGGATATACGGAAAATCTCCTTTCAATTTCTTCCATGTATTTATGCTCCCGCAACCTTTCCTAATGTTCCAGCCCCTCTGCTTGAGAAAATACCCATGATTCCAAAGCCAACGTAGAATAAGGCTAAAGGATAAGCGACTAGTCCTCGCATCCCCTTCATTCTGCCGACCGCGCAGAACATCCCACTACTACTATATGTACACCACACAATCGCCAATGTGGTTAGCACATACCCAACTAGTCCATCCATTGGCATAATAACTCCCACCACGCTCGAGAGCACTAATGGCAATAAACAATAACCCAGCACACTGGCACTTCGTGGAAATGTGAGGGTAGAAGAGAGATGTGAGGGACCGACGGGTTGCTGAGAACTAGGATCGGTGTTGAGAGGTGGTGACATGAGTGAAAGAATTAGGTGAAGAGAAGAGGATCCAAGGAGCGCCAGCCCGTATATGTATCCGAAATGTACTTTTCCGGAAAAGAGGAGAAAGGTTCCAAATAATAGGAAAAAGAGAATGGGTCCCGCGAGATCGGAATCGTCCATTATGTGTTGATCGATATGCGCAAGGGGATTCAGCACTGCTAATGTCTATGGATTCAAATCAGTATCTGCGCATTCTATAGAAGCGAATAGTATCAGGAGAAATAATCATACCTTACTCCTAATATGACCGAAATTCACTCCCAATTCTTCCAACAACGGTGGTTCACCATCATAACCCTCGGTTCCAAAAGCAGCCAACCACCCCGTTCTCAATCCACCACTCTCTCCCATCCGCCCACTAACCCCCGATGGTACATTTCCTGGGAATCCAAATCCGCCGCCTCCAGCGCCAGGATATGCTTGCGCGGCGGGAGGAGCTCCATATCCATATGCTGCCTGTGGTGTTGCGTGACTGGAGACGGGGCCGGGAGCGTATGTTGAGGGGTAGAACTGGAGGTTTTGAGCTGCGGTGTTGGATGCGCCGTAAGGATTATTGGGGGGAGGGGAGGAATAAAATTGCGACATCTTTTAAAAGATGGAAAGATGAGAAGCTCTAAATTTGTATTGCAGATTGGTCGATATAGGGTTTACAGAGTTGCGGAGCCGTTGTGGAATGGGAGAAGCATTTGTGGTTTGTTTTGGTTATTCGCAGCGGAGGTATCTTAAGGTGTCTTTTTTGGGGGTACCAGCTAGCTGGAGGACTGATGACGGTTACTAGCCTCATTAGGCATGCATTAATAGATTTCTTTGAATCCCTGCCAATCCGGCCGATGGCGGAAGTTTATTCCGGGAAAAAGTCTAGAGATTCACATTATCTCTCGACTTCTGGTAAACAGTGAGTGACTTTTCCACACCATAATTCATTTTTCAATTGTCTGGGACCTGTTGTTGACTGTCGCAGTTCCATCATCATGGTATGTACATAACAAGTCTTGCCTCACAAGCTCCACATACATCTTCAAAATGCAGTTTCTACAACTGTGCCACTCTTTCACTCCAAATGGGAACATTCTATAACTGACTCAATGAAAGGCCCATCGCATCATAACCCAAGTCGTCATAACCGGCTCACGAGTTCTTGGGCGCGCCCTCACCGAATCCTGGAAACAAGCGAAAGCCTCTTCAGCATACCAAAAGGCGCAACAAAATGGTTCTGCTTCGGGTGGTCCAAGTTTCTCCTCCAATGGTCTCACATTAGATGAGGCCTGCAAGATTCTCAATGTTAAACCACCAAAAGAAGGCAAGATGGATATGGAAGATGTAATGTCGCGGTTCAAGAAATTGTTCGACACGAATGATCCGAAGAAGGGAGGAAGTTTTTACCTCCAGAGTAAAGTGCTGAGAGCGAGAGAGAGGTTAGAGGGCGAAGTGAGGGTTAAGGCGGAAGCATTGGAGAGGGAGGCCGAATTGGAGAAAGGGTGGAAACCGAAGGTTTTTAAGGACCGGTGATAAATGCTATTGAGGTGCGGGGCTGATGGGTGTATAGGATGGATAAATTCTAGGGAAGCAAGACGGTCGAGGAACGATAATATCCCGACATAAGCTTGAACTGATGGACGACGTTGAACGAACCCTGAGTGAATCTTCCCCGCGGATAAATGGATGTGCAAACTCTTCCCTCTTTTGTATTAAATACATAGCATGGCGTTTTGGGGTGGGAAAGATTATGTGGGTATCCTGGTCAGCATTTCTTGCGTGGATGTGAGAGGTTATGTAGATACTGCATGAGAAAGACGGTCAAATATGAACAGATGTTCCAATCTACAATATGTTGGGGCGAAATTATATTTTTGGTTTGCATTTTCGAGGGGGCAATATTTACTCCAACTCGCCAATGACTACATCTCTGTTTAGATCTTTCTACCATTCAAAAATTTCCGTGATTTTGTTCCTAACTAAAGGCCCCCCTGCACTGTCGCTTCTATTGTACGTCAGTGTCACTCGTCTTCCATCCTTCTCGAATTGAGGTTCCACATCACTAACTCTCGCCCAATCTGGAATATCGGCTGCTTCCCTCACATCTTCTATCCCATACTCCTCAAGTTCTATTACCCTCCTCCCAACTCTTGCCGTCATACCAGCATTCCAGATTCCTTCTTGAAGACTGGGCACGCGTTCCAATAAGGCAATGGCTTTCCTCCTTACGATCGGGTGGCGACATACGCTTACGACTTGATAGAGAGGTCCGATGATACCCATATCTATTTGGAAAACGGTCGTGGCGAATGCAGGATTGGAAATGACCTCTTCTGATAACACGATGATTTTCTCAAAAACGGACAAAAACGGGTCCCATAACATTTGGTTATCTTTGACGCCGCGCGGTACATGCGCATTCATATATCCGCAATGGCTTTGTATTTGTAGAATTGCAGCGCCTATTTTATCAGCTTCGGAAAAGGTATCACTATATTTGAGAATGTAGGCCTAGAAGGCGAATAGCCATTTGTGGGCGAATTGAATAGTTTCCATTTGCCAATCATGGAAACGCTGGTTGAGTTCCGGGGAGTCCGGTTGGCAGTTGAGCTTATAGAGATCGATCCGGAAACGAGACCAGAAGAAATGGAGCGAGTTGCGAGCCTGGGAAAGAGAAGTGAATATCGCTGGAGGGTGTGCTGTGAAGTGAGAGCTCTTGAACTTGTTGTAGAGGGATTGGTCGAAAATGTCGATCATCTTTAAGATAATTTATTAATGTCCGACCTTTGTATCACCCGCAAGGGAGCGTCTCAAACTTACTTGTGTAAGAACAAAATCTGAGCGCAGATATAATTCTTCAAGAAGTGACATCGGCAAGTATGGGTAGCTGGAAGTCTCGAGCGAATCATGATAGTATCTCTGAGAATTTTCATCATACGTGATCTCGCAAAGTATCTTACTACCACTTTCCTGATGTGCGGCTCCATGGCCATAATTACCTTGCATCATCTACAATTCATGCAAGTTAACATTGATTGGTGCTTCGGCATCCAGTAGAAAAGCACTGACCTCAAAAGCAGAAAATAAAACGCAATTGATTAGACTCACACCCATAGCCTGTCGCTCCTTCTTTGCAAATGGTTCCACCAAGCATTTAATGGCTCGATTGTACTCTAAAAGGGGGAATTGTTCTTCGGCAGAAGAAAACAGCTTATTCGAGGAAGTAGAACGAGAACTCCTTTCTTTGCTGTGATGCAGGGCTCCCAATGCAATAACCGCATGACGAATGGAAGGCTCGTGATGTGCAGCTTGAGGAATCATTTCTGACCAACAGCTTTCCTTACCAAAACCACCCATCATGGGAGCCGTCATATTAACAAAGAAGTGAAAAGCCTCTCGCTCTCGATCAGAAGTGAGAATTACTGAAGACGAGGGTGATTGTATAAGTGCAGTACTTGTTTCGTAATCGTTGTAATCGGAATTGGAGCTTGCAGGAGAGTCACTGGACTCTTCAGCATAGCCGTCACATTTTCGGCCGGTGGATACACATCGTTGACATGATGGTCGTCCCTCGTCACATTTCACTCTCCGGACTGGAGAAATTTCAGTTATATACCTATTCTATCTACATTGAGACACGGGAGAATCATTGTTTCTTACATCTACACAACAATTAGATATATGACACACCAAGTAGCATTGAAGATACATACTTACATGTCGCACACCCCGTCTTGGTCTTCGGTCTATAGGCCCGTTTTCTTTGGCCAGGAGCAACTCTAGGCATGATGATTTAACTATCGTGATGTTTTTTGAAGAGTTGTGAACACAAGTTCGAGAGAAAACACGATTCAACATGTTGTCGAACTTTAAATTTAGGGAAGTAATAAAGTTCACAGGAGGTGACTTGAGGCTGTGAGTGGGTCTGCGCCCTGTAAGGTTCACCTGGTGGTGGTTAAGGACGGAAAGCATGCGCCAAATCCCCGTGATGCCTTTTGGCGGAGTGGCCATGCGAAGAGCAATTGCAAGTAGAATCGCACAGATGGTATTGAACTCGAGCAATGTCCCATCTTTATGCAGCAGATAATCTGTGACAAAATTTATTATCGCAGTTAAACTTGTTCAAGAATTCTTATTTGTTAAAACTGGTATTGCGTATATCTAGTACATAAATACACCCCTTAACCGATGTCCCTACATCTTGCACTACCCCACATCTTACACAAATTTTTTAACCTCAAAAATATCAATTTATTAAACTTATATTGAATCCTATATTAGTTATAAAAGATTGTTTAGAATAAACAATAGCTCAAATTAAAACTGAGAAAAAGCCCAATATAATTACTATTACGAAAATCTATAATATCAATTACTCTATATTATATTATCGATATAAAGAACAAATAGCTTTTTGTATCTCTGTTTATAAGGATATTCATTAATATTTTAATAAAAAGCAAGAAAAAGGATTAATTAATTAAATCAACAAACTGATACAAAGATCTATACCTCCTATAAGCTATATAATTAAAAACCTAGTAAAAGAGATTATAAATCAATTTATAGAGAAAAACTAAATAGCTCATTTTGTTAAAAAACATTCAATATATCTTAAAAATCAATATCTTTGATATATTAATAATCTATATATTAAAGCTAATAATATTCATTATCTTGAACATTTTTATAATCTAATCAGTATTATTTTCGATTTATTATTGATTTTTATTATATAAAAGCTTTTGCTAACCCTACTTTTTTATTTATTTAATTGATAAAAACAATTATACAATATAATATATTACCGAAAAATATATACAATTAGAATAAGAAGGGTTTTATAATTGAACTAATACAATCTATAAAAAGAATAATGAATGCTAGTACCTATAAAAAAGATAAAATAATAAAAGCAATATAAAACAAATCTCAAAAGTTTATTAACCTTTTAGTATACATTTCTACTAATGATATAGCTTTACCATCTATTCTATTATATAAAAAGAAATCAGAGAATCTATAGAATATATAAATTAATAATATAAAGGAAAGAGATAAAGTTTATTTTGAAGTATTAAACAATAAATAATTATCTAATACTTTTGGCCTTATATAATTTCAAAACGTTTTTCAATATTATATACATTTAAAAATAAATAAAGAATATTATTTATTAATTATAGATAATTATTCTAATTATATCAATATAGAATTTATATCAAAATGTAATAAATTAAAAATAATATTATTGATTTTACTATTATATTCTATATATCGATTTCAATCTTTTGATTACAGCTTTTTTCTTTCACTTTCAATAAATTATAGTATAATATTGAATGATTTATTACATTAAAGTAAAGGATTATTTGGAATCACAAAACACAATTTTTAGATTATATTTAAAAAAGCTTAGATTCAAATTTGTACAATATATAATATACTCTTTTTCTTTGAAAAAATAGGTATTTATTCTATATATAAGAATACTACTATTATTAGTATTATACCTGAAGCTTTCTTTATACCTCCTATATCAATACAGCTATATAAAAGTAAATTTAAAACATTATATATTATAAAAACTTTTTGTAAATTCAAATTAGAGTTTTGGTATTAAAATAACCCTGAAATCATTTCAAAGCTTTTTAAGATTGCTTTTATTAATATAACTCAAGCTAGTATTCAATTATATAAAGCAAAAGGGTTAGAAAAGGTTATAAAAATAGAAAAAAAGAAAAGGAATCAATCCAAAAGATTAAATCTAATAGAAGAGAAAACAAATGGGATATATTTATATTCTCCTAATATTATTTTAAAAGTTAAGATATATCAAATTGTTAAAGAGCTTATTATTGAATAGAATAAGAAAGCTAAAAAGCTAAAGAAAACTGAAAAGAAAACTGAAAAGTAAAAGAAGTATTTAAAGGGATAAAAAAGAATTAAATAAAAAGAGATTGATTATTAAAAGATTGGGTGGAAGAGGCCTCTGTATTGACTATATTACTACGTGTGTAAACATATTAATCCTTTCATAGTATTATATAAAGGGATCAATATACTTATCTATAGTTTGTCTAATTTAGTTTATTTAGATAACTATATTATTAATTATTATATATATTTAATATTAATAACTTCTATTTCTTTTAATATTTCCCCATAGGAATTACCACCTTTAATCTCCCCAATCTTTTATATTTCTATAATTTCAATTCTAGTATATTCTTGAATCTTTTAAATACTATTTTTATTAAAGATTTAATTATTCTATTTACTATTATGTTCGATGTATTAATATAATTAATTATTATCTTTTACTTTTCAATAAAATCTTTAATAAAATAATAGTATATATTAATATACTTTAATTATTTATATAAATACAGGTTTTTAGTTAGAGTTATTACTTTTTGATTATCACCTAATAATTAAATAATATCTCTATATATAGATATATATTCTACCTTTCTAAGATCTTTAAGCATTTAAATTAATTATTTCCCTTACTTGGAGAATATTGCCATTAATATATATTCAAACTCAGTATTCAATATTACTATTGAATTCTGCTTCTTACTAGCCTATAATATTAGTTCTCCATAAAACATAACAATTCCCTTAAAAATACTTTTCTAATTATATTAATTATTTATTTAATCTATATCAATAAAGATTTTTATAATATCTACTAATAAATTATATTCCTTTGCAATTTGATATTATACTCCCTTAAATCTATATTTGAGTTTCTAAATAATTATAACCCTTAGGTATTATATTAAATTTTTTATTCCTATTTTATGACATTTCACTGGCTTTACTATGTATTATAACAATTAGCCTAGTATAAAGAAGATATCTAATTTTATATATATTATTAAATAAATAAGATTATCTATAATTTATTGATATTCAATAATATTAATTAATTTATTATTTTCTATAGCTGGTTATAGATATAAATAATTAGTAGTAGGTATCTTTTTAGTGTAATACTAAATATATGAGATTTCGAATTTTGTAAGTATAGCTTCTAGATATTCTTTTTAATCCAATATAAATAATTTGTTTGCTTAATCTCTTATAATCTTAATACCTAAAATCTTGCTAATCTCCTTTAGGTTTTTGGTATTGAAATGTAAGAAAAGTGTTGTAAAGAATCAATTGAATTGATCTTTTGAGATTGAGAAGGTAATTATATTATTAATATAAATTAATAAATTGAATTATTAAGTAATATATATATATAAATATAAATTAATGAGATTTTGAATAAAACCCTAATTAATTAATTCGGATTTTAAAAGTTGACTTCAATCTTGTTTAGCTTACTTAAAGCTATATAAACTTTATAGTGTATATAAGATATATTTATTTGATATATTAATTTTCTAAGATGGTGTAAGGTATATCTCCTTCTTGAGATAGGATTCTATAAAAGTATTCTTTATATTGAAATGTTAGTATTTTAAATTTTTCTTTGCAATAATCACTAAGAATAAGCAAAGTATATCAAGTTGTACTATAAAGGCAAAGATTTCATTATAATCTTTTCCAAGAATTTGATTAAAATCTTTTGCTATTAATTATACTTTAAATCTTTTAATTTTATTATTTTTTATCTTTATTATAAATACTCATTTTATTGAAATAAGATTTCCTTCTTTTGATAGAATATACTTTTTTTAAATACTATTTTTAATCAATAAACTAATCTCCTCTTAAACAACTTACTTCCATTTTTCATTATATTCAGGATCTAAGATTGTCTAATTATATATAATAGGAATGAGGATTTCTAGGATCTATTTTGTAGGGAAGGCTATATCCTTATTTGTAAAGCTTTCTAAGATTATTTGAAAACTTTTGAACACTTTTGTTTTAATACTTAAATCGATTCTTAATATAAGGAGTATAAAGATTATAATATATTCAATAACATTTTCATCTGGATTTATTAAAAGTATTATTATTATTACTCTTATCAATTTTTGGATATGCTTATTTAACTTACTATCGTTTTATTTATATTTTCGAAAAGAATATTTTTCAGGGGGATTTATATTTATAAATATAATTGGAATTTCTATTGAAAATTTATTGATTTTAGATGTTATATTTAGTATCTCTATTTCTTTCATTTCTAAAGATAGAATTGATTCTATAAATAAATTAATCTCTACAATATTTTTTTTATTATCTTTATTGAATTTTTGAATATTATTGATTTTGAATATATTAGGGATTACAACTTTCAGGGATTTAGGGGTAATAGCATCTTATAGAAACTCAAATAGGGATTCTTATATTTCTTATATTTTATAAGGTCTACCTCTAAATCTTTTGTTAGGAATAATATTCTTTATGCTTTAAGGTTCTGATATAGAGTTTCTTATTCTCAAATCTAAGTCTCCCCCTTTTTTGAATTTGTTTATAATTATTCGGCTTACTCGTATAATATAGTCTAATTCTAGCAAATATACCCTAATATGTTTATTGATTGTGTATAAATATTCCATAAAGATGCCTATTTGGGCTGTATCTTGTAGTTTATTATACTATTAATTCTTTAGGATTGTCTTTGGATTGATATATGCATAGTATTTGCTTCCCCATATTCTATAATAGTTGATATCCGGGGTTGATTCTATGAACACTTCGATCGGGCTGATAATACTATCGTCAATGATTGGTCCAATGTTCGTTCTATTCCTGCAATATACATTATATTCAACAACTTTGTTTCAGAATTCTAATAGCAATCCAGCCTTTTTTAGTATAACTCTTATATCAGCTTCAGCAATGCCAATGTTTCTCTTAACAGCTTTGTTCTAATAAAATAATGCTATAATAGTTAGTTTTGATTAGGTTTTAAAGTTTCATTCTTTAATAACTTAAATTAATTCTAATATATTATCAATTTGAGCAACTACTATCTTATTATTAATATTAAATTCTAATTCAGTTTTCTATTTCTTCAATTTTGATATAACTTCGTCTTTTATTTTCAAGGTCAAAATCCAATTCATTTTTATTTAATTGTTTATAATTAATAGGAAATAGCGATTTCCTTATAAGGATTTTAGAAATGAATTAATAATATTGAAATAAATAAGATCTAATCTTCTCATTTTATAGAAACTAAATTATTTTGAAATTAGATTCTTTATTTTAATAAGTATATATACTTTATATATAGGAATCTTAAATAAGACTTTAATTGGCTTTCCTAATATTATAATTTTATGGAGATTCTATATTTTCTCTGGGCCAAAATGGTTGAATTATCTATATTATAATAAATAAGTTTCTAAATCCTTTTTAATCTTATTTAAAAAAATATTTAAAGTAATCTCATTTGACTTAATATTATTAATAATCTCTATGCTTTATAGAATAACATTTTTATATCCTTTTGTAATATTCGAGATTATATAAATTCCTTTATTCATTTTTATTTTAATAATATTTATTTTATTCTTTCAAAAGTATATATAATCTGAATTGAATTTGCCCTTAAATCCGGCTTTACAAATCTTTCTGTTAAAAAGAAGATTAACTCCTAATTCCGATATATATAATATTTTTAAAAATAAAACTATATTATTATTTTCTAGCTTCATTATAATAGTACCTATTTAATTATAATATATAACTCCCCTATCAATTTTTATTGTTTTTCTTTTTATCTTTTTAATATTTCTAAAGAGGGAAAGTTGGTTAGATATATATGAGGAAATATTAATATCTGTGTATTAATAAGAAAGAGTGGTTTTATGAATAAGTTCTTTAGAGATACAGCACTCTTTGTTATCAGACTCTTCTTCGCTTTCTAATAAATCAAGATTAATTAGAAAACTCTCGCTATTTGCAAGGTAAGCTTAATTACTCTTTCTTTTAGAAAATAATATTTTGATTATCTTTTTAAGTATTATTTTTCATTACTGGACTCTATAATATTTATAAATCAGAGTTTGTACAAATATGAGATCTTTGCAATTATATAGAAAGTGACTCTTTTGCTCATAAAGATGGTAAATATAAATATTGACTATTTCCCCTCGATTTTGCTATATTAATAGACTTGATTTTTTGTTATCTTTTTGTTAATTTGAAATTATATACTTTTCACTAATAGTATAAACTTATTTTATTTCTTAAATATTAAGCTTTTTAATAATGAAATACTTAATCTTATTTTTTATTATTAATATGCTTTGAATACTTATAATATTGATTATTGTTTAATATTTACTTAAAAAACTTTTAATCAAAACTAAAAATAGAGCTTTATTTTTATACAAATCCTTGAATATAGAGTTAACAATATCAAGCTTACATTAGTATTCTTTCAATTTATTCCAGGCTTTAATAATAATTATCTCTAAATAGCTAATAGATTTGAAAATAAATGTTTAGATTATTATTAAATATAAATTAGCTGTGATATTATTAGTTCTTAAATACTTTGATTTCAGATAGTTTTATAATATTCGTACTATATTGTACTCATCAATAAGCACTTCATTATCGTTACTAAGTGATCTACATATATATAATAATACACTAGCTTTATCTTTTAAATATTTGGTCTTTTTATCTAAATTGAACCTAATATTCATAATTTTGTTTTCTTTAAGGATTAGAAAAACTTTAATACTATCAACTTCCATCCCAACTTCTCTAATCTTAGTATACTCTTGTAATATAAACTTAATTATATAGAATTAATTCTTTTCTTTCAATTATATTTTTATTTATCAAAACTATTAATTATAGATCTCTTAGGTGAGATTTAGAATGTTTTTTATTTGCTTTTTGGTTTTGTTTATTTTGATATTTATACAGAGAATTTGCAAGATTTTTCTTCCCCTTTTTCTGTATAAATAGATCTATATAAATTGTAAATATAGATATAATTAGCATTATATACTTTTTATTATATTATATACATATTTATTTATAAATAGCATCACATATTCTTTTAACTCCGTAAATTAGTGGTAATAGTAATCACAGCATTGCGTGCTGCTCGTAGAGTAATACCGCGTATTCTTCAACTTTATAAATTGAATCGTGATAATGATTACATTAATAATATCCAGAGGCCATACTAACCGGGTCTTATAACCTATTAAAAGATTAGGTGGAAGAGACCTCTGTATTGATTATATTATTATGCATATAAACATATTGATTCTCTTATAATATTATATAAAGGGATCAATATGCCTGTCTATAGTTCATTTAATCTAGCCCGTTTAGGTAACCGTATTACTAATCACTACACGTGCTTAGCACTGGTAACTTCTATTCCTTTTAACATTGATTATCAAATTCTATAGGAATTTAAAGAGTATAGTAAGAAAGCTTATAGAATATCAAATTCATTTATTAAACAAACTAAAAGCACCTCAAAATGTTTTATTATATTAAATCTAATATTTCAAAAAACTATAGAACTCTTAGATAATAAAGAAATTGATATTTCAAAGAATAAAAGAGAAAAAATGGAAACTAGGATTAAGAATAGATAAGTAATCATAATACCAATAAGATTTAAAATTTAATTATTTTATAAATCTATATAATAATATTATACTATATCATTAACATTTCAAAGTTTCAATTGAATATCTTATAAATTATAATTATAATTAAATATTGAAGTTGTAGTAGTAGTGAATTTGAGGTTGTGCAAGATATAGGGTTGTGCAAGATACAGGGACATCGGTTAATTGAGCACAAAGATAAGGTCAAGGTTACCCGAAAAATCCGCAAACTGGCCGGTTACTTTGACGAGGCCCATGCAAGGCAGCGTAGCTTAAATTGCTGAGATAAAGTCATACTCTGAAAACACTTACATTTTAACATCTTATATAATGGTATCACTTCTCATCGAAATCCGAGTGTCAAGATAAATTTGGCAGGTTGGAAGTTTATGAATTCATTAATTTCATTTTTGATTCAAAATAATGGTTCATTGATTTGATTTCGAGTATTGAAAAGAGTGTACATTTTCAATCTCCCGATATTCTATCCTGCTGAAGGACAGACAACTTTTATGCTCGGGAAAGGGGTTCCGGGACGTCATTTGATATTTTCAATTAGGATTGTAATATTGAGCAGAATTTTTGCATCTACCGCCTGTCACGGACATGATTACTGTATTAGTTCATACCTTTAACTGACTGTCACCCTGTGGCAATTTGGCGAACAGTAGCCCGTTGAGGATCCCACCTCCCTTTCCCCCCAAAATACTGCTCGATAATGAATTTCAAGAAATTTAAAATATTCTATTAGATGATTCTGAAAAGTGGGTAGTAATAGACTACGCTCGTGAAGTAACTTGTGTTGACAAGCTATCATGGAAATATCAAAATGACAAACATGATATGAAAATACATTATGTATCCGCAATCCTAGTTCATCCAATCTTATGAGTATATTTCAACTCAATAAGGGTAAGCCCCCATCCCTTCTTGAGCAGCTAGCTACCTTTGGCTTGGAGGAATCTTCCAGCAACGTGTAGAAAACGAAGACCAGTAACTCCAACGACCTGTTTCAATCGATCAATCATGATAATAACTCCAACTCAACCTATGAATCTCTATAGCGCAACCTCTAACGCAGCCCTAAAGCCGAAGCCAATTCTCTTTCTCAAGTCATAAAATATCTATTTCCAACTCCAAACATTAAGCTGTTCATGATAACTTGTAAATATTACACCATCTGAACGTCGTCAGTATCACTATTTCCAATTTTCTGCATCTTTGTCCTAAAGGGGACGCTCTTCCTCGCTTTCCTCCCTGGAATGCTTGAGTCTGGATCCGCCATGATGCGGCCAGGGTGAAAGATGTTAAGAATAACGAGAGCAAAAAGCATTGGAACAGAGTCGAGAGAGTACTGGAAGGCTTCGTGGTTGGGAATGCTACTTTTAAGGCCTTGGGAGTATTCAACGAGACGGAAAATGATTCTGATCTATGAGGTGGGTTAGAAAGATATTCGATAAGCTGGGGAAGAGGGGTGTGCCCTACAGTTATCAGTAATATGACTGCATATAAGGCATAGAGTAGGGACCATGCTTGTCGTGGAGTATAGGTCTTTCGACGGGACTGGTCACGAAGTGTCTGATGGAACTTGAAGGCGAAGAAGAGGAAGACGAAGATGAAGAATTGCTGTATTCCAACACCAATCATATAGACATGAAGGCCTAGAGCAATGTTAGCTAGCTCAAGCAAACGGAACCTACGGAGATCACACACCATCTAAGATTTGGCTTGAGGTTGCGGTGTCACTGGATGCAGCTCCAGCTCCGTAAACCTGAATAATAAGTGCTCTGAGTTCTATGTTAGCGCTGGATTGAAACTTTTAGAGATTTGACTAGACATACACAATATCTAGAATCACAAAGTAGAGTCCAAATCTCCATGCCATTACTTTCCATATCGTAGCATCTGTGACATAGTTCCAGATCATCCTTCCCATCACCATATACGTGAAGGCATTTGTGAAAAGTGGTGCAATCTTGACGCCTAGGTTAGTCTTGTTGATCAATGTTAATTAAGGGAGTCACTCACCAGAATTAGAATAAACCAAGCTGCATAATCTCCAAAACTAGCAGGACTATTTATACTGGCAACTCTGAATATATACGTGAGAGTCTGTGCTAGAGCTGATGCTACAATGACCCAACAGTATGCCTTTCTATGGAGGATAGCTTGGGCCAAGTGAGCTACAGTGGTGAGAGCGAATAGTACGGCAAAAAAGTAGGCGGCACTGATGTTGGGACAGAAGCTCCACTTTGTATTAGGGGTATAAAGGGCTAAGTAAATCAGGACTTGCGGGTGATGGAGGGAAGGGATATTTGGAGCTCACCAGCACACGTTCCATTCATTTTTGAAGACTTATATAAGAAACTCTGTTGTGAGTATTATTATGTACGAAAGACGAAAGATGCAAGATTCAGAACTCTACAGATGCTGTGAATGAACTCTTTGCATAGAATTGAAGTCGATTATGATGGTGAAGAAGTCAATTGAAGAACAATCTGATGTTCATCTGGCACGTTATACTACGTTATATATTTTGAACTTCGGACACCATACAACCCCATTTGCACTCGTCGGTGAGGCGCGGACAACTCGCTCGTATGGTCAATCATAATACTGAACATAACACTATCAGACTGTCCAATGCAAATATTGGCATAGAATCATTGATATGATTCGGTGATTTTCGTAGAATAATTCCCCATAGTCCCGGCTTGGCTTGCTAAAAGGCTGATATGGATTCAGACACAAGGACTTGTTTGAGAAGCCATGATTCGTTGAATCGTAGGGGCATCTTCATCGGATCAAACTTCGCAATTTGACGTAGAAGGAGCTGAAGTCGTTCAGACAATGGCTGCTATCTGGGGCAGTCACCTCGTTCGGACGACTGTTGGTGAAGAACAATAAGCGGACCTCGACTATTTCGTCATTCTTTCATTGGTCTGGTCGTAGGTACACCCTGCTTATGTCTGTGCGTAGCCTTGTTTCCGTTTGACACTCTCGAGACCGACAGAAAAAGCCGAGTGTCAAAAACCTACGGAGTTTACGGTATGAATAAAAGTACTACTTCTCAAATTCTCTGTAATATATATCTTTGTGCGGGTTCGGCGTTCGAAGTTTTCTGTCAATCGCGGGGCACTGTGATTATACTCCTTCAATATCCTGCTAATTATCATCCTGGTTTATCATTATTCCTACACTACATGGCGCAATCATATACTTTGAATTTTTCTTTCTACTCGAGCAATTCCTAGTAGTCTGTATGCTTTTCTGACAAATCTGCCTTGGCCGGTAATCAAGGCCTTTCCTATATTAGATGTATTGTGTTGTCTATCACTGCCAAGCATTCCTCTATTGATTGGAACGAAACATTGTTTTTATCACTAAAATTACTATATTTTTAGCATCTCTACAATTCCGAACGGTAGTCGTTCGCCATTGGATTCAAGTTTCTCAACCAAACCGGGGGGCAACGGCACTTTCAAAATTCTTGATCATGTTCGTGGAAAGTACAGCATCAATGGCTACAAGATCCGAATGGGCCAGGTTATCTGTAATGCCTTGTTAGATGAGCTAGCATTGTCGGTTGCGGTAACGCCAGAACAATAACTCAGCGGTTGAGCGGTGGTGAAATTGTAAAAGCAAGACCGTTTGGACCCAGCAGATCTAGAGGAGTGCATAAACTCATGCATCTCTGACGATAATCGACTCTATCACGGACTTCAGACCAATAACAATATCAGATCCTTTGGATTTAAGGGTCCAACATCGGCTGAGGTGGTCGCAAGATATGTTATCAAGTAAGTAACATTGAACGTTGCAGACCCTCTTGGAACTTCATATTCAACTCTCGAAGCTTAGGAATGATAATCGAATACAGGCTCGTAGGTCTCATGTCTCGACGTGATCGGCGTCAAGCCATGGTATGTAAGAGGACAGGTTATTTTTCGTATGGTGTACACATTGTAACGAACAGTCTCTCTAACAGATCCGAGTGAAGACGTTCGCTTCCATCTTCGCTCGCCTCCGCCCCAGAGATCGTCTCGGTCTCGCAGTTAAAATACCATACACAGCCGTCCTTCTTCCCTCCGACCATGCTACTTTTATCACTGCGACTTGTACTCATGTAAATTGTGGTTAGGGTATCCGTTGGGGTTGATTGTTAGTTTCATTGTTGGGGCCGAATATTTTATGCGCGACGTTGAATCTAATCTAGCCAACACTACGCCGGAAGACCTTTCGGAAGGATTAAAAGCACGGATAGTCATGCGGGTTAATGAATATGCGAGAAGTTTAGCAAGTAAGGTCATACAAAGATGAAAGCTGTTTCAATAAAGAGTTGATTGCATTTTAATAATTTATCCCTGGGCTGAATTCTGAGATTTCCCATATTTCCCTGTAATACGAAAATTAGACCAGACCATGTAGGAAAACCTACTCATACGCCATGTTTTTCTCCTATCCTTCGAACCAAGCCGAAAATTTGTAGCAATCAATGAGAAATGAAAATCTCCACGAACTCCCAAATATCAGATTGACAGAAAACAAACCCAATCCCACTCATCTCAAGCCACCACTTCTAGCACTCTCCCCAACCCTAACGCTCTCATCTTCCTCCACATCCTTGTTCCTTAAGCTATCCCTACCTCTTCCAATGCTCACACTGGCCGACGTACTAACACTCTCACTTCTTGGTCTGTTCAAACTTGCATCACTCTGTCTTCTATCCCTAATCGTCCTCTCCAACTCCCTAATCCTCTTCTTCAGCGCCTCATTCTCTCTCTTCACATTCTCTAATTCCTGTCTTTGAAGTGCTGCCTCCTCATATCTTGCTGTTGTTGGCACGCTTGTCGCACTGCCAACTTCACCCGCAGTACTACCCATCGTTGGTACATTACCTGATGAATAATCACGATGTGGTAGCATACTAGGTCGTTGCTGGTGATAGAAATGCGAGAACTGATCCGCATGTCCATAACTACCGCTCAATGGTGCTGGACTACTGGCTCCGGATCTGTGAACACCAGTCGCGGAGTTTTGGCGACTGAGGGAGATAGCCTGAGGTAGTGAATCGACGCGTCGAGCGGCAGGGGCGGCGATTCCGCTGGCTGTGCTGATACTACCTGCCGTGGCAGTAATGCTTCGAGTGGAGGTGCTGGAAGATGTGCGGTGATGGCGACGGTGTGAAGGAATGGGGTGATTAGGCCCGGATAGGAGATGGTTCGAGTTATCTAACCCATCTGGATGACCTGCGGAAGTGGACGAGGCATTTGAGACGACAGAGGCATTATGAGCAGCACGAAGCATACTCAGTTCGCGGGTTAATCGATTTACCTATCATAGCATCACAAGGATTAGTATGTATAGCCAGAATACAAAGCTTTCATTGTCTGAAAGATTACTAGACGTTTGATAAACTATCGGAGTGTACATACGACAGCTTCTTGTTCCTTCTCCAGTTGCAGATGTAAATCGGCAGCCGTCAAAGGCCTTGGGTGTCTTAACGGTCCAGGTCCCATTCCTACACCAGTATTATCTCCTGAAGGAATCGTGCCAGTTGCAGATGTGAGAATATTATTGGAAGGCGACGTCAAAGGAGGTGAAGCTGCAGTGACAGCACTTTGATTCGAAGGGAGAATATTTAAGGAAGAAGTCGATAGATTATTTGGGGAAGCCATTACTTGAGAAGTGCGTCGGGAAGAAGTACGAGATGTAAGGCGTGGAGATGCTATAACCTCCTGAGGTCTTGGAGATATAGGTACTGAGTTTAGATCTGGTGCCATCACTTTCACCGAAGTGAGCACGGAGTGGATTATAGACTTTCGCGCGACGACAAATACACGTTTATGTATTGTTAGGTTTCAAAAGTGCGGGACCATATTATACATAGGAGTAGGATTAGAACAAGTTTGTAAATCAATCAGTTAA
This sequence comes from Botrytis byssoidea, assembly GCF_014898295.1. Lineage (NCBI taxonomy): Eukaryota > Fungi > Ascomycota > Leotiomycetes > Helotiales > Sclerotiniaceae > Botrytis > Botrytis byssoidea. The sequence goes on from NW_024065846.1 coordinate 1,100,869, forward strand.
TCTAACTGTAACGAAATCATAAGGCTGTAGCACTATTGCTGAAGAACGGTTTGATAACGCATAATTTAGAAAGCTTGAGGCTACCTAGGTCGGGGTACCTAGGTAGTCTTGGCATGTGGCTTATGACTTGTGGCTGATGCTCAAAGATTAGCATTATCACATGATTTTATGTAAGCCTAGAGTAAAAGCCCCGAGTTCATGTCACAGCGAAGGGATGAAGTGGGGGTGCAACTTTCTCTATGACGTATGAAGCTTAGAGGGGTATATAGAAAAGGAGAAGCTTGTTTCTGTTAACCTTCATATCTAAAACTATACACAACTTTACTATCCATCTCTCAAGCTCAATTCCTCTTCATCAATGTAAGTTTATACTTGATCACTCACATACTCAATCATCTGCATCAACTTAACATCGTCGTTGGTCCCTCGCTTCGTACAAGCTAATCTCTACCTCCTATTCCATGTTTCATATAACAACACATCTCAAATCCATTCTTCAATCAAACTAATTATCCCTAGAATCATCTAAACACATATACACACATCCATCATGCCTGAAGGACGTCAATCACCACCACCTGAGACCCAATCCGGTGCTCAAAAAGGTGCTCCCTCCGATGCCAAGGGAGTCAACCAAGGAGGCAACAACCAACAAGACAGCAAATCTGATCTTGAGGTACGTAAAGTTCATACCTGCTCGTGGAGTAAACAATAGTCCAGATTCAATACTAACACACTTTTCACAGAACCTCTCCTCAAACCCAAAGGGACCTCTCGAGGATCACTCAAACGAGACTCGCTCAAAGACTGAGAACTAAATGCGAACTGATATGAGAGTGTTCGGGATAATGAATGGAAACATGTGTATTAGTTGCACTTCTAAAGGAAGTGTACGTATTGATACGATATGAGATGATATGATACCGTCATGAAATGGGAGGAGTTAAATAAGACAATGAAATAAACTCGTTATGAAATAAATCTGGTGTGATGTTGGCTGCTGGCTTATTACTTCCATCGTGAAAAGTGCGATTTGTATCAATATTTCCAAATAAAATGCAGACTATCTGAAAAGATATAAATTTCCACCCATTAGTTCAATGAACAGTAGAGGGGCTCAATGTTTTCGAACAGTCTTGTTGACCTATATGCAGGTCTACCTGTCCATATCTCAACAACAGACTAGTACATAACTAAGTTAACAAAATGTTGCCATGCATCAACGTCACGGTTTTCTGAGTAATTATGTGGACACAAGCGTTCCTTTTTACAAAAACTACCAAGTAAGCAGAGCCCTTTGCAGTCACAAACAACATCATAGCAGGAAGGCACGTAATTGTTGTGAGACTTATGATATTTGATTCGCAAATTGATCATTAACCTTCATATTCCCCCAACGCATCGCTTGCAAACAACCGTCCAACTTAATCTGATAGTTCATCCCCAATATCCGTTTTCTGTAACCATTCCATTCACACCGATCCCAAAAAATTGCCACTCTCATCAAAAACATCAAAAACCCAAAACGCTCAAGCAAAGGTTGACTTCTCAGATTGAGAATCGAGAGGTGCAACCTTGGTTGAGTCCACAATAGCTGCTGAATCAGCTAGTGAGAAAGCTAAGTTAGCAGGTAACTAATGATACAATTTGATTTCCATGACCAGCAACGAAACAAACATAAAAAAAATTGATCTATTTGCAACATCCAGTGCAAGCACATTGACCTTCCGCGCAGGGACAGTCTTTACTGTCTCCACCACACTTGCACGTCGTCTTGTCGCTACCAGCAACCTTCTCCGTTTCGGCCTTTGGACAGGAGTTGCAGCTGCACTGACCAGGAGCACAGCCACATTTCGAGGTGTTACCAGCGCAACCGCAGGTTGTTTTATCAGAACCTGGAACCTTCTTGACATCGGACTTGCCACAGTCGCTGCATGCACAGGACCCAGGGGCACACGGACACTCTCCTGAAACTGAACCACACTTACAAGTTGTCTTCTCGGTACCAGGAACCTTTTGTGGAGCTTCCTGCTTCTTGATATCTGCCAAACGACGGGCCTCGGCGTGAATATCCTGAACTTGACGAGAGGTTTGTGTGTAGAAGTTGACAAGCTTTTGACCAGTTGGAGTTCCGGCGGCCTTCTCGTAATAAGAGGTTAATCCAGAAAGGAGGGAGTTGGCCTTTTGGGTAACACCATAAGATTGATCGACGCCCTTGGCCTTCTCGGTGGCATGGTACTTGCTGTCGAGACTGTTCAAGGTGGCGAGGAAGCGGTTGGATACTCCATGCTTTTGGTCCAGGTCGATAGCACGCTGAGCAGCGGTATCTCCAATGACGTAACCATGGGCGAGATATTCTGCAATGATGCGGCTTCTTGGCTTCTCCTCCTGGGTGATATCGTCGCTATCACGTTGTTCATTGGAAGTATAATGGCTTTCATCGTCATCGTTGGATCCAGATGCACTTGTAACCTTAACTTGGGTAGATCCAAGTTGAGTGTTGTCGAGTAACAAAGCAGTCTTAGCTGCGGTTTCCTTCTCAAACTGAACGGTGGCGTTTTGTGTCTCTCCAACGGAACCAACTTCAAGGCTGGTAATCTTTCCACTAAATTGATGTTAAAGTCTTGCAGGTAAAGGAATGGGGTTGAAGCTCACCAGAAGCTGAAGAAGTCTTTAACTTCTTTCTCGCTGGTTTGCGAGGAGATGTTCTTGACGTGTACTGTATTGGCAGACATGATGAGGAGGATGGATGATAATTTGTGAATTTGTTTTATTATTGAGTTGTTTGTTAGTTGCAAAGAGATTTGACTGAATTGCGTTGAGTGTAGAAAAAGTTGATGGTTTTTTGTTGAATTGTATCGTGGCTCTTTGAATGTATTTGTAGCATGCAATAGAATGGGAAACAGGGGCGAAAAGTGGGCAGATCAATATGGCCAAAAACAAGAGGGGTAATTGCGTACGTCACTGTGGCGTATGTGGCTTGTGTAGGACAGCGAAGCTCAGTTTACTCTACATAGGCAGAAACACCCAATCAAAGCTCATGATCTATCTATCGCCTGTGGTTTCTGGTAAACTAGCTACTCCGTACTAGGTAGGTACGTACTAGGTAGATAGCCACGGAGAAAGGACTAGAATCTTCCGACCATTGTGCATTTCCATCATTTGAATATTATCCACGCGCGTGGAGTTTGATATGGTATCAAGAGAAGAAGGGCGCGAGGGCGTAGCATTTACTAGTCAGTTACCTTACGTAACGGAAGACGATTTAACATGTGGAAGTGAGAGCACGTATTTATCGGCACATGTAGCAGAGATCTATTGACATTGGAACGAAAGCACGTGAATGGAAAGTACATGCCACTTATGTTCACTCATCGCAGGAAGGTACCAGATGAGAAAGGATTCTTTTCTCATCGAATAATAGCAAGTCATTAACGTAGGAAAGTGCGGTTGCGAGAAAGAGTAGAAAGGTACAAGACGCTTGCTTCATGAACATCACGAAATATGACAACAACTTACAACGCACAGTATACCCTATCGCGATTCTAGTGAGGCCATCATTTTACTGGCCGTCAACAAACAGCATCCATTGGTCAACACGCACCTTTAACGTTGCTCATTATGGGGTTTCAACTAGACTTAGCGGCTGCCGAAGACGCAGATATACTTGCACAAACGCATCTGAACGCCTTCGCTCAAACGCCTTTGCAACGTATTCTATTTCCAACAGAAGAAAGCCTTGCAGGCTTACGTGAATGCCTTAAACAGGATGTCCTCCTAACTTTGAAAGAAGGAAACGTTGAGAGAATCAACCTGGTAGTGCGAGACACCGATGACATGAAGAAAATCATTGCAATAGCCAAGTGGGATCTGCCTGAGAAGATCTCACGGGCCGTTTGTCCTCTTGCTCATATATTCCCTCCAAAGGATGCCCGCGGGGACCTTATCAAAGAGTACAGTGCTAAGCAGGAATCTAATAAGATGAAGGTCATGGGTGATGCCCAATGCTATCGTAAGATTATCCCGGGTTTTTTCAAACTAGTAATCCCACCACCACTATACTCGTTGTTCGAGTAACCATCCAGAGGTATTTGTTTATCAAATCTTTCAGGTTTCATTTTTGGTCTCAGATTTGATCCACAACTCGTTCTGACAGCGCAAGATAGGTCTCACCTCAGTCATCACTCTGCCTCAATATAGGAGACGCGGAGCTGGAACTTTATTGACTAATTGGGGCCTGTTGAGAGGGGAGAAAGAAAAAATTCCAGTATACTTGGAAAGTCCCGTTTCTACTTTGTCCTTCTTTCAGAATTTGGGCTTCATCCCTGTGAATGAGTTTTCAATGTCCTTACCCCGGAATCGAGCCCCTGCCTATATCCACAAAGAATCATGTATGGTCCGAATATTTCGAGAATGTGCTGTTAGAGAAGAAGAAATGGACTACTGGGACTCAAGTCTCGATATTGAAAGTCTAATGATTGATTACGAAGCTGGCATCAGACCTCAACTTGTAGTGCAAGCTATTTATGACCGCATCGAAGCATATCGAAATATACAGCCATCTTTGTGGATTCACCTTCAGCCCATTGAAGATGTTATGGCTTCAGTCAGAGATCTGTACAGGCGTTGGCCAGATAGATCCAATAGGCCACCACTGTGGGGTGTACCTTTCAGTGTCAAGGATAGCTTTGACATTGCTGGGATTCCCACCACGATTGGATGTCAAACACTGGCACACACTCCTAAATCTTCATCATCAGTCTATCGACGATGTATCGATGCCGGTGCACTTTTTATCGGAAAGACAAACATGGATCAACTAGCTACTGGCATGACAGGTTGCAGATCTCCATTTGGCACGCTGCACTCAGTTCTTAGCCGAGATTACGTTGTTGGTGGATCGAGCAGCGGTAGTGCCATAAGTGTTGCCAAAGGCTTAGTGTCATTTTCTTTGGGCAGTGATACCGCAGGCTCGATTCGAATTCCCGCAATGTTTAACAATATTGTTGGATTCAAACCTACCAAAGGAACTGTTTCAGCTCAGGGGGTTGCGCCAGCTTGTCTCCATCAAGATTGCGTTTCTTTTCTGGGTGTCACTTCAGAAGTCATTGAAAAAGTTTGGAGGGTTTGTCAAGGATTTGATAAAGAAGACTGTTTTGCCAAGCCTCCAACATTCCAGATCTCATCACGAGTATATTCTGAAGATACCAGAGATTCCAAGGATGCCTTGCCATCATTCAAGTTTGGTACACCACCGGACTCTGCGCTTGAAATTTGTATCCCCGTCTTTCAAAAGCAGTTCAAACTTGCAATTGCAGTACTGGAAGAGCTGGGCGGCCGGCGAGTGGATATAGACTGGACGCCCTTCGCATCCGCCAACGAGCTTCTTTACGGCGGGACGTTCGTTCTGGAACGACTTACAACACTACCCGATGGCTGGTTCGACAAGAACAAAGACAAGCTTCACCCAGTCATTCGCTCTGTCTTCGAGAATGCACTCGCACGTAAGAGCACAGCCATTGATGTATTCAAAGATCTGCAAAGGCAGGCAAAGTACAAAAGAATGGTCGAAGACATTCTCACGCTAGATGATGATTCCCACGAATTAACCGTCATGGTAGTTCCCACTGCACCTTTTCACCCCACCATTAAAGAAGTGTCGAAAGATCCCATTTGCATTAATGAAAAGCTTGGCGCCTTTGCTCATTTTGCCAATATTCTGGACCTAGTAGCTGTAGCGCTTCCTTGCGGGACTTATAGAGCTGAAATGAGTGACACGGAAATCTTGCCGTTTGGTATTACACTCCTGGCGGGAACGGGACTGGATCAACATCTTCTGAATCTGGTTAAGAGATTAGAAGATCCATTGAGGAATATTGAAGACGAATTAGGATCAAACACCTCGCTGACAGAGGCCGAAGAAGATTTAATGAGAGCTTCTGAGGAAAATGATAATTTGGACAATACGGTGAGCGATATTGAGAAAGACACGACGGCAGAAGCTGAAGTAGAAACGAGGGAAGGTGTCGAGAATGATAGCAACTTGGAGGAAGTATTGAGGAAAATCGAAGACGAAATGCTGAAAGCTCATTCGGACAGTGATGAATTAGAGGAGAAGATGAAAGCACAGATGAAAACATGATGAAATCTGTGAAGGAAGATAATATGATTTGAGGGATCAGTCAGTGACAACGGAAAAACATTCGGTGGAGACTTGCGAGTACCATGGTATATTACAAGAAACGTCGAAACAGTTTCGAAGCAGAAGTTCCAAGATCGATGAGGCAGCACTGATTCTTGATTTTCAATCTGGACCCAGACGAGGACAAAAAACTAAGCCAGGTACATATTTTTTTCGAATGTGCCATTCCAGTCTCGCTCCCTACTAGCCAATCCAGGCCCATGTAGCATTCTATTGATAATTCTGCAATAGTATACAGCCTTGAAATATTGATTGAGGGGGCTTGAATAATTTGCGCCAAGTCAGAATCAAATAGACTGGTGTGGTCGAGATCTATATAAGGTTATTACTCATTCATCAATTCATTGTTAATATTCATATTCCATCATATTAGATACTAAGTTTGGCTGTCAATTCTATGTCCAAATATCAGTCTCTGCACTCTGCAGTACATTAGATGAGGCGCCAAAATTGAGAATTCTGATTGAGCATGCAAACATCTTCCATACACAAGCAATTGCGTCCGGAGTTCATTCGACTTGGGTTGAACCTATACAATCTATTAAAGGAAACGATGATATCTGCTCTGTTCCACTCAAATAATAGCAGTTCTGTGTATTAGCATCCCATATAACTCCAAGATTCAAAAGTACCAATGATTAACATATCACTGCTAACGAAATCGATAAATCAATAAACAACAAACATTTTCATATCGATGACCCAAAACTCAGAGCTTTTCAGGCCACCCGCCATCTGATAAGATATCCTTGCTTCTTCCCTCGATCAAGACAGGCGCTGTCCCTCAGCTCGTCTCAATCAACGAGAGTACAGTTCCGCGCGCCTTCGTTCACTTGAGCCCGAGTCCTACTAGTGCACCATTGATCCCATCTACAACAGGCTCGAATCCCAAAGGGCCCAAAATTGTCCACAAGATTTGTCGTGCATGGAGGGTGGCTGATGAGGATGCAATCCCCTAGATTTGCAATCGTGTTAGAAATGACTTTCTAGTTATGTATACAGGAATGAGCGACCGTAGGGGTGTAGACTTGCATCATATTTGTCATCCTTTTGAATGACTTCGGAGTTCTTGTTCTCGGCCGCGGTATTCTTGGGTGATTCTCAGTATTTGCAAAGTGTGAACAAGCTAATTGAGACTTACAGTGACGGGGGCCGCAATAGCGAGTGGGAGAACGACTGCTGCGATGACGAATCGCTGGAAATACATCTTGAGAGGCTGGAATGACTTGGTGATGACAGTTGTGGGCTGTAAGCTAGGAAGTTCTATGTTTCGAGAGACTAAATGAATTGGAAGGGAAAATTGCAGTCAATGGGGGCTCTTTATATATTCTTCTCCCAGGATCGTTACAGGATGAACCAGATTGTCATTTTCACCATTCAGCTTCCACGAGGTCGAGCAAAGACGCGTCACCTACGATGCTGAACTCTACGAGGAAAGAGAACGCGATACTGCAAGTCTTTGTACATTCAATGGAGAAACAATGGTGTCCAATAATGGGGCTCCGAGGACATTCCACATGGTTTCTGGAAGAAATGATGGTCCCGCCGTTGTGGTATTCAGTGACATTGGAACGATCAACTCGCACCGGCGATCTGAGGCTTTGATGGAAAGAGTTTCAAAGATTTCGTGTATCTGTTCAGTTAATTAAACATCGTTGGCAAAACTTGCCAAGATACTCATTCCAGGTAATGTGATCGGCCGCCAAGACGATACATCACCTCGTTGAGATATGTTAAATCGGCAGTTGAATTACCTGAGTGATCACTTTATAGTGGATGCCGAAGAATACTGTTAGATCGTTTCAAACATGTCTGGATTTCAGGAGCTAGTGTTCGACAAGCTGATGTTGCCAGTTGTCACAATTGAGCAAAATTTGTGAAGACATATATATCGAAGCAAAATACTTTTTCAAAAAAAAAAAAAAAAAAAAAAAAAAAACACCCCCGCTGAGGTTTGACAAGATGAAAGTGATAGGTCATTTCCTTGAATAACCATGCCTCGAGAATCGCAGTTGGTGAGAGGAACTTCAACCCTAAGAAGTATCAAGTATGTATCGGCTTAGAGTGTTCGGCCATTCCGCACCGACGTTACACTCTTGTTATCGGCCGGCAGCGCTATTACAGGCCGAGATCAACAGACCAAGAAAGTTTGCAAGACATAAGAGGACTATGAATAGTAATTGTACAGGATGACTTCAGATCTCTCGCGTGTAGCGTATCTCCGAATAAGACTGGCGGTGCGAGCTCCGGACGACTTGTCACAACATCATAAATCAAGACGAATAATCTGCTAGTACACCCCCAAAAATGTCATTTGCTCGAATGTCGATGAAATCGATCGAGATTCGCTGTCGAGCGAGAAACTGATAGGTTGAAAGAGGAGCCGGAGGTATTCCTCTAGGCTAATGTCTACCCTACTTCTCAACCCAATAAATAGAACATGATATACAAATCCCATACGATACGATACGCAATTCCACAATTTGCGCATCATCTCAATGTCGTGTTAGTCGAGTTGTACGCCTCCATTGCTGATCCTGTTGTTGTCGTTCGTTATTACGAACGCTGGTGTAACAGAACAATTCTTGCGATACCAAAAATTAGTGGAGATGAATCGCCTGACGGAGATATCTCCTGTTCATCAAAGGCGTGACTTGATTTGATGGCATTGTCGTCTGTCTCTTAAGTTAGCTAAGATTTGTATATGGCAACAAAAAGATATGCTTCATGCGCAACGTACCTGATATGTATGTGAGTAGGTAGCTATCGGAAGTGTCTTCCCATTTTGCTCTGTCCCTAGACTGTTTTCCCTTTAATATGTGACGAAGATTTGGATTCTGTACTCTGTATACGATCCAGAATATCCTAATTAGCTACCTGCCTACCTCGTATACCTCGCACGTCTAGTACGACCACCCCACCTGGGCAGAAGTAGTGCTCCTAAAAACAACCTTGGAAAGTTGTTCTGTATAACTAAATGTATAACATTGTGATGTCACCGATACTCATTTAGTCTTGCTTTTGTTGTCATAAATTCCATCAAAATATCTTTATCATTGATGATAATAAGTCCTCAAAGAAGTCAAAGATGGTAAAAGAAAGTGTTGGATCAAGAAGAACTAGGTAGGTATCCAACTTCGCCTCCTGGCACTTCGCCATTCCCGCTTTATAAGCTTACTAATGAATGATTGCTTATGTAATGAAGCCAGTAGAAGGAAACCCTTTGTTACCATATTACATAAAAGAGAATCATGTTCGTTCATTGGATTAGATTCAAGAATTGGCACCTTCGGAGGCGGACATCATCACCGGTGATGTCTTGATCAAATCTCCCATGTTATTTGATCGGAGGCTTTGGTCGGAGGCATCTCCACAGAATTCAGATCCCTCTTATGCAACCTTGCAATTTTAAATAAATATGATAGTTAGACGAATGGTCAACCCGTTTTTGTGATGCAATTTATACATAGTGGTCGTCGCTAAATCCCGAATGCCATCACATTTTTTTTCTTTTAACAAAGCAAGAACAAAGTTTATCATTGTTTTAAGGGAGAAAAATCACTGTCGCATGTGATTTCATCCTTTGAGTCAATCTATTCTTTCGAGAAAGTAACCCTGAGTACTAGGTACCCGGCGTCTCTAAATGTTCCAACAGGCACCTTTGATAAGAACAGTGGCAGCAATATCGCCAATATAATCAGCATCAAATATAACGTGGTCATTCAACAACGATTCCATAACAGGCAGCCGGAGAAATTGTTTTATAGGAGTTACATTGCTATGCTCTATCCTCGCTGAGCCGACCAGAAACGAATGCGCCGCAACGCTGAAGGGATACGATAAAACATCCATTAAGAACACATCATATAATCCGTTGTATTCACGGAATCTCTCCACGGCGAAGGAATCAAGTTTCAATGAACCAAGACTCGGCATCTAGTTCCACTTTTGGAGCAGCTCCAGTGCGGAAGGACAGAGGACCGATCGCGAGCCAGGCTAGTGTTTCCCTTCACCAGTTTTCCCATACATCCTTTCCAAAGAAACCTCCAATGCTGTGATATGTGAAAGCATTGTGTTATAATACTGGTAAATTGAACTGACATTCAACTTCTCAAGGCTTGTGATGTTTGTCGACAACGGAAGCAGAGATGTGACGAGAACCGTCCGAAGTGCGGTCTTTGTACACGCTTGAAGATAGACTGCAACTATAGGGAGCCCGTCCCGACAAAGTAAGTGCTGCAAGGCATGTATGTTTAGGACGATTCGATGCTGCGAACGGGACTTGAAATGTTTTAGTCTTCTCATCTGTAATGGATCTTACTAAGAGCGTCACAGGAAAGACAAAACCATGGTTGAAATCCTGGATCGAGTGAAAAATATAGAGAGTATACTCGAACAATTTCCTCAACTCTCGACGGGCATCGCAGAGTTCAAGCAAAGTCAGACGCCACTTACTCATTCATCATTGAACGACCCCCTTAGCTTTAAACCCGAGGGACATACGTTTGCAACCTCGTTCTCCCACCCAAACGAAATAAACACAGGTCGAATACACACAAACTCTATATATCGTCACTATACTGCTTCTCATAAGGTTTTGCTATGGCCGGCTATACAGCAACTTCTTCTACAAGTTGCGCCATCAAACAATGGCAACGGCAAATTTCTGGAAAGGGGGTCAGTATTCATGCTTAGAATACAGGCCTCAAGACCTCCATTATCCTTAGATATAGATCTACAAGAGAAACCGTTTGTAGGCATGCAATCATTGGCGAGTAGAGTAGTTGGGGGCTCGCGAACAACATTCCCGGGCTTGTCCCAGGAAGCTATGCTTCAACTGGCAGTGTCTTATTTCGATACGTTCAACTTTCTATACCCTTTCATGGACAGACAAACTTTCCTTTCTGATACATTAGTGAAAGTGGTGTCTGAAGGATTCGATGGAGATATGGAATCCGTTGTTGCCTTGCTAATATTCGCGCTTGGAGAAGTAGCGCTTGAAGGATCCTGCGGCTCTCCTGTCGATATCTACCAATCACGGCCTAGTGGCATCAGAGGCGGGCCGGGGCCATCCAAGCCACTAGGACTATCCTTTTTTAATGAAGCGATGAAAAGAATTGGTTGTGTCTTGACAGAATGCAGTCTTGAAAATGTGCAGATGTTTTGCCTTACAGCGTGCGTTTCAATTTCAATTGATATGAGTTGAGGAACTCGACTAATTTGATACTTGACGTAGATTATATTACCAATCCTGTTACCGCCATCTGGTAATTATTGGAACCAAGAACCTGAACGAGTGGCAGTTGATGTAATATTAGGACTTTTGGAGGTCGATGGTTTCTGCTTCATCAGCATGTGATATGCTTATCACATCGTCAGCATACCAATGCTTCCTTTTCCTTCTCAACACCTTCTGACCAAATCATAGGGATAGCTTTGACTGGAAATCTCCGAAAGGCGACCTTATCAAACGTGCGTATTGGCATTGTGCCACCATGGAGACGTGAGTGCTTTCATACTTCAAATTCCTTTCATTGTATTGATAGATGATAGGACTTTACACCTCGACATAGATTTGCCACTTACCTCTATGATGAATCTCGAGATGCACATTGAGATGCCACTTTTCCCCATGCCAATTTGTGACGACGATTTAAAAGGGGACCAGGAATCCAATTGGCAAGCACATAGTTCTTCGGTACTAGCATTACGAAGAATTTGCGTCCAGATGCAGAATGGAATTTCCGAGAGTAAGCATGCGAATCGCAAACTTTTTTCACTGTTTTGGACAAAACTGACTTCTCAATCTAAGTGGCTAAGATGGACGCCAACTCCTCTTGCTCGGAAGGTTACACCTTCCTAACCGCAGCCGGAGTACGACAACTCGCATCCCAGCTAACTCAATGGCGCGGCCTACTCCCTACCGCACTCCAATGGGCAGAAGATGAACCTGCAAGTTTTCCTTATGTGCAAACGCCTGAACGAGATATCGGGAATATCGATCCCAATTTCACATCTCCAATATCACAACAAAGTCCTCGTCCGGACCTCTTCTCCACTGATATCGACCAGGAACCGGTCAGGTATCCTTATGCATATGACATACAAGTTGCGACACTTAGAACTAGATACTATTATGCCAAATATATGGTTTATCGACCTTTTGTGTATAAAGTATTACATTCTCCGGAATTGGTGACGCCAGAGGATGCCCAAAATGTTGCGGAATGTCTAAGAGTATGTTATCTCTACTTTCATCTTTCTTTCTTTCCCTTTTACCGTTACCTTTATCTTTGCTTCGTCCCTATTAACAGTACCCACTAGTCCTGTCTCCTGTGGCCCATTCTCCTCTCACCCCCATCCCGTTGTAAACGTCTAATACCTTACCTCTTCACCTGGTCTCAGATATTCCTTAGCATCTTGATCATCGTACATCTCTCGAAAGGCAACATTATACTGAAGGATATTTGTGATAATCTGTGTGGGGAGCGATACCATTCAGAGATTGATGAAACTGTGAGGCTAATGTTGGATTGGATTCGAGACTTGAAAGATGCTGAGGATCCAATTGCGCTTTGGTGTTGGAATATGCTGAGAGGGATTTATTGGTAGGTCTTTTATTCACACTTCATCAACACTCGTCGATGGTAGGCACGTGTGATGGTGGGGAATAAAATTCGGTAAAGACGTCTCTAAAGTTTGGATGTGGCTCGGGGATTACGTATGACGACGCACCTGGGCAGTGAATGAAAGGAAAAGGAATGATGCGGCCGCGTGCTTAGGTATTTATGATGTGGCGGAAAAGATCAAGGAAGCTACCTATGCATAAATGGATGATGAGATGCCACAACGATGTTACGATCATGAAGAACCTTGGAAGGTAGAATAAACATCGAAACCCAGTAGTTAGACGAGGATCGCCAATTAAAGACCCAAATTCGCCAGAATACAAAATGTCTATCGCGTTACATGTCTTAATCCCAATATAGCAGCCCACCACAGCGTGCAGCGTGTACTGTAACCCGGTAATCACAGCTTTGACTCCTTTCTTCGTACGAATGAATCGTCTAGTAAATAATCGGGATATCTCTTTGCTCCAGCCATTCCTCCTGGGAGCCTCCCTATTTGGACTCGGTTAGTAGAATAACTTAGCGAAGGTGAATGAAGGGGTTGGGGAAATGAAAAATTAGGAAATAATAAAGCGTACAATTTCCTCCGTCAATAACCAAAACTTCACCATTGACAAAGCTGCCCGCATCGCTGAACAAGTACACAGTTCCGTCTGCAATTTCCTTTACTGTGCCATATCTCCCCAACGGGTTTCTTCGTTGCGCATCCCCGCTAGCTTCGCTCTCCTTATCGCCCAGCCGTGCCATTCCCTCTGTTCCTTCTATGGGTCCTGGAGTAATCACATTACTAGTGATTCCCCGTGGCCCGTATTCCAACGCGGCTGTTGCAGAAATAGCGTCGACGCCTGCTTTTGCTGCTGCTGCGTGCCCCTGAAGTGGCATTCCTGTGAAGTGGAACGCGGCAGAGATGAAAATTATGCGACCTCCGGTGTTGGGATTAGAAGCTGTGTTTGGATGGTCAGAGGCGGATTTTATGAGGTGTGGGAGAGTCGCTTTGAGGGTGTTGAAGGAGCCGAGAGTGTCGATTTCAAGAACAGTTCGGAAAGCGTTTGAGGAGAGACCTTCTAGGGGTGAAATGAAATTTCCTGCTGCTCCAGCGCTGTTGGAGTGGTCATGTTAGATATTGCCATTGATACAACTGAGGAAGGGGAATGGGTAAAGCAATCGTACATAACGAAGTCAATGCCCCCTAATGCCCTCACGCATGTCTCTACCGCACTCTCCAAATTCTTTATGTTTCTCACATCCACACCGCCAATTCCAATGACCTTCGATCCGTAACGCGCAGTCGAAATGGACTTGGCCATAGATTCAGTCTTGGATGGATTGCGTCCGATAATACACGCGTTGGCACCTAGGTGAACCATTGCACGCACTTGAGCGGAACATATCGAACCTGCTCCGCCAGTACAGAAGACGACTTTGTTGTCTAAAAAAAACACGATTAGCGTGCGAAAATAAAGCAAACTGTGCTGTCTGTTAGAAGTTCATACCGAAAATACCGTTCCGCCAGACGTCGGAGAGATACTCTGATCGAGGTAGAGCCATGTTCGTTTATATCTTGAGGATCAAAGGGGTGTTTGCAATTTTGCGGCGGAATCGATAATATAGAATAGATACTTATACTACGTTGTTTTTACGATTAGTTCCTAAATACAACAGCTTATTAGGATCAATGGGAAAACCAAATCACTTTGGATTACTGAACTAACCTTGGAAAGTAAGACATAAACTACCTAGGTACCCGATTACAAAATCCGGGGTCTCAAGCCTCGGTCCGGCTATTCATTGATAAGTTCCGCGAGCCAAGATATGATTACATAATATCATAATCGATCCATTGATCCATTAAAGAGAATGACGGCGGATTTCCCTTAGTTTGGATTAAATATACCTGACCAAATCAACAACTTAGATCCCAGTTTATATCCATCACACTACCTTTGCGTATTGAACAATCCTTCAGCAAGAGCATATCTGAGAAGGATACTAATCGGTGACAAGATGTCTACAAAGACTGTTTCGACTTTGAAGTTTGTGGGATCGATTTCCCTTGGCCTACTTACTGTAAGTTGCTTGCATCACCCCACTATAGCTTGTCATTCCAGACTTTGGAGCTTGTTATTCTATTAGTTTATTATCAGCTTCTATCCTCTCAATCTATTGTGAATTCAAGGGGCTGATAATCATCAAAAAATAGGGCGTTTCCTATACCCTCTCATCTCTCACGATCCCAGCCTTCCTAACCCTCCCATCCGCCACTCTTGCATCTCGCTCCTACAGCTCCCTGACTACTCTCGCCACAACACATACTCGTGCGCTCACATGGATTTCATCCTGGTCTTTCCTTCTCGCCTTTTATTTCTCACCCCGAGGACAAAGACATCCATATCTCCTCTGGACCTCGCTCTTCGCCGCCTCAAGCTCAATCGTTGATAAACTCATCCCACTTGCCATAGGCTCCACAGGTCCAAGACGCATTGCACAGAGGAAAAGATCAAAGAAACCCATGAGTCCCAGACAAATGGATGCAAGTTACGAGGTATTGAGCAAGAGCGCTAGAGATTATGAAAGTGCGGGGTTGGCGAGTAGTGAGGAGGAAATGGATGATAATGTCAATGGGGAAGAAGTGAGAGAGGAGATGGAGGGATTCATGGCCAGCCAAGTTGTCAGGACTGTGGTTGCCGGTTTGGGCTTTGCGATGAGCGTTGTGGGTATCTGGGGAGATGGAGGGTTCACTGAGGTCGTTTTTGTGGATGTTGTGTAAGTGAGGATGAAATGGGTTAAGGGTACGGCTGTGAGGCACGAGATATGAGATATTTAACGAGGTATATGACATTGACGAAAGTTGAGAGGCGTAACTTTGATGCGAGCCCTGGGTTAGCCTTGAAGCTTGTATGGTGGGATTGGTCGAGAAGCTTATAGGTGCGATGGGGCGGCAAACGATAAACTCCTATTCTTTATTATGTACGGATGTTGAAACATCTTATTGATTATAAAACTTGCTCTTATCTCAATGTTCGAAATTTGGGCTTCCCTGTCTGATAATCCGATAATGGTCCAAGGATTTTGGGCGCAAAGGATTAGACGCTGTCTGTCGTTCAGTGTACAGCAAAAATCTATGGAGACTTGATATTTAAGGCAAAGATCTTGAAATTTACATTTCTATGCTACTACCTTTTCTCACCCACTCCATCTCTATTTCTAAGATCTCTGCGGCACTCGCACCAATAAGCCATTTTAATAGCCATCTCTACGATGCAAGTAATACATTTCCACAGACTTTGAACTCCGGGAAACATCCGAGTGTGTGAAGATATGTATGCGAGTACATCCATAATTCAACCCTCTTCTAGCTTTCTATATACTTAGTACCTTTATCCTTTCTTATAAAGACCCGATGGAGGAGTGTATGGTAGCAGTGCCTCCGTGGTGCCGCTCAATGTCGAAAGTGAGTGTTGTTTCGCTTTTGAATATCGAAGTTCTTATCGAGGCGTTCTAATAGTTCGGACTACAAGATACTATGGGTGTAGGAGTCTATGGGTTTGATTGCAAAATGTAAAGAGCAGAGACGGGTCAAGGTAAAATGGAAGGGCGACTGCTAATCGGCGAGGTTATTTTGATATGAGCTTTTAGGGGATGAACAAATGACCAAAGAGATGCTAATGCCGAAAGCATGGGATTTGATAGAGCATGCGAATGATGAACAGGTCGAGTGGTGGTTTGAATTTCGATGAGACCGTTTCGTCTCATCCACAACTGAGCACAGAAAGTGCGGGTGGAAAGAAGAGGATTGAAGTCCTGTTTCTTGAAAATGACTAGGATAGGTATTATTCTGAACTCTAGGAAATCTTTGTGATGAAAGTGATGAGGAAAGTACGTTTTTAGGATCCTTGTGCCTGGAAAATTGTGCGTGGATATTGTTTCATGTGCAAAATGATATTGATAGAATTGAAAAAACCGTCTCCATAATTTACGGAACAACGGGCCCAATTGTGTTTCCATGAAAGAATATATGTACCAAATACAGACTCAATAATAATCTATAAACAAGAACCTGACTCCGAGTCACAATCTCCAGACTAGATGCAACTCTCATCGCTCCCGAATGTAGGTTCAGCCCATCATAACCCTCAATGCAGTATTCGAATTATCCCTTTCTCAACACAAAAGACCGAATTGCGGAAACCATGAATATAAACACTCGATCCAAATAGCAAATGCACTTTAGGGAAGCCACTAACACCAAGATCTCATCCACTTGTATTGTATCGTTTGGGCCGTATATGGATCCTCAGTTGCACCCATATCATAAGGACCAAACGTCTTATAAGGTGTCTTATACTCAATCAGCTTAGATTGAGCATTCAGTCCAGTCTTGATAAATATTTTTGCGCTGTAGCCATCATCACAGCCTGTGAGAGTAAAATTCATCCCTGTAGTTGCATCAGGCACGACGTCGGAGGGAACCCATTGATTATAGCATCGAGGCCAGGAATTGTTCATGACGATACCTTGCCAGCCTTCGATCAGCCATTCGGAAACTACCGTAAGACAAGCGTTGGTAGGAAGGACAAGAAGTGGGGGAACTGTGAGGCATTGTGTTTGGAATCTCATTTTGAGAAGGATGGAGTAAGTTTATGCGATTGTTGATGCAGAAGCGAGGCTTTTGTGACGGTAGTCTGACGAGCAATGACCTCAAAGTGAGTAGAAGAAGAGATCAAAATCCAATGAGTGTGAGTCGATATTCATCATATAAAATCTGTGCAATAATGCCCGATTTATATCTTCATCGCAATACACTTGAACGATCTTAGCGAACAAGAAGGAAACCCCCTTGATGGCCCAAAATGTGACCAACTTAGCGCATCTCTATAGACTCCCACTTGCCATTTCCTCATCATTGCCAGACTCATTTCTTTGCACTCTGTTATTGAAATTTAATTCATGTTCAAAAGGGATTCAGATTGGGATAATGGGTCATGTCTGGCGGTAAACAATCCTTCGCGCAAATACTCATACGATGTAATATCCAAAGATGGGGCCAAAGTAAGATTAACTCCAATTAAATGGAAAAAGATACAATCTTCTATGGTCGCTCAATCGAAGAAATCATGGAATGTGTTCCTAGATGCTGGGGGTTTTACAGCCGCCTTCTATTTAGATTGAAAAATACAGTGCTGTGCTGTGCGACAGAGCAGACTAGACGCCTTGAATATTCTAGACACTGTAAATTGCTATAGTTCCAGGGTACGATTTACACTTTCCGTTCGACTTCGAATGGTAAGATCTGCTTTTTTTAAGCCCTAAAATCACAGCCCTATAATTGCAATCACTTATTCTATGTAGCTCGATATTCAACGTTCGGATGTCTGCTGATTGTGTAGTTGCTTGAACAATGCCGAGAGGCCACACCAGATTATCTAAGAAGACAACAAGAGATTGGTAAGCTGGTCTCGATGGAGTAAGGTAGGTCTTCGAATGCTTCATCTGGTTGAAATCCCCTGGAATCACGACGTTGCCAGCGCTACTTTTTAGCGACGGGCGTACAAGCTGTAAGTGGCATTATTTGCACGTAGAATACCATGCTCAAATGCTTTGATTAACAAGCTGATCATGGTATTCGTGATGAGTTCGGTAGCTTCGTTCGGCTTCATATATATCTGGTCTAAATTGTGGCAATGCCAAAATTCTGTCGAAACATGACACCAATAACAAGATATAAAAACCGTTATAATCATCAGTCGACTTGCCTTTCGAGGGTATTGATCGTCAAAATTGATGCACAGCCGGTGTAAGACTATCGAGGAATCAATGGGCTAATCTTTCCGCCGCGATATCGCCTCATCTGTTACAGTATCATTAGAATAGCGTGCCAAGTGAGATAAATTGAGTAGGTTCGATTTCTCGTACTACAAGAGAACCTGTAGTCCCATCCTAAAGGTGTAAAGAATGGAAATCTTTGCGATGCGAAAGTCTCCATCGAGAAAAATTCGATAGAATGAGGTAAACTCGATGTCACTAATTAGCTGTGATACGATGAATTTACAGACCATGAGGGGCTGCCGAGAAAACGCTCAACCCCGTTGTATCCCCGTGGCACATCGACTCGACATGAATAAATACACAGAAGAAAGCCATATTTACATACCTCAAATGCTCGGATGATCGTCCATCATATGGAAAGTTGACTTCGTAAAGCATCTCAAGCATATACAGGTATGAATTCTTGCGCATGGAAATGTTTTGCGTCTGACCAGCTGCTTGGCAGATGTTTGAGCTCGACAAACACACACCCACTGTAACCTCGCCAAAGACCTCTAATACGGACACGAGTAGCGAGTATCTAAATACTCAATTAGGTGTTTACTGACTACCAAAGTAAACACATCGTGCGTATGCTTATCGTATGTATCTTCTGCTTCTTCTTTCTCTCTCTTCAAATCTCCCTTTGCTTCTTTTCGTTTGTCACTTTTTCCTATATCTGTCACTTACGTTGATACTTCGCCATTCTGATCACTATTATATGGCATGGCTATCGTGGGTGTATACTAGTGATCATCTTTTGCCTGTTCAGAACCACTTCGGTCTTTGGCTATCTTCAATTTGGATTTCAATACATTATTCCATCAATGACCTCCCACCTCTCCAGCTACAGCTCCAAATATTCTTAGATACTGGTATAGTGTGGGATGCGACCGGAGGAAGTTTCTCTGTCAATCTCCGCCCTTATCATGATTCTCTTGGCATTCTGCATGCTCATACTTTTGCAGATTTTGACACATCAAAGGGTCCTTGGGGTACACAAAGTAATACCCATCACTGTTACTCGGCGAGTGCCACACCATTCTTCCATATTTTGGATAAAGGGGATTTGCAGTTATATCGTTATCTTGTCGAGTATGCAGCATTCACTACGTCCTTTGAAGCATCATTTGTTATATTGTAGACTCATCACCAAGAATTGGGCTGCATGTATGGGTATCTCGCAGGCCAGCTCCTCGCTGCCGTCTGACTCTGAAGATTCCCTCCGAATTCGGTTCACAGATTCTAAATTTTCCCTTTCGATCCTTTCCGCATCTTTATGGTGCCTGTCTCCAAAGAAGTCAACCTTACTTTTCACTATCATATCTTACTCCCCGCACATCTGCATCGTGCATGAAAAGCGACTCAATCGTAACCCCTGAAATACGGGTCGTGACAACTTTACTTTCTCTGCGCACGGCCGCAGAAACTATCCATCTTCTCAATAAATGGGTTATGTGATCTGTTAGTCCTTATTCTCACGATAGTATGAGCCCCATCACCTCTCCAAGAAAATTGGTATGCTTGTAAACCTGTCGCATTTTCTATCTTTCCATCGCTAGTCTTATTCAAATTGTGGATAACCTATGAACATATGTGTATCTTTTCGGCAATATAATCATATTAAAAAACGTGTATGGGGTACGTATTCAAGGTTACTTTGCAAGGAATTCTATACCCGGGATGGAAGGTAGCGGTTGCATTGATATGGGACTGATCCGAATAATCCTAGCTATGGATTGAAATCGTAGTAAGTTCGATCAAACCTGCCAGGCTATTTGAATGCTGAATTAGAGATGCTCACAACATTCTAGGAAGCATACTTCCGCGAGTTTCCTATGTTCAGAATAATGGCCTTGTTTCGACTCACAACATACATGGACCTTGGCCATGAGGAAAGGAAATAGTTCATGATGGCGTTTGATTGGCAAATAAATTGATGCATGAAGAACTAGCTGGTCGATGGATATCCAACGGCCCTACATCAACGGTCTTTTCTTAGAGCCCGTGTTTCCCTCCTGTCAAAGGGAGCGCCTCTCTCCGCACATCCGGGAAAACGATGCTTATATTTTCAACAGCTTTCAAGGTGAATATCAGGGGAAATATTGGCATTAAGCCCCACGCGTGAGATCCAGTAGCAAGATTGCTCTGCCCACCTTATCACAACGATGTGTATTGTCATATTTGACGGGGATCGATGAGAACGTGACATACACATTATCAATCTTACCCCTCCACCAGATGGAGAGTCGTCGTCAGCATTTTCGTTACAATTCCCCGAACCATCAAACTGCCCGATGCAGAGTTTACTTCTTGTAGCATGAGAAGGGTTTTAATACTTGGCATAGGTGAACGGGTCCGTGAAGTCTATCACAAAAGTTCAAGTTGACTCTGTAGTTGTATCGTGAACTTTCCATCAGGTCTCTTGGCGCCTGGCTAATGAGTATTGGGAAGGAAGTCTATCGCCAAACCAGCCGAAATTACTTCAAGTGACAGGTTTACGCTTCTTGCGAAATAAGCTTTGAGCGCGGTGCAATACACACTGCTCAAACCATATTAACGCACGAATCAGCCAAAGTTTGGCCGGCATAGGCACACATGAAGCAGGTCCCTGTGGATGCTTGCTCTTGCATTCATTTAAAGATCTAATCGTTCCAACCGAAATGGTTCACAAGGTATTGTTGCAATCACAGCTCGTAGCGCCGCAGGAATAGATGTATGGCGTTTTTCCATGTGATATCGGCAACCCCTCTCGTTACCCCTTGCGCTGACATGAAGTAAGCTCTGCATCTACATGGCTATCGACAACTCTTCTCGAGAATCTTGGAAGTTCACTCGTGCTGGCATATCTCCAAACAGCATTGCATAAATATTGCGTAGACATTGCGTTTACGGTGAAGATCTTCAAGTTAGTAAACTATAGAATTGGGTGAGATGTTCTCTGAAATTTTCTGAGGTTTTGCTTTCTGAGGAGACGATATTGAAAGCTCTTGATGACAAGTGGGATTAACGGGTTTTCATCAATAAAGCTTAAGCCAACCGCGCTTACATGAGCGACAACTTACCTTACGTATTGCAGCCCAAATTCCCCGAGAAGTGCGACCTAAGATGGAACTTCATACTAGCGAAAATATGCAGCTCGCATAGTTGTACGCCTATTAGCGCCACTACTTTGAAGAATCTCATTTTGATATCCATTTTGGAAGATATCGCAAGCGTCGGGTAGCTTCATTGTTATCGACATCAAGGGTTTTTCATCAGGTGTAAATGAATCAATATTTCGCGATACACACCCCAAGCCTTCTCACTGCATTATTGAAAATACCACCTTCTGAATGCTATTCACTTCTGGCTCAATGGAGCTCAGGAAAGGGTATACTTGGCGTGGGAGTGGGTGAACGACTCTGTGTGCGTTCGCGAGATACGACCTTCTCTCTTCGAAGTGCAGATATGGAGACGAAAGATGAGGATATCGTCGCAGTATCCGAGGCTCTATTCATCTTCACAAGGAAAGAAAAGGATATTGGCTGTGTTATCGGTGATATCTCAGCAGATAAGTAGCATCTAGTCGACTATTTAAAGAGTGTGGATGATGGCGTTGTCTTCAGTTTCCAAATCAACCAGCTCTTTCTATCCTCTCCCGGGTCTTGTCGAAACTCCATTAAATTCATCATGAAGAATTCATTCTTTAGTTCATTGGCAAAATTTTCCTCACTTTCTTTAGCTTTGGCATTGCCAACAGCAGAAGTTATCCCATCCGCTCTTGAAGAACGGCAAAGCTGTGCCAATACTGCAACAACCAGGAGTTGTTGGGGACAGTATTCGGCATCTACAAATTCTTACACTACTGTCCCACAAACAGGTGTAACTAGAGAGGTAAGATGGCAATCTGAACCTTTTTTCACAATCATCAAAGCTCACTGTAATGTGTAGTACTGGCTGGTTGTCCAGAACTCAACTCTCAGTGCTGATGGAGTTTCGCGCCCGACTCTTAACTTCAATGGTACTATCCCAGGACCTCAAATCACGGCAGACTGGGGTGATAACGTTATCGTCCATGTTACGAATAAGCTCACTAACAACGGAACATCTATTCATTGGCATGGTATCAGACAGTTGAACAACGCTCAGTACGACGGAGTTCCAGGTAAAATTGACCATGTCCCATTCTATATCCCAAACTAACACTCTCCACAGGGATCACGCAATGCCCAATTGCTCCTGGGGATACTCTAACATACAAGTTTCACGCAGACAATTATGGTAGCTCCTGGTATCATTCCCATTTTATTCTTCAATATGGTGATGGACTCTTTGGCCCACTCGTTATCAACGGCCCTGCAACCGCCAACTACGATGTTGATCTTGGTATGTTGTTCTTGAATGACTGGAATCACGTACCTGTTCAATTATTCTGGGATAAAGCCAAGACAGGAGCACCACCGACACTTTTGACTGGTCTTATGAACGGTACCAACACATACAATGGAGCTGGTAAAAAGTTCCAAAAAACTTTTACACCAGGCAAAAAGTACCGTATCAGAGTGATCAACACAGCTGTCGACGGCCATTTCCAATTTTCTATTGATGGTCACAGCTTCCAAGTCATAGCAATGGACTTTGTACCAATTGTTCCATACAACGCTACCAGTATCCTTGTAAGCATTGCTCAACGTTACGATATCATTGTTACAGCTAATGCTGCGGTCGGAAACTACTGGATCAGAGCAGGATGGCAGACAGCATGTTCTGGTAACACCAACGCTGCCAACATCACTGGCATCCTTAGATACACTGGTTCTAGCTCTACCGCTGATCCAACGACTACCTCCACTGTAACGGCAAGTACGAGTTGTTTGGATGAACCATTGACAAGCCTTGTTCCGTTTGTACCAATCAACCCAGTTGCCAGTTCTATCATGAAGACAACGTTGACCACTGGTGGTGGTCAATGGCTATTCAATGGAAGTTCTTTACTTCTTAACTGGACCGACCCCACTCTTCTCACTGTCTTGAACAGCGGAAATATTTGGCCAACAGAATACAATGTTATCCCTGTTGAGTCCACTACGGCGAATCAGGGATGGGCCGTTCTCGCCATCTCAGGACCCAATGGGTAAGCTTTCTACCACTATCCACTAATTCCTTTATCGCAAACCATACTAACGATCTAACTTCTAGTCCTAACCATCCTATCCATCTCCACGGTCACGACTTCTGGACTCTCTCCCAAGGTACCGGAGCCTACACCGCTACCACAGCACTAAATCTCGTGAACCCACCCCGTCGTGACGTGATGACACTTCCCAGCGGCGGGCATCTTGTCATTGCTTTCCAAATCGATAACCCCGGCTCTTGGCTCATGCACTGCCATATCGCATGGCACGCATCTGAAGGTCTGGCTTTACAATTTGTCGAGAGCGAGAGTAAGATTCTACCGACAATTGGAACAGCTGATGTGTCCACTTTCCAAGACACATGTGCAGCTTGGAATGCTTGGACTCCTACTGAGCCTTTCCCACAAGATGACTCCGGAATTTAAATTTCCTTCTGGAAATGAAGGATTTTGAGACGCAGGGCTTGTGGATCGTGGGTGGTGGAGGGCTATGGAGGGGCAGCGCGATGATGATTCCTCGAATCTTGGGGGAAGCGGATGGACTTTGATCCATGCAAAGTTGATATGGGGTTTTCTGGCACAGGAGATGATAATTGGTGAGGCAATATACGTACACTCTCTAGGATTTCTACGTCGATTTGTTTTACTTTACTATTCTATTTTTTGGTTCAATTCTGTTCTCATTTCTTTCTCCACTAAAGAACTTTTGATTTGGGCTTTTGGGGTCGCACGATTTGTGTGCTGGCTTCTCTGGAAAACGGGCTATCGGTAATGAGTGCCGTGATTGTATATAGTTCTGTTCTTGATTTGTGAATAGTTATTACTTTGTCCCTCTCGTGTTGTTTTGTGAATGAAGTTGGATCTCTGGCTCCCTGAATTCATGTATCCTGTGTTAATCTAGACTATCCCATTCCATTGTGGGATATTTTTTCTTCCAATATGTGTCATATTGTCAGTTTTTGGTGCTCCCGAAATGCAAAATCCTCGGTTCTGACAAATTCAAGAGTAATTCAAAGCCTTCACGCTGACTTGATGTTTGCTGTATCAAACGTCATAGTCCGTGATATTGTGGTGCTTCAGGCGGGAAGACTTATAGATGAACCCTGAGATCGCTAGTGAAGTCATGTGATTCTCATCGAGTGCCAATGAACGCATACCTCAACAATCAATAGCATGAGTCGGATATGCAACACTGAGTCAGCTTCATTAGATATCGCAAGTCTCCTCATAATCTCGGCTGAAAAGAGACACGCCTCAGGGCTATCATTTGATCGATATGTCTATTGATCGTTTACTGATCTGCTATCTCTCGCCTAAAACAACTCGCTTATGGGTAGGCAGGTATCTTTCTCTCCTCGCTTCGATCGGGGAACGATTGATCGTGTATGATAGAAGCAGTTATTGAATCAGGAAAAAGACATATGAAGCATATTAAAGGGTATCGTCATTTAGCATTTCTAGTAAGATTCCTAAATTGAAACTACTCTTGTCATATAGAACTCGCTTTTACCGCACTTTTCAAGCGTTTTCTTCAAATCGGAAACCTTTGCTAGTCATGTCTGGATACGAGTCCATTCCAGACAAATAGGTCTGTATTGAGATCTGCGAGCATTCTGAGGCGGCCAGGTATTGGTCAGACTTTTTTTGGAGGTTCCTACTCGCTCGAAACTTTGATGGAGGAAGGCTTGGTGGGAAAGGAGGATGGGGATCTTCTGTGGGCAATTCAAAGTTCTGCTCATGGGAATCCTCGCGCATGGAGCGTATAATTCGAATATAGATATTTGGAGGTATCCAATCCATGGGTTTCATGTTTGTGGCGCTTTAGGTCACTTTTATCCACAAGATCTGATCCGACAAGGTAGGCTATATTCATTTTAACCGTTCGGTGATGGTTGGTCAGTATCTATTGAGGAAGTAGAAGAGGCCTGGGACCAATCATGATTTAGGTCTTGTTGATGTATCAACGTTGCTCTGACTGGGGGGGGTATGAAGCTGACTGAGCTATCACTAATGCAAAGATCTCCTGGACCTGCGTGTCAAGCTCGCTAGTAGCAGAAGAAACAGATTGGACATCCCACATGCCCGGTCCTCTGGGCAAGATGGATTGATTTTTAAGCCTGCAAGAGTACGACATATTAGGTGAAGGCAGCGCACACTGAACTGAAAACTTATGATTCGACTCTGACAAATGATCTTCGCAAAGTCAACTGAGAAAGAGCTTTGCGCATGATGACCGAGCTTTATCGAATGCCCTTATTATACTTTGAATATTGGTCTTGACATTGTAATCTTATACGCTTAAGTTGATATCAGCATATTTCATTTGGTTTAGATGGTCTATAGAAACTGGCTCAACACAAAGTACGAGGAACATCAAGTGCTTATACCGCTGGTAAGCCAAGGAGAGGCTGAAGTTCTTTTACCAAAATACCTTTTACGTGGATAACATCAGAATCAACTGGATACAGGTGAAGGGTACAGTTCAATCGAAGCTAGGTGTCTAGATATGTGTATCTAGATGTGCTCACCTAAAATATGAGTCTCAGATATAAATGTATCGAGAGATGTATATCTGAGCATGCCTATTCAACCATGACTACCTAGAAGTCAACCCCAAACATATGATTCTTTATTCAAAGATAACAAGTATTTACAAGAATATTTAGATGTATGTCCCCTAGCTTGAATCTATACATCTATAAGGTTATCATATAGATTCCATAATCAATCTTAAGCTTTCATCTGACAGATAACAAACGATTCTCTTGATACAACTCTAAGCGCTCAGCGGCTACCAATCATAGCACTTAAGTTGGTTATGCATTGATATTTTGTGATTACGCTAAACTCTTTATAGTAACATGATGCTTATATAATCCCTCCTAAATTGATCAGAATCAATTATACACAACACTCAATACATATCGCACCACAACTGACATTCTGGTTCGCATTTCAATGCCAATCAACAATTTCCGCAATTCAATCAATTAAATTTTAATCCTTGTATCAAATCTCATTTTCAAATAGTTCCCCGAAAATCTCAGCAACCACGTTGTCCAATACGCAAGGAGCCATCGACGGTCCGTCCGTTGGGCTAGATAATATTACAGAAGGAGAGCACGAATTGAAGTTGGAGGAAGAGCTAGATCGGACTCAATCACCACCCCCTAGATACCCTAATTCAGAGCCATCGCATTCTACGCCTTCTTCACCACGACCCCCACCCTTTTCTTCTCTTTATACTTCAACTGCCGAAGCTGTCGAGGCTTACAAGGTTGCCGTCACTGAAGCAGGCGCATCTCTATCTCCATCTCCTGCTGCTCCGGAATACGTACCTGTCGCGTCCGATCAAAATCGACAATTTCACGAAGCTTCTAGTTCCTCAAGAGACGTCGAGGCGGAAACAAAAGCTGCACTACCGCAGGACACTAAAGGCGAATCCTCGAAGAAAGACGACGAAAACGAGCCACCACCTGCATATTCAGAAGGTTCAAGTCCACTCGACGGATTCGCATATCTGATGGCGGCCGCCGGAGGAGCTGCGAGTATTATTACTCAGGTGCAGCAAGGTGCAGCACCTATGAACACTCTTGGAGGTAGGGTTTGATTATCATCAATTGCTGGATGAATCAATTATTGACGTACTCTAGATGTCGGCGCAGATGAGAACATCACCATGGACCTTCGGTATGCTATAAATGGAACATTGAAATCAATTGTCCGCATCTACTAATCTCGTAATTTAGGGGCACTCGGTTTACCTTGTCTCGAGATGAACTATTAACACTTCCTGAATTCGTCCTCCTATCTCTCTTTCCCAATGGCTTACTACCGGACGGCCATTTAAGTACCTACCACGAAGGAGATGCTTTCCAGGTTGATGTCCGTGATACTCCATTATTTATTCGCAATATACTGTCAAATTTAGACATACATATAGCTGACCTTTTCTCTCAGTACGATCCTGCATCCTTACAATACATGCTTGAATTCTTTCGCAACGTGGCGCAAACCATTCCATCGGGTTCAAACTCACCGGGACCAGACGCCGACGCTATACCAATTGAGCCAATGGCAGGATCCGCCAGGGAGATGTTACAAGATAGAGCAGGGATAATTGTTTTGAGAGAAGACTTGGACTTCTATGCAATTCCTCCTAGACCTGATATCGAACAATCGGAGATGATAGAAGTGAAGAGAGCGGCCGGGAAGGCATTGTTGAAACAGGATGGTATATTTTCTGGATTGAGAAGAAGTGAAGAAACAGGTACAACGGAACAACATTTGATTGAGATGTTGACTGCTGGGTATGTTTATTTTTGATGAGATTGCCCATAGACTTTCAACTAATACAGAAACAGAGGTTTCAACCATGACGATCATTGGGGTCACCGAGCAGGAGAACCAAACAAAGCTGTTATATGCAGTCTCGCATTAGCTCGCCTCCGAACTGATATCCGTGGCAACGAGATGGGTAGTAATGCTGTAGGTATGGCACAAAAGCTTCTGCTTTTTTGGAGAAAACCTGCAAGAAGATGTTGGTGGGAAGGTGTCGAACTGGAGAACGTAGAAGGTGTGGAGGGAAAATTAAAGGTGTGGATTCGAAGAGTGTGGACGTTGGAGATGAGTGTTATCGGCTTACGCTGAAAACCTCTTCTTAAAAATAATTTCCTTTGTTTTCATACCCTACAATTTGTGTTTTTTCATCCAGGGAGTATATTCAGTTCGGTTTCAGCAACATACATCCACTGGGCAATATTTAGTGGACAAAAATATGAATGACCGCCGTATTTCAATAGGCCGTTCTCAAACAATGTGTTTGGCTGCCGAATTTTTATAGTTTCCTGTTGCTTTGCAACTTTATCTTTTTTCTTATAGCGATGCAGGTGTTCGATTCATTGGGGGAAAGGGCAACTTGTGTATGGAATTAGCATAATTGTTTTCATCTTACGATTTGGCATTGGTTTCATAGTTGTTTGCTGGTTGTGGCCCTTGTGGATGAAAATTGGTTGAGTAAATCTTGCATAGAAAAGATTACTAGTTGTATGGGAGCACGAACGGTATGGATGTGATCTAAGTAGTAGAGGGCGGTGTGCTTATGAGGGAAGAGGAGAGGGGGAAGAAAACTGCACACGAATGAAGCAGATTGGTTGCAGTGAATCCGTAATATAGAAAAATGATACTTATTTGGTCGCAGTGCGAGCAGGTACAAATGCGTCTACTTCTCTCCTGACATCACTGGCTGCACATTTATAATCTATTGATTTGCTTCGTAACATCGCTAATATCTCAGTGTTACATGATGAGATTGAAACCCCAATCACAAGGAGGTATGACATCAATCTCATGCATTTATTTCCGCTGACAGTTTTAGGTGGAGTGAGGAGACATGGTGTCGACTGCGTCATCCTAAGATCAACATTTTCAGAATTTTAAAAGGTTTAGAAACAGAGAATTCTTGAGATAACAAGGAAACCTTTCAACCCAGAAAAATCTAGATATACTCTGATATCATATCTTTTCGTCGATCATGCAATAGTCACCTACCTTTCGTTCGCACTCTTACAGCCATTCGAGAAGTCTCGTCGTTTCAAAGACAAGTTGGATCGCCTTCTTTTGCTCGGTATACCTACATTACAAGACTTATCGAGAACTGCTTCTAATTTTTAAGCTTAGGTAATAACTTATTGTTCGCCATGCTTTTGGTTTGGCATCCAGAGAGTAGTAAAGGGGTTTAACTAGTGGTTTTATTCCTGACAGCAATTGTAGATTGCCTGTTTCCAAAAGAGTCCAAGCAGTGATCCTTCATATTTCCGGGAAAGGGGTTTGGAATAGTAGATTAAGCCATCTGGGGGCACAGCGGCACCTTAATACTTACTGTCATACCCCTTCAGGATCTCTCTTCACATCTGGCAAGCAAAGCATTCTTAGGCTTCTTTCTTTCGCTGTAGCCCAATTGATGTTCGATGAAATAGTCTTTCCTCTAAGTCTGAACTTGGTGCGCATTTCGATTTACCTCCCATTGTCTGAGAAGGTGGCACAATATCATTCGATTGTTCCCTGATATTGTTTTTGATTTTCTAATTCGCGAATTGAAGTGTGGCTCACTGTTCAATGGCATTTAAGTTTGTTGTATCGAAGAGCGGCCGGATTCATTACTGACAGCGGCTATGAGGAACACTTAAAGAATGCGAGTGAAGGTAGTATAAGCATCGAGAAGCTTAGTGCGAACTACCCTAGCAGCTCTTGGTATCGAGAGCCAGATGTATTCTTTGTGCGATGTGGAACTGCCTATAAGTTTTGTTGACGTTGACAAAAGATTGCTGTCACGTACAAAGCTGTATCATCCATGAAGGGGTCAAGTAAGTATGGCATTGTTGTTTAGCTTTATTATTATGTTTTTATTGGGCCAATAATCTTGAAGAGAGAGACTGGGGGTGAAATAGTAGATATACAAGCACAGGTCATATACGTCTGTATATTCGAAGCCGTTGAGCCTTTATCCTTCGAGTCATTGATGTTCACTGTTAAATCGATACTCGAGAACACCTCCCGTGTCAGATAATTTATTCATTGTATATATTTTTCTCGGCTTTAAAAATGAACACTTTCCATCCTCAAAACAATCCAATTGCGTTTCCTTCCTTAACATCATTCATCCCACTCTCTCCACTTGCTCCTTGCCATATCCCTCTCCTTAGCCACAACCCATACCCCCCTCCATAGCATCGCTACTCACGAACGATCTTCCGAACATATTCAACACCATACCTACAGACCCAAACAATCCCCCAGACAAAATGACGCATCAAGATTGGCATCATACCGAGTATCATTATTCATCGCATTCTGCAACATGCTAAACTGTGCCCCGTACATATCTGTGGTGTTCTCCATCACAAAATAGCTTTGAGTTCGTCTTTGATCTGATGTACTTTTGAGATAGCTGTGGAAATTTAACGCGGAGCTAGGAGGGTAGAGATGGATATTGATGGTGTTGCGCGTGATGATGTTTTTTTCGGGAGGTTTTTTGCTGGGATAGATCGACGGTGAGATATTCTGCGGCTAGGCTGATGTCTCTGATGAGAAAGCTGTCCGGAGGGGATGGGGTTGTGGGATGGGGACTCGGAAGTTATAGGACGAGGGTGAAGGATCTCGTTTACAATATCCTGTAGACAAAGACTCAGCTTCAGTATCGATGTCGAAAGCTATGTCGGGAGAGAGGAGGAATAGGTCGTGTGTGTGTTTAGTAGTTAGCAGAGAGCGAGTGATAGGATCATCGTTGGTCACTTTTGGAATCGTCGGGCTGAGGATTTTCTGGGTGATGTGGGGATGGGGGGATAGGAGGATGTGGCAGTAGCAGTGGAAGTGCCATACTGTTTGCTAGGAGGATTTGGTTTGTGCTTATTACTGTGCTGGGAGTTGCTGCGTAGTTCCATGTATCTATGCATTGCTTGAGAAAGCATGGAGAGTTTTGCTATTGTTGCTTAGAGTTCTTCTATGATTGAGCTATAAGTACATTGGAATACTGACAGCTTCGCTCCAAGTACACATGTGGTAGAAGAGAATCCATATACAAGTGTGAAACTATCAACCATGGTCTTTATTGGTTTTCACAATCAGGTATTCACATCATCTGTCCGCTTTACATGTGCAATACTCGCTTCTTGTTTGAGAATCAGGAGGGCTCTATTCGTATCATAGATGATGGTACGGGGCCTCGTGAACTTTCCGAAGACTAACTGAGCTAAACACCCTACGGTCGGGGATGGAGCCGGATATACTAGTTCCAGTATTATTGAGCAAGCAGCTAGGACTAGGTAAATCGTGTTTTCTACTAGGGGAGGACGAGCGAATGTATTGAGCGCTTCATAGTAAGAAAAACAAAACGGGATCATGTCAGATGGAGATGGGAATACATATGAAGTATCACTGAACAATTTTCAGCTTGCAAGAAATCTATAGCGATACGTAGTCTCTTGGAATTGGCAGTGATGGGCACTACAATGATAGAATGAGACTTCTCACAGTTACATAGGTACAATGTCACAACAGAATATTATTGGGACTTGAAACGCAATGCATACATGCTTAGAGACCGGCAGACTTACTACCGCCAAATGCTCGATATCAAGGTGTATCTTCTAAACTCGATTGACTTTTAACAAGAAACAACGGTCCTGCATGCCTTAAGATTTAACAAATTGCATTTCGAACATTTCTAACCTCGTTCACTGCTTTAGATATAACTCTTCACTATGAGCTCATAGATTGGCTGTGAATACCCATTCAACTTTGAATAAGCAAGGGAAATCCATGGATATGATATCATGGCAATCTCATTATCTGATGCCTTAATTATCGACATCTCGATCGCCATCTACACCGCCATCTTGCACAGAGCCTCAAGAAATGCTCTCTCAACAAATTCAAAGTCCAACTGAAACAACCGCCAGTAGTTAGCATCCCCGTCTTAATTCTCTAGCAGCACGTCAAAGCGAGGTGAAAAATTTCCCCCCAAAAATTAAAACAAGACACAGCCACTACTAAAAGCACCAGCTACCGGTCGCTCCCATCCGTGCACAAAAATATTCTCGAACTTTCAGCCTCCCCATAAACTTTGTAATCACAATTTAGACAACGGCAATTTCACAACAAGGAACTTCCTGCCCGCGACCTCACAGACAGATGGAAATGACGAGTTTCCCACCACAGACACAATTTCCGAAGAGATGACAAAAGAGATTTGGCATATCTAAGTACCGTATTCCACATACGCGTCAAGCGGCCTAGTCAAGCCACGCGAATTGAGTATGCGGTGTTTGAAATGCCATGTTTGCGCGAGAACTAGACTGAGAGAGAGAGAACAGAGTATGGGGGGTATAGAACACGAGATTTATATTTGGTGCTTTGTTATTCCTCCGAGAGGATTCTCTGGCTGCATATCGGTGACGTCTTGAGGGTTTGGACGCCCGCAGAGTCATATGTACCTGGTATATGTAACGAGTGTTGCCCGAAGAGCCCGCAGAGGGGATGGATATCAGAACTCCCGGATTCGGGTACGAGAAGAATGGAAGACGTGATTGGGGGCTTGTGAGACGTAGGACTGAGCTGAAGTAGATAGATAGGTTTGATTTGAGGAAAGGAAAAGATATTGATGACTAGATTGCTGTCTATCTAGTTGGGGCCAAAGAATTACAAAAAAAGGATAATTGAAGATAGAAAACATGATATGGGATAGCGTTCCTATAGATCTTTCTCAAGATAGTCCCTGCAACAAATTGAAGGGAGTGAAGTATAGATATACTAGGTAGATACCTTGTTCTTGTAGAAATCACCTTGTAACCTTACTTCCATTTTCCATTTCCATTATATGCAGTGCATCCCATCAATCTCACAGTCCATGATCCATGGGAACAGAATATGAAAATATCCGAAAAATACAAACTGGTAGTAACATAGCAACCATAACATTGCAAAACCTCGGACGAAAGGCCCTCCCTCCGAAGCAGTCGCACGTGGTAGAACAATCATGTGATGACACAACATTGCACAAAATACATAGGTACATAACAGGTATGTATGTATGTATCTTATGCTGTCTGTCTGTCTTTGCCCGGTTGCCAAGGCAAAGAACCCACTTCCGTTTAAACTTCCCGGCATGGCCGATATTTGCTGTGCCTCTTGTGAAGGATCATTTTTAGGTTTGATTGGATGTGGAGTTGTTTGAGGAGGCTTCTCCAAAATCTTGAATTCCTCAGGTAAGGAGGGAAATACTACTCTTTAGCTGATATCAGGTTCACAGGTAGGTATATGTACCTAGGTAGATAGATATATCTCTTTCCGATGCATCGAAGCGATTTAAAAAGGCATAATCATCGATTTGAGAAAAGACAAAATGTCCAATTCATGAAGTTTAACGAGCGATATACATCCATCAAGCCTTTGCTAATTGACTATTGCTAATCGATCTAGAGCAGCTAACCTTCATTCATTGTCTTGATCTTTCTTTCCTTTTCCCTTTCTTTTCTGTCCTTCGTTTGTTCTCCCGTTCGATCTCCCTCGTTTATTTAATTCGTTTACACTCTCTAACCTTACCACGGTTCGGCGGTAAAATAATCTATTCTCGCCATCCGGCAGAGTCTCGACCCTCTTCAATGTTTGACACGTTGATGAAAGGTAATTTTAATTTTCTCTTCTACCTAAAATGATTGACCTTTCCGATGACAACGGTGGAGTACATTGTACATGTTCCCATTTTCATTTCCCCAGAATGCAATATATTTTCTCTTTGGAGGATGGAGCCACGCGACCAATGATCATCTCTCGAAATCCATAAATGGGCGGAAGCTAATGATTCTTCGAATGCAAGGGAGAGGAGATAGGCACCTTAGTAGGTGCAGATGCATATATCGCCCTCTTATTATTAGAATAATATGACGCAATTCGCAAATCCTTATTGGTTTCGTGAAGCTGCACGAACTCTCCTACTGCATGCGTAATCTGAGGTATTGGTTGGATTTCAAAGGGAGAGAGAGAAAGATCCCTTGGAGATAGGAAATTGCAGAGGCGGTGATGGATGCAGCGATTTGTTTGCGCCAGCACAATACGTTTGGTTTGGTCTTTGGGTACAGTACAGATCGACGGCACGGTATTAAATTGTATCCATAACGGCGATATTTGTTTTCATATGATATGCTTGATTATTGTCTCATCTGAAATGTTCGGATGGGAACGTAGATGCATAGGTATATAGTTCTACGATGACGGGTTTGAATAAGAGCGCCATAAGATGAGGAGTAGTTTCATTCTTCAATGAAAGACGAGTTCGTCGCGCATGGCATATCCATATTCCCTTATCTCCTACGACACGAATCTAACGCGTCGGCCGCTCCAGATCGCGATCTCACTCTCTCTTGTGTATATGTAGAACTAAATTTCGGATTCGGATATCACTCCAAAAATCTGTAAAATGTAAAAAGGAACCAAGGAAAGAAAAGATCAGAAATTTTATGTGTTTACCTGGTCATCCCAGATGCAAGGTAAATCTCTACATAGTATGTCGCCGAAGCCCATGTCTCATTCCGTACGATCCATGGTTCTTGAAATCTAGATACCGCGAGAAAATATACGGTACCGATAATTATAGGCACGCTTCGTACCAAAGCAGTTGTGGGAATATGGGTTGCATATGCAGCTGCGGATAACCTCACGTGTACGGTGCGTGCATGGAGAATAGCGATAATGTTTCCACGAAAGCTGGAATGGGATTTTTTTGGATGTTGTGCCTCTGGAGCAAATCTGGCTATCGGAGTCTCTCCACATCGAATCCACACACTGTCAAACAGGAAGAGGAAACACAGTTCAAAGTGCACTTGCGATGGAGCTCTGAAAAATTTCCGTGGCGTGCGGAGTTTGCTGCCGGTAGCAAGGGATGATGGATGTATGTAGGTGTGAGTTGTCAAGTGTCTAATTCCGGGAGGGGGAGATCGGGGAAGGGGTAGACCTAGCTCGGCGGCAAAAAATATACAAGGGGAGCTTTTTTGGGTCTGTACCTACTACCTAGGGACCTTGAAACTTTTTCTGATAAGTGAGGAACCATTTCCAGTCCCTCCCTGGTGCGTGCTGTACGTACAGATCTTCAAGGCCCGGATTTTCTTTTATTCACAGATGATAATGATGATGATGAAGATGCGCATTGCGCCGGAAAGCAACTCGGTCACGAAAATCGTAGGAGTGAATACCATGTTGGGAGGAAGAAGCGGGCAGTGGGCTGTCAGAAAATGTCTCGCTATTGTGGAAGAACCTAGAAGATGATCTAAGCCGTCCCTGTTTGCTCTCATATGTATTATTTACTTTTTTTACGTTACATCTTGTTTTCGCCTTTTTCGCTTCACTTATCTCCGCTAGAACGCGTAGAAGGCCAGAAGACAATGAAAGCTTCCCTTCCATGATCTATCACTTCTCATGTTATCAAAGCGTCTCCCTTGAAAAAACCAAGATATTGATCTACCGTAGTGTTTGTACGTCGCAAAGCGGATCAATCAAAATCGATCAGCTGAAAAGCCCGGCGCATCGTATTTCATACATGTCTAGGTAGCTTGCTCTTGTTGTTACTGATCAGGGAACGAAATCTTGGTTCGAAAGATGGCGACATGCAGGCAGGGACAGGGTTGGTGAGAGAGCTGTACCGCAATAGATCTCATACCCTCCTTGATTGGACAATTACACACGCGAGTCTATCAACAATGACGGGGAAGATGCTTTATGATGGTACGGAGTAAAGAATCCTCCAATGTAATGCGATGCAAGTAAGGAAGAAAGCAAAGCAGAGCAAGGAAACACAATCCATTGGACATATACGATATCTATCGCGCATTAAACAGGATAGTATGATTGCAATGCCATTTTCACATACCTATTACTTTAAAGGTAGTACTTTTAACCTTCGGAATTGACGCCGATAACATCTTTCTTTCGCCTCCCCCTCATTGCTCAATGCTTTTCCATGATGATCATAACCCCTCGCCAAAAGAGGGGTTGGGGTTTTGTTTACCTTGAAGCCCGAGCGTACCTACCAAAAGCAACTAAATAATTAGTTTGTGCATCGCAACCGGTTCGATGTATAGCTTCCAGCTATCCAGCCATTCGTAATCGTTGAATTGAGCCCATCCTAGAACCCCTGGTGTGGCGGCTCTGAGCCTTTCTGAAAGTGTAACCATATTACCATAAGAACCATTGTCTTCGGATGATGCTTACTTTTTCCCACCTCAGCCCTGTTGGGAGGATAAGAACACTTTGTTATGGCTTTGTGATTTAATAATTGGGAAATCAATAATAAATCCTCCTTGATTCAATTATCCCAAAAGAGCTCTGCCGGATTTTCATATTGAAAAAAACTCATAAGCTGGCTGCATAATGTTACCGTAGTGTTCGTCGGCATCTGAAACAAGCATACTGTACTATCTATCAATCACGTCTTCTTCCATGTCCCCCCGCGAAACATATGATGGCACAGAGGAGATACGAAATGGAGTGTTGTATGAAGACTTCGGATGAAGCCTAGGTATTCCTAAGGATATATAGTATACCGATGCTGACCGCAGCAATACGGGTTGCAACAGTATCATAACTCTATATGATCTTGGCGGGAAGATCTTTATGTTTGTGATCAGATAGTTATAGTAAACATGTGTAATGCATTAGTATTCCCAAAGAAGAGGAGGGGAAAGAGACGAATGTATCTTATATTGAATGTGGTCTCATAATATTCTCGTTGACTCGTGAACCAGATCGACACCCATGATATCCCGATAACCCCCAAAATATCCCTCGCTTGTTTCAGGATGTAAACATTGTCGAAAATTAAAGGCGGAGATCGTGTTTCTTCCTGTCACAAGTAGACGACGACTGACTGGCCCGCATGTGTGTGTGTGTTGTGATATATTTTTGATGCTATCAAGGTTTCAAGATATGGATTTTCCCGATATTCAAAAGAGTTATGAGGCATTGGAAGACTGAAATAAGTTGTGGCGTAGTAACTGATCTTATTAATGTGATCTCTCTCAGATTCTCTTTGATCTGAGCGACTGGCTAAGGCTAAGCTAGCCGGGTCACATGTTACCTACATCGTACATCCGTTCTGATAATTGCGTTCGTTGCAGACCAGATTCGCATGTTGAACTACCCTATGTATGAGCCACCCATACCTTATACAGCAGTCTGGAAAGTATCCAAACTTTAGATGCTTATAGACTTTGGCTGGCTAGGTACCCTGACATCCAAACTTTTATCGTACTTCACACTCAAAAGCTCTCCCTTCCTTGTTTTCTAGATGCCGGCCAATGGCAATGGGACAATGAAGCGACACTAACTAAGATGAACGGCCACTTGGGACAGATAACAACCGCGTGGTTCATTAGTTTTTGTCCTCCTTCTTTACGGGACGGATCATAGTGAATCTAGGGTGTTAGGGTACGCAACTAAGAGGCAGGCGGAGGCAAGTGTTTGTAAAGTCGTATGTTATTTTGACAGTGCACAGTGAACATCTCGTAGTTATAGTCAGTATCAACTTTTCTAGAATAAGATGGAATCAGGTGTAATGTATAACGGCGATTAAGCTTTCTCATCCGAGGGCTTTTGATCACGTTGTCAGGGTCAACTGTTACATGAAGCATCTTGAACTCTGTATGATATACGTGAAGTGCGTATGGTATCTATGAACCACCTTCGTATGTATGGACTGTAGAGTAATGTGAGAATGATATGTACCAGGTACCCACAGTTCATCAAGATCAAGCAGCCCCAGCACCTCCCCGATGGAACCGAATGAGGGAATTCACATACCCTTGACCAATCACGATGACCTTGAGATGATGTAGAGTGCTCCGTATTTTCCTCCCTCTCTTCATTCATAAATGCAGGGGAAAAGCGAGCTACGTGAACAAACGCGGGTCAGTACATTGACGATACCTAGTAATCCCTAGTAATAGATGGAACTCTCAGGTTTGCTTAAGTTAATGCTATATCTCGATTGGATCCACCTAATAATGAGTTGCTGGGTTTAAGTGCTGAATGCCTGGTTAGCTCGAGGGAAGAATCCACCACGATCCCAGAATTGCGATTTAACCTTGACGGGAAGTTACAAATTTACAATGGAGAGAAAAAGTGGTAAGAGAGGTGAAAGTGGTAGTGGTAGTGTAAACCTTGGATGATTATCCCGCTGCAGCCAATCAATGAGATGAGAATAAAGAGACTTTTCCTCTTCCGACTTAACTTGGATGAATTTACTCTCAAAAGGTCTTACTCCGTAGATCAGAATCCAGCAAACCAAACCAAAAGCCTTTCCTTTCGTTCGCATACCGCACCGCACGCTTACCGCATACCCAGGAGTCTAGGACCCATCCATTCCCATCCCATTTCATCCCATCCCATCCCATACCGCATAGCTACCTACCGAATGCCATATTATCGCAAACTGAATTGTGCAGGTGCAGGTGCTGGTGCTGGTGCTGGTGCTGGTGCAGGTGCTGGTGCTAGGTAGCTAGGAGTAATACCTCTCGATCCATATTATACTCTCTCATATTAGGTATACTATTATACTATTATACTATTATACTATTATACTATTATACTATTATACTACCAGTACAGTCCTATCTATCTGATCTGATACCTCGTACCTTTTTACTTTCTCTTCCTTTTGTTTTGAAAGGCTGCCGCTCTATTCTTTCATTTCAACCTTCTTTGCCCATTCCACGCGGGGGGAAACATTTTTATACATTCAATTCCATTCAATTCACCCAAGGAAGATTCATTATTTCCCACCAAACTTCACTACTACCTATTACACACTCTTTACATGACTGATACTACTACCGGTACTACTCTACCTACATACATACTCACATATCTTCCTATCTACCTACCTCCCATCTCTACAGCACAGGACGGAGGAATCGACTTGACGCTCAATTCCTCCCTTTCTTTGGTATCAGTCGAGAAAAAGCAAAGAGAATTGTGTACCACATTTCATATTACAATTTAACGCCTTCGATTTATACTCCAAAAAACGTTACTTTACAATTCATTACTGTCAAACATCGAAAAAGAAAGAACTGCTGCTGTCTTTCTCAATTTCTAGTGTTTATTTACCCTATCTGCGATATTGGTGTTTTGGAGCACTTCACCCCCCAACCCATTCCTTCTAAAAAGATACTCTCCACACCACCACCACCACAACCACCACCACCACCACCACCACACTCACTCACCACTACCTACCACACACCATCTCTAATTTATACCACATCCATTACCCAAGAAGATAAACTAAAACTTCCTCTTGGTATGGAATACTTACGATACTCATGAGGTTCTTGACGATTACGATATTTCCTCCGTTACTTTCTTCTCCTTCTTGGTAGTGGTGTAAGCAATACAGTGAAAGATGAAGACCATTCCCAGTGTAAGTGCTCCAATCTACGTTCTCAAAAATTCAATTGAGATCTTGTGCCTCATTCGACTTCACTCATTGGTCTCCCTGCACAAGTCTCAACAATTTTTAATTTTTTTTTACAACATTCATCTTCATTTCTCTTCTATCTTTCAACACTAATTATTATTTCTCCTTTTTACAGCTTGTTGCTTCAAGTACCGTCGGTGTCGCAGCTGCGGGCCTGGCATTGGGAAGTCCAGACCAGTCGACTCCTCCCTCTCGCACACTCTCGAAAAGAAGGAAACCTGGAGATATCATTACAGATGTCGACAATTCTTCTAACCTAGGTACACCATCTATCGTCTCACGACCCCCTACGAGTTCTACCATGGCCACGCCAGAAAGTCGCATTCCTTCTGATGCACCGAATTCCTCATCTGCCCCTGGCTCCCAAACCTTAACAACATTCCTTCGACGTTCCTCGAATGCAAAACTCGATTCTCCCACCACATCGCAAAACGGCGCGGCGCGAAGATGGTCACTACTGCGATCGGGTGAAGGACAAAACGATTTCTCGGGGGAGGAAGTGGTAAGGGATTCTTCATCATCTCGCAGTTCCTGGATTCGGAAATTATCTATACCAGTCTCAGGGAATAGCAGTCCTAGATCAAGTATCGCACCAGAATCGCCTTCTCTTGCGCTCTCCCACGGCTCCGCGACACCTATATTGTCATCCCCTCGGGATAGTCCCACGCAATTGTCCCCGAACAAACTGGTCAAGAGGCACTCATCGCAGAGATATCGTAGGGAACCAGACTCGAGTGGATCGAGAGCGCAGGTACCGACCTTACGGAGACCAGCTACCAGTCATCAACGTTCGGCTACGCTGCAGCAACGATTCATCGATGATTCTCCAGGTACGAAAACGCAAGCGCGTCCCACTGCTCCAAGGCGGTCAACGGTATCCACACATGCTACACCCTTGAGGAAATCTAGTGAATCACCTCGCAGCTCCTGGCGTATGTACTTCAACCCCCGACCAACCAGGTTTTTCAAAGAAAGATCCGCCGGAAGATCAGGAGAAGGGAATGTGCATAATTTTTTCTGGACCTCAAAGCGCGTGATGCCAGATCATACCGTTCGACCGACTCTGGTCAAACCATATTTAATCACTGTTTCGACTGAAGAAATGGAAGGGTATTACGACGAAGGAGGGCTACTTTGTGACGGACCAATTGACCAAAATACAATGGAAGACATCCCTAGTTCGCCCATGGATGAAGATGATTCAGAAGATCAGAAGCCTCCAAGGCGGTCACTCTCTATGCACTTCACTTCACCGACCACATGGATACCTCGGACAGGAAGCTTAAGGAATAAAAAACGGAATTCAGATTCTACGACGCAGGGCGCCAGGCGTCATGTATCTGCACCTCTACCATTGGATACAAGAAGAATATCGATTTCTGCAAGTGGGCCTGCCCCACATCATTCCCGACCATTCATGGATCAATTGGTATTCCAGAGAGAGCCTCGCTCTCCTACCGAGGACTTCTCCCCGGTGTCACCATCGGATCCCTTTGCCCATTTCAATTACGCTCCCCGAAGGAATACATCATCGCCATTACCGCCTCTCAACCGACTATCGTCTTTCAACCTCGATTTGGCTCGTTTGGGCTTGTCATCGTCCTCGTCGTCAGCCCCTCTTCGAAGTCCTAGTTCACCTCTGCCAATGTCTAGTACTGCTGCCACTTCATTCTCTTCTACAATTCCTGGATCAACAAATGGTGCATCGTCATATCATACCGCATTGAGTTCGAAACACGGCTTGTCAGAAGTGGGAGACAGAACTTCGACCTTGATTGGTTCAGATAATGAGATGAGAGGATTTGCATCTGGTGAAGATGAAGATCTGGATTTCCAAAGTGAAACCGTGTACGATTCACTGAGGTCGGGGGCCACAAGTAGTCTACGATCACAAAATACGCCCCTTGACTCAATGTTTGACGAATCCCCTCCAAATATCGCAAACGCCAACGGACATGGAAAGGCTAAGAGGCTTTCAATTCACGATCTGATGGCGAACGGCGCCTTTGGGGAAATTGAACATCGTATCGTTGAGGAAGATGAAGGTCAATCAACACCAGTAAAGCTTCTCAAAACTTCTTCCGACGTCGCGAAATCAATTTACGCTATAGATGCAGAAGAAATTGTCCCCTCTTCGCCACCAAGCTTTTGTATCGCTTCAAAAGATTTCGCTACACTGAACTTGGACAACGATGAAGAAGACGAAGACTGGACTCGAGATGAAGAGAACGAAAATATGGAAGCGGGAAACCAACTGTCACCGCCAAATAGCTTGTCTTGTCGTCGGGTCAGTCCAATAAACAGAGGAGCCCTTGCAGATGTTACTCTTAGTGGTTCCACAAACGGTAATCATTATGCTGAGCGACCCAAGAGCAATTTGTTTGATTGGTCCGAACCATCGACATCGGAGAAAGATCTGCTTGGAAGTTCCGCTCGACCTAGGACAGCACATGTTAAGCAACTCGCCTTGAATGGACGAGGTGGGAGAACTGTCGGACGGAAAGGCCCCACCCCATTGCATATCAGAAGTCAAAGTGTTCCTTTAGTTCCCGATCTCATTAATCAGCGAGACCACACAAAGCTGACACCAAAATTTGGTACCTGGGGTTTGGGCGCAAAAGGCGTAAGTGAGGACTGGGATAACGATTTTGAATTCGAGTCAAACGATGAAGCGGGACTTGAGGATGGCAATCTCAAGATTGAAACCGGTGTAATGTTCGTGCCACTCGCAATTCAAGCCAGCCAAGCAAACGTCGTTGGTCATGTTGGACAGATTCGAGAAGTGTGCTTGCTGGTCGAAGATCTCAAGAGGTTGCGTCTTTTGGCTCGGGAAAAGGACTTGATACATGGACCTTCAGCACAATTGTGGAAGGAAGCGGAAGGCATTATTGCTTTAGCTGTGCCAGATGAAGAAGATCCTACTCTCTCGCCCCCTCAGTCTCCTACATCTATTTCTTTTGACCAGGACTTTGGCGATAAGTTCATCGATCGTGGCCCTGATGCTGAAGATGTCGCTATTCCAGATGTTCCGATGGAGGTCTTGGATCGCTTTGGAAAACCTTCGGGGTATGTATATGATGGTAGCACTGTTCGACGACGTTCAGTATTCTCGCCTGAAGATGATATCTTTGGAACGGGAGCTGTCATTCACAACCCCCCTCTCAGAGACAGTCTACGTCCTCCAGCTGTCCCTGTTCGTTCTTCGAGTGCGAAAAGTGCGGCTGAAGTTGCCCGCACAGTCATGGAAACCATGCATCAACACCGTTCTACTTCAGATCCTTGGTTGTCAGAAGTGGTTGAGCAATCTCCAAACAAAATGCCATTCGACACGACCAGTCTCCGCGACTTAGTCCATCGTGCTTCGGTTTTGAGTCGAAAATTGGCCGACATCATCCGTGAAACCGATGGTACTATTCAAAGTCCAGTTTGTACACCTCATCGCGAGTCAAGCCCGGCATTCACTCGCGTTTTCACTGACCCAACGCTATCCCCTGCTTCAAAACGCCTTCCCCGAAGTCATAGCAGCAACTCTATGCTCAGTGGCTCGATGAATTCCTCACCAACAAGAAGCTTGGGCCAAAGAATGCACATGATGACTGTTGTATAACAAACTACCATTCTCATCACACAACATGAGCGTTTCACTTTGAACAGTTATTCACGCCGACACGAATTCTTGTACATACACAGGTCGTTTAATGATGGCCGTAATTTCATTTCTGCATAGCGACGGGTTCAAGCTGCCATAAAACGTTCTGTTGTTGACTTTTTTTCCTTCTTACTCACATGCATCTCCTGGATCTTCTTGCCAACCAGGGGGTGCTTCTTCTAATGGCACAAGCCTTTCATACCATTGCATTCATCACTTAATCAGCATATGTTACTTTAGCACGAATGCATTGAAGAGATCAATTCCGACGACGGACCGAAAAATCATAATGTTTTTCTTTTACTTTTTACTTTTTACCGGATTTCCGAATGTATCGACGGATTCTTTCAAACGACATACATGACAACCACAAAAATCCAAATGAACCTCGGGAGATGGGAACAAATTTCCATCCTTCTCGGGCTTTTTCTTGATACTCTTACCATTTCACACCAACCTCTAATTTCTGGCGGTAGACATCAAACCGGCACAAAATAGTGCACGCTTGACGGCGTTGAGGATACAGATAAGAGATTCTGTGACCCTGTATGAACATATTATATCAGTGTACGAAATAATTTGGGAGATCAGACGAGATGATAAGA
Organism: Botrytis byssoidea; assembly: GCF_014898295.1. NCBI lineage: Eukaryota > Fungi > Ascomycota > Leotiomycetes > Helotiales > Sclerotiniaceae > Botrytis > Botrytis byssoidea. The sequence goes on from NW_024065846.1 coordinate 1,144,902, forward strand.
GTTGGGTGGCTCTTTCCGAAGCAGGCTTTGTTTGAGTCAATTCTTTTTTCTTGCTTCTTCACTTTATCTTTTTTGTTGCGAGGAATTTGCATGGATCATTGCAAGGCCTTAATGGCTACGGTTCGTGATTGATTGCGAAAGGCGTCAAAAGCGGGGGAGTTTGGGTTTTTGTTAAATTTTTTAAGTGTGAGATTGGAAAGGAATTGGAGAGGATATGGATGGGCGTTGAAGATTGAATCGGGATCAGAAAGTGCGGGTACTGGATAGCAAAGTAGGCATCAAGATGATGGCGAAGATGGATTGGACATAGGTATTTGGTAAATTCCATGATGTGTATATCTTCCATGCATGTTAAGAATACACGGAGAGATGAGAGACCCCATGGGATACACAAAAGGGGAGAGCAACAAAACATGGAGCTGAGAGTACAAGAGCAAATAAGATAGGATGAAAGCAAAAATCAATATACCAAAGCTTTTCAAAGCCATTTATACACGTTCAATTTTACTTCTTGACTTGATGTGAGACTTGTATATACATAGACTTGTAGATATGTGGATGTGTAGATATGTAGATATATGTGTGTGTATATGCTCGTGCGTCTGTGCTGTCTATATGTGTCACTTTCGAGTACCGACCCAAGATCTACATGAAGCCCTCCAGCACTAAAAAAATTCAACAAAAGATCAACAAAAAGGCATGAAAAAAGCGAGCACTAAACTTGGGGAACTGGGCTTCTTAGCGTAGGTTACTAGGCTACTACCGTTAGCTCGTCGCAGATCAACGATACCGAGGCTGGGGAAAATTTAAATTCCCGTTGATTGTCTGGTTTACCCCGCATATGTGAAGGGCGCTAGAAGACTGGAAGGCGAGGAAGGCTTGAAAGATGGGGGGATGGGAGGATGGGAGGATGGGAGGATACCCCATTTGGTATGTTGGAGTTGTTCTTTATTCTGAAATTGACTTTGGAGAGAGTTGGATTGGATTGGGATGGAATGGGGTAGGATGGGGGTTGCTTTATGAGGTTTGGGGATTGGGGTTTGGTTATGGGGATCGGGTGGCGAGGTTGGGGTTTGAGAGATTGGAAGTGAGGGAGAGGTATGGGATGAGATGGGATGGAATGGGGATGGGGATGGAATGGGGTGAGACCTAGAGCAGGAGGATGTTAGGATGCTGGTATTTTGTTGATGTTTTAGTGTATTCGTAGGTTAGTAACTTAGTAGCTTAGGTATTAGCATGATAGTACATTTAACAGTAACGAATCGCGGAACGGAACTTTGCTTCCTCTTGTCCGTGGAGGTGGTGGTGGTGGTGGCTGAGAGGTGGAGTGGAGTTAGGAGTTTAGGTTTGTTTGAGTTGGTTTGATGAATTTGATGGTTTGAGGATCAATCTTGGGGTGAGAGAAGAGAGGAGAGAGGAGAGAACGGAATGGTTCCATGTTGTGGGTTTAGGGGTGGTTGATTGATTGATTGATTGATTGATTGATTGATGGGTTTGAAGTTTGGACTTTGAACTTGGGGATGCGTGGTATAGGTGGTGTAGTGTAGTGTGAGAAAGCATTTGATGTCGGTGTTGAGATTGCGTTCGTTAATTCATTTGTTTGGTTTGGAGGTGTTCGTAGATTATATAATCAACATGTAGTTGAGCAATTGAGATTGAATAATGTGATAAATCACATCACCATGTAATACATTATCACACTCTGCATCGATCAACGAAATAGACAGCAATGTATATACTGTACTCGAGTAACAAGCGAGAACGAGAAAAAAAGTAAAAACAAAATCTAAAGTGCCGGTTTGACTTGCCACTTCTCCTTCCACTAACCCATACTTTTCTTGATTCCGCTCTCTTCGATACACTGGGCGTGACGAAGGTTTGTGGGGTTAAGCGAGGCGCGGTGAGGTAGGTGTGTTAAGGTTAAGGTTACTGAATATCCTATGCCATCCTCTCATCGTATCATTCGTATCTCTGGCATGTATCGTATGTACACCAGGTATTAGGTAATAAATGCCCGGTACATGTTATTTGTTCCGAGGTTCTGGGTCGAGATTCAAACCCCTCTCTCCTGTTTGGGGGATCGGTGGTCTGTTTTGGGATGGGTGATGCTGGGGAAGACGAGGGACTAGGCTGGATGGGGAGGATTTTCCGTTCGCGTTTGACTAGTGCGCTGTACTGTGGCGTAGGAGATGGGCATCTTGTAACGGGAATCGCGTGAGTTGTTGGGAGGGAAGGAGGGGAGATTTGTGTTGAGGGATGATGGGTCTAGCTATTGCTTATTTGCTAGGGGGATGGGTAGTCGTGATGTGGAGTTGGATGTGGGCATTGCATGCCATGCTCTTGCAAGGAAAGTTCCCCAGATCTGCAAGCCATGAATGGTGTTTGGACTCTGGAGAAGACCGTCCGGGGAAGGGGACGCTATTGCAAGTTTGCAATGTGCAATCTGGAGAATGAGAATGCACACGGCAGGCTTTGGGATGGGGCTTGCATGGCACGGATCTGCGCGTGGAGAGTCTAGGTATTGCTGTTGCGATGATGGATGCGTGCTCAGTTTGAAAGTGTATATAATAACGCAACCGCCGGGTCTTGAATGTGCGGGATTTTCATTTTCATTTCTTCTTCTTCTTGAGTCGGGAAGCTTGCATTTTTCTTTTCTCTCCTAATGCTATTGTGCTGCATCGCTTTCAACGGTTGATAGTCAGTCGTCTTGATAACCTATTCCATCTCATCTCATACTCTTGGCTTTCACCTAGGAAAACATCACATCCTATCTAATCATGTCTTCACTCGATACCTCACACGATGATATCCATCACGACAAACCATACGTGCAACACGTCGCCGGTGGACCCGATCTATCCCGTCAAATAACTCTCCAATTAAACACCGATCAATACGAACGACTATTCTTCCAGCCCTCATCCGCCAAAGGTGATCTGGTCAAACGACTCGGTAAGTTTCCATATCCCAAACTCCCCATCCCCTTTCCAACCCACCCTACCCACTAACCAACCCCAGGAAACCCCACCCTCCTCGGCCTCCTCGGCTTCCTCGTCCCCTTCTCCTCCACCGTCTTCTCGCTCCTCACCTTCCAAGGCTCCTCCACCTCCTCCCTCGTCTCCGTCAGCGGAACCTTCTACATGTTCGGCGGCATCGCCATGATCATCGCGGGCATCTGCGAATTTGTACTCGGCAACTCCTTCCCCTTTTCCGTCTTCATAATCTTCGGCGTGCACTGGGTCTACAACGGATACCTCAACGATCCCCTGCACGGCATCGCCGCCTCCTATGCCAACACCGTCAACGGCGTCGCGGTGCCCGGCGCTCTGAGTCAGGAATACAATGCCGGACAGGGAAATTACGCCGTCGTCATGGCACTCGTCTGTTTCGTCTTCCTCTGCGCCAGTCTGAGAACCAACGTCCCGTTTGTAATCGTATTCTTCACCTTGATATTCGTTTTTGGTTTTTTCGCAGGCGGTTACTACCAATTGGGATACAATCCCTCCGAAGCGGGCTTGGAGAATGCAACGCACATGTTTAAGATTGCGGGCGGATTTGGATTTGTGACTATAATAATGGGATGGTGAGTCTCTCCTTCTCGATTCCTTTTCTTATCAAGACATTTTAAATACGCAACGACCAAATGCTAATTAAATCTCATAGGTATCTGGCCGTCATCACATCGTGTGCCACGACGGGCGTGCCATGCCCATTACCGATCTTCGACTTGAGCTCCAAGGTCTTTTTCCGCAATAGGGAAGCTGCCATGACAGAACATGCGGGTGCTGTTAGGACTGATATGGTTTAGGTGTGAGAATGAGATGCGGGTCTGCTTGACATGAGGAAATGCTGAGCGGGTGTAGCCTGCGTTGAATTGTATATGATCAATATATAAGGACTATGTGTTAATGAAGAAACTAATGAAGGTTGGATGTATGTATATATGGATAGTCCTTCTATATTAAAAATTGACCCAATTTGAGTAATAAATAAACATATTGATAATCTATTCCGATCAGAACACTATGACCATACTTCTTGATGTGTTGTGAATCCTTGCGAGTACGCAAGTCACCTTCACATCCCCAATCATTAATCTTATATCATAACATGTCATATCACTTTTGATAACACCCATGCCACAGGTATCAGGAAAAACTATTTCGGTACAACAATCCGTGGTAGAATTCACACAAAACAAGATAGTAATGGGGTCAAGCAACGATCTTGCTATTAACTAGACTAATTTTCGGTACAAAAATTGTATCCGGAGATCCAAGGCAATGCTAAACTAGACCAGATATGAAGTATGCATTGATCCAAATTTGGATCATTCAAAAACCCGCCAAAATGACTTCCCAATTCGTCAACGTAATGAACCACCACATGTATATCCAGTATGTGAGAGATGAAAAGCAACAACGTATATCCTGTCATATCATATCATAAGGTATCGTATCCCAAAAAACACCAAATTCCATCCTGTACTCAAGTCCCATATGCACCTAAAGCACCCCTGTATATCCGACCGAAGTAGCATGAGTTCCGCCTTGTATATTATCCAAAATATATGGTTCTCTTAATGAACTCTTCAGCTTTCCAGACCTCGCCCTCCAGCTTGAATGACCAAAACACTTCCTCTAACTCCACTGCTAATCAACGCCTCCGCCGCCACTCCAACAGTCTTCTTCATTTCCTTTCCGCTCTCCCCACTGGCACTCTCCTCATTAATTAGCGCCATAGCGAGTGAGCTTCTACCTCTGCCTGTAACAATTAAGTCTCCTGCATTGCGAGGACTTTGACCCATTTCAACCTTTGCATGATGTAAACAATCGGTCAATGGGGTTGTAGTCTTAACATCGACAAAAACTACTCTATTCGTCAATGGTTGAGGTAAGGAGTCTCGTAATGTATGTAGAAGAGCGGTGTCGGACGCAGCTGCATTGTAAAGCTCCTCAGTATCGACACGCTCCGTGATACGTAACGCCGATCCAGAACTACCACCATGTTGAGAACCGGTAGCAGTAGCTGGACGAGAGCCATGCTTTACTTCAAATGTCTTGGGACTATGAATAGGAGTGATAAAATGAATGATAGTTGCTGTGATGTTATTGTTTTGCGCAAGTTGAAGAACAAAACGAAGAGCGACACGATCATCAGCGCCACCGAAAAATGGAAAATAAACGTGGTGACTGCGATCTGCAATAGGAGCAACTCTTTCTGCACGTTGACTACTGCGAAGACTGAGTCGACTAGCACTTGATGAGAGATTGCGAGGCTCCCTCAGGGTTGGTCCACCAAAGCCACGATTGACAAAAATGGCAATATTGCAGCTAGCGATCTCAAGCGTCTTCTGTATAAAAATATCCTGAAGGCCGCTGGAAAATGAATCATGATGAACTTCGTTGACTGGTAGCATACTAGGTTCGGTCCAAGGGATGAGAACTAGATCGGAAAAGTTGTCTGCTGCTTGTGTGGTCAAAGCCTCGGCATAATCCGACTCAGGAACGACGGAAACACCACCTGAGACGGCAACGTTATTTAGTTGAGCAAAGGTGCGGAAGGCGTTGACGACTGGATCACGGTGTGTGTATTCGTCAACTTCAGCCATGACTGAGGAAGTACGATCAGTGAGTTCTAACAGGCGAACACCATGGACCTCAAGCGGCTGTTTTTTTGGAATTAATGATGAAGGAGTACCATCCTCATCTACTGTTTCCAATTCGGCTTTCGACCTGTGAACTTTGGTAACCGTACTCGTATTATCACCCCCCAATAGTGCAATGAAAGTGAACAAGCTAGGAAGACTGTCAAGTCTGAGGTAGACAAGAAGTCGTCGGACTTGAGTAGAGTCCAGCTTTTCCAAAGATCGGTCTGGAGTATACTCATCACCTTCAGGGTGAAGTCTGTTACCTTCCCAATCAATTTCTCCTTTCTTCCAGGCCTCGAGTTTCTTCTGGTACCAAGGCGGGTATAGTGCGGTTGTTAACGGCGTTGTGGCAACGGTTGTGACAAGTGCCATCACAACAAATATGGTGAAAGTCCTTGTCGACAAAATTTTGGCTTGTAAACCAATATTCTGGTTGTGTCAGTAGAGTCCATGTAACCGGTTTCACACCAAATCAACTTACAAGGACAATCAATTCAACGAGACCTTTACAACTCATCAAAACTCCAATACTGAGACTTTCACGCCAGACAAGCCTACAAGCTTTGGCCGCAAGCGTACCTCCGATGATTTTGCCTGAGAATGCAACAACAATGATTGCAATAACATAGCCCCATGTCATTCCATCGTTCAGTAGACCAAGATTGGTACTCAATCCAGACAAGGCGAAGTAAAGTGGTAGAAGTAGCACTGCGACTAGATCTTCGATCTTTTCTGTGAGATGAATAGCAAAACCACCTTCATGGGGACATATGAGTCCAGCGAGAAAGGCTAAGATTCAAGTTAGCGAAGCTTTTATCAGACATGATTCAAGTTGGCCTTACCTCCAAAAATAGCGTGAACTCCAATGATAGCAGTAAACCAAGACGATGCCAGGACAATTAGTATTGTGAGAGCAACCATTCCTTGAGAGGGGCCATTTTCAAGACTTCCGTTGCGGCGAAGAATATACCTAAACACAGGACGAACAGCGTACACTAAGAAAAGACACCAGCCAACACAAACGAGCAACACCCATAACGCTGCGAGCCCCGATCCGTTATTGACCAAGGCAACGCAAAGGGCTAAAAGAATCCATCCTGTCACATCATTACCAACTCCAGCAGCGAGAACTGTGACTCCGACGGGTGTAGCGAGGAGGTTTAACTCGGTAAGGATTCTACAGAGGACAGGGAAAGCTGTGATCTATAGTGGATGTCAGTAATCAATTCAAGTAGATGGAGTTTGATCTCGTACCGCAAGAGCTGTGCCGACGAATAGCATATAGACCGGAAATGAGATAGGCACAGTTCCCGGATCATGTCGAAACTCGTTATAGAGACCGTAAGCGACGGCGCAACCCAAGCCAAAAGGCAATATCATTCCGGCCAATCCAACACTCAGGGCTACTCTCCAGTTACCAAGGAAAAGTCGCATATTAACTTCTAGACCAACAAGGAAAAGAAAGAGTATCAATCCGAGATTGGCGGCCATGTTCAAAACCGGCATCGAGGCAACGGGGAATATAGTTTCTTGAAACCCAGGAATGCGCATCATGACTGAAGGACCCAAAATGATTCCGCCTATTACTTCTGCAATGACTCGAGGTTGCCGAAGCTTGGATAAAGGGTAATGAAGAAGACGACAGAAGATAATGATGATGCCCGCCTGTAATTGAAAGCAAATTAGCCAAATCCATTTATGATGCGCAAAAGGCCGTTTTGTTGATCGAGCGGAATTATTTTGTGAATTTGACATTCTGTAGGTCTTTCTGCAATGACGGCATGAAGCTCTGCTTGAACGACCATACGTTCCACCATCGATGCTTGCAGGAGAATGCGCAAATAAGTAAGAAAGAAGCATACCTGAATGATGAACAAAACAATAGGATTTGAAGGATTGTAGACAGTAGGGTTTCCGCCTTCTAAAATTCCACCCTGAGGGGCGGCGCGATTTGTAGAAGTGGCGCTGACAGCACTACTGGCTGCTGTGACAGTAGTCGCAATCGTCGTAGTGAGGGTCGCCATGACGGCGGTTTGAAGAGGATATGGTCGTTATCAAGGCGTATTGTTGAACGAAGGAGATCGAACCTCGAAAGGCAGAAGAATTGGAAGAAAGATGATTGATGGAGTCGTCAATTATTAGTATGAATGCTTAGACGTCAAGGTAAGCTAGGTAGGTTTTAGTTATTGAGCTACCGAAGTATGTTAGTAGAGGGATACATCTTATTAGGTACATTCAACAAAGAGATGAGGGGACATACCTTTTTAACATCTGAAGATTCAAGGGTCTAGGATAATCGTAAGCTTTGAATGATATGTTTGTAAGTGTGTGATAGCTCTTGGCTTGCAGGATCCATTTTGGAGGACTGGAAACATTATGATTGGAAGAGAGAGGTCAAGATAATATCATAAATTTAAGTTTGTTAATGAATTGAATTGAATTGTTAGTATGTTTTGACAATTGACGCCAATGTGGAGTGAATGTGTGTTAGTGAAATAAGAAAAAAATGTGTCGAAATTGGTGAATGTTTGAAATGGCGGGGGGATTCTGGGGTTCGGTTACTTACCGTACAGACTTACTACGAATTGTATTGGTTACAACTCAAGAAATAGTGGACAAAGCCTGAGATGAACAGGTACGGAGTGGAGTCTTTGAGACTTTCTGGACCCTTGCTTATCTGTTATCACTACGACGTCTAGAAGTATGATCAATTTAGCAGTTAATTATCAGCAATTACTCGAGTAGGAACCAGTGAAATTAATTCAAATGTTTGCTAAATGTACCGTACATTCTTGTTCACTTAGAACTAACCGAATGGACATCTATTTAGCAGTCAAAAGGGGCTGTACAGAAACTAGAAAATATTAGAGAAACTCCCCAAGAAATCCAGAAATGGGCCTAGACTTCATTCCTATTGGTTAGGTATCGCCATGTGGCATTTCCCATCTGTGCTCTTCCTGTCGGATATCCCACCTACCTAGTACTTCTAAAATCTCTCAAGCTGACAAGCCCAGCCACTTCGAAACAGCTTGTCACATTTGCAATATCACACCATGAATCTTCAATGCATGTGTGACCCACGTGCAATACATCTTACCTCGATCTCATAGAATTGGTGAGATAAAAAAGCAGAGCAGTGGTTCCTTGATCCTGTCTCATGATCACCGACTCTGAGTCGCGAAGCTTGTTCCTCGTAAAGCGTCTGGAGTAAAGGGTCGTCAATGAGCATGGCCGCATTGTGGCGATGGTAGTAGCCCAAGCCAAGCATTCAAGCCTCAGAAAAGAAATGTCTTTCAATTTTTATAGTGAAAATCTCTGAGTATCGCGGCTCGCTCGCATTTTCGTTAGTGGGATGCATTGTGAGTAGGGGTGCATTGAGAGCTAGGGTGAAAGCTTCGGTACCTTATATCTCATTGACCTGGTATATCAAAAGCCATCGGAAGAGTATTGGCAACCTCATCTATTTCGTCTTCATCACAAGGTTGGATTCAGCCTATCATCTCTTCAGGTTGTTGTACTCCGTTGGGTAGCTGGGCTTTTAAATCTGCGGGAATGTATAGAAATGGATGATAACAGTGGCGACGAGCAACGGGCAACGTTAGAAAAAGCAGCTACTCATCCTTGAAAGCGACTTCTCCATCAAGTCGCCCTTCATATCCCGTGCTGGTATTGAGCTGGCGTGCCGCGTATTGCCGATGTTTCAGCCGCCTCTCCTGATGAGATTATCCTCATGATCATTCTGTATAACTATCGTGCTTTGGGGCTTATGAGAATCATGTACACAACTCATGGATACATGGTACACCTGTTTGGAAAGATACTTCTAACCTGGCGAGAAATGTATGAAGAAGAAAGTTTTCAGCAATACTTAAAGGAGTCTGATATTGGGTACCAATACAACCACACCAATGCGGGGTATCATATTTGATATAAATCGTCCTACCGAATGCACTTCTCGCGTGTAACACCTGGCTGCGAATTTTGAAGAAGTCTCCGATTTTGTGAACTTCTTCACTACGTGCGTCGAGCACCCCTATATCAAGATTCCTTGGAAGTGCATTACATCGATGGTTGCAGATTATGCTAGTATCTCAAAGATCTGCGAACATTCTGATATAATGTATCCACTGTGACTATTCCAAAACTTTAAGGATATTGCTTGTAAGTGTTTTCTCTCATGAATAGTAAACCTGATTCGAAGTAGGATGACAAGAGAGACGGGATACACAGAGCTTTCCTTCGCCCACTCCAGTTTCGTGGGCGAGGGGTAGTTAATATATCCATATCGAATAGTTCCCGACCCCCACATCTATGAGCTCCAAAAATACTCGGGAAATAACTTCCAGGTTTGTGCTACCACATTTACTAATTCTGAAACGCTAGGCTCTTCTGAAGCCAATGGTAACACAAACTTCAAATTTCACATCCAGTTCTTGATATCGAAAAGTCATGCGGATGAGCCTCAAGCAATATGAAATTGTCTTTAATCGTCTCCTCAACGATTTAGATCGTAGTAGGCTGACGAACAATCTGAAATCAACTGAACCCTGATCAAACGCAATACGAACTTTCAGGGGCCAAAAGCCCGCATATTATGTCAAGTCATCCCGCAGTTGTTAGCTGTCCAAGACTTCAACAATCCGAGCAGGTCGACTATCCCACGATTGTATTATGACAAGATACTTACTTGTAGTGTAGACCTCAATGAAAATGTATTGATAAAATATAGCTATGCCTTTCGCATCGATGGTCTGTGGTACTGTAAGTTGAATGAGTGCCGGAACCAAATAGACGAATAGGAAGCTGAGCAGGATCTGCAGAAATGTAAAGTATTGTCTGCGCCGAAATTCCGTTTTTTGAACATTTTTAAAGAGGAATCTGAACTGGTGGTTTGGTCTTGAAGAGAGAAGTTCAGATTACTTTTATGTATAATCTTCACAGATGATGTAATGAAATTCTATAGTTTTTGATCCTTCACAGCCCCTATAAAATCTCTCAGAAATAACCATCTTCCCTTTTCCACCCATCCATTTTCCCTAAAGTTATTGGCATAATGAGGGAAAAAAGATACCACATCTTTCAATGTCTCATCGTGTGCCATGACAACTAGTACCTCATCCGATGCATCCACTTCCATGACCTTTTCAATCGTTCTCTCTGCCTCGTCTACATCATGCGCTACCTCTTTTCCATCATCCCTTCGCGCTATCGCGTAGAACGGTTTGTGTCTGTCATTATCGCGTAGAAGAGGCTCAAAGAGCGAACCTGGGCAGGTTATCCCGTAACTCGGCAAAGGAGGTGGTGTGAGAAATTCTGAAAGAGGATGATAAGGTGAAGGTCGAAATTCGCCCCCGTGATGACACGCATCACCTCCCATAAATACATACGAATTTGGATTCGATTTGACCTTAGCTAACGCACACATGTGGCCTATAGTATGCCCCGGACTATTGAGCAAATAGAAAGAACCATCTCCAAAGTAATCAAATGCATCGAAGCGGCCAATTTTGAGACCGGAATTGAAAGCTATTTCACGGAGTTCACGATCGGCATAATCGCTTTCAAGAATAGGGGAGGAATTATCGGAAGGGTAACCCGGAGTGAAGGACTCTTTGAATCCGGGGCCAACGACCAGAGCGGTGGATTCGTCGAATGTACTAGGATCTCCAATATGATCCCAGTGCCAGTGACTCCAGACTACGGCTTCAATACTGGCAGCCAATACCCCATGTTCCTCTAGTTGCTCACGTACACCTTTCTGAACAGTGACTTTCCAGCCGCCGTCTTTGATACGTTCGGTAATGCGGGGAGCGAGATTTTCCCAGTCTTTGCGGACACCAAGATCGAAGAGGAGAGAACGGGAGGAGGGATGCTCAATGAGAAATGAGTAGGCGGGGATAGAAAAGTGAGTGTGTCCAGAAATAGCGGGAGAAACAAACTCGGAGAGGGGAATACCAGATATGTGAGAAGTAGTATCGATGATACGGACACTTACGGTGGTGGAAGATGGGGGAATGTTAAGGTTTGGAGCTGGTCTTGGCATGTTTGCGAAGGATGGAATCAGTCACGAGGTGTTCAATATATCAGATATGTATACTTAGCAGATCTCGCACAAACTGATGTGTGGAAAAGTGTGAATAGTAGCAACGAGTGTGTTTGGCGTGATCGTTCTGAGCTACTTACTAGTTCTCCCACCAATCGAAGTTATGGGTCCTAAATATGATCTACCTCTAAACCAATCCAGAAACTCGCAAGTGGTATTTGATATCACAACTGGCGGGAGAGTTTTGAAATGAGGAATGAAATGAGGAATGAAATAATGTAAAATATACCAACCATACGAAGTTTTTATATACTCTTAGCATTTGATTCGAGTCAATGTGTGACCTATACGAATGGTTGCCATGATGATTCACGACGTGGCTGGCCATCCTGAAGACTTTATCATATAGATGGGATACAAACAATGAGATAAGGATGCCCAGATAGGTAATGCTGCATTGCATCAAATAAAAATGACGGATGAGGGTTTCGTTCACGAATAACCGCAGTAAGGCTAAAATATTGTAAAATGGGGTACAAAAAGCACACAAAATATCATTGTTTCATATGTAAATGCTGGAGAGAGAGACTGCGACTGACTGATATAGCTGGGTATCCAATGATATATGCACTAGAATTCTTTATAGAATTCTCTATTGTCGTACATTTAATACCAGCAGCAAAAATGTATCTACATAGCAAATACAACCAATTATCTGTCATATAGTCAACCAACAGGAGTGAAATTAAAGATTCTGCAGCAGGCGAAGTCCGCTAGTTTATCTACCTAGCTAGTTATAGTACAGTACGGTATACTGCATACGACCAGTGACTCCCCGGACACTGGGATCACGAACTTTTTGAATAATTTTATTTTCACAACTCTTTTCAGGTAAACTCCGGGTGTTTAAGTTCAGTAAAAAAATCTTGGAATAGATTCACATTTTCTTCGTCAAGTTACACAGATCTACATATCACATAAAAACATCCTACATATCATATTAAAGATGGTTGTCAAAGAATATGTGACCTATAACCAGGTATGCGCGCACACAGAAGCTCAAGATGCCCCTCTGACCTTACATTACCCCTCCGAGCAAAGAAGCACCACTGACAACCTTCCTTAGGTCCACAAACTCTGTCAAGAAGCCGCACCACGTATTCTCGAAGACTTCCAACCTCAGCTTATGATCGCTATTGGTGGTGGTGGATATGTCCCCGCGCGTATTCTGCGATCGTTTTTGAAACAACCTGGAAGTCCTAATATTCCAATTCAAGCTATTGGTCTTTCGCTATACGAACAGCTTCCTCCTACACACCCCTCGGCTTCAAATACTCCAGGAGAGGTTGAGCAAGTGGGCACAAAGGTTACCAGAACTCAATGGTTAGATTTGAACAGCTTGGGTAACATGGAGAACTTGGTCGGAAAGAGAATTTTGATCGTCGATGAAGTTGATGATACACGAACCACTTTGGAGTATGCTGTTAAGGAGTTGGAGAAGGATGTCGAGCTTGCTAGACAAAAGCTGGGTGGTCAAGGTGAAAAGACTGTCTTCTCTATCTTTGTTTTACATGTAAGTGATTCATCGATTTTTGATATGCGCGATTAAAAAGGGGATTTACTAATGCGTTGACATGGACAGAACAAGAACAAGGAAAAGAAGGGTACGCTCCCTGAGGATATGTTGAAGGATGATAGATATCTCGCCGCAAGAACCGTTGAGGATGTATGGATTTGTTATCCATGGGAGGCCCAGGATATTGAAGAGCATGATGAAATGGCTCGCAAACAACCTTCGCAATAGATTTTCACTTAATAGATTTAGTTTCAAGGAATCAGAATAAAGTAAAACTCCAGCATCTTTAATATTGTTTTATGGCCTTTGGACGAAGATGACCGAACTGACTCAATGTCGTGATCCTGTATCAATCCTTCCGTCATCCTTGCATTGAGTTCGCAACTTCCTTTCTATTACAGAAGCTCGCAGAACCGGATGTATATCGTGATAATTGAGCATCCTTTCTGTCATTCTGGCATGGAATCAGAAGCCTATCAGGAAATTTCATGCAACTTCTTATCTTATCTTAGCGCCGAAAACCTTGAGAGGTGCAGCGGGGTAACTGGATTACTACTCTCAGCGGGTTGTGACTGTACCACAAAATCCATGGATGCTCAGACAGATACGAGTGAGTCGATAAATACTCTAGGATGAGACGAGTGGGTGCGACCTCGGTGAGCACCCAATTTGAGGATGATAAATCCAAATAAGTTTCTCAATTGTGACCAATATCCACTAATATCACCCCGTGTGAGATGGATTACGTGTGAAATACTATTACGTTTATTATCTCGTTCTGTTCTCATCGTCTGTAAACTCAATATATAAAGCCTCATTGCCTTTTCCGAGCTTCTAGTATCTATTCTATCTGTAATTTATGTACACAATTGCCACTGATCGTTTGACTTTACTTACATCTACAATCATGGGCGAAGTTCCTCAACAACAAGAGCATATTTTATGTCTTCTCCCTTTTCCAGAAGATGCCAAAATTTTGGATAGGTTGAGACAGAAGTATAACGTGGAGATCACATACAAACAGATATTCTTTGGTGTAGGGAAGGCATTGGACCTTGCGGATGTGCCAGATGGTGAGTTACCTGCCTTGTCATTTCATTCTCATTTCCCAAAGTTCCGGGCCTCGGGGTTTTCTAACAATTTTATTTCGCCTCTCAGAAACCTGGCATCATGCAACTATACTCGTTACCCTCTCATCCTTCCCTCCTTCCGCCGAGAAAGCGAAGAATCTCAAACTCGTTCATCTTTTCAGCGCTGGCACAGATAGATTGAGCAATACTCCCATCTGGAAAGACACCAAAATTCCAATTACAAACTCGTCTGGTGTACATGGACCGCAGATATCAGAATGGGTTATCATGCAGATCTTGAGTCATTCGCATAAGGAGAAGATAATGCTTGAGTGGGAGAAGAAGCATGTTTGGGGAGATTTTAAAGAATTGGGTTCAATGAGAGATTGTGTGGGTCAAAGACTAGGTGTTCTTGGGTATGGAGCGATTGGCAGACAAGCTGCGAGAATCTGTAAAGCTATGGGAATGGATGTTATAGCTTATACGGCATCGCCTCGCACGACCCCTGAGTCTAAGAAAGATGAGGGTAAATACATCGTCCCCAATACTGGCGATCCAGATGGCACACTTCCGTCTGCCTGGTACTCCGGACTCGACAAGGAGAGTCTGCATAACTTCCTCAAACAGGATATTGATATTCTCCTGATCTCCGTTCCCCTGACACCACAAACTCGCCACTTCCTTTCCGCAGCTGAATTCGAAATATTGGGATCTAAAACAAGCGCTTTCATCATTAACATTGCCCGGGGTGGTATCATTAATCAAGATGACCTGATTACATATTTGAAGAAGCCATTAAGTGAGGGAGGTTTGAGGGGAGCTGCATTAGATGTTACGGACCCAGAACCTTTACCTCAAGATAACGAACTATGGACCTTGGAAAATGTGGCTATTACACCTCACGTCAGTGGGCTTGGGACGACGTATGCGGAGAGGAGTTTTGCAATTTTGGATGCGAACTTGGAGAATATAGAAAAGGGGAGAGACCTTATTAATTTAGTGGATAGGGAAAAGGGATACTAGGCGTGCTGTGAATGGTGGGAATATTGGATATAAAAACGCTAGAAATGGAACCATCATATGACTTGCAATTTGAAACTTGGAATAGGATAAGTTGAGAAATTGTAATTTTTGAACATTTCCTAATGAGCCTGCACAACACCACTTGCATCTGCCTGTGCTGTGATTCTCTTCTTGTAAGCCTGCACGTCCCCAGGGAATTTCTCCACGGTTCCGTTATCACAAACCCAAAGACTTGTGCATACCGTTTGCAACATTGTAACATCGTGACTAACCATCAGCACACCACCTTGGAATGCATTCAATGCTTGACTCAACGCATCCATAGCTTCAATATCCAAGTGATTGGAAGGTTCGTCAAGAACCAAGATATGTGGATTTTGTAGAGATAGACAGGCGAATGCGACACGAGATTTTTGACCTCCGGAAAGAAGTTCCATCTTCTGAAGACCAGTCATACCGGTTATACCGAAGGCACCGAGGTGACGACGATATTCTTCGTCGGTTTTTCCGGGATAGGTCTTGGTCATGAAGCCGACGGCGCTGGTGGTTAAATCGAGAGCATCGACGTGATGTTGTGCGAAGAAACCAATGCGGAGTCGAGGATTTTGAGAAATGAGTCCTCCAGTGGGAGAGAGCTTTCCGATGAGAAGTTTGAGAACGGTGGTTTTACCGGCTCCGTTGGGTCCGACGATACCAATTCGAGAGTCGAGTTGTACGTCCAGGTCGACATTGCGGAGGAGAGGCTTGTCGGGAGTATAGCCGAAGGATACATCTGTCATTTGAACAATTGGAGGAGAAAGCTTTTCCACCTCAGGGAATTTGAAATGAACCGTGTAGACGGATTCAGGGGCTTCGAGAATCGGCATCTTTTCCAACTTTTTGATTCTGGATTGGGCTTCAGAGGATTTGGCAGCGTTGTAACGGAACTTGTCGATGAATGCTTGGAGATGAGCACGTTGAACCATTTGGTTCTCGTATTCTCGTTGTGCTGTCTTGCGGCGTTCTTCCTTTGTAGCGTAGAAAGATTCGAAATTGGCACCCTTGTAGTAGTCGAGACGTTCGGAATGTTGATGGATGATATCAGTTGCAACTTCGTTCAGGAATGCTCTGTCGTGAGAAACTACCAAAACTGTACTTGGATATCCTTGAAGGTAATTGGCAAGGAAAGTGATAGAAGGAACGTCCAACATGTTAGACGGTTCGTCAAGAAGTAGAAGATCAGGTTCACAGAACAGGGCTCTAGCCAATGCCAAACGCATACGCCAACCACCAGAGAATGTCTTGGTAGCAAATTGTTGTCGTTCAGGAGAGAAACCAAGACCTGCCAAAATGGTTGCAGCTCGAGACTCGGCTTTATCAGATTCCATCTCTGCAAGCTTGCCTTGAATATCACCCAATGTTTGATCGAGACCCTCACGCTCTTTGTCAAGCTTCTCTGCTTGCTCAGAGGTATCGGCCATCGATGATCTTTCTACTTCCATGTCTGCGAGTTGTTTGGAGATTTTGACTTGTTCTGCAAGTAAGTGTTTTCTCCATACATCTGCATCAAGTACAGCTTGTAATGCAGGTGTATCATCTCCACTGATTTCTTGCTCGACGTGAAGAATAGAAATGTGAGTAGGTACAGCCAATTCTCTCCTTGCCAAAGCTCTCAATAGAGTAGACTTTCCGATACCGTTCTGACCTACCAAACCATATCTTCGGCCATAAGCCAAGGTCAAATTTGTGTCTGACAAAATTCTCAACCCACCAATAGAAACATCGATATTGTCGACCTTGATGTCCTTGCTCTTTGTAGATTGACCCGATCCCAATTGCAAAGGATTGACAGCCATGAAGAACTCTTCATATGACTGGGCGTCATCGGGTTGATTGATAAGTTTAGAAGCCTCATATTCGACGGCCTTGAATTCCTTCTTGCTTTGTTTAGCAGCAATCTTTCTTTCAGCTTTCTCCAACTTCTTTTTATCAACTCTTGACTCCACTTTTCTAACATTTGCAGATTCCAAATCGACACCCCCAAGAGATACACCCAAAGTAGACGACATGTTCCTCTGAGCCCCAACTTGGATGGCTTGGTCTAATCGTTTGGCAGCGGAAGAGAGCTGCTTATTCTGCCCACTCCCATCAAATTTTTGAACCCATTTCTCCACTATCTGATTGATCTTTGACTGGTTCTCTGGGCTTGGGTCACCAGAAGCTGATAGTAAAAGCGCGGAGATAGCAACCGCTGCTTCTGATAATGGTGATGGACCATTTTGGTCTGCTTCGACATATGCGTTTGATGCATGGGTGAGGTATCCAACTGAATACTCCGATAGAACCGGATCAATGTTGGGTAGGAAAGCTTTGATCTCGTTTTCCATGATGATTAATATGACACAGAAAGTAAAATATTAATCTGTACCGTCAACAAAGAGACCCTCTACACATCGGCTGCTTTGATGCGAATTGCCTCACGAATCCGAAAGTTTATTTTCACGTGATCAGCGGTCTCTCAACGTCCGATACACTAAGCCCATTGAGTAAATTAATCCCCACTAGTGTTTTATTTGTTTACCAATTACTCCTGCCTAGCGGTGAACAACAAACTCCACTATCCACAAGGACATCTCAGCAATCCTTAAACCTCTTAATACTTCTCTATCTGCCACCTCCAATTTCTCAATACCCAAACTCCCACATCTCAATACCTCAAGACAGGAACCTAAATCAACCTTCAATATGCGTGAAATCGTATGTATTTCTGTCTTTTCATCTACGACTTCTACGCCTTCTTGCAAGACGCGTTGACTTTACCCCTGAAAAGCACCCCACTATATATTTTTTAAAAGTAACATATCGCTGACCAAGTAACTTTTCGATCTACAGGTTCATCTTCAAACCGGCCAATGTGTAAGTTAATCCAGCCAGATGCATCCTATGAGCTCTACTGACCATCTACTCAGGGTAACCAAATTGGTGCTGCCTTCTGGTACGAGATGCCAACTCTGCGAAAGCTCTGCTTCGCGACAATCTCAGATTCAAACTAACCATATCACAGGCAAACTATCTCTGGCGAGCATGGTCTTGACGGTTCCGGTGTGTAAGTAATATCGGAAGCTCTTGTCTCGTCTCTAAGCGTTACTGACATGACTTTTACAGCTACAATGGTACATCTGATCTCCAACTTGAGCGTATGAACGTTTACTTCAACGAGGTATATATATACACAATTTCGACTCTACGAAAATCGTCCGCTAACCCCTACAAGGCTTCTGGCAACAAGTATGTTCCCCGTGCCGTCCTCGTCGATTTGGAGCCAGGTACCATGGACGCCGTCCGTGCCGGTCCCTTCGGTCAACTCTTCCGTCCAGACAACTTCGTTTTCGGTCAATCCGGTGCTGGTAACAACTGGGCTAAGGGCCATTACACTGAGGGTGCTGAGCTTGTCGACCAAGTTCTTGATGTTGTCCGTCGTGAAGCTGAAGGCTGTGACTGTCTTCAAGGATTCCAAATCACCCACTCCCTCGGTGGTGGAACTGGTGCCGGTATGGGTACGCTTTTGATCTCCAAGATCCGTGAGGAGTTCCCAGATCGTATGATGGCTACCTTCTCCGTCGTTCCATCGCCAAAGGTTTCCGATACCGTTGTCGAGCCATATAACGCAACTCTCTCTGTCCATCAATTGGTTGAGAACTCTGACGAGACCTTCTGTATCGATAACGAGGCTCTTTACGACATTTGCATGAGAACCTTGAAGCTCAGCAACCCATCTTACGGAGATCTTAACCACTTGGTTTCCGCCGTCATGTCCGGTGTGACCACCTGTCTTCGTTTCCCTGGTCAACTTAACTCAGATCTCCGAAAGTTGGCTGTTAACATGGTTCCTTTCCCCCGTCTCCATTTCTTCATGGTTGGATTTGCTCCTTTGACCAGTCGTGGTGCACACTCTTTCCGTGCTGTCACTGTGCCAGAGTTGACTCAACAAATGTACGACCCTAAGAACATGATGGCCGCTTCCGATTTCCGTAACGGTCGTTACTTGACATGCTCTGCCATTTTGTAAGTCTGCCCTATAATCAACCTTCCAAAATCTTGCAGATACTAACTTTTTTTTATTAAAGCCGTGGTAAGGTTTCCATGAAGGAGGTTGAGGACCAAATGCGCAACGTCCAAAACAAGAACTCATCCTACTTCGTTGAGTGGATCCCCAACAACGTCCAAACCGCCCTTTGCTCCATTCCTCCCCGTGGTCTCAAGATGTCCTCCACCTTCGTTGGTAACTCGACATCTATCCAAGAACTTTTCAAGCGTGTCGGTGATCAATTCACTGCTATGTTCAGAAGAAAGGCTTTCTTGCATTGGTACACTGGTGAAGGTATGGACGAGATGGAGTTCACTGAGGCTGAGTCCAACATGAACGATTTGGTTTCCGAGTATCAACAATACCAGGACGCTTCGATCTCTGAGGGAGAGGAGGAGTACGAAGAGGAGGCCCCAATTGAGGGCGAGGAATAGACGTTTAACGTCGTTCCTACTTTGCTTCTATAAAGGAACGACGGGCTGGTTACTGATCTTGCATTAGTGGCAACACGATGTCGAATCATATTTATTGATAGCAAGGTTGATAATTTCTCAAGTGTGGTTTGTGTTAGTGTTTTTGTTAATTAGGAGCGAGTGGTATTGAGGGCGTAGAGCGACTGAACATCGTCGATATCCTATGAAGTAGTTCACCTTGATGGATTAAGAAATCAAGAGTATTTTACAACTTGATGCCTACTGCAAAATTACATGGTGATGTCAAATGTGCTCTCTGATATACTATCTAATATCGAAAGAGTCTACTAAGAAGTTTGGCTAAGATAAAATTTCACGTATCTATTGTTGGGGTGGTCTGTAAGGAAGTGTATCTACTGTACATTCATTCTGAGTGGTTCAGGGTCGTCAAGATCATCACTTCAATGCTCACACCCAACGCGCACACGAAGAGTTTTTGTTTAATTCAAGCTGGTCAGAATCGCTCCACTTCTTGAAAAGTATCAATTTCTGAATCCAGTTGGACGTACATTGAGGAGGTAGTTCCATAGAGGCACTAACGGTCAATATCGGGTGTTTTTGAGTTTCCACTTCCCATACCTGCAACACTGCAGCAGTCACGAAAATTCTTTTCTCGTCTTCTGATAAGGATTTCATGTCATGTATTTTGGTCAGATCATTTCAATTGGCTATCTTCCCTTTAACTGCCACATCTGACAGGGGAAAATGGTAAGGCTGTCAATTGCAACTAACTTCATTTGGTTATCTTTGTGGCTGAAGAGGTGAAAATTTTGGTTTGATAAGAAAAACATTCAAGGAGAGCGTGTAGTTCAACCCCACCATTTCATACACTATTGTTGGGGCCCTTCCCTCAATTGAATCCACAACTGACATTACTCATAACTTTCCAAGAATACAAACAAACTTGACCTTCTCAATTACTCCTCATACAATTTTCACATATACAAAACTTCAAAATGGCAAAAGATAAGGTAAGATTTAACCTCAAAACTGTAGGACATAGAAGGGGATGGAGCTTGAGCTGATGCTTGTTGATTCTAGGTCTGTCTCGCCTACAGTGGTGGTTTGGATACCAGCTGTATTTTGGCTTGGTTGATTGAGAAGGGATATGATGTTGTCTGCTTCATGGCTGATGTTGGTCAAGAGGGTACGATACTCTGCATTTTTAAGAGAGTAAGACTTTACTAATGAGAGAGCAGAGGACTTCGAAGCTGCCAAAGCTAAGGCCATGAAGATCGGAGCTGTTGCATGCTATGTTGAGGATTTGAAGAGGTATGCAAACTTATTCACTTTTTATGGAAGAACTCAATTGACATTATATCCAGAGAATTCGTTGACGAACTTTGCTTCCCTGCCGTCCAATGTAACGCTATCTACGAGAACGTATACTTGTTGGGTGAGTCATACACATATACTATATAAGAAGATCGAGGAAGAGCTTCAAGGCTAATTGGGCTGGGAATCAGGTACATCCCTCGCTCGTCCAGTCATTGCTCGTGCACAAATCACAGTCGCCCAAAAGGAAGGGTGTATTGCCGTATCCCACGGTTGCACTGGAAAGGGTAATGATCAAGTTCGATTCGAACTCGCATTCTATGCTCTTCAACCAACCATCAAGGTCATTGCCCCATGGCGTCTACCAGAATTCTACGAGCGTTTCGCAGGCCGCAACGATCTCCTCGAGTATGCTGCCAAGGCAGGCATTCCAGTCAGCAGCACAAAGGCAAAGCCATGGAGTATGGACGAGAACTTGGCACACTGCAGTTACGAAGCTGGTATCTTGGAAGATCCAGATATCACCCCTCCAGACGATATGTGGAAGTTGACTGTTGACCCATTGAAGGCTCCTGATCAGCCAGAAGACTTCACTCTCGTTTTCGAGAAGGGTCTCCCAAAGAAACTCATCACAAATGGCAAGACCATCACTGATTCAGTCGAGCTCTTCCTGGAATCTAACGCCATTGCTCGTCGTCACGGTGTTGGACGTATCGATATCGTTGAGAATCGTTTCATCGGTCTCAAATCCCGTGGATGTTACGAAACCCCTGGTCTTACATGTCTCCGCTCCGCTCACGTTGATCTCGAAGGTTTGGTTATGGACCGTGAAGTCCGTGCTCTTCGTGATCAATTCGTCACCTTCAACTACTCCAAGATTCTCTACAACGGTCTTTACTTCTCGCCTGAGCGTGAGTTCATTGAGGAATCTATCGTTGCTTCCCAGAAGAATGTCAATGGACAAGTCAGATGCCGCGTATACAAGGGTACCTTCAGTGTTTTGGGTCGTTCCTCAGATACCGAGAAGTTGTACGATGCAAGTGAGAGTTCAATGGACGAAATCGGTTCATTCGCTCCTGCGGATACTACTGGTTTCATCAGCGTTCAATCTATCAGATTGAAGAAGTATGGTGAGGCTAAGGCGGCTGCTGGTGAAAGACTATAGATGGATCTTGACACCTTGATGGCTTGAACTTAGTCTGAGTCTTGGTTTGGACCTGAGACGTCCGGGGACTTGCAACATCGCACAAAATTCAGATGATGCACTGATTGTCTCCAGTCGTCGGAGTGCAGTTGGGGATTGAGATTTAGTAAACTAAAATGCTACACAAAAGTCGCATATGAATGAAAACAGACCAGCTTGTTCTTGCCAGTGCCGCTTCAATTCATGATGATTTATGTGTTTGTTTCCAAGAAAAGACTTAATGATGATTACTAAGAGATATCTGGATCTGTTCTTGGTCATGCACTATGCCGCACTCGCTTAACCCAAGTATTCCCCCTTCTCACCTGCATCATTTTCATCTGATCTCCCCTGTGTCATTGCATCTCATCTCATTTCGTTTTATGGTTTTAGATAGATGCCGAGGTGTACAATACAGGAGTTGCATATGTATGCATGCGAGACAGTGGCAGAGAACCGTTGGAGGTCCTTGGTTTCTTTGGTCCTTGGGCTCTGGTAGAGCATTGTGTAGGGCTTGTTAAGGTGGTAATTCGTCATGGATAGGGTTTATAACGGGGGAGCATGTAGGGGTTTTACATTCTTTGTGTAGATATTTGAGGTAAGTTCAAGGCAAGGTAAGGTAAGGCAAATTAGAGCGGAGGGGAGAGAGGAAGGGGGGACGAAGGAAATGGGAAAAGAGTTTAGGCGACTTTGGCGAAGGTAGGTCCACAGACGAATGTACTGCTGGGCTAGTAGAAAATAATTCTTTCTATAAACAAGCTTCGATGGGAAAGTGCATGCAATCAACGTACCAAAAAGCTTCGTTTAAAAATTTTGCCGGGCGCAAAGTTTTGCTTGCAATTATTTTAGTTGGCATCTACGTAATCTAACACTGCCGTTTAGAGGTGACGTGTTTGAAAATGAAAAGTAAAGGTAAAGAGAAGGGTTACAAGGTGGGTGGTATTCGCATTCAGAGACACACTTTATCCAGCAAAGCTCTAAAAAATGCCATGTGCCGACGTTGCATTATGGAATGCATAGAGTATAGGAGGAATCTTATACATGTATTCTGCATGGAACATGGATGGAATATGGGATATGCATGGAATGAGGTATAGAGCTGTGAGCTTAACGAGGCATTGTGTATCGGAATTCTCCATCTCCTCGCTTCAAGGGGAAATCTAGTTTCTCGGGGTTTAAACACGTAGATAGGGTGGACTGGGATATTGATGGCTTACACTGCCTCTTTTTCGGCTGACAATGGCGATTGTATGTTTGCTCGGTACGTATATGTGGAGGTGGTGGTGTGGTGGTGGATGCTATCCATCATGTTTCCTTTTCCATCTCCTCCTTTGTTTGGTGAGTACGGTGGTCGGTACAAGAAAGCATGTATGCACGAAGTATGTCATCATCTCGCGTTCTTCCCAAAACATAGCAAGTTTCCGATTCGGAGATATATAAGACTGTACGCTGCGAATATGTAGGATGGGTGAGTGAAGGCGGTGTGAAATCTGTGGTGGGTGGTGTGTTAAGGGGAGGGGAGAGCGGTATTTCTCCTACGTAGGATATATATGATAGGGCTTGGTATATAAATGGGGCATGGGGTGCTGGCTTGGATGGGGTATGCTGTATTGTGTATGGTATGCGGGTTGGTGTGGTGGCACAGAAATATAAGCAGCGCGCGTTTTTCCGGTTTGGGAATCTCGGGATGGAGGATTATGTACATATAGTCATGGGATAGGGAAGTTAAGATCGGACAAGGAGAAATGGATTGTGTCTATTTTTATATGGACGACTGCAGAGGAGAATTTCTTGATGCGCCTCACTTTCGTATCTTACGGCTGTAGCTGTGCTGAGGGTTGGTTTGTGGTACTACGAGTGACATCTGTCTACAGAGAACACGCCACATATCATATCTTCTTCACCGACACCATCAAACACGTTGTGAATTCTTTACCGATGTATCAAACGATCGCAAAGGAACAAAAAGGAAGAAAAATCAGAAGAACAAAAGGAAACACGTGAAACCACCATCTGGCGCCGATAGCCAGTTCTCAGCGCCGGAACAAACTTGTCCCAGCCTGCCCAGGCTCGAAGATCGAGTATATGTACCGTAAGCCTGCGTCTCGTAGCTGCACGGATGTGCGGTATTTTGCAGATGGGACTCGTACCGTTCTGAAAAGAATCAGATGAATGGCTCCGCGTGTACGCCGCGTTCGAACCTGAACCTTTGGAGCGGTAAGACGATCTGGTTCGAAGATAGGGTAATACCCGTCTTACCTCATATTAGACTGACCGACTTATTACTCAGCGATACACTGATCAATGTACTTTGTAACATTTCTTGTAGTCAGAAGCATGCAATAAACATTTCTAGAAGTTTTCCAGTTTTGGTGCATCCTGGCAAATTTGGGGTTTGAATATTTCTAAAGTGGTGGTTGTTGGTTCAAGATTTAATCTCTAGTAGATAGATGAGTAAAGCAATGGGGGCCGAGTAAAACGTGGTTCGAGTGGATATGTGATGGAGGAGTGCATGGCGCACTCGTATAGGTACTGTGATGTCCAATCAAATTTTGGTTGAGCACCAGTGCGTACCTAGTAGGTGATAGGTATGGTACGTTTTCATCTACAGTAAGGGTTACAAAACACAGGGAAGAAAATAGACGAGCAAGATGTAGGATTTTGAATTGGAGACAATTGTATGCATGAGAATGGGGGAAATGTCCCCTTGGGGTAAATCGTATCGAGCCCAGGTGTCTAGACTCTGGATTCTGAAGGACGATCCGTACATCCGGAGAACAAGGCTAAAGGGGAAACTTGAAGATATAAATAACCTTGAAGTTTTTTGTGCCTCGTGGTTGAATTACCAAAGTTTAGTAGGAGGAAGGTAACGTATGAGTCGATACTCCACATTATTTAATGAATGTTGAATTTTGAGATTGCAATTGGAATGAATGAGACGATTGTGACAATAATAATTTGTGTGAGATCTAGATTGTGTCTTCAGCAAGGCACAGTGACTGGCTTTCTTTCCACCAGTAGCCTTGACCAAGAAGGAATATATGGAATGAATGAATCATTGTAAAATAATCTATACAATTTAAGTAATAAGAATCCAAACAGTTGATTGTTGGGGGCTGTCCCGTATATCCCGAGACAAAAGATTCAGGGCCTCAATATGTTGTACATTTGGATTGACAGATATGGCATTTCTCTATTGATTGATAACCATTGCCCGTGCGTGCCGTTTGTGGAGAATTATCTTCAATTGAGACACATCGCGCGAAGGAGCTGAAGGCGCAAGACGAAACGAAACGAGCTACTATATATCGTAGTAATCATCGTTATGGGGCAGATATAGTGCACTCGGTACAATAGTTTGCATGGGTACAATCAGAATGAGAGAGAAAGTGTGGGTGTTGATGAGATAGATGTTAGACAAGGGAAAAACGTGGAACCTTCAGCTGTCAGGGATGATTTTAGGAATGGTTCGTCGACATATTAGGAAAATGGAGTCAACTGTAGGTGTGGGTGGTATTGCGGCGTAGAGCACGAGGATACAGAGTTCCTCCTAAGTATGACCAGGTTCGAAACTGTATCGCGGAAAACAGGATTTGGAAGGTTGACGGGTTGAAGGAATAGCATTCGACTGAACAAGTAATTCGTAAGATCTCAAATAAAATGCGCCGCACACGATGTAGTACTGTATTACAACTAGATTGCTTCTAGAATGAAGAACGTAGGGTACCTGACATTCAATCGGATGAACTTTATGTAGTGCTTATTTCAGTGTGCATACGAATACTACACTGCAGCATGGTAGTTACGTGGTTTACTGAAGCATACATATGTAGCTAACAAATGCTATGAAAGAATTAAAGCGTTGACATCTTGGCAATTAAAAAAGACACATGTGACGCTCTAGGATGATTCCGCTGAAAGAAGCCCTCTTTTGAGAAAGCCTTGTTTGAGGTAGTACCGTACATCCGGAAGGAATGAGGAGGTTACTCGTACTTGTGTAAACATGGCTAGCTCAAGTCAAATTCGGTCCGAGGTAGCCAATGTCTCATCGATGGACTGTCAACCGCAGGTATTTTATGGCAGACGTAAATGCGGTACAGAATATTCTATTATACTTCCGGTCAAGAATCTTTAACGGACAATCTCTGTAAAGAATAGTGGATCATTCTTCGCAGCTGCATGAAGAAATCGGATAGGATAAGCATCTTACTTCTGGCAGTATCCAATGTTAATTGGCTAATCACCAAAATTGACATGGTGTTTCAGACGAACCTCGTGTGGACAAGGATCGAAGCGGGGGTGGATATATCGTGGCGCGTTGAGATTGCCGCCGGAGTCACTGTGGAGGCCAATCATTTATGTACCGGTCCGTCGATTCCTATGATACATTGCACCCAAAGAACCAGGCCATCCAGCTCTGCCGCATTGTAGGGGTTTCTTCACCCTTTCTAGAATCCAGACTTGTGTAACCTTTCTCATTGGGATCATCTCGATATGGTGTATCGATATCCTCTTTATGTTTTGTGGCGGATATTGAGATGATATCCAGGGAAAAGTCCCCTTCTTGGGTGCCGAAAAAGCTTGTTAAGATTAGTAAAGAATGAAATTGGTTCGGCTGACAGAATTACCTTCGCATCATAATACTAAATCTTTTGATGTTTCTCAGATCTAGAGGGGCGGCATCTTTCTTTTCGCGTCCCCTATAAGTGGGTTTCAGATCTTCCCACTTCACCAAAATCGATGAATGATCTGCAGGGCCTTTGAAGTCAAACTCCCAACTAATCGTACTTTGCTCTCTTCCATTGGGACTCTTTGGAAGCAATTCATCTTTGAGGATGAAGGTGTACATTTTTCGATCATTCTTTCCTACACTGAGTAGAACTCCATCGTACGCCGAGAGATCCCACTACAAATTCGGCTATTAGCATGAAGCCCATCGCAGTTGATTTCGTGATAAAGGGTTTTGTAGAATCGCCCAGAATGCATATTCGTCATTACTGGGAAGAACAAAAGGCGCTTCTGTATCTAACTCCACAAACAGGTGTAATTTCCGGCCGCCATACGACATAAACTTGCGTCTGTCTAGTAATACAACTCTGTACCTAGCCTTATGCAAAACAGAATTTCATGATGTTGCAATGGGATTGGAAGCCATGTACGAGTGTAGTATTCTAGATCGTGTACAGACAGCCCCTCATTGTCTCTCAACATGCATGTTTGATGTTCTAGCCGAAATGAGACTCCAGAGGGAGCTTTGAAATAGCTCAGCGAAGGTCATGTAAAACTGCCAGGTGCTATTGGACCAATGTAACGATTAAGTTTGGTCTGCGTGGAAAGCAAGCAACTTGTTTGGCGTATACGCTGAGCGCTTTAATGAATTCACTCGAAACACCAGGATGATTGAGAAAACCCACGCCTCGTCTATACTAACTTACAGTGTGATCTGCAGTCGTCCTTTGAGATGCAAAACCTGCACCTCCCAGAGTTTTTATGTCCAGTGTACCCCTGAATGTAGCTATAGAGGAAGGCGTGGAACATTCAAGATAAGATTGTGAAGCTCCACCTCGAACTCTATCATCGCTTGAGGTCCAGTCAAGGGCCGACCAGGGTCTTGGTAAATAAGGCGTTAG
Source organism: Botrytis byssoidea (assembly GCF_014898295.1). Classification (NCBI taxonomy): domain Eukaryota; kingdom Fungi; phylum Ascomycota; class Leotiomycetes; order Helotiales; family Sclerotiniaceae; genus Botrytis; species Botrytis byssoidea. The sequence continues at coordinate 1,172,891 of NW_024065846.1, forward strand.
TGAAAGGGTGACAAAATGCTTCTGCGGAGATTTTATGCTTACTTTGAACCACCAAAAAGATCCATTACCAAAATCGATACTGATTATTTCTGTCTGGAACGTTAAATACTCAGACTCTTTGAAAATATCGTGTTTTTGATATTATATGATTTCTAGATAATGGTGGCCGTAATTGAAGGCCAATGGTATTGTTGGGAAGTAACAATGCTTCGATTGATGTCAGATGGAAGTTCAAGATATTGCCTAGTACTAGGAGAAGGGAACTTCCGTTCGGTTCTGTAAACCTAACTAGCAGACTCCTTCTCTGTAAGGCAAGTTTTGAGATATTTATCATTACTACCTGTAATTACCTACTTGCTTTTGAAGATAAGATACCGGTACGTAGGTAATAATTCCAAATCTCATCCCGTATGCATTATCCAATAGAATTGCAGATATCAATTTTATCTATATTTATATCTTACAGTCATAGTCATATATAACGTTATACCGATTCTCTAGGAAATCACCTTATTACATAAGCGCGTTTAATGATTTTCTACACTGTATTATAGTCCGTGCGTTATATTAAGCAATTGCAATTGTGGGGGTGAGATAGTGCCCTGTCTCCTGTCTACCTACTACCTACTAGGTAGGTATCTACACTCGGACTTAAAATATTTTGATGCACTTCTAAATGCTTTCCAACAAGCTACCAACAAAACAAACACCAACAGTAACACTGGCACTTCAAGGATCAAGACCGTTGATTTACAACAAAGCATGCATTGACCGTACGACTGCGGCAGGTTGATGCTAGCATTAGAACCAATTTCGGCCGTGGTTCTTCAAGGAGTATAACCCGAGTTGTACGAGCAAAAAAAAAGCTGGTCAGTTACGGATCCTTCGACCGAAGAGCTCTGGCCTTATCCTCCCGTTACTATACTCGAACTGTGATGGTCCCAAATCCCATAGCGTATCTTTTGTGACTGAATCACAAGCTCAACTGGAATGGAGACGGGTGCCCTCGAAGATCAAATCTCCATGTGTGAATAAGCATATGTGTGTGTTGGTGGCTGTGAGTGCATCTATTCTGAGCGTGGCATTTGGTGCACGGCAATGAAAGCCTCTGGATATTGTTTGAAATACACATCACAGCGGCTTTGAGAATAGTGGGAAGAAATTGTGTAGAGAAGTCGTTTCAAATTTTGCTATACAAAAGAATGAAAGGGAAAAAACACTAATCGTACTGGGTATTTACATTAGGATCGTTCCTTCATTTCTACCGGCAGTAAATCAAACTCCGTACGCTCCTGACTCCCATTGATTGTTCCTTCAAATCTTCCATCGTTTCCAAGCAATGCCCAATCCATCTAAAGCGAGTGTCGAGCACTTCGAACTCTGTTTCACATATCCCAAGCAAAAGAACCAAATATCCCGAATTGTTATTTTGATATCCTCTCTCATATATGCGACATCATGCGGGGCGAGGGAGGCATAGAAAGAGGAGTAGTAGGATATTGATATCCGGACTCGGAGCATGTGGTAGAGTGCTCGTAAGAGTGTGATAAAGGTGGCGTCTGCATATATCTGTTAGGACCCAGTCCAAGTGGCTTTGCAGCTTGAGGGTGCCTTACATGAGGATTATCATAACCGTGATGAGAATGAATATCGATCGCTGGCAAGCCTTGGTAGCTCATATTGTATGGGCTCATAGTGTCTTCAGGTTCTCGCTTGATTGCATCGTTGAAATGCATCATGGAAGGTAAGGTAACTGGTACTGGTGCCATGTAATGCTGGTATGCCTCTGATCGTTCACTATCGGAAACTGCGCGGTATGGCTGCGAATGTGGGTATGGTGGGTAGGAAATATCCTCTGGCGCAGGGTATGTATGATATGTAAATAGAGGTGGCGTTCTAGATCCATCACGATCGAAGTTTTGAGAAAATATGATCTCGTCATCGCTGTGCATTGGAGGTGTGTACTGGCTAGGCAAAAGTCTTGGGGAAACTTGTCGTTGCACATGTTCTGGGCTTCTTCTGTATTGTTGATTCTCGTTGATGCGTTCTGGCTGTTGATGAAGCTCCGCATGCGCCTGAGGTGGAGATGCTGAAGAGGAACCGGCTCTGCGCTCGAGGTCTTCGAGACGTCTCTTGAGCTTCTTGCCTAGAGGAAAGGAATCAGTGGCTGTTTATGATCCGAAACTTTGCGTGGATAACTTACGGTAGTTTCTTTGAGCAATACGATTCTGAATTCTTCTGCGCTCAGCAAGATCAGAGATCTTTGTCCAATCCTCATCTGGATTGGCAGAGCTGCTGAAAGCACTGCTGGTGCCGTGGGTTGTCATATGTCTGGCGGTAGTAGCCGTGGAGTATGTGTAACTGTGTCGAGACATGCTGATAATTTGTTTAAAAAGATGAAAGTGTACCGATTCAGTATCAAAAGCAGAAAAGTTGAAGATATAATCTGGTCTGAGGAGCCTTGGAGGATCTGAAGTTCTGTTACAACAAGGTCTTGAGATGCCTTACACTGGGGAGGCTTCCTCCATATATATGTGAATGTGGGATAACCAAACTGACGCAGCTATACGGAATTTCCAAACCACTTGGCCCCGAATCCTGGCGCACTTCTTGCTCAGCTACTCTACAACACAAACGACCAAAACCCTGTTGAAAGACCCTAGAAGAGGAAATCCCCTGCAATTACTTTGGATACCCTGCACAGCATGCCCCCCTTGTAAGTCACTTTGCGCACCCTGTTAAAAACGGCCGGGAGGTGCGCCGTGCAGCTGGGGCAGTCGATTCTGCCACAGAACACATAAACACACACACCATCCTTCCATGGACACCGAGTCCAAACCTAAAAAGGGTACATTCATCCACATGCATGTATGAGGCGTACTAAAGATCCAATCTCGTAGTCAAGATTTCCTAAATTGGAAATGTGGATTAATTAGGGGGCCATTAATAGATTTCCGCCATATCGATGAGTATGGTCACTGTCTGTCTCGTAAAGCAGCATCCAACCACAACCCACCAACCACCAACCGGAGAAATTCATCCAGAGAGTTGTATGTGTGTGTGTGATGAAAAATGTAGGTAAATTTAGAAACAATTCACAATTTATTAATTTTGACTAATTCCAGAGATAGAATCAGCCATTATGTACCTAGAGATGAAGCAGTCAGAAGAAGAAAAAAGCAAACTCTATTAACAACTCGCCAGCCCTATGAGTGCACATTAGGCGTTGATGAAGCACAAACCCAAAACCTATTTTGAAGCCTTTATCAAACCATGAACCATGCCGTTGAATGAACGCACGAAACACACAGTCTACTAACTGCTCCTAGCCAATTGCATTTACGATTTTCCACTTTTCCTCTTGAGGTATGCTTTTCGCTCCTGCCTTCCCTCATGATGTAAATGTTAATAATAGACGGAGAACTAATCACTTGTACACTGGGTACAATATCCATCTCCATCTCATAGAAGTAAAGTACGATGCAGTGAGTACTACTGTGATTGATTTGTAAATGATTCAGTCTACTAACAGGGCAAGGTCGAATGGTTAGTAAGTAGCAACGGCGAAGGTAATCTAATCGGACCCATCTATCTAATCATGGTAAATTGGCGTTTTTGGGGGTTCGGGGAAGTATTTGCACGTTATGACCAGGTTGGAGATAGTTACCAGATTGTATCTTTGTTGCATATTCATGATGGTTGCCTGAAGACTTAATGGAAATTGCACCCCAGTACAAGGTAAAGACCTAGAGCCAGATAGACGATAACCGAATGCGATGGACACTATTCACTGGATTAGTTACGAATTACGGAAGCATTTTCTGACAATCTCGAGAACAGTCTTGGTCTGTATTAATGGAAGCATAGTTTTCTGTTCTGGGACTGGGAGGCTCCATTTTGGTACATCGGAAGCCATGAGTAAACATTTTTATCACACACCTAACAGCTAGCTAGTAGGCTCGGAGCCCGCTCTTGTCTTGCTTCCCCTCCCCTTTTACCATTTGTCTGCCCCAAGAACAATCACAAGATTCTTCGAGGTCGCCGAATTATTAGCATGGCTGAAATATCTAATTATGGCACTAATAGTATATGATACTGAGCATTTACTATAGTTAACGAATACTATTTACGAAGTCAAGTTTAAGGGGGCTTTAGATCAATCTGTACGTAAATTTAGGTTAACTAATGGGGGCAAGATCCCATATGGGCCTGATCTTTGGAGTATCTTTGATGGCTTTAATCACTATCGCCATGCAGTATAAAGCATCTTTTATCTTGGAAAACACTTAGCCAATTTCCACGGGATAATGATTGCGGATGTCGCGATATTCTTTAAATATTCTAACTGGCCTTTATTATTCAACATAATTCCTTCCATTACTCCGTCTCAACTAGTGGTGATTTATTCGCTACAAACAAGTCAACATCAAGCCAATCAAGCCAAGAAATATCTTCAGCATCTTGAAATTGTCATCGCCGTCTATCATAATTGATCAATAGGCAATTGAATGCGATTTGATCCCATCTAAAACCCTCATACCCATGTCGTGTTACGTCTAGCCCTGGAAGTACACGTGCTTTGTCATATGTTTATTTATTTCGACCGCCGATGACTATGATGCCTGGGACGAGATACTTTATTGATTGGGTGATAAAACGATGATGAACAAGGTAAAATACAAATGTTACCATAATTTTCCTTGGGAACCACTCCACACCACTATCACATCAAACCCTTGAACACACAGACACCCCAACCTCTCCGCCATCAATTAAAGTCCACACCGCAGGAAAATTGGTTGCATGGAGCATATAAAACCCTGTCATACACCTTTTGACCAATAGCCATTGCAGATTCCTGCTTAAGCGAGCGAAGTCGTAATTCAACGACGGTGAGAAAGACAAACAGTAGCGGAGTACCGCAATTTTATGCTCAAGTCACGAAAGGGACAAATTCTCGCATCGTTCATTCCGGTACCACCGAAGAACGCATTAGATGCCCAGGTGGCCTTGTTGCGCATGACACCATTGACCGCTCAGCCCTACCCGGTCGCCATCTCCCCTCTCATCTTTACAGATGCCAAAAAACCCGAAAGTATAATGTTGTGTTGGCTTTCAACATCATGTACCGTAACAAGGACGAATGGTATTGATTTCTGCAATCATTAGACCTCCAGCACAACGATAAAATGACTATCTTAGGCATTTAAAGGCGTCGAGATCTACTATACGAGTTGGTTTCAAACCGGGTATCTGAAGAATGGGGGCGATCGAGACCGGATTTAGGAGACTGTTACACAATGCTTTGCGGTGAAGACCATTTCGTTCTTTGCCATGAACGATCGACAATGAAGACCATACGGATTATCGGATTTACGACCGAAATGTTCCAGATTTCATGGCAAAATTAATACCCCCCTCATGAGCAATATTCGAGTCTTGGATCCGGATTTATCGACCTGATAAACCCGTTATCAAAATTGACAATTACGAGCCCTACCTGCCGCGTTTTCTCCTTAACACTCTCCTTTCTTAATGCCGAGTGACTCTCACGAGGAGTTTTCACATATGCTTCTATTTCTAATTCCCTCATTGTTCTAGTCTGATTCCATTACCACACTAGTCGTCGGCAGAGTACTTGCTTCTTCGTATTTTGAACCACTGCATTTTAGTACCAAGAGAGTAGACTGAGAGAGCGAGATACCCATACCAGACTACGAATCTAGTGATGACTGTTCCTGGATCAATCAGCGTATCAAAGCTGACGAAAGCTTGCTCGTGCTTGGTACCCAAAAGCCACTTCGGAGAATTAGTCGACTGCCACATACTGTACCTTCAATAGAGGTTCAAGGAGCTTAGCTGAGATTATCGCATAGACACGATTAGAGGTTCACTAGTTTCATCGTAGAGGCTGGGAATTACGCTTCCTGAATCAATAGTACTACTGGGCTTGTCTCTCCAATCTACCATCTCAAGCTTCCAGAAGTGGGATCATTCGTCCGAGATGCATACTCCCAGAGAAAGTCTTGCATTCAATGTTATCAAACCTGATGATTTTGTACCCCAGATATTGTTTGTGGATGATGATCATTCGTTGAGTGTCTTCAAATGTGGGTTTTCGATGACCTCAATCTTGTAAGAGAGCAAAGAGTATTAGTCCACCCCAGCCACGCCGAGATCCAGACTTTTGGCTCCTCTTACAAAGTGGGAAAATGCCATTCTCCCAAGTCTCCACCCCCGTGATAATGGTTCATGGGTATCTTATTCCGTTTCCCGCGTGGGTTCTGGGATATCTTTGCGGATTACATGATACATGCGAAACATCTCATGTCATTCCTTTCATCATCTCATTGTTCTAGAGTAAAGCCAGTACCCGGAGCTCCAACATCCAGTCAACTTCTTTTTCTGAAGTCTTATGTGATATCTTGAACCCACACAATGACTTTGTCACCGCTGAAGATGATTCGAGCACGCTTCCATGCGTGGCATGCTTGATATGATTATGGGTAAGCACAAGCAAGCCAAGCAATACCAAGTCTTATCGAGTATCTTGTCCTCAACCACTGGTCTGTAATCATCTTTTAAGGTGCTGACATGATGCCCCGCTGTGCTTCATTGGAATGGATATGCTGCGGGAATTCCCAGTGACAAAGTGCCGGGATTTAAAAGGGCTGAGCAACTGCTAATTGTGCTGTGGCTTGGCAACTAGATTGCATCGGCTGTGTGTGGTATGGTGAACATTGGTTCCTCTGGTAATTGGGTGTAGATACGTGTAGACACACTGCATGTTACTGACGATTTTGGAAAAGTATGAATTTTAGTTCATAATCTGTATCGTGCTTTTGACATCTATATTGCGGCAGATGAGAATTGTCCAAAGGGCAGGTCGCCGATTTGACTTTTATTCAAGCTTTACTAAACTTGACAGACGGTCTAGGATAGAATCTAACATACACTTTTACGAGACCGTTGAATCAAGTTGAGCCCTTGATCTTGGTCCGAGCAATTGAGACAACTCCACACCATTGAAGGCTGAAGAACCCGGGGGACTCCACCGCATCATTAAATGTGCCTTGGACCTTGCACGCAGACGTCAAAGTTTATGCACAAAATACATCATCTCATATTATATAATTTTATAATATAATCATGAAAATGTACGGGATATGTACACGGGCTTCAGAGATTAGGGTCTTTGACCACTCTAATCCGTTCAATCCGGATCTTTTGCATGGTCACCCCATACCTAAAAGCATCCCAAACCTTGCGGAGTATCAAGAAATTTGAGAAGAAGATCTCGGAGCAATTAGAAATCACCAAATTCTATTGTACAACTGCTGTACGTCAAAATTAACGTGATTGTGCGGTAAGGTGATTGTTAATATGAAGATCCGAAATGCTAATATTGTCATTTGATATTCGCGTAGGCAGGAGTAAGGCACAATGACATGAAGTCGCATTGGGAGCGTCCAATTAAGGCTATTTTAACGTCTAGGATAATCCTTCATTTCACGATTCGGGAATCTTAAGGCTAGTTTGAGACTTTACGTTCGAGCTTTCGTCCGTCAGGATTCTATTCTCTTGCTGGTGCGGCTTGGGTAAATCCGAGTAAAGCAATGCCATTTGTTACTGAGAAAAAGAACGTTCTTGATTACGGAGCTGTTATGTCGTGACTTCAATTTAATTTTCGACTCCTTCGCTTTCCTTTATTTTACTTGTGTTGTTAGCTTTGTTTTCCTATCCTTTCCCTTTCTCCACTAATATAGCCTCACAACGTACACCAAATGTCGTTTAACGTTAAGAATGGGCAGTGGGGATTAGATGCCAAATATGGGGTTATGACGCGCTACCCATTTTCGCATGCTCCGATTAACTTGTGAAGAAATGAAGGGTTTTGATTGGGCTGGGAACGAGGGGTTATAGGCTGATATATTGATATCGATGGTAGATCTAGATTAATGCTGTAGATGACAACGACGACAATGAAGGGGTCATATTAGGTAGTGGATCTAATCGTGTCGCCCTCATTGCTTTGTCATTAAATTATTCATGTGAATCTTTGAAATAGTATCCTGGCTAGAAATGAAGGCTTCAAATCGATGTAGTATAGTCGGCTCATACTATAATCAATATCAAGATTAACATGCCACACTTGTTCCACCGAGTTCGGGAGAAACATCCATGACGAGGGTGCGGAAATAGAAGTCGTAATAGTATGCATACTGACTCACCGCCGTGAATTAGATTATACGTATATTCATTTGTTCTCTGAGCCAGATAGATGCATGGATGGATGGCATCACCAGCATTGTTCAAACCCGATTGATCATGGATGAGAAAGTAACGTTAACAAACATGCCAACCTACGTACATAGATTCAAGCCTTCTGGTCCCTGAGGCTTGTTGCACCCAGTACATTGTTGGTTGCGTATTCCGCATCGTACTATTTGACGGAGCCTCCGCAGCAAAGAAGCACCGACCGATTCCTGGCAGCTAAAGTAATGCTCGCCGCGTAAGGCTGAACAAAATTTGGCATTTGTTTGTGAAGCCACCTTTAGATCCCCTACACAGACACCGAGTAGAATGCCCTGACGAGATTGGTATACTCGTTTGATCATTTGATATCAACCCTCTGTTACCACCCACACATCTACTACCTTTCATGCAATATTTCAAACCCCCATACTTTCAGTTCACCGCCCGTCGATCATGTATCTTCGATTTCACTGTAAAAGCGTCCAGGGCTCTGCTCAAAATGAGGTTTTCACGTCGAAAAATACTAGGTGCACTGCCCACCTTCCTGTTTGAGGCATTTAGCAGACATTAGATCGAATGTTCCATACAGATCAGGACTCAAGCCTAGGGCTGGGTCACAGCCTGCCTGTTGTTTCTTTTTCTCCTGTTATACCCAACAAGTATCTGCCAATCAAAAACTGAATCTCGAGGTATTTACTTGTGGTAGTGTTCTATTCCTGGTTACTAGCGGATTAGTGGAAAGATGATACAATGGAGAAGAAATTTATTATAAATCCCACAAGGCGTAGGTAGAAGAGGACACCCGTGCCACATTTTTGGGGGCTGGTTTTGAAAGCAACAGGGGCCCATTTTCGTTCTGATTGCCCAGATACGTCGTGGTTAAAAAATCATATACTCTATTTGGTTGCATTTCAGCAAGATTTCCGAAATTGAATCCTTGAAAAGATCACAATGGAGAACATCGTATATGGGGCCAATGAAAAGCGATATACTTATTGTAACGAGGAGAAGATCTACTCCTTGAATATGGGTTCTGATTCCTTTCTTCATCGATACTCGAATACTTCCAAACTTGATGTCCAGGAAGTTGTGTCTCCGCAATAGTTTTCGCGGGTCGTCATCGCGATCATTGTCTAACGAACTGCATCCGACTACTAGCGATCACAGTAGGTAAGTGCTTTACTCTACATTTATTTTTAGGCATTTGAACACATACTGATCTTCGATCGATGAAAGTCAAAACCTACTTACAAGCGCTCACCTATGGAGACCCTCTGTGAACGATCCACTGCTACCAGCCGGGGAAGTTAGGCATGGAATTCCACCTACGATAAAATTCGGTAAAACTCCACTTCATAGTCCAAAGTACGTACTATAGGACCCTATGTATTCCGAGATTCATTCATTGTCAGTTCGAGTCTTCATATCATCAGGGGAATATCCGTTGCGGCAGCAGACAATGATAGGAGTCACAGTGGGGAGGGTGGATCATTTGGCTAGTTCCAGGGCTCGAACGGAACTTATTAATCACCGATTCAGAGTCCTTCCTCTGTTTCCACATGATATTGCGATATTAACTCGTGATGGTTTACACATGTAGGTTACATAGCGACTTTATGCGCCGCAATGAAACAGACGAAGGAATTGACAATTTACGGTCGATCCGTCCATATTGTGGATTATGGAACTGACGGATGTATTAGTGTTTATTCCTTTTGAACATGTACGGGAATTTAAGCAACGGAGTTCCCTTTTCCTTGTGCGGAGGGGTCTTGCGGCATGAATGATATCGACGGGACATTGAATGGCCCGTCTTGGTCGCTCGTTCGAAATCAACGATTGAGGAACTGGTTCTCCAATTATTCAATTCTTCTTCACCGAATTTCGCATTTATTCCCCCCCGACAGCCTACTTACGGTATGCTTCAAACTCCGTAGGCTGAATACTGAGGGTATTTCTCCGTCAACTACGAGGGTTCCGACGTACATAACATCTTATCTCCATCGCTAGAAATACCATGTGAAAGACAGGCAAGCCATGTGGTTGCAGAATTTCACTTGGGGCCAGATTCCCAACATCCTTGCCAGAGCCCTGCATAGCATAGATAGATAGCTGGAATGGATGGATAGATGGATAGATAGCTTCAATACGCTCCCAATTCGGTAAGTCGTATTTTGCAAATGAGGCTTTAATAAACGAGGGGAAGGGTCTCTTTTACACACTATGAAGTCAATTAGATTCTGGACCATACACCATAGCAAAACGGCTGCGCATTCGCTACCTGTGAGTCTGTGACCTTTCACGTACATGTGAAATAGAGGGAAGTGGGAAAAGCAGTTAAAATAGGTGTAATGGATACTCTCTCTTTAATGGGTTTTCGTCTGATTTAGACGCACGAAAAACCACATTGGAATGAAGGGACTCAGGGAGCTCAGGTTGTAGCCGAGCTCCCCTCCATTTCTACCTTTATCTCTTTGCGGGTTCCCGATTAAAACTCGGATCCGAAGCACAAGCTCGAGTCAAGACAATTAGAAAATAGTATAAGTTTCCGCGGCAAATCATCCAGATATCCATTGACATCGAGATTCGAGATATCTCCTTTCCTGGATATCTCCACCAATGCCAAGCACCAATGTTTAATCCCTGCAGCATATTTACCCATTTTACCAAGCCTACCAATATCTAAAGCACATCAAATGACATTTCTCTTCACAAACTTGGATTGTCAATTTATTTCCCATGAACAAGCAAGTTAATCTATATCCGAGTGGGAAAAGTTTTATTGAGACAATTCTACCAATGATCAATTCGACCCGATGTTTCGGCAAGCCCAAAATTGCCATGTGGATGTATATATGTAAAAGGCTAGTGGATAATTATTCGTACGAGTGAAACACCTTGTTTGTGAATCATACTAGGCTCCCATCAATCTTCAAACTCGCCAAATGCGCCTTCTAGGTGCCAATCAAATGAGAGAGATAACATCACACATCTAGCTCGCGATCGGTCGGGGCTCGGTTTAATACTATACCTTTTCTCCTTTCCCCGGCTTTAAGGAGCTTTTTCCGTATCCGATTTGAGGCACATACGTATGGCATGTTCATATGCCCCGTTGGTCAAATGATTGAAATCTACCCAGCATTCAGGTAAGTCAAGGCATGGTTTGGATTGGAAGGGCGCAGTGCATACGTGCAGACATTTGGTGTCTTTTAACGAGACACCATTGAAGTAAAGATCTTCATACTGGCGGACCCAAAAGATTTTGACAGACGGCTCCGTGCTTCTCGGCCTGAGTAGTGATTCATCGTGCATGCGAAGTATTGAGTTCCCATAATTTCCATACTTGCTTGCTTGCTCAATTTGCAATCGCGGGCGTGCGGGGTGTCCAGCCTCGAGCCAGCTTAGGTTGCATGTGCATTCCACGGTATAGCAGCTAAGTATTTGGTTGGGATTCGTTCCTTGTCGCATTCCAAATCATTCAACTTCGCAAATGAGGCTCTGCTTCTCTAAGCGGCAAAATGTTTAAGATATTGGTGTGGTGTGGTGTGCTGTGCTGTGATGAGGGTGCGTAATTCACACGTAGCCTGCCATGGCATTCGCCGTACTTGGTATAGTTATAGGTGTGTAGTAAATGATTTATCTTACATGTATTTAACGTCTGAGGCTCAATTGATATGTTGATGCAGAGATCTTCGTTACTCCCTGAATTATGCATTTCTTTTTGACGCGTCAACCTTCGATTAATGATCGCAGACCACCAACTGTTATCAGGATCTATAGATGTCAAATCTACAGATTCCAACTGTTGTCTTTTACATGAGTATTAGTACATGCGGATAGATTATTCTGCATATCCGGCATCGACCATGAAAGTCCCGAATTAAGCTGACTGTGTTTGAACTGCCGATATGTCACAATTTTGACAGTTTGATAAAGGTACCGGTGCAAGTAAAGTGGGATCTCGGAACCGATTTCGGGCTAACTCGGTGTACTCTTCTAGAGATTTGGTCCGTATCTTTAAAAGCAACTGCTTTGTTCGGTGCCGATTCCATAATGTAGACAATTTCTGGCTACAACATACGAAGGCACTGGCCCCCATGGGAAATTACAGGATCTGTAAACTCGAGTCAGCAACTTTCATCCTTCACTTTTGGCTTATTTTGGTTGGATATTGAGCCAGGTCAGAGGCACAGCAATATAGCTAGACAGGGAATCAAAATAGGAGGAACGATGTCCTGAGTTGAGAATAGAAAACGAGCTAAAAATCATAGGATAGGAAGGTATCATCGACCACGGATTTGGCGTCTGGAAGATTCTTTTTCCCCTCTGCGGATCAAGAGGCTCCTTTGAAAACTAGCTTTAACGGATATTAAATATCTGCGGTGTGCTTTTTTGTCATAAGGCTCAGTCAGTCCCTTTAATGGTTATATCATTGCCTGAAATGGTAGAGAAGATAAGAGTGATGAAGATCTGGACAACGAAGTGTTTCTCCTTTCGGAATGGTATGCTGAGCACAAAAGATAAGGAAAATAGTTCTTCTGCGCTTCCAGTTCCTGCTTGTACAGTGGAGAAATAAAAAAGTTGTCTCTTGAGATTGATATGGATCATGTACGAAACTAGAACCCGCTAGACAGCAGAATTGCTCTTCTTTTCCTCATTGATGCAATGCCCCTCCGCCTAGCATTAGCCGATGTTGTTCTCCGCTTCTTTCATTTTCAAAGGCTTTCAGTTCCCCCTTTCCTGATGTTGCAACAGTAATGAGACGACTTGTGACTTGCAAACAATCATGTGCACCAAATGGTCGAAGTTGTTTCCTGAAGTGAGATAGACATTCGTTGTTTTGTGTTTAATGTAATGCAGAGGGCCTTTCAACACTCTTCTCTCTTGTCTTGACTCTTTTGTAATGAGAAGGCGAACAGTCTTGGCTCTAGAGTATTGGCAATATATCCAGTTAGCATCTTCACTCTGCATCGATGTTCTGGAAATCTTAAGTGAAAGTCTAGAAACAATGGACAGAGTCTCTACCTCTATCGAACCCCAAGTTGCTCATACTGATCAACAATGCCATGTTATGGGCTCTAGCCAGACACTTGACTGCTCACACGGAAAATAGGATGAAGAACTTCTCATCTCAGGTGTCAACACCTCTGTCGCTTTACCAATGTCTCTAGGACAAACCTGTCCCTCCAGAAATAGAAAATAAAATTCAGAGTCAATCATGTTCTGTATCGTGAATCTTCCTTACCTGATATAGATCAGCCCTCCTCGTGCATGAATTGATGATACTAGATCTGGATTGAGACTCTAAAAGTAGTATCTTAAAGTAGGTACATTTCAATGAGAAGAGCAAAGTAACCTGTTTTCTCAGTGAACGTGAATAAGTGAACTCCATAGTGGGCTACTTCTGCTGTTTCTACCACATCTTGACTATTTGGGAGATACTCATCATTTCTTGTTTAACTAGGTAGCCTTCGCAGAATTGACATTGCTATGTTACCAAAGCCAGGCACATTCCTTTAGGACGATCAAGGCAAATTTTGGTGTTTACAGGATTCATAATATAACAACGCAGATCATGAATAGGTAATGGTACCTTACCCTTGAAGTGCTCTTTGATCATCAGCCCAAATCATCTACAGCGTTCATGGGATCACTTCACTTCACTTCACTTCACTTTAATCAAATTCAGCGTTATACGCATAGCGATGTGAGATGTTGGTGGTAAGAAATCTTTCCTTGTTCTTATTCAGAACTAGCCCTCTGATTTATCCTTATTCCGACGCCTATTGAGAACAATCAATGCCTTATTTGAGTATAATGCCTGATCAGTGTTCCTCCTTGTGCCTAGGCCATCACCTTGACAACATCTAACCATGACCATATATCCTATACCAGATCTCCTATTTCTTGTTCACAACATTTCCAGAGCCAGTGCAGTCCCCATCAACCTGTCGAGAAAAACAGACCCCAATATACTTGTCGACAATTCCCAATTCTGCTCCAAATAAGTCGGTATATTGTATCTGCTTTTCGTTCTTCAAGTCTTCGATATGTTCCTTTTGTTCAGCAATCAATACTTGAAAGTTCAACTCGTTCTTTGTGTTTTTTCTTCTCTGATCTGCTCCATGTTAGTAAGACGTTTTTGAACAGAGTGACGAAGAATTCTTACCCAAATCTCGCAATTCCTCCAACACGGGGAGTGCCTGGTAGAGGTGAAAATACTTGTTGGTGATTTTCTGTGTGGTTTCAGCAGAGCTGTTTTCATCGGTATCGCTGACAGGGAGAGGCTTGTAGAATTCTTTGAAGACTCTGAGTTTCTTTGCACGTCTCATCTCGATAGTTTCGATTGCATTCTGGCAGATCACAACTATGTCAGCTGCATCGCTGTCATTTAAGCCTTCGAACATGGCCTCGATTTCCTGCTTGGCTTTATTGATTCTTACTTGCCGATCCATGATTTCCGTAGCGAATATACGAGATAGGAACGAATGGTAAACTTCATGCAATTTACTGTTTTTTGTCAACGGTGATAACTTTTACCAAGTGATGCAGATGATAGCTTACCGCTTTTGTGAACTTCGGTTCGATTCCTGTTTTATGATTTGTATGAAAGAAGACTGAGGTCGCAATCTATTCCTTCTCCAATCTCGCAAAGTGTTTGAATGTGGAGAATTATTTTGTTGAAATCTGGCAACTTGTAAATATTGATGGACACGGATGCTTTTTACGGAGAAAGGGATCGATGTTAAGATGTTGATATGCTAAAAACAAGAGACTGGTTACTTTACGAAGCTGCTAACGACAGAATATTGGTAATGTGATTTCTTGCAAGTTTCTATAGCTATATTTCACTACCAACTTCTGTAATTCAACCGTATTTCATGGTGAAGGAAAACTGCCAATAAAAAATTCACCAAAGCTCTGAGAGCATGAGAATTCCCCCAGTAGTTGAGATTACACTTTTCCAAGTTAGCTATGCTTCCAATGCATATTTACATAATGCCTATTGCCTGTCATAATTCCTAATTCATTGTTCAATCTCATCCATCCAATGAATAGCCCACTTCACCACTCTCTTCAGCCATACCCAATAATCTCTTCCTCATTCCTTCCGCTCTCTTTTTCTCTTCTTCGTTCAGTACAGTAAGATCAATATCACTAACCCACTGGAATTCATCAACAATGTCAGCGTTATCGCTTAGTAGCTATTCACTCCAAAGGGTAGAATATTTTCAACTCACCTCCCTCAATCCATGCTGCAGTACGTTCCTGGCTCTCACTCCCTTGCCATTCCGATGACCTACGCTCCCGTGTAGTGTTGCCCTTTCCTTACCACTTTCATACTTTCCTCTATGCAAGATATTGTTGTCATAAAACACAACATCACCCGCTTTCATCTCTACCCTGATCTCGCCCTGTACTCCCGTCTCATATTCACCCATCTCTCTCTCTGCAGCTGTCCTCGCCCTCTTATGAGACTTGGGAACCACAATCAAAGAAGAATCATCATACAATGCCATATTCCATTGCGCATGCCATGCAGGCTCTGCTAGTCTTGCAAGTTCCTCTTCAGCCGTAGCAGAAGATGGGATGTCATCTCGGTGCCAACGAAGCTCGAAGTCGCGATCAGGACGAATCAACAAATTAAATAGTTCCATGACCAAATCTTCGTCCTCACATTGCAGAAGCTCTTTCACTACACCCAACATCTTGTCCGAGAAGTAGATCTTGATAAACGAAGATGAAGTTGCAAGTTTGGGATTCATGAGTGATTGAACACCCCAAATACCATCTTTTGCAGGTGACTCCCCTTCTCCTATGTTCCAAGGTGGAAATTGCTTGGGAAGCGTTCGAACATATGGCCACGAGCCAGACCGAGCAAGGTCGACAGTGTTTTTCGCTTCGATACGGAGAGAATCAATCTCTGCTTGACTCAGAAGAGAGGGGATGAGCACGAAGCCATCTTGTTCGAGAGATTCAAGGAGTTTTGACTTTTGTTCCGGCATTTTGCTTGATATTATTGTTCAGAAAGAGGTACGTAAGTTCAGGGACAAGCAAAGTGTTATATGATCAAGTGCCATGTTTTAAGTGATGAATATGCCATATCAGGTGATGATACTGAAAGTTGGGATATGACGGGATAATATCGGAGTTGAACATCCGTCGGTCTAACATTTTGATGCGGGGCTGTTCCTGGCGGGGTATCGTGTTGTAACGTAGCAGAAGTACGAATACAAGTTGCTAATTTTGCGCATGCACATTCTCGTATTTCTCGAGCTGAAAAGAAGCCGAATGTGTTATTTTATGATTGATAAATGCAGAGAAAATAATCGTGCAATCAGAAAAGATAAGAGAAGCTATTTTGGCAGCTTACTTGCATAAGATATTATAGCTATATATGTATCAAGTGTTGTTTTCCCCAATACGGGTCATATGGACATGCTCTTAGTAAACTAGAATACATCAATGATCTTAGGGGATAAAACTTTCCCCAAGCAGTGCCAATGCCTTTATTGCCCGATAACATCAATTCCACTAGGCAATCCAAAGACTTGCCCGTTGGCTTCAAATTGACATTTCGCCGTCACAACGTCTCCACTAGCTTCAGCCAAACACGACCCAGTACTGAGGCTTACAAGATTCCCAGTAACATAGTACTCCCATCTCTGATTCTTTTTGCCAGAACATGCCATCAGTGATACCTTTCCTACTCCAAGATCCGTTAGACACTTAGAAGTATCGAAAATTCCCTTGATAGTACCATCCTCGTCAGTTTGCCATACTTGCTCGTCCGATCCGAGAGAGGCTGCCCACGCTAGGCCTTGACGAGAAGAGGTAAGAACATTCAGCGATGCTGTATTGAAGATCATACCAGTCGGTGTAACGTTCAGATTTCCATATCCAGCAGAAATACGATATACCGCAGTACCGTGCGAAGGAACATTGACAGCCGTGACTACCTTGGATGAGGATGAGACTTTTCCGGTCCAGAGGTCTTTAACCTTGACTGCTGATGCAGAGATACCAATTCTTTGGAATGATACCTTGTAGCTAGCCGTGGAATTGCCTCGATTGATAACAGTGAGAAGTCGGTCCCCATTTGCTAGATCTTTAGTCAAAACATCCCATGTACCATCTTGGCTGACAAGTGTAGCCTGTAATGCCAATGGATCTTGGTTTACAGTAATAAGATCTTTATTCGTGAGATAAGCCACCTCATCTGCGCTGAATGCCGGAATATAAGCACTGATAATAAGAGGAGCTGATAGTGAGGCCCAAATAGCGAAATGTGACCTCT
Source organism: Botrytis byssoidea (assembly GCF_014898295.1). NCBI lineage: Eukaryota > Fungi > Ascomycota > Leotiomycetes > Helotiales > Sclerotiniaceae > Botrytis > Botrytis byssoidea. The sequence goes on from NW_024065846.1 coordinate 1,190,445, forward strand.
TTTCGTTGAGCGATAGATCGAAGTGATCAACAATCAAGAAATCTGGATCGTTAAAGTACCCAGGCTTCTGGTATCTCGCCAATCTTACTTCCTGTCCATAGTTGAATAAGATAGAGTCCCATCCAGTGATGTCGGGCCAGTATGAAGTTGAGTTCCAGACGAGTGTATCACGCGAGTGACGAGCAAGCTGCCCGTATTTTGGGACCCAGTCCATCACAGTATACCAATCAGTTAGATTGTCCTGCGCTGCAAAGTATGCCGGAGCAGACTCTGAAAAGATGAGAGGGCTCTTCAATGCACTTAAGACGCCATGCCAATGTCCGTAAACACGCTCATACTCTTGCTCGGTTGCTGAAGGCATGTTGCAGCCGTCAACCTTGAGGTAATCAAAACCCCATGAGGCAAAAGCTCGAGCATCAATTTCCTCATACCCATACGAACCTGGAAATCCACCACAAGAATTGATTCCAGCATCGGTGTAGATTCCAGAATTGAACCCCAGGCTTTTCAAATAGCCGGTCAACCATGGAAGGCCGCGTGGAAACTTCTCGGTGTTCCATAAGAGACTACCGTTTGTTTCCCGACTGCCTTGACTCCAACAGTCATCTAGATTAAGTCGATTGTAACCTGCTGCAAGTAGGCCTTTCTCTACCATTGCCTGGGCTGTCTCAACGAATAGCGATTCGTTAAGCCCACACATAAATGCTGACCAATTATTGAAGCCTTAAGCCAGTTAGCTATTACCGTAAGAAATGCTGCATTAGGAATTTGCATACCCATTGGAGGAGTAGGCTGAAGTACTGAAGCAATGACAGAGACATCATATAACGCCACTCCAGCGAGGAGTAGGTGTTTCAAAGTTGAGGTAAACATTGACATTGCCTAAGATCGAGAATGCTCAATTTCGAAATAAAAATGGCTTTGAGTATTTGTGGCCGAGCTTTCTTTCAGGTTATGTTGTTCAAATAGATATAGTCAGGTATTGATCGACATCTTGTATGCCTATTTCGAAAGGTCGGGAGCTCACGATAAGAATACAACATGCAAACAACAACGGATTGAGCGAATCAGCAAGTGGTTTTACGGGACTCGTTGTAGCACTGCAGGTCCGAGAGATTATCCGGAATCTTCAGCTTCCCCGCAATTGTATGTTTAAAACTTTTTTTAGGTCCCAATGTGAACAACGATGCGCACATGAGTGGGATGATGGTTTATGTGGGCATAAATAGACAATTGGAACGTTGCTCTGCACCTGCAGTAAGATAAAATTCAAGTATCTATGTCAACCATTCTTTGGTGTGATCAAAAACTGATCCTAGTATGTAGCAAGAGAATTCATGCCTCCCAACTATTGTCAAAATGCAGGAACAAACCAAAATTATCAAAATGCCGCAAGCATGGGACAATCAATCTTTTTGGTTGCAATATTTCGCACCTGTGAGTTGCACATTTGATTGAGTGAAATTATCGACTCTCAAAATCATTCAAGTCACCATCGAAGAGAACTGCGTGTGAGTATCTGGCTATTCCTATGGACAGGAGAAGTCAAAACTTTTATACTTCGTGAATTCCAGTGGCGAAGTTGAGTTGAATCACAAGAAATCTTGTGTCTGATTGAGCCGATTGCACCAATCTACCTTGAGTATTAGTGCATCTCCACTCAGAACAAGAAAACAGAAGAGCATCGACTAAGTAACTCAAACTGTATGCAGATGAAAAGGTGATACTCCCTTGATAGATGTGATACATCGATGACCATCTTTCCTTCAGTCCAGAGAAGCATTATCTCAATAGTTTAGTGATGAGTATTACGAATAGGACCATCCATTATGCCGTTCAAAGTTGTTCTTTTCATAGACAGTTTTTGTTCACGCTTGAAGGCTTCCAGTTCATAGCAGAGATCATTGAAAGTGTAGAGCTTGGAATGGAATATGAAATGATTACCGGGTAATCAGTAGTAGCTTTGAGGAAGGTAGCGAATACCCAGATGGTGAGCCGTGGGAAACTTCCTATCCCAATGACAGTCACGAAGACACATGTAACTTAACTTGTTGTTGTCGGGGTGATCAGCACAACACAGAAATATGCCCCTTGGTGTAGTAAGTTCGAAAATCTGATCAGAGCGTAGGAGCTGTTGCAAATTTCGAAAACATAAAGATGACGGCAAGTACAGAACATTAGAATTAAGATACCAAAATCTAGACAACAAATGAGAGTGGCGTCAATAAAAGGATCTTGCTTGAAGGACAGAGGTGGATGACAGCTTTACACGAACGGCCACTAAAATTTAGCCAGTTTGGTGCAGCAAAAATGAGAAAACAACGGTTGCTTGTCAGGAAAGAGGGAGGAGCAAAGGAAAAAATTGAGGAATGAAAATTTGAACGAAAATAGGTTGAAAATCGGCAAGGGTATTAAGAAATCTCAGCGGTTGAGTATTTCCAGCAGATCAGCTTTCCTGGGCTGTAAACGCGATACTTGGTGCATCGTACCCTAAACTAAGACGAAAGTCATCACGCCATGCCAAGATCTGGATATAACTAGTCTGGTATCCCAAGTAGTCTGATGGTTAGTAGCAACCAATATTTTTATGTCAGAATATTACCTAGCTGATCCTGTTGACAGAGAAGCAGCCTCATAAGGAGCTCTTTCGCCGTGCTGTGACGCTGTCATAACACCAAAACGGTTTTGACTGCCAAAAATGCTCAAAAATGCCAAAAATAAGCCATATTTGCTGGGGTGATAGAGTCTCGCAACAAATAATTGCTGCAGAGGTAATGGCAGACTCGGGGTGTAACGTCGTGGAATTTTCTAACATGGTAGTCTCGGAGAATTCAATCTTGCAATCTTTGCCTACTGTAACAATATTGCGACAACAATGAGACGTCGCAATTGTGATTCCCCGAGCAGAAAATATGAAGGAACTCATTTCTGAGCCCGGAATCGAGATGAGCGTCGCGGGGAACAAATTTGTCTCCGGGACGGGGACAGAAAAGGAAGCAATAATTCAGGTCGTAAGAATTTCTGCATTAGAATCTTGGCCGACATTTAGATGAAAGAAGGAATCACTAGCAGACGAGTCGGAAGGAACAATACAATATCTTCCCGTCGAGGCCGAAGAGGAATGGGGGAAATGTAGGGGTATAGGGCTATGGATTTTCAACCACTGCAAGCGAAGGGCTAAGGAAACTTCTTTTTCCCCTTTAACCTCAATTTTATCCAGCCACTACATCCATCTCATTTCCTCAACATTGCACACTCCTACCTAAGATATTGACCATGTTAAGCTTCCCACCTCTGTTCGCTCAGTCCAGCCGCGTAATCGAAGCCAATTCATACACATTTGGAAGGTATCATAATAGGCTTGCATATATATTGCAATGAAGAAATTCAGCCTGAGAAATTCAGTAATGTATACCATGTACATGCGAGCTAGCTCTTCAATGGTACAATTGCCAAGTATTGTATTTTTCGACTGTATGGCCAGATGGGGAAAGCGAATTTTGGTGAAGGAGAAGTCTCCTCTCGTAACGTTTCTATATTTCTCTGCTATGATGCACGTTCTATAGTTTGCAACTTTGGTGTTACTGGTTTTCGTTCGTTTTCGCTCATTTGGTTTCGAGAAATCCGTGTAACGGATACATCACCGTCGTCATCATGGTTCTGCCAGCTTTCGTATTTCTTCCACTTTATATGTACCCATACAACTCGACTTCATGGAGTACACTTACCACCTCAGTCGTCGCCAATCCAGAACTCAAGTTTCATGTAATTGTTGCCCCCAATTTAGCGTTTACGGACCCAGATATCAACTATGTTGCAAGCGTTACAAATCTAAGTAGCTATGCAAATGTCCTGACTCTTGGCTATGTCTATACCTCTTACGGAAACCGAGATGTTTTGGAAATCGAAGCAGAAATCGATAAATATGTCGCATGGAACTTACCAACCGAGCTTCCAATAGGCGGGATTTTCTTCGATGAGACGCCATCGAACAACTCAACATTCCCGTATATGAGTACACTTACCACATACGCGAAAACATCATTAGGAGCTGGCAAAGATTACATATATCTTAATCCCGGTGTTGCGGTCGATGCATCCTTCTATACACTGGCTGATAGCATCAACATATTCGAAGAGTCTCATGCGAACTTCAACAAAACTTCATTGAGTAGTTTGGATAATTCCTTACTAGCTAAGTCAACATATGCAATTCATGATTTCACCGGAACTATAACGGAACAAACTGCTCTCGTGAATCAGCTTGCGTCTGCGAACCTAGCAGGGATGCTCATAACTACACAACCTGGGTACACGGAGTGGTCAAGCTTATGGTCTTCGTTCTCCTCCGAAGTAAACACTTTGAATCTTGGTAATGGGACCGGAGGTGGTGGCGGTGGTGGCGGAGGGGGCAATGGAGGTGGTGGCAATGGGGGCCATGGCGGAGGAGGGGGAGGGGTGAACAATGGGGGACATGGGGGGCACGGAGGTGGAGGAAACAACGGTGGACATGGAGGGGACGGAGGCTATGGTGGCGATGACGAGTGCGATGATGGTGATGATGATGATGACGACGACGACGATGATGAAGACGATGGAGACGACGACGACGATGAAAATGAAGATGATGATGAATATTGAAGAATTGTGCAACTTATATTATCAAATGAACCGCTGACTCTTGATAATACTTGCAGACAGTCATTACAGAATACTTTGCGTCTTCAAGCACTTCTACGTACATACATTCTATCTATTCAGATATCTAATTAATCTTATCAACATTTAAGAAACACACTAAATTGCCCTCAAATAACATAAAACGGTAGTTTTACTCATTCAGTTCAAAAATATTATGTCATTGTAAATCAAGTGTACAGATGAGTAGCAATTACCTGGGTCCGAAAGTCCTGTCTCTCCCCATAAACGATGTTACACTACTCCAAAACTGTGACATCCATATCAGTCCCTTAAGATAGGAGAAGTGGAAGTATATTCTAAATCTCCATCACTACTGATTTCATTTTTCACAGTCAAAGTTAGCGGATGGCATCAATTTGTGAATTGAACGCCCAAACAATGTAGGAAGTGAAACAGATATTCATCTCACCTCAATATCCGCGAGCATATACAACACAACTAGATCCAGCCTTGCCTCGCAATTTTTCTGCAGTTTCCCTTTCGTATTCCTCTTTTGATCTTGGCTTCTTACTTCCCCATGAAAAACCGTCTTGAATATCCATCTGATACCACCGGCCCGATATTTAACCTCCTATAGTCATATAACATCCTTAGCCTCTGAAAATTCTCTGTTTCTGATTCGAATATGCAGGGAGTTATTTCGTGGATTCGATGAAGATGATTATGATAATTATCTGGTGCAGAAAGAGATGTTCGCAAAAATAATGACCTTGCATCGTGTAGAAGTCAAAAAAGAGTTGTTTAGGACCGAACAATAAGTAAGCTAATGAATGAATTAAAATCCCCAGTACACTGGAAAGGAAATAACTTCATTGTTCATCAATATTTCTTTGAGTGATGAAATTTAAATAGATAAGAAAGTAAATTGCTCAACAACTTCAAGTGTATGCCTGTCTAAGCCAACTCAATCTCCTTGTTCCTCTTGCTACTCCTTATCTCTCAATTTGTTCATTGAACTGGAGGACTGCTAGTACAGACAATTCTATATCGCTGCTCCTGGGAAAGGAGATCTGCATGTGGAGCTGCTGGGTTGGAACATCAGTAACAGCTCCTTTCAAGCGATAGTTGTCTTGGATGCACGAGTAAGTTGACTTCTTTCAATTCTCAGACCTGTTGTAGAAGGCTCTTCTGACACTTGTAGATTCGATTGTATATAAGTTGAAGTTTTTTTTCCCGCTTGGAGGGAGAGGTCGAATAAGTCGAGCACTTCGGCTGAATGCCCCTTTGTATGAACTAAATAATCCGAAGTAGAAAGTGTATTTGGAGCTGAGGATTCACGAAATACGAGTGTTTGTCTTGAAAGTTTGATCGATTCGTTGTGTATATTGAAGTCCCTTTCTAGACTGTGTACAGCAAATCTTGCAGACTAAGTTGGGATGTGTCTTCCTGTATCCGGTTCAGCTGTGTCATGATGATACCCTTTTAGGATTTATTACATACCTGTTTGTGTAGAATAGTTCAAACTGTTCGCCTTGCACCTGTAAATTGAGTTCATTGACTGTATCTGCTGGTCTGCCTTTGATAAAACTATTTCTGAGTAGTTCTGCGAAGTCATGGGTACACGCCAGTACTCTTTTATCCTTTCCTCGCGAGTCCTAGGCTCCTCGGAGTAGCTTGAGCTTTCTCCAATGTCAGGGTCGTTTTTTAGAAGAGTTCCATTTCTTTCTTAGTTATTAGCACCGCAAAGTCCGCTGGTTTTTTGGATGCCATGTTGCGAACCGAAAATTCGCAAGGGCTTGAACATGATATTGTTGATATGTGGATGGGTATATATAATTTCTGGGTATTGCACGCTGCTTGCAGCACTGACACAACTTTGGAAGCTGTATTCTCTGTTGCATGCGATCTCTCAGCATCAACAAATATGAGGGCTGAGATTGGGTAAGTGAAAAACAGACGTATTTTGAAATAATGCCAACTTTGGATGCTTTGTCATTGAAACGGGAAGAAAGATTTGACAGTTTGCATAAAATGGTGGGTAATATATTGTAGTCAGTTAAATTTTCTGGTTCCACACATGTTAATAAGTATCATTCACCATGGAGAATAGAGTAACAAATGAAACCCGAAGTTGACCCCTTTCACAGACACGTTCCGCTAAAGAATGGCCATGAATGAATTCAGACGTAGATCTATGAAGGTAAAATTATTATGAAGCAGAACATTATGGAACCCTCGCATATGCATCATGTGAGCTGATATTACAAAATGCCAACAACAAAGCTAGCTAGTCTTGGTCTACTTTCCTACTTGCAAGTCCTGGAAGATCAAATAGAACAAAAGTTGGAAGAGAGAAGGGAATCTCTATTAGCATAACTGCTCTAAGAAATCTTTCGGAGATAACAAGGAACGTATTGAAGTTTGTGCTTAGATGGATAGCTTTGGAGAGCTACACTGCACGGAATGGAGATTAATAGGATTTTCCCCTTTCTCATATATATTCAAAGATTTATTTCCAATCACAGAGCTTGGGAAACTGTTTCTGAACATCTACAAGGTGTTAAATACAGGTCGAGACTCGGTAGTCGTAGTACGTAGGTAACAAAATGAAGTCACTAACTCCTTCATCTTTCTGTCTTGGGAATGCTTGGAAACTTCACTTAAGGTGATATAAATATGTGCTAATTATCCAGATTGGTGGGCTTCGATCGGCTGTAATAAAATAGGCGAGGCTTCTAACAAGAAAGTGACGCTCACGATGTCTCCAATGCCCTATGACTGCGCTCCGCTATATAAATGTAAGCCTGCGACTCGTATTATCAGTATCTTAAATGTGAGAAAAGATGCTGAGCAGGACAATCGTAATCATAATAAGCCAGAGTGAGGTTTCAGTCTTCTCTCTAAGAATTTTGTATGCTCTTGAATACTGTGGTTAAAACTTGCAGCATTTGAATGTAAATCTACATTATGAGCTTAGAAGTAAATCAGAAGCTTGATACCTTGTAGATTGCCAAGGGAAAATGCATCATTGATGAACTTAAATGATTTTTGTCAATACAGAACGAAGACATCATGATCCCAACTTGCAACGAAGAACCTTTCCATAAACTCTATCCAGACCCCATTATGTTTTGATAGGGCTTTGGGTATTCGGGATAGATATGCGTTTCGGGTGTTGTCTCTGCAACGACTATTTCCAACGAAGGCGAAATCCCTCCCATTACTTGTATAGAAAATAGCCGCGCACTTTCATTTTCCTTCTGTGGCATACTTTCTCCAGCTTTTCCACTTCAACAATTCAAAAAATTGACTTTGCAAACACTCTCCTCCAACAGTACCTCGAACTTTCGATATGCCATTTACTCCAAGGTTACATACGAATCAACGCACAATTACTAATTTGCCTACAATTCAAACTTCCAAGCCGACTTGCCTAGAACGCAGATACGGTATTATTTGGGAACAATGTCACAATGGAACTCAATATCTTCAGAAACATGGTAGGAAGATCATTTAGGTCTCGGTGCAACTTGAATGCTATCATAGATCTGCGAAGTGGCTATGAGGTTTTCCGGACACTCTATAATCTTTCAGCAATACCTTTATCAGCGTCAGCTTTACCCGAAGCTTCTATCAACTATTGGCCACTTACGAGGCCTTCCTCTCCTATGTCCCGATTCTCGCATTAGACAAACCTACTCTCACTAGCCGCACACTGCCTATGGATTCATCATGCAGCTAGACCAGCGCAGAGTGGGTTACGTAGGCTTAGAGCATGGCACTGCCCTCCCTTGGACTATTGGTGTCAAATCTATTCCGGTTGAGATTATACAGGGTGAAAAGGAGAAGTAATATGGGAAGCAGCTCTTTCTTTACATAAAATTCACAACTAGGGTAGCAAGGACTCGAGGATTACGAAAAATTGGCAAGTTCGGTAGGCTCTTTCGGAAGTAGGGTGGAAACACGATGCGATCATACCATGCTAACGAGTCAGGGGTACAATATATTAAGAGACTAACTGTGTATACTATTGAGTAGCTGCTTTCTAATACCTTTCAACTTCAACGAAGCAAGTATTGTATAAGATTCGGGAGCTAAGAGACGGCTGTTACTGGTAGGATCAATGCAGAAGAAGATATCAAGCTAGAAGTAAACATGTTGGTTAGAGATCAACGCCCTCTTGAGGGGTAAAGGCTCTAGCAGCTTTACAAGCAAGGTTAGAAGCAGCGAATATACTAGGTCAATTCTTACATTCGAATCCGTCCGGTCGCCTAAAGCCTGCCGGCATGTCACAACGTTGAAACTATCCATTGAACCACCAGCACGTTCTTAACCGACGGAACACCCTCAAACTCCTCTGTGCTTAGAAAGTGCGCAAGGGTATGCGTATCGGTCGTCTATAGTCACAGTCCCAACTAATTGCTTTAATGGGGGTAGTTTGGTGTGAATATGGCAATTTCAGCGTGCTCACACAGATTGGCACTTCTATCAACGGCTGTGCGATGATCGATCAGTCGGAGATTCTCTGCGAAACACGGGAACAGATGTATCAGAGTTAGTTATGTGAGTACCCCCTTCATCCATGTCGACAAATAATACCTATTATGGCTGATAAATTGATAGCGGTGAAGTGATCGACTCTACCGAGTCCTGAAGGAGCTTCGAACCCTACCTCCCACACCCGTTCAACTCTTGATACAGACCTTTTACAATGCTGCGAGTATAAAAGAGATCTTCAACTCCCTAGTTCCAATACTGCTAGCTATTATTAGCACCGAAATTCAATAACAGAAGGCGTCGAGGCCTTACAACTTTGCGATTGACAACGAATGGAGGGGGGGGGAAGGGTAGTGCGGCGATAGAACATAAGTTTCTTTGCAGCTCATGAGTGGCTTAATTGGAAAATTAAATGAAG